>NW_027052714.1:0-601294 GCF_011386835.1 Chrysemys picta bellii
ATGGGGTGCTAGTGGAAGGGGAAATGGAGCCCCCTGGCACTCAGTAAAAGGGAAAGTGGTGGATTCTCCATCTCTTGATGTCATTTCATGAAGACTAGATGCCTTTCTGGAATGTGTGTGCCCAAAAAGTACCTATTGTACTATACAGGAAGCCTATGATATGCAGGGGGTTAGATGAGATGTTCTAAAGGTCTCTTCTGGCCATAAAGTGTAGTAATTTTGGAAACACTGAGTGTAGCATTGGGAGCAGCATCTGATGCTTTACTGTCTAGCCGGCTTGCTTCCTAGAATGAAGACGCATCGAGTGGGGTGATCCACAGAGAGTAGCTGAAACCTTCAAAGTGTCAGGCCAGCAGCAGGACATTAGCACTTTAGGGTTTGGTTGCGTGTGGCAGTGATATCACAAAGGCCTTATCCTGGACCTCAGCCTATGGGTCAAAGGTGTTAGGGAGGTGGTTACCTGAGAGAGAGATGCTGACATCAGCCAGGCAGGACAGGAGCGCAGGGCCAGGGAAACCTCAGAGACCCCTTTGGCTTTGCTTTAGCAAGTCTCCTTCTCGAGGTCTCCCTTTTTAGGACTCAGAGAGTATTAGGGTTCAAGTATGTGAGCGCGAGGAGGAACCTCTTTCGAGTTTCTCTTTTTACTGATTTTACTAGAAAACAGACATCCCTGTTTAGAAAGTAAGAGCCTCCAAGAGGTTTTGGAACCTGCTCAGTCTGATCCATCTGGTGCCAGCTGAATTCTAGGCATGGAAAACACTAGTTCAAGGTGGCAGAATTTTAATCCCTCCCTTAATATTGTCTGGTAGAATCACTGGGGACATTAGGGTTTGTCCTTTTCGTTTTACCTTTTCCTCCATCCCTCCTTCCTTTCTCTTTATCTCTTACTTCTTTTGTCCTTTCTCTTGTTCCCCTCCCACCACCAGGAGTGGTATGTATGTATGTGTGTGTGTGTGTGTGTGTGTGTGTGTGTGTTGCTGGGGGTGCTCTTCACCTCCCCTTGTTGGGAGTTGATCCAAAACTGTATGGTTGAAATAGTGCTTAGACTCCACTGACACTAGATGCTGCCATCGTGTGGTTTAGCATTAGTGTCTGGGATGACTTGGGGCAAGATCTCAACCTCCCCGCAACCCACTTCACTGCTGCCAGAATCCCACCTGCCCCCCCTGCTAGAGCCGCCTCCCTGGCCAACCTGGGTGGGGGTGGAGAAGAGGGTTCTGATAACTTGAGCTGTGGTTTGGAGGTGGAACAGCTGTCAAGGGCACTGAGGGGGAGGTAGCAGGAGCTCACCCTACAAGGACGGGGGTTGGCACTGGAGATTCCTAGAAAGGAGAAGACGACTCCATTCTGGGGTTCAGGAGGTGAATTCATCCCTCAGTGGTGGGCAGGTGCTGGGTGTAAATACTGCTGGTTCCAGGTGTCCTTAATTGCCCCTGATTCCTCGGGGCATTTGAGTCTCTGACAGGTTCTCGTTCCCTTGCAGGAGGAGGACGTCACGGCCAAAGGGATGCACCAGCTCCGCATCATCCGGCACTTACGCCATGTGCCTGAGACACTGCAGGGGCTGTTCCTCTGAGGCCTTAGCAACTCCCTCTCCCGGCTGCAGGTACTGCTCTGGCTCACTGTAAATGGGGAGCTAGTGGAAGGGGAAATGGAGCCCCCTGGCACTCACTAAAAGGGAAAGTGGTGGATTCTCCAACTCTTGATGTCATTGATTGAAGACTAGATGCCTTTCTGGAATGTGTGTGCCCAAAAAGTAACTATTGTACTATACTGGAAGCCTATGATATGGAGGGGGTTAGATGAGATGCTGTAAAGGTCTCTTCTGGCCAGAAAGTCTCCTACTTTTGGAAACACTGAGTGTAGTATTGGGAGCAGCCTCTGATGTTTTACTGTCTAGCTAGCTTGCTTCCTAGAATGAAGACGAATTTTGTGGTGTGATCCACAGAGCGTAGCTCAAACCTTCAAAGTGTCAGGCCAGCAGCAGGACATGAGCACTTTAGGGTTTGGTTGGGTATGGCAGTGATATCACAAAGGCTTTTTCAAGGACCTCAGCGTACTGGTCAAAGGTGTTAGGGAGGTGGTGACCTCAGAGAGAGATGCTGTCTTCAGCCAGGGAGGACAGGGGCTTACGACCAGGGAAACCTCAGAGACCCCTGTGGCTTTGCTTCAGCAAGTCTCCTTCTCGAGGTTTCTTTTTGAGGACTGAGAGAGTGTTAGGGTTGACGTATGTGAGTGCGAGCAGGAGCCTCTTTCGAGTTTTCTCCTTTCCTTTTACTGATTTTACTTGAAAATTAGAAGGTAAGAGCCTCCAAGAGGTTTTGGAACCTGCTCAGTCTGATCCATCTGGTGCCAGCTGAATTCTCGGCATGGAAAACAGTAGTTTAAGGTGGCAGAATTTTCTTCCCTCCCTGGAATTTTGTCCCGTGGAATCACTGGGGACACTAGGGTTTGTCCTTTTCGTTTTACCTTTTCCTCCATCCCTCCTTCCTTTCTCTTCATCTCTTACTTCTTTTGTCCTTTCTCTTGTTCCCCTCCCACCTCCAGGAGTGGTGTGTGTGTTGCTGGGGGTGCTCTTCACCTCCCCTTGTGGGAAGTTGATCCAAAACTGTCGGGTTCAAATAGTGCTTGGACTCCACTGACACTAGATGCTGCCATCCTGTGGCTTAGCATTAGTGTCTGGGACAACTTGGGACAAGATCTCAACTTCCCCGCAACCCACTTCACTGCTGGCAGAATCCCTCCTGCCCCCCCTGCTAGGGCCGCCTCCCTGCGCAACCTGGGTTGGGGTGGAGAAGAGGGTTCTGATAACTTGAGCTGTGGTTTGGAGGTAGAACAGCTGTCAAGGGTACTGAGGGGGAGGTAGCAGGAGCTCACCCTACAAGGTGGTGGGTTGGCACTGGAGGTTACTAGAAAGGACAAGAAGACTCCATTCTGGGGTTCAGGAGGTGAATTCATCCCTCAGTGGTGGGCAGGTAGTCAGTTTAAATATTGCTGGTTCCAGGTGCCCTTAATTCCCCCTGATTCCTCGGCGCGTTTGAGTCTCTGACAGGTTCTCGTTCCCTTGCAGCAGGAGGACGTCACGGCCAAAGTGATGCACCAGCTCCGCATCATCCGGCACTTGCGCCATGTGCCTGAGACACTGCAGGGGCTGCGCCTCTGAGGCCTTCAGCAACTCCCGCTCCCTGCTGCAGGTACTGCTCTGTCTCCCTGTAAATGGGGAGCTAGTGGAAGGGGAAATGGAGCCCCCTGGCACTCACTAAAAGGGAAAGTGGTGGATTCTCCATCTCTTGATGTCATTGAATGAAGACTAGATGCCTTTCTGGAATGTGTGTGCCCAAAAAGTAACTATTGTACTATACAGGAGGCCTATGATATGCAGGGGCTTAGATGAGATGCTCTAAAGGTCTCTTGTGGCCATAAAGTCTACAAATTTTGGAAACACTGAGTGTAGTATTGGGAGCAGCCTGTGATGTTTTACTGTCTAGCCGGCTTGCTTCCTAGAATGAAGACTCATTGAGTGGGGTGATCCACAGAGAGTACCTGTGTCAAGGCTGTATCCCCACTTTGAAGTTTAGGGTACAAATGTAGGGGCCTGCATGAAAACCTCTAAGCTTAACCACCATCCCAAGGCTAATTTCCTCCCCTGGGTAGCCTTGAGAAACCTTTCACCAATTCCCTGGTGAATACAGATCCAAACCCCTTGGATCTTAAAACAAGGAGAAATAAACCATCCCCCCTCCTTCCTCCCACCAACTTCTGGTGAATACAGATCCAACCCCCTTGGATCTAAAAGAAGGAGAAATTAACCATTTCCCTCCTTCCTCCCACCAACTCCTGGTGAATCAAGATCCAAACTCCTTGGTTCTTAAAAATAAGGCTTTTAATTAAAGAAAAAGGTAAAAATCATCTCTGTAAAATCAGTATGGAAATTAACCTTACAGGGTAATCAAACTTAAAGAGCTCAGAGGACTCCCCTCTAGTCTTAGGTTCAAAGTACAGCAAACAAAGATAAACACTCTAGTAAAAGGTACATTTACAAGTTGAGAAAACAAAGGAAAACTAACACGCCTTGTTTGAAATAGGAGAGACTTGTTTAGAAAGATGTGGAGAACCTGGATTGATGTCTGGTCCCTCTCAGTCCCGAGGGCGAACACCCACACAAACAAAGAACACAAACAAAAGCCTTCCCCTCCCCAAGATTTGAAAGTATCTTGTCCCCTTATTGGTCCTTTAGGTCAGATGCCAGCCAGGTTACCTGAGCTTCTTAACCCTTTAGAGGGAAAAGGATTTTGGAGTCTCTGGCCAGGAGGATTTCTTAGTACTGTACACAGGACAGCTGTTACCCTTCCCTTTATAGTTATGACCACCTCAAACCTTCAAAGTGTCAGGCCAGCAGCAGGACATTAGCACTTCAGGGTTTGGTTGGGTGTGGCAGTGACATCACAAAGGCCTTTTGCAGGATGTCAGCTTATTGGTCAAATGTGTTAGGGAGGTGGTGACCTCAGAGAGAGATGCTGACATCAGCCTGGCAGGACAGGAGCACAGGGCCAGGGAAACCTCAGAGACCCTGTGGCTTTGCTTCAGCAAGTCTCCTTCTCGGGGTCTTTCTTTGAGGACTGAGAGAGTATTAGGGTTCACGTACGTGAGTGTGTGCAGGAGCCTCTTTCGAGTTTTCTCCTTTCCTTTTACTGATTTTACTAGAAAACAGACGTCCCTGTTTAGAAGGTAAGAGCCTCCAAGAGGTTTTGGCAGCTGCTCAGTCTGATCCACGTGGTGCCAGCTGAATTCTAGGCATGGAAAACAGTAGTTTAAGATGGCAGAATTTTATTCCATCCCTTGGATTTTGTGCCGTAGAATCACTGGGGACCTTAGGGTTTGTCCTTTTTGTTTTACCTTTTCCTCCATCCCTCCTTCCTTTCTCTTCATCTGTTACTTCTTTTGTCCTTTCTCCTCTTCCCCTCCCACCACAAGGAGTGGTGTGTGTGTGTGTGTGTGTGTGTGTGTGTGTGTGTGTGTGTGTTGCTGGGGGTGCTCATCACCTCTCCTTGTGGGAAGTTCATCGAAAACTGTGGGGTTGAAATAGCGTTTGGACTCCACTGACACTAGATGCTGCCATCCTGTGGCTTAGCATTAGTGTCTGGGATGACTTGGGTCAAGATCTCAACTTCCCCGCAACCCACTTCACTGCTGGCAGAATCCCTCCTGCCCCCCCTGCTAGAGCCGCCTCCCTGGCCAACCTGGGTGGGGGTGGAGAACAGTGTTTTTTTCATACGTTCATAGATTCTAGGACTGGAAGGGACCTCGAGAGGTCATCGAGTCCAGTCCCCTGCCCGCATGGCAGGACCATGTAACGGACTTATTAGATAAGGGAAATGCGGTGGACCTAATATACCTGGATTTCAGTAAAGTGTCTGGGATGACTTGGGTCAAGATCTCAACTTCCCCGCAACCCACTTCACTGCTGGCAGAATCCCTCCTGCCCCCCCTGCTAGAGCCGCCTCCCTGGCCAACCTGGGTGGGGGTGGAGAACAGTGTTTTTTTCATACGTTCATAGATTCTAGGACTGGAAGGGACCTCGAGAGGTCATCGAGTCCAGTCCCCTGCCCGCATGGCAGGACCATGTAACGGACTTATTAGATAAGGGAAATGCGGTGGACCTAATATACCTGGATTTCAGTAAAGCGTTTGATACTGTACCCCATGAGGAATTATTGGTTAAACTGGAAAACATGGGGATCGATATGAAAATCCAGAGGTGGATAAAGAATTGGTTAATGGGGAGAATGCAGCGGGTCGTATTAAAGGGTGAACTGTCGGGTTGGAGGGAGGTTACTAGTGGAGTGCCTCAAGGTTCGGTTTTGGGACCCATTTTATTTAATCTATTTATAACTGACCTCGGAACCGATTGCAAGAGTGGGCTGATAAAGTTTGCGGATGATACGAAGGTGGGAGGAGTTGCAAATTCGGAGGAGGATAGGGATATTCTGCAGGGAGACTTGAATGAGCTTGTGAATTGGAGTGTCAGAAATAAGATGAAATTTAATAGTGAAAAGTGTAAGGTGATGCACTTGGGGATGACTAATAACAATTTTAGTTACAAGATGGGGACGCATTGGTTAGAAGTAACGGAAGAGGAGAAGGACCTAGGGGTCCTTGTAGAGCGCAGGATGACTATGAGTCGACAATGTGACGTGGCTGTGAAAAAAGCCAATGCGGTCTTGGGATGTATTAGGCGAGGTATATCTAGTAGGGATAAGGAGGTCCTGCTTCCGTTGTATACGGCGCTGGTGAGACCTCATTTGGAGTACTGTGTGTAGTTCTGGTCTCCCATGTTTAAAAAAGATGAACTCAAATTGGAACGGGTGCAGAGAAGGGCGACTAGGATGATCAGAGGAATGGAAAACCTGTCGTATGAAAAGAGATTAGAGGAGCTCGGGTTGTTTAGTCTGACAAAACGAAGGCTGAGGGGGGATATGATTGCTATCTTTAAATATATCAGAGGGATAAATACAAGGGAGGGAGAGGAATTATTTCAGAGGAGTACTAATGTGGACACGAGAACCAATGGATATAAACTGGCCGTGGGGAAGTTCAGGCTTGAAATCAGACGAAGGTTTCTGACCGTCAGAGGGGTGAAATATTGGAACGGCCTTCCGAGGGAAACGGTGGGGGCAACGGACCTGTCTGGTTTTAAGATTAAGTTGGATAAGTTTATGGAGGGAATGGTTTAATGGTAAAACATAGTAGCCGAGGAAAACCAAGCAATGGTACGTAAATAGCATAATGGCAAACAAGGGTCAGGCTAGAGACTCTTGCCTACATGCTCGGGGTATTACTGATCGCCATATTTGGGGTCGGGAAGGAATTTTCCTCCAGGGTAGATTGGCTGAGCCTCTGGAGGTTTTTCGCCTTCCTCCGCAGCATGGGGCAGGGATCACTAGCAGGAGGGTCCCTGCCGATTGAAGTCACTAAAACACAGGATTGGGGACTTCAACGGCACAGTCCAGGGAAGGGTCTTGTGGCCTGCAGCATGCAGGGGGTCAGACCAGATGATCATAATGGTCCCTTCTGACCTTAAAGTCTATGAGTCTATGAGACCAAATACCATCCCTGATAGACATTTATCTAACCTCCTCTTAAATATCTCAAGAGATGGAGATTCCACAACCTCCCTCGGCAATTTATTCCAGTGTTTAACCACCCTGACAGTTAGGAACTTTTTCCTAATGTCCAACCTAGACCTCCCTTGCTGCACTTTAAACCCATTGCTTCTGGTTCTATCCTTAGAGGCTAAGGTGAACAAGTTTTCTCCCTCCTCCTTATGACACCCTTTTAAATACCTGAAAACTGCTATCATGTCTCCTCTCAGTCTTCTCTTTTCCAAACTAAACAAAGCCAATTCTTTCAGCCTTCCTTCATAGGTCATGTTCTCAAGACCTTTAATCATTCTTGTTGCTCTTCTCTGGACCCTTTCCAATTTCTCCACATCTTTTTTAAAATGCGGTGCCCAGAACTGGACACAATACTCCAGCTGAGGCCTAACCAGAGCAGAGTAGAGCGGAAGAATGACTTCTCGTGTCTTGCTCACAACACACCTGTTAATACATCCCAGAATCAGGTTTGCTTTTTTTGCAAGAGCATCACACTGTTGACTCATATTTAGCTTGTGGTCCACTATAACCCCTAGATCCCTTTCTGCCGTACTCCTTCCTAGACAGTCTCTTCCCATTCTGTATGTGTGAAACTGATTGTTCCTTCCTAAGTGGAGCACTTTGCATTTGTCTTTGTTAAACTTCATCCTGTTTAACTCAGACCATTTCTCCAATTTGTCCAGATCATTTTGAATTATGACCCTGTCCTCCAAAGCAGTTGCAATCCCTCCCAGTTTGGTATCATCCGCAAACTTAATAAGCGTACTTTCTATGCCAATATCTAAGTCGTTGATGAAGATATTGAACAGCGCCGGTCCCAAAACAGACCCCTGCGATACCCCACTCGTTATGGCTTTCCAGCAGGATTGGGAACTATTAATAACAACTCTCTGAGTACAGTTATCCAGCCAGTTATGCACCCACCTTATAGTAGCCCCATCTAAATTGTATTTGCCTAGTTTATCAATAAGAATATCATGCGAGACCGTATCAAAAGCCTTACTAAAGTCTAGGTATACCACATCCACAGCCTCACCCTTATCCACAAGGCTCGTTATCCTATCAAAGAAAGCTATCAGATTGGTTTGACATGATTTGTTCTTCACAAATCCATGCCGGCTGTTCCCTATCACCTTACCACCTTCCAAGTGTTTGCAGATGATTTCCTTAATTACTTGCTCCATTATCTTCCCTGGCACAGAAGTTAAACTCACTGGGGTCTGTAGTTTCCTGGGTTGTTTTTATTTCCCTTTTTATAGATGGGCACTATATTTGCCCTTTTCCAGTCTTCTGGAATCTCTCCCGTCTCCCATGATTTTCCAAAGATAATAGCTAGAGGCTCAGATACCTCCTCTATTAGCTCCTTGAGTATTCTAGGATGCATTTCATCAGGCCCGGGTGACTTGCAGGCATCTAACTTTTCTAAGTGATTTTTAACTTGTTCTTTTTTTATTTTATCTGCTAAACCTACCCCCTTCCCATTAGCATTCACTATGTTAGGCATTCCTTCAGACTTCTCGGTGAAGACCGAAACAAAGAAGTCATTAAGCATCTCCGCCATTTCCAAGTTTCCTGTTACTGTTTCTCCCTCTTCACTAAGCAGTGGGCCTACCCTGTCTTTGGTCTTCCTCTTGCTTCTAATGTATTGATAAAAAGTCTTCTTGTTTCCCTTTATTCCCGTAGCTAGTTTGAGCTCATTTTGTGCCTTTGCCTTTCTAATCTTGCCCCTGCATTCCTGTGTTGTTTGCCTATATTCATCCTTTGTTATCTGTCCCAGTTGCCATTTTTTATATGACTCCTTTTTATTTTTTAGATCATGCAAGATCTCATGGTTAAGCCAAGGTGGTCTTTTGCCACATTTTCTATCTTTCCTAACCAGCGGAATAGCTTGCTTTTGGGCCCTTAATAGTGTCCCTTTGAAAAACTGCCAACTCTCCTCAGTTGTTTTTCCCCTCAGTCTTGATTCCCATGGGACCTTACCTATCAGCTCTCTGAGCTTACCAAAATCTGCCTTCCTGAAATCCATTGTCTCTATTTTGCTGTTCTCCCTTCTACCCTTCCTTAGAATTGCAAACTCTATGATTTCATGATCACTTTCACCCAGGCTGCCTTCTACTTTCAAATTCTCAACGAGTTCCTCCCTATTTGTTAAAATCAAGTCTAGAACAGCTTCCCCCCAGTAGCTTTTTCAACCTTCTGAAATAAAAAGTTGTCTCCAATGCAGTCCAGGAATTTGTTGGATAGTCTGTGCCCCGCTGTGTTATTTTCCCAACATATAGCCGGATAGTTGAAGTCCCCCATCACCACCAAATCTTGGGCTTTGGATGATTTTGTTAGTTGCTTAAAAAAAGCCTCATCCACCTCTTCCACCTGGTTAGGTGGCCTGTAGTAGACTCCTAGCATGTCATCTCCCTTGTTTTTTACCCCTTTTAGCCTAACCCAGAGACTCTCAACACTTCCGTCTCCTATGTCCATCTCTACCTCAGTCCAAGTGTGTACATTTTTAATATACAAGGCAACACCTCCTCCCTTTTTCCCCTGTCTATCCTTCCTGAGCAAGCTGTACCCATCCACACCAACATTCCAATCATGTGTATTATCCCACCAAGTTTCAGTGATGCCAACAATGTCATAGTTGTATTTATTTATTAGCACTTCCAGTTCTTCCTGCTTATTCCCCATACTTCTCGCATTTGTATATAGGCATCTAAGATACTGCTTTGATCTTTCCTCCCAGTTTTGTCCCGACCCTCCTTTCCCTCTGACAATATAGCCCACACTCCCTCTCGTTTTTGACCCATCTCCCCGGTCTCCATGTTCCCCACTTACCTGTGGGCTTTGCTCACCTGTCCCCGTCGAACCTAGTTTAAAGCCCTCCTCACTAGGTTAGCCAGTCTGTGTCCAAAGGTACTAATAACTTGAGCTGTGGTTTGGAGGTGGAACAGCTGTCAAGGGCACTGAGGGGGAGATAGCAGGAGCTCATCCTTCAAGGAGGGGGGTTGGCACTGGAGGTTGCTAGAAAGGACAAGAAGACTCCATTCTGGGGTTCAGGAGGTGAATTTATCCCTCAGTGGTCGGCAGGTGCTGGGTGGAAATACTGCTGGTTCCAGGTGCCCTTAATTCCTCCAGATTCCTCGGGGCGTTTGAGTCTCTGACAGGTTCTCGTTCCCTTGCAGCAGGAGGACGTCACGGCCAAAAGTGATGCACCAGCTCCGCATCATCCGGCACTTGCGCCAGATTCCTGAGACACTGCAGGGGCTGTGCCTCTGAGGCCATCAGCAACTCCCGCTCCCTGCTGCAGGTACTGCTCTGTCTCACTGTAAATGGGGAACTAGTGGAAGGGGAAATGGAGCCCCCTGGTACTCACTAAAAGGGAAAGTGGTGGATTCTCCATCTCTTGATGTCATTGAATGAAGACTAGATGCCTTTCTGGAATGTGTGTGCCCAAAAAGTAACTATTGTACTATACAGGAGGCCTATGATATGCAGGGGCTTAGATGAGATGCTCTAAAGGTCTCTTGTGGCCATAAAGTCTACAAATTTTGGAAACACTGAGTGTAGTATTGGGAGCAGCCTCTGATGTTTTACTGTCTAGCCGGCTTGCTTCCTAGAATGAAGACGCATTGAGTGGGGTGATCCACACAGAGTAGCTCAAACCTTCAAAGTGTCAGGCCAGCAGCAGGACATTAGCACTTCCGGGGATGGGTGGGTGTGGCAGTGACATCACAAAGGCCTTTTCAGGACCTCAGCCTATTGGTCAAAGGTGTTAGGGAGGTGGTAACCTCAGAGAGAGATGCTGACATCAGCCAGGCAGGACAGGGGCTTAGGGCCAGGGAAACCTCAGAGACCCCTGTGACTTTCATAGAATCATAGAATCATAGAATATCAGGGTTGGAAGGGACCTCAAGAGGTCATCTACTCCAACCCCGTCCTCAAAGCAGGACCAATTCCCAACTAAATCATCCCAGCCAGGGCTTTGTCAAGCCGGGCCTTAAAAACCTCCAAGGAAGGAGACTCCACCACCTCCCTAGTTAATGCATTCCAGTGCTTCACCACCCTCCTAGTGAAATAGTGTTTCCTAATATCCAACCTGGACCTCCCCCACTGCAACTTGAGACCATTGCTCCTTGTTCTGTCATCTGCCACCACTGAGAACAACCGAGCTCCATCCTCTTTGGAACCCCCCTTCACGTAGTTGAAGGCTGCTATCAAATCCCCCCTCATTCTTCTCTTCTGGAGACTAAACAATCCCAGTTCCCTCAGCCTCTCCTCATAAGTCATGTGCTCCAGACCCCTAATCATTTTTGTTGCTCTCCACTGGACTCTTTCCAATTTTTCCACATCCTTCTTGTAGTGTGGGGCCTGTCGGAGAAAAACAGAGTTCTCACTATTTGTTTAGGTACAGCAAGTCAGATGCTTTATTAACTCTCACAATTGCCCAGAGGGAGAGAGCTAAGCAGGTCTCTCCCAGGTAACTAATTACAGCAAGCATTTATACCTTTCATTACAGAAATAACGAGGGACAGCTGCGTTTTGTTTCTACATAGGCCATCTTGATATCTCATTTCTTCACTTGTTTTGACTCTTGCCAACATACAATATTTTCTATACCTTATCTACACAAGGTCTTCTACACCTTATCTATACCAGGTCATAATGACTTCTTACACAGTTCTTTCTCACCCGCCTCACACATTCCTCGCTTCTACAAATCTCGCGTTATTAGGGTTACAGTTAGCCTAACTCTTGCTAACGAACTGTCATGCATTGCATCCCCTTCCTGTGAGCTCTTTCTCTGCTTCCACAGGCCCAAAACTGGACACAGTATTCCAGATGAGGCCTCACCAATGTCGAATAAAGGGGAACGATCACGTTCCTCGATCTGCTGGCAATGCCCCTACTTATACAGCCCAAAATGCCGTTAGCCTTCTTGGCAACAAGAGCACACTGTTGACTCATATCCAGCTTCTCGTCCACTGTGACCCCTAGGTCCTTTTCTGCAGAACTGCTACCTAGCCATTCGGTCCCTAGTCTGTAGCAGTGCATGGGATTCTTCCGTCCTAAGTGCAGGACTCTGCACTTGTCCTTGTTGAACTTCATCAGGTTTTTTTTGGCCCAATCCTCTAATTTGTCTAGGTCCCTCTGTATCCGATCCCTACCCTCTAGCGTATCTACCACGCCTCCTAGTTTAGTGTCATCTGCAAACTTGCTGAGAGTGCAGTCCACACCATCCTCCAGATCATTAATAAAGATATTAAACAAAACCGGCCCCAGGACCGACCCTTGGGGCACTACTCCGCTTGAAACCGGCTGCCAACTAGACATGGAGCCATTGATCACTACCCGTTGAGCCCGACGATCCAGCCAGCTTTCTATCCACCTTACAGTCCATTCATCCAGCCCATACTTCTTTAACTTGGTGGCAAGAATACTGTGGGAGAGCGTATCAAAAGCTTTGCTAAAGTCAAGGAATAACACATCCACTGCTTTCCCCTCATCCACAGAGCCAGTTATCTCATCATAGAAGGCAATTAGGTTAGTCAGGCACGACTTCCCCTTGGTGAATCCATGCTGACTGTTCCTGATCACTTTCCTCTCCTCTAAGTGTTTCATCATTGATTCCTTGAGGACCTGCTCCATGATTTTTCCAGGGACTGAGGTGAGGCTGACTGGCCTGTAGTTCCCCGGATCCTCCTCCTTCCCTTTTTTAAAGATGGGCACTACATTAGCCTTTTTCCAGTCATCCGGGACCTCCCTCGATCGCCATGAGTTTTCAAAAATAATGGCTAATGGCTGTGCAATCTCATCCGCCAAGTCCTTTAGCACCTTCGGATGCAGCGCATCCAGCCCCATGGAGTTGTGCACGTCCAGTTTTTCTAAATAGTCCCGAACCACTTCTTTCTCCACAGAGGGCTGGTCACCTTCTCCCCATATTGTGCTGCCCAGTGCAGCAGTCTGGGAGCTGACCTTGTTCGTGAAGACAGAGGCAAAAAAAGCATTGAGTACATTAGCTTTTTCCACATCCTCAGTCACTAGGTTGCCTCCCTCATTCAGTAAGGGGCCCACACTTTCCTTGACTTTCTTCTTGTTGCTAACATACCTGAAGAAACCCTTCTTGTTACTCTTAACATCTCTTGCTAGCTGCAACTCCAAGTGTGATTTGGCCTTCCTGATTTCACTCCTGCATGCCTGAGCAATATTTTTATACTCCTCCCTGGTCATTTGTCCAATCTTCCACTTCTTGTAAGCTTCTTTTTTGCGTTTAAGATCAGCAAGGATTTCACTGTTTAGCCAAGCTGGTCGCCTGCCATATTTACTATTCTTTCTACACATCGGGATGGTTTGTTCCTGCAACCGCAATAAGGATTCTTTAAAATACAGCCAGCTCTCCTGGACCCCTTTGCCCTTCATGTTATTCTCCCAGGGGATCCTGCCCATCTGTTCCCTGAGGGAGTCAAAGTCTGCTTTTCTGAAGTCCAGGGTCCGTATTCTGCTGCTCTCCTTTCTTCCTTGTGTCAGGATCCTGAACTCGACCATCTCATGGTCACTGCCTCCCAGGTTCCCATCCACTTTTGCTTCCCCTACTAATTCTTCCCTGTTTGTGAGCAGCAGGTCGAGAAAAGCTCTGCCCCTAGTTGGTTCCTCCAGCACTTGCACCAGGAAATTGTGCCCTACACTTTCCAAAAACTTCCTGGATTGTCTGTGCACCGCTGTATTGCTCTCCTAGCAGATATCAGGGTGATTAAAGTCTCCCATGAGAACCAGGGCCTGCGATCTAGCAACTTCTGCTAGTTGCCAGAAGAAAGCCTCGTCCACCTCATCCCCCTGGTCTGGTGGTCTATACCAGACTCCAACCGTGACATCCCCCTTGTTGCTCACACTTCTCAACTTTATCCAGAGACTCTCAGGTTTTTCTACAGTTTCATACCGGACCTCTGAGCACTCATACTCCTCTCTTACATACAATGCAACTCCCCCACCTTTTCTGCCCTGCCTGTCCTTCCTGAACAGTTTATATCCATCCATGACAGTACTCCAGTCATGTGAGTTATCCCACCAAGTGTCTGTTATTGCTTCAGCAAGTCTCCTTCTCGAGGTCTCTCTTTGAGGACTGAGAGAGTATTAGTGTTCACATGTGTGAGTGCGAGCAGGAGCCTCTTTGGAGTTTTCTCCTTTCCTTTGACGGATTTTACTAGAAAACAGACGTCCCTATTTAGAAGGTAAGAGCCTCCAAGAGGTTTTGGAACCTGCTCAGTCTGATCCATCTGGTGCCAGCTGAATTCTAGGCATGGAAAACACTAGTTTAAGGTGGCAGAATTTTATTCCCTCTGTGGGATTTTGTCCCGTAGAATCACAGGGGACATTAGTGTTTGTCATTTTCGTTTTACCTTTTCCTCCATCCCTCCTTCCTTTCTCTTCATCTCTTACTTCTTTTGTCCTTTCTCCTGTTCACCTGCCACCACCAGGAGTGGTGTGTGTGTGTGTGTGTGTGTGTGTGTGTGTGTGTTGCTGGGGGTGCTCTTCACCTCCCCTTGTGGGAAGTTGATCCAAAACTGTGGGGTTGAAATAGTGCTTGAACTCCAATGACACTAGATGCTGCCATCCTGTGGCTTAGCATTAGTGTCTGGGATGATTGGGGCAAGATCTCAACCTCCCCGCAACCCACTTCACTGCTGGCAGAATCCCTCCTGCCCCCCCTGCTAGAGCCGCCTCCCTGCCCAACCTGGGTGGGGGTGGAGAAGAGGGTTCTGATAACTTGAGCTGTGGTTTGGAGGTAGAACAGCTGTCAAGGGTACTGAGGGGGAGGTAGCAGGAGCTCACCCTACAAGGTGGTGGGTTGGCACTGGAGGTTACTAGAAAGGACAAGAAGACTCCATTCTGGGGTTCAGGAGGTGAATTCATCCCTCAGTGGTGGGCAGGTAGTCAGTTTAAATACTGCTGGTTCCAGGTGCCCTTAATTCCCCCTGATTCCTCGGGGGGTTTGAGTCTTTGACAGGTTCTCGTTCCCTTGCAGCAGGAGGACGTCATGGCCAGAGTGATGCACCAGCTCCGCATCATCCGGCACTTGTGCCAGGTGCCTTAGACGCTGCAGGGGCTGTGCCTCTGAGGCCATCAGCAACTCCCGCTCCCTGCTGCAGGTACTGCTCTGGCTCACTGTAAATGGGGTGCTAGTGGAAGGGGAAATGGAGCCCCCTGGCACTCAGTAAAAGGGAAAGTGGTGGATTCTCCATCTCTTGATGTCATTTCATGAAGACTAGATGCCTTTCTGGAATGTGTGTGCCCAAAAAGTACCTATTGTACTATACAGGAAGCCTATGATATGCAGGGGGTTAGATGAGATGTTCTAAAGGTCTCTTCTGGCCATAAAGTGTAGTAATTTTGGAAACACTGAGTGTAGCATTGGGAGCAGCCTCTGATGCTTTACTGTCTAGCCGGCTTGCTTCCTAGAATGAAGACGCATCGAGTGGGGTGATCCACAGAGAGTAGCTGAAACCTTCAAAGTGTCAGGCCAGCAGCAGGACATTAGCACTTCAGGGGATGGGTGGGTGTGGCAGTGACATCACAAAGGCCTTTTGCAGTGTAGTAGTTCCGGGGTGGGGCTCGTCCCTTCCTGGGGTACCTGGGAGCCAGGCCGCCCCGCTACAAAGCGAATAACAGTCTAGGGCCCAGACCTTTGGGTAGGGGCTGAGCACACAATTAGCAGTTCGGCGCTCAGGCCTTTGTGCAGGGACTGAGCACACAATCAACAGTTCAGAGCTCAGGCCCTTATGCAGGGACTGAGCACACAATCAACAGCTCCGGCCCTGGGTCAGGGCGGGGAACAAACCAGTAGTCAGTCAGCGGCCCAGGCCTTGTAGCAGGAGCTGGGTCAGTTTGGGTTAGCCCAGGCCCTAGGTCAGGGCGGGGCAGCAAACCAATCGTCAGTCAGAGGCCCAGGCCCCTTGGACAAGGAGGAGGAGAGACTGCCACCCAGCACGGGGTGGCAGGGGGGAACACAGGCCCACCCACTCCACTGTGTTCCAGCCCGGGGCCCTATCCGCAGCAGTCCGTCTGCCGCGCAGTCAGTGGGGATCCTGACCGCAACACACTGACATGGGTTCGGGGTCTGCTATCCCCGGGCCACTTCCCATCTCCTCCTCCACGGGTACCTGTTCCTCCTGAGTACCGTCTGCTGGGTCGCAGATCATGGGCTCCTCCGGGCCCCGAGCAGCAGGTAGGTCTGTCACTCCCTCTGGGCCCTTGGCGGGGGGAAGCTCAGACCGTTCCTCAGGATACCGGGCTCTCGGCAGGCTCAGGTCCGCGGGAGCTCGGGCACCAGCGTCTGTCCTCTCTCGCTGCCGGCCAGCTACTGAGCGCTGTGGCTTGGCCTTTATACTTCCTGTCCCGCCCCTTGACTTCCGGGGGGTGGGGACAGGCCGCGGTGGCCTTCACTTCCTGGGGCGCCTGGGAGCCAGGCCGCCCCGCTACATGCAGTATCTCAGCGTATTGGTCAAAGGTGTTAGGGAGGTGGTGACCTCAGAGAGAGATGCTGACATCAGTCAGGGGCGCAGGGCCAGGGAAACCTCAGAGACCCCTGTGGCTTTGCTTTAGCAAGTCTCCTTCTCGAGGTCTCTCTTTGAGGACTGAGAGAGTATTAGGGTTCACGTATGTGAGTGAGAGCAGGAGCCTCTTTCGAGTTTTCTCCTTCCCTTTTACTGATTTTACTAGAAAACAGACATCCCTGTTTAGAAGGTAAGAGCCTCCAAGAGGTTTTTGAACCTGCTCAGTCTGATCCACCTGGTGCCCGTTGAATTCTAGGCATGGAAAACACTAGTTCAAGGTGACAGAATTTTGTAGTCCACACGGGATTTTGTCCCGTGGAATCACTGTTGACATTAGGGTTTGTTGTCCTTTTCGTTTTACCTTTTTCCACCATCCCTCCTTCCTTTCTCTTCATCTCTTACTTCTTTTGTCCTTTCTCCTGTTCCCCTCCCACCACCAGGAGTGGTGTGTGTGTGTGTGTGTGTGTGTGTGTGTGTTGCTGGGGATGATCTTCACCTCCTCTTGTGGGACGTTCATCCAAATTGTGGGGTTGAAATAGTGCTTGGACTCCACAGACACTAGATGCTGCCATCCTGTGGCTTAGCGTTAGTGTCTTGGATGACTTGGGCAAGATCTCAACCTCCCCGCAACCCACTTCACTGCTGCCAGAATCCCTCCTGCCCCCACTGCTAGACCCGCCTCCCAGCCCAACCTTGGTGGGGGTCTAGAAGAGGTTTCTGATGACTTAAGCTGTGGTTTGGAGGTGGAACAGCTGTGAAGGACACTGAGGGGGAGGTAGCAGGAGCTCACCCTAGAAGGAGGGGGATTGGCACTGGAGGTTACTAGAAAGGACAAGAAGACTCCATTCTGGGATTCAGGAGGTGAATTCATCCCTCAGTGTTGGGCAGGTGCTGAGTGGAAATACTGCTGGTTCCAGGTGCCCTTAATTCCCCCTGATTCCTCGGGGCGTTTGAGTCTGACAGGTTCTCATTCCCTTGCAGCAGGAGGGCGTCACGGCCAAAGTGAGGCACCAGCTCCGCATCATCCATCACTTGCGCCAGGTGCCTGAGACACTGCAGGGGTTGTGCCTCTGAGGCCTTCAGCAACTCCCGCTCTCTGTTGCAGGTACTGCTCTGGCTCACTGTAAATGGGGAGCTAGTGGAAGGGGAAATGGAGCCCCCTGGCACTCAGTGAAAGGGAAAGTGGTGGATTCTCCATCTCTTGAAGTCATTGAATGAAACTAGATGCCTTTCTGGAATGTTTGTGCCCAAAAAGTAACTATTGTCCTATACAGGAAGCCTATGATATGCAGGGGGTTAGATGAGATGCTCTAAAGGTCTCTTCTGGCCATAAAGTGTATTAATTTTGGAAACACTGAGTGTAGCATTGGGAGCAGCCTCTAATGTTTTACTGTCTAACCGGCTTGCTTCCTAGAATGAAGACGCATTGAGTGGGGTGATCCACAGAGAGTAGCTCAAACCTCCAAAGTGTCAGGCCAGCAGCAGGATATTAGCACTTCAGGGGATGGGTGGGTGTGGCAGTGACATCACAAAGGCCTTTTGCAGGAGCTCAGCCTATTGGTCAAAGTTGTTAGGGAGGTGGTGACCTCAGAGAGAGATGCTCACATCAGCCAGGCAAAACAGGGGCGCAGGGCCAGGGAAACCTCAGAGACCCCTGTGGCTTTGCTTCAGCAAGTCTCCTTCTCGAGCTCTCTTTGAGGACTGAGAGAGTATTAGGGTTCACATATGTGAGTGTGAGCAGGAGCCTCTTTCAAGTTTTCTCCTTTCCTTTTACCCATTTTACTAGAAAACAGAAGTCCCTGTTGAGAAAATAAGTGCCTCTGAGAGGTTTGTAACCTGTTCAGTGTGATCCACCTGGTGCCATCTGAATTCTAGGCATGGAAAACACTAGTTTAAGGTGGCAGAATTTTATTCCCTCCCTGGGATTTTGTCCCGTAGAATCACTGGGGATATTAGGAAAACAACAAGGAGTCTGGTGGCACCTTAAAGACTAACAGATTTATTTGGGCATAAGCTTTCGTGAGTAAAAACCTCACTTCTTCGGATGCATAGAGTGAAAGTTACAGATGCAGGCATTATATACTGACACATGGAGAGCAGGGAGTTACTTCACAAGTGGAGAACCAGTGTTGACAGGGCCAATTCAAAAATCAGGGTGGATGTAGTCCACTCCCAATAATAGATGAGGAGGTGTCAATTCCAGGAGAGGAAAAGCTGCTTCTGTAGTGAGCCAGCCACTCCCAGTCCCTATTCAAGCCCAGATTAATGGTGTTGAATTTGCAAATGAATTTTAGTTCTGCTGTTTCTCTTTGAAGTCTGTTTCTGAAGTTTTTTTGTTCAATGATAGTGACTTTTAAATCTGTAATAGAATGACCAGGGAGATTGAAGTGTTCACTTACTGGCTTATGTATGTTACCACTCCTGATGTCCGATTTGTGTCCATTTATTCTTTTGCGGAGGGACTGTCCGGTTTGGCCAATGTACATGGGAGAGGGGCATTGCTGGCACATGATGGCATATATGACATTAGTGGATGTGCAGGTGAATGAGTCCCTGATGGTGTGGCTGATGTGGTTGGGTCCTCTGATGCTGTTGCCAGAGTAGATATGGGGACAGAGTAGGCAACGAGGTTTGCTACGGGGATAGGTTCCTGGGTTGGTGTTTCTGTGGTGTGGTGTGTAGTTGCTGGTGAGTATTTGCTTCAGGTTGGGGGGTTGTCTGTAAGCGAGGACTGGCCTGCCTCCCAAGGTCTGTGAGAGTAAGGGATCATTTTCCAGGATAGGTTGTAGATCGTGGATAATGCGCTGGAGAGGTTTTAGCTGGGGGCTGTATGTGATGGCCAGTGGTGTTCTGTTATTGTCCTTGTTGGGCCTGTCCTGTAGTAGGTGATTTCTGGGTACCCGTCTTGCTCTGTCAATCTGTTTCCTCACTTCCCCAGGTGGGTATTGTAGTTTTACGAATGCTTGATAAAGATCTTGTAGGTGTTTGTCTCTGTCTGAGGGGTTGGAGCAAATTCGGTTGTATCTTAGGGCTTGGCTGTAGACAATGGATCGTGTGATGTGTCTTGGATGGAAGCCGGAGGCATGTAGGTATGTTTAGCGGTCAGTAGGTTTCCGGTATAGGGTGGTGTTTATGTGACCATCACTTATTTGTACTGTAGTGTCCAGGAAGTGGATCTCTTGTGTGGACTGGTCCAGGCTGAGGTTGATGGTGGGGTGGAAATTGTTGAAGTCCAGGTGGAATTCTTCAAGGGCCTCCTTTCCGTGGGTCCATATGATGAAGATGTCGTCAATGTAGGGCAAGTAGAGGAGGGGCACTAGGGGACGAGAGCTGAGGAAGCGTTGTTCTAAGTCAGCCATAAAAATGTTGGCATACTGTGGGGCCATGCGAGTACCCATAGCAGTGCCACTGACTTGAAGGTATAAGTTGTCCCCAAATCTGAAGTGGTTGTGGGTGAGGACAAAGTCACAAAGCTCAGCCACCAGGCTTGCTGTGGCCTCATCAGGGATACTGTTCCTGACAGCTTGTAGTCCATCCTCATGTAGAATATTGGTATAAAGTGCTTCTACATGCATGGTGGCCAGGATGGTGTTTCCAGGAAGAACATCAATGCATTGTAGTTTCCTCAGGAAGTTGGTGGTGTCTCGAAGATAGCTGGGAGTGCTGGTAGCATAGGGCCTGAGGAGAGAGGCCAAATAGCCAGATAATCCTGCCGTCAGAGTGCCAATGCCTGAGATGATGGGGCGTCCAGGGTTTCCGGGTTTATGGATCTTGGGTAGCAGATAGAATACCCCTGGTCGGGGTTCTGGGGGTGTGTCCATGTAGATTTGTTCCCGTACTATAGCTGGGAGTTTCTTGAGCAGATGGTGTAGTTTCTTTTGGTATTCCTCAGTGGGATCAGAGGATAGTGGCCTGTAGAATGTGGTCTTGGAGAGTTGCCTGGCAGCCTCCTGTTCATAATCTGACCTGTTCATTATGACTACAGCACCTCCTTTGTCAGCCCCTTTGATGATAATGTCAGAGTTGTTTCTGAGGCTGTGGATGGCATTGCGTTCTGTACGGCTGAGGTTATGGGACAAGTGATGTTGTTTGTCCACAATTTCAGCCTGTGCACGTCTGCGGAAACACTCTATGTAGAGGTCCAGTCTGTCATTTCGACCGTCAGGAGGAGTCCACGCAGAATTCTTCTTTTTGTAGTGTTGGTAGGAGGGTTCCTGTGGGTCAGTGCACTGTTCAGTGGTGCGTTGAAAATATTCCTTGAGTCGGAGACGAGGAAAGTAGGCTTCCAGATCACCGCAGAACTGTATCATGTTCGTGGGGACGGTGGGACAGAAAGAGAGTCCCCGAGATAGGACAGACTCTTCTGCTGGGCTAAGCGTGTGGTTGGAAAGATTGACAATGTTGTTAGATGAGTTGAGGGTACCATTGTTATAGCCCCTAGTGGCAGGTATTAGTTTAGATAACTTACAGTCCTTTTTCCTCTGTAGAGAAGTGAAGTGTGCATTGTAAATGGCTTGTCTCATTTTTGTAAAGTCCAGCCACGTGGAAGTTTGTGTAGAAGGCTGGTATTGTATGAGAGTCTCCAGTTCTGAGAGCTCATTCTTGATCTTCTCCTGTCTGCTGTACAGGATGCTGATCAGGTGGTTCCTCAGTTTCTTTGAGAGAGTGTGTGGCACAATCTCTCACCATACTCAGTGTAGTATGTTGATTGCAATGGATTTTTTACCTTCAGTCCTTTTGGTATGATGTCCATCTGTTTGCATTTGGAGAGGAAGATGATGTCTGTCTGTATCTGTGCAAGTTTTTTGTTGAGGTTGATGGATTTCCACTCCATACGGCTAAATTTAGTGCCTTGCATGGTGTCAAGTATCAGGGGGTAGCCATGTTAGTCTGTATCTACAAAAACAACAAGGAGTCTGGTGGCACCTTAAAGACTAACAGATTTATTTGGGCATAAGCTTTCGTGAGTAAAAACCTCACTTCTTCGGATGCATAGAGTGAAAGTTACAGATGCAGGCATTATATACTGACACATGGAGAGCAGGGAGTTACTTCACAAGTGGAGAACCAGTGTTGACAGGGCCAATTCAAAAATCAGGGTGGATGTAGTCCACTCCCAATAATAGATGAGGAGGTGTCAATTCCAGGAGAGGAAAAGCTGCTTCTGTAGTGAGCCAGCCACTCCCAGTCCCTATTCAAGCCCAGATTAATGGTGTTGAATTTGCAAATGAATTTTAGTTCTGCTGTTTCTCTTTGAAGTCTGTTTCTGAAGTTTTTTTTGTTCAATGATAGTGACTTTTAAATCTGTAATAGAATGACCAGGGAGATTGAAGTGTTCACATACTGGCTTATGTATGTTACCATTCCTGATGTCCGACATGGGGACATTAGGGTTTGTCCTTTTCCTTTTCCCTTTTCCTCCATCCCTCCTTCCTTTCTCTTCATCTCTTACTTCTTTTGTCCTTTCTCTTGTTCCCCTCACACCACCAGGAGTGGTGTGTGTGTGTGTGTGTGTGTGTGGTGCTGATGGTTCTCTTCTCCTCCCCTTGTGGGGAGTTGATCCAAAACTGTGGGGTTGAAATAGTGCTTGGACCCCACTGACAGTAGATGCTGCCATTGTGTGACTTAGCATTAGTGCCTGGGATGACTTGGGTCAAGATCTCAACCTCCCTGCAACCTACTTCACTGCTGTCAGAATCCCTCCTGCACAGCCTCTTAGAGCCGCCTCCCAGCCCAACCTGTGTCGGGGTGGAGAAGAGGGTTCTGATGACTTGAGCTGTGGTTTGGAGGTGGAATATCTGTGAAGGGCACTGAGCAGGAGGTAGCAGGAGCTCACCCTACAAGGAGGGGGGTTGGCTCTGGAGGTTTCTAGAAAGGAGAAGAAGACTCCATTTTGGGGTTCAGGAGGTGAATTCATCTCTCATTGATGGGCAGGTGCTGGGTGGAAATGCTGCTGGTTCCAGGTTCCCTTAATTCCCCCTGATTCCTCGGGGCGTTTGAGTCTCTGACAGGTTCTCGTTCCCTTGCAGCAGGAGGACGTCACGGCCAAAATGATGCACCAGCTCCGCATCATCCTGCACTTACGCTACGTGCCTGAGACACTGCAGGGGCTGCGCCTCTGAGGCCTTCAGGAACTCCCGCTCCCTGCTGCAGGTACTGCTCTGGCTCACTGTAAATGGGGAGCTAGTGGAAGGGGAAATGGAACCCCCTGGCACTCACTAAAAGGGAAAGTGATGGATTCTCCATCTCTTAATGTCATTTAATTTAGACTAGATACCTTTCTGGAATGTTTGTACCCAAAAAGTAACTATTGTACTATACAGGAAGCCCATGATATGCAGGGGCTTAGATTAGATGCTCTAAAGGTCTCTTCTGGCCATAAAGTGTAGTAATTTTGGAAACACGGAGTGTAGCATTGGGAGCAGCCTCTGATGTTTTATTGTCTAGCCGGCTTGCTTCCTAGAATGAAGACCCATTGAGTGGGGTGATTCACAGAGAGTAGCTCAAACCTTCAAAGTGTCAGGCCAGCAGGAGGACATTAGCACTTCAGGGTTTGGTTGGGTGTGGCAGTGACATCACAAAGGCCTTTTGCAGGACGTCAGCTCATTGGTCAAATGTGTTAGGGAGGTGGTGACCTCAGAGAGAGATGCTGACATCAGAGAGAGATGCTGACATGAGGGCCAGGGAAAGCTCAGAGACCCCTCTGGCTTTGCTTCAGCAAGTCTCCTCCTTGAGGTCTCTCTTTGAGGAAAGTAAGTGCCTCGGAGAGGTTTGTATCCTGTTCAGTCTGATCCACCTGGTGCCAGCTGAATTCTAAGCATGGAAAACACTAGTTCAAGCTGGCAGAATTTTATTCCCTCCCTGTGATTTTGTCCCGTAGAATCACTGGGGACATTAGTGTTTGTCCTTTTCATTTTACCTTTTCCTCCCTCCCTCCTTCCTTTCTCTTCATCTCTTACTTCTTTTGTCCTTTCTCCTGTTCCCCTCCCACCACCGGGAGTGGTTTGTGTGTGTGTGTGTGTTTGTGTGTTGCTGGGGGTGCTCTTCACCTCCCTTTGTGGGGAGTTCATCCAAACCTGTGTGGTTGAAATAGTGCTTGGACTCCACTGACACTAGATGCTGCCATCGTGTGGATTATCATTGGTGTCTGGGATGACTTGGGGCAAGATCTCAACCTCCCCTCAACCCACTTCACTTCTGGCAGAATCCCTCCTGCCCCCCCGCTAGAGCCGCCTCGATGCCCAACCTGGTTGGGGGTGCAGAAGAGGGTTCTGATAACTTGAGGTTTGGTTTGGAGGTAGAACAGCTGTCAAGGGTACTGAGGGGGAGGTAGCAGGAGCTCACCCTACAAGGTGGTGGGTTGGCACTGGAGGTTACTAGAAAGGACAAGAAGACTCCATTCTGGGGTTCAGGAGGTGAATTCATCCCTCAGTGGTGGGCAGGTAGTCAGTTTAAATACTGCTGGTTCCAGGTGCCCTTAATTCCCCCTGATTCCTCGGGGCGTTTGAGTCTCTGACAGGTTCTCGTTCCCTTGCAGGAGGAGGACGTCACGGCCAAAGTGATGCACCCGCATCATTCGCCACTTGCGCCAGGTGCCTGAGACACTGCAGGGGCTGCGCCTCTGAGGCCTTCAGCAACTCCCGCTCCCTGCTGCAGGTACTGCTCTGTCTCCCTGTAAATGGCGAGCTAGTGGAAGGGGAAATGGAGCCCCCTGGCACTCACTAAAAGGGAAAGTGGTGGATTCCCCATCTCTTGATGTCATTGAATGAAGACTAGATGCCTTTCTGGAATGTGTGCGCCCAAAAAGTAACTATTGTACTGTACAGGAGGCCTATGATATGCAGGGGCTTAGATGAGATGCTCTAAAGGTCTCTTGTGGCCATAAAGTCTACAAATTTTGGAAACACTGAGTGTAGTATTGGGAGCAGCCTGTGATGTTTTACTGTCTAGCCGGCTTGCTTCCTAGAATGAAGACGCATTGAGTGGGGTGATCCACAGAGAGTACCTGTGTCAAGGCTGTATCCCCACTTTGAAGTTTAGGGTACAAATGTAGGGGCCTGCATTAAAACTTGTAAGCTTAACCACCATCCCAAGGCTAATTTCCTCCCCTGGGTAGCCTTGAGAAACCTTTCAGCAATTCCCTGGTGAATACAGATCCAAACCCCTTGGATCTTAAAACAAGGAGAAATAAACCGTCCCCCCTCCTTCCTCCCACCAACTTCTGGTGAATACAGATCCAACCCCCTTGGATCTAAAAGAAGGAGAAATTAACCATTCCCCTCCTTCCTCCCACCAACTCCTGGTGAATCAAGATCCAAACTCCTTGGATCTTAAAACAAGGAAAAATCAATCAGGTTCTTAAAAATAAGGCTTTTAATTAAAGAAAAAGGTAAAAATCATCTCTGTAAAATCAGTATGGAAATTAACCTTACAGGGTAATCAAACTTAAAGAGCTCAGAGGACTCCCCTCTAGTCTTAGGTTCAAAGTACAGCAAACAAAGATAAACACTCTAGTAAAAGGTACATTTACAAGTTGAGAAAACAAAGGAAAACTAACACGCCTTGTTTGAAATAGGAGAGACTTGTTTAGAAAGATGTGGAGAACCTGGATTGATGTCTGGTCCCTCTCAGTCCCGAGGGCGAACACCCACACAAACAAAGAACACAAACAAAAGCCTTCCCCTCCCCAAGATTTGAAAGTATCTTGTCCCCTTATTGGTCCTTTAGGTCAGATGCCAGCCAGGTTACCTGAGCTTCTTAACCCTTTACAGGGAAAAGGATTTTGGAGTCTCTGGCCAGGAGGATTTTATAGTACTGTACACAGGACAGCTGTTACCCTTCCCTTTATAGTTATGACAACCTCAAACCTTCAAAGTGTCAGGCCAGCAGCAGGACATTAGCACTTCAGGGTTTGGTTGGGTGTGGCAGTGACATCACAAAGGCCTTTTGCAGGATGTCAGCTTATTGGTCAAATGTGTTAGGGAGGTGGTGACCTCAGAGAGAGATGCTGATATCAGCCAGGCAGGACAGGGGCCCAGGGCCAGGGAAACCTCAGAGACCCCTGTGGCTTTGCTTCAGGAAGTCTCCTTCTCGAGGTCTCTCTTTGAGGACTGAGAGAGTATTAGGGTTCACATATGTGAATGCGAGGAGGAACCTCTTTCGAGTTGTTTCCTTTCCTTTTACTGATTTTACTAGAAAACAGACGTCCCTGTTGAGAAAGTAAGTGCCTCGGAGAGGTTTGTAACCTCTTCAGTCTGATCCACCTGGTGCCAGCTGAATTCTAGGCATGGAAAACAGTAGTTTAAGATGGCAGAATTTTATTTCATCCCTTGGATTTTGTGCCGTAGAATCACTGGGGACATTAGGATTTGTCCTTTTTGTTTTACCTTTTCCTCCATCGCTCCTTCCTTTCTCTTCATCTCTTACTTCTTTTCTCCTTTCTCCTGTTCCTCAAAAACTGTGGGGTTGAAATAGTGTTTGGACTCCACTGACACTAGATGCTGCCATCCTGTGGCTTAGCATTAGTGTCTGGGATGACTTGGGGCAAGATCTCAACTTCCCCTCAACCCACTTCACTGCTGCCAGAATCCCTCCTGCCCCCCCTGCTAGAGCCGCCTCCCTGGCCAACCTGGGTGGGGGTGGAGAACAGTGTTTTTTTCATACATTCATAGATTCTAGGACTGGAAGGGACCTCGAGAGGTCATCGAGTCCAGTCCCCTGCCCGCATGGCAGGACCAAATACCATCTAGACCATCCCTGATAGACATTTATCTAACCTACTCTTAAATATCTCAAGAGATGGAGATTCCACAACCTCCCTCGGCAATTTATTCCAGTGTTTAACCACCCTGACAGTTAGGAACTTTTTCCTAATGTCCAACCTAGACCTCCCTTGCTGCAGTTTAAACCCTTTGCTTCTGGTTCTATCCTTAGAGGCTAAGGTGAACAAGTTTTCTCCCACCTCCTTATGACACCCTTTTAAATACCTGAAAACTGCTATCATGTCTCCTCTCAGTCTTCTCTTTTCCAAACTAAACAAAGCCAATTCTTTCAGCCTTCCTTCATAGGTCATGTTCTCAAGACCTTTAATCATTCTTGTTGCTCTTCTCTGGACCCTTTCCAATTTCTCCACATCTTTTTTAAAATGCGGTGCCCAGAACTGGACACAATACTCCAGCTGAGGCCTAACCAGAGCAGAGTAGAGCGGAAGAATGACTTCTCGTGTCTTGCTCACAACACACCTGTTAATACATCCCAGAATCAGGTTTGCTTTTTTTGCAACAGCATCACACTGTTGACTCATATTTAGCTTGTGGTCCACTATAACCCCTAGATCCCTTTCTGCCGTACTCCTTCCTAGACAGTCTCTTCCCATTCTGTATGTGTGAAACTGATTGTTCCTTCCTAAGTGGAGCACTTTGCATTTGTCTTTGTTAAACTTCATCCTGTTTAACTCAGACCATTTCTCCAATTTGTCCAGATGATTTTGAATTATCTGTCACCCTGTCCTCCAAAGCAGTTGCAATCCCTCCCAGTTTGGTATCATCCGCAAACTTAATAAGCGTACTTTCTATGCCAATATCTAAGTCGTTGATGAAGATATTGAACAGCGCCGGTCCCAAAACAGACCCCTGCGATACCCCACTCGTTATGGCTTTCCAGCAGGATTGGGAACTATTAATAACAACTCTCTGAGTACGGTTATCCAGCCAGTTATGCACCCACCTTATAGTAGCCCCATCTAAATTGTATTTGCCTAGTTTATCAATAAGAATATCATGCGAGACCGTATCAAATGCCTTACTAAAGTCTAGGTATACCACATCCACAGCCTCACCCTTATCCACAAGGCTCGTTATCCTATCAAAGAAAGCTATCAGATTGGTTTGACATGATTTGTTCTTCACAAATCCATGCTGGCTGTTCCCTATCACCTTACCACCTTCCAAGTGTTTGCAGATGATTTCCTTAATTACTTGCTCCATTATCTTCCCTGGCACAGAAGTTAAACTCACTGGGGTCTGTAGTTTCCTGGGTTGTTTTTATTTCCCTTTTTATAGATGGGCACTATATTTGCCCTTTTCCAGTCTTCTGGAATCTCTCCCGTCTCCCATGATTTTCCAAAGATAATAGCTAGAGGCTCAGATACCTCCTCTATTAGCTCCTTGAGTATTCTAGGATGCATTTCATCAGGCCCGGGTGACTTGCAGGCATCTAACTTTTCTAAGTGATTTTTAACTTGTTCTTTTTTTATTTTATCTGCTAAACCTACCCCCTTCCCATTAGCATTCACTATGTTAGGCATTCCTTCAGACTTCTCGGTGAAGACCGAAACAAAGAAGTCATTAAGCATCTCCGCCATTTCCAAGTTTCCTGTTACTGTTTCTCCCTCTTCACTAAGCAGTGGGCCTACCCTGTCTTTGGTCTTCCTCTTGCTTCTAATGTATTGATAAAAAGTCTTCTTGTTTCCCTTTATTCCCGTAGCTAGTTTGAGCTCATTTTGTGCCTTTGCCTTTCTAATCTTGCCCCTGCATTCCTGTGTTGTTTGCCTATATTCATCCTTTGTAATCTGTCCCAGTTTCCATTCTTTATATGACTCCTTTTTATTTTTTAGATCATGCAAGATCTCATGGTTAAGCCAAGGTAGTCTTTTGCCACATTCTCTATCTTTCCTAACCAGCGGAATAGCTTGCTTTTGGGCCCTTAATAGTGTCCCTTTGAAAAACTGCCAACTCTCCTCAGTTGTTTTTCCCCTCAGTCTTGATTCCCATGGGACCTTACCTATCAGCTCTCTGAGCTTACCAAAATCTGCCTTCCTGAAATCCATTGTCTCTATTTTGCTGTTCTCCCTTCTACCCTTCCTTAGAATTGCAAACTCTATGATTTCATGATCACTTTCACCCAGGCTGCCTTCTACTTTCAAATTCTCAACGAGTTCCTCCCTATTTGTTAAAATCAAGTCTAGAACAGCTTCCCCCCAGTAGCTTTTTCAACCTTCTGAAATAAAAAGTTGTCTCCAATGCAGTCCAGGAATTTGTTGGATAGTCTGTGCCCCGCTGTGTTATTTTCCCAACATATAGCCGGATAGTTGAAGTCCCCCATCACCACCAAATCTTGGGCTTTGGATGATTTTGTTAGTTGCTTAAAAAAAGCCTCATCCACCTCTTCCACCTGGTTAGGTGGCCTGTAGTAGACTCCTAGCATGACATCTCCCTTGTTTTTTACCCCTTTTAGCCTAACCCAGAGACTCTCAACACTTCCGTCTCCTATGTGCATCTCTACCTCAGTCCGAGTGTGTACATTTTTAATATACAAGGCAACACCTCCTCCCTTTTTCCCCTGTCTATCCTTCCTGAGCAAGCTGTACCCATCCACACCAACATTCCAATCATGTGTATTATCCCACCAAGTTTCAGTAATGCCAACAATGTCATAGTTGTATTTATTTATTAGCACTTCCAGTTCTTCCTGCTTATTCCCCATACTTCTCGCATTTCTATATAGACATCTAAGATACTGGTTTGATCTTTCCTCCCAGTTTTGTCCTGACCCTCCTTTCCCTCTGACAATATAGCCCACACTCCCTCTCGTTTTTGACCCATCTCCCCGGTCTCCATGTTCCCCACTTACCTGTGGGCTTTGCTCACCTGTCCCCGTCGAACCTAGTTTAAAGCCCTCCTCACTAGGTTAGCCAGTCTGTGTCCAAAGGTACTAATAACTTGAGCTGTGGTTTGGAGGTGGAACAGCTGTCAAGGGCACTGAGGGGGAGATAGCAGGAGCTCATCCTTGAAGGAGGGGGGTGGCACTGGAGGTTACTAGAAAGGACAAGAAGACTCCATTCTGGGGTTCAGGAGGTGAATTTATCCCTCAGTGGTGGGCAGGTGATGGGTGGAAGTAGTGCTGGTTCCAGGTGCCCTTAATTCCCGCTGATTCCTCGGGGCGTTTGAGTCTCTGACAGGTTCTCGTTCCCTTGCAGCAGGAGGACGTCACGGCCAAAAGTGATGCAGCAGCTCCGCATCGTCGGGCACTTGCGCCAGATTCCTGAGACACTGCAGGGGCTGTGCCTCTGAGGCCATCAGCAACTCCCACTCCCTGCTGCAGGTACTGCTCTGTCTCACTGTAAATGGGGAGCTAGTGGAAGGGGAAATGGAGCCCCCTGGCACTCACTAAAAGGGAAAGTGGTGGATTCTCCATCTCTTGATGTCATTGAAGGAAGACTAGATGCCTTTCTGGAATGTGTGTGCCCAAAAAGTAACTATTGTACTATACAGCAAGCCTATGGTATGCAAGGGGTTAGATGAGATGCTCTAAAGGTCTCTTCTGGCCATAAAGTCCCCTAATTTTGGAAACACTGAGTGTAGCATTGGGAGCAGCCTCTGATGTTTTACCGTCTAGCCGGCTTGCTTCCTAGAATGAACAGGCATTGAGTGGGGTGATCCACAGAGAGTAGCTGAAACCTTCAAAGTGTCAGGCCAGCAGCAGGACATTAGCACTTAAGGGTTTGATTGGTGGCAGTGATATCACAAAGGTCTTTTGCAGGACCTCAGCATATTGGTCAAAGGTGTTAGGGAGGTGGTAACCTCAGAGAGAGATGCTGCCATCAGCGAGGCAGTACAGGGGCGCATGGCCAGGGAAACCTCAGAGACCCCTGTGGCTTTGCTTCAGCAAGTCTCCTTCTCGAGGTTTCTCTTGAGGACTGAGAGAGTATTAGGATTCACGTATTTGAGTGAGAGCAGGAGCCTCTTTCGAGTTGTCTCCTTTCCTTTTACTGATTTTACTAGAAAACAGACATCCCTGTTTAGAAAGTAAGAGCCTCCAAGAGGTTTTGGCAGCTGCTCAGTCTGATCCATCTGGTGCCAGCTGAATTCTAGGCATGGAAAACACTAGTTCAAGGTGGCAGAATTTTAATCCCTCCCTGTAATTTTGTCTGGTAGAATCACTGGGGACATTAGGGTTTGTCCTTTTCGTTTTACCTTTTCCTCCATCCCTCCTTCCTTTCTCTTTATCTCTTACTTCTTTTGTCCTTTCTCTTGTTCCCCTCCCACCACCAGGAGTGGTATATATATGTGTGTGTGTGTGTGTGTGTGTGTGTGTGTGTGTGTTGCTGGGGGTGCTCTTCACCTCCCCTTGTTGGGAGTTGATCCAAAACTGTACGGTTGAAATAGTGCTTGGACTCCACTGACACTAGATGCTGCCATCCTGTGGTTTAGCATTAGTGTCTGGGATGACTTGGGGCAAGATCTCAACCTCCCCGCAACCCACTTCACTGCTGCCAGAATCCCACCTGCCCCCCCTGCTAGAGCCGCCTCCCTGCCCAACCTGGGTGGGGGTGGAGAAGAGGGTGCTGATAACTTGAGCTGTGGTTTGGAGGTGGAACAGCTGTCAAGGGCACTGAGGGGGAGGTAGCAGGAGCTCACCCTACAAGGACGGAGGTTGGCACTGGAGATTACTAGAAAGGAGAAGACGACTCCATTCTGGGGTTCAGGAGGTGAATTCATCCCTCAGTGGTGGGCAGGTGCTGGGTGTAAATACTGCTGGTTCCAGGTGTCCTTAATTGCCCCTGATTCCTCGGGGCATTTGAGTCTCTGACAGGTTCTCGTTCCCTTGCAGGAGGAGGACGTCACGGCCAAAGGGATGCACCAGCTCCGCATCATCCGGCACTTACACCATGTGCCTGAGACACTGCAGGGGCTGTTCCTCTGAGGCCTTAGCAACTCCCTCTCCCTGCTGCAGGTACTGCTCTGGCTCACTGTAAATGGGGAGCTAGTGGAAGGGGAAATGGAGCCCCCTGGCACTCACTAAAAGGGAAAGTGGTGGGTTCTCCATCTCTTGATGTCATTGAATGAAGACTAGATGCCTTTCTGGAATGTGTGTGCCCAAAAAGTAACTATTGTACTATACAGGAGGCCTATGATATGCAGGGGCTTAGATGAGATGCTCTAAAGGTCTCTTGTGGCCATAAAGTCTACAAATTTTGGAAACACTGAGTGTAGTATTGGGAGCAGCCTGTGATGTTTTACTGTCTAGCCGGCTTGCTTCCTAGAATGAAGACGCATTGAGTGGGGTGATCCACAGAGAGTACCTGTGTCAAGGCTGTATCCCCACTTTGAAGTTTAGGATACAAATGTAGGGGCCTGCATGAAAACCTCTAAGCTTAACCACCATCCCAAGGCTAATTTCCTCCCCTGGGTAGCCTTGAGAAACCTTTCACCAATTCCCTGGTGAATACAGATCCAAACCCCTTGGATCTTAAAACAAGGAGAAATAAACCATCCCCCCTCCTTCCTCCCACCAACTTCTGGTGAATACAGATCCAACCCCCTTGGATCTAAAAGAAGGAGAAATTAACCATTCCCCTCCTTCCTCCCACCAACTCCTGGTGAATCAAGATTCAAACTCCTTGGATCTTAAAACAAGGAAAAATCAATCAGGTTCTAAAAAATAAGGCTTTTAATTAAAGAAAAAGGTAAAAATCATCTCTGTAAAATCAGTATGGAAATTAACCTTACAGGGTAATCAAACTTAAAGAGCTCAGAGGACTCCCCTCTAGTCTTAGGTTCAAAGTACAGCAAACAAAGATAAACACTCTAGTAAAAGGTACATTTACAAGTTGAGAAAACAAAGGAAAACTAACACGCCTTGTTTGAAATAGGAGAGACTTGTTTAGAAAGATGTGGAGAACCTGGATTGATGTCTGGTCCCTCTCAGTCCCGAGGGCGAACACCCACACAAACAAAGAACACAAACAAAAGCCTTCCCCTCCCCAAGATTTGAAAGTATCTTGTCCCCTTATTGGTCCTTTAGGTCAGATACCAGCCAGGTTACCTGAGCTTCTTAACCCTTTAGAGGGAAAAGGATTTTGGAGTCTCTGGCCAGGAGGATTTTATAGTACTGTACACAGGACAGCTGTTACCCTTCCCTTTATAGTTATGACAACCTCAAACCTTCAAAGTGTCAGGCCAGCAACAGGACATTAGCACTTCAGGGTTTGGTTGGGTGTGGCAGTGACATCACAAAGGCCTTTTGCAGGATGTCAGCTTATTGGTCAAAGGTGTTAGGGAGGTGGTGACCTCAGAGAGAGATGCTGACATCAGCCTGGCAGGACAGGAGCACAGGGCCAGGGAAACCTCAGAGACCCGGTGGCTTTGCTTCAGCAAGTCTCCTTCTCGGGGTCTCTCTTTGAGGACTGAGAGAGTATTAGGGTTCACGTACGTGAGTGCGTGCAGGAGCCTCTTTCGAGTTTTCTCCTTTCCTTTTACTGATTTTACTAGAAAACAGACGTCCCTGTTTAGAAGGTAAGAGCCTCCAAGAGGTTTTGGCAGCTGCTCAGTCTGATCCACGTGGTGCCAGCTGAATTCTAGGCATGGAAAACAGTAGTTTAAGATGGCAGAATTTTATTCCATCCCTTGGATTTTGTGCCATAGAATCACTGGGGACATTAGGGTTTGTCCTTTTTGTTTTACCTTTTCCTCCATCCCTCCTTCCTTTCTCTTCATCTCTTACTTCTTTTGTCCTTTCTCCTGTTCCCCTCCCACCACCAGGAGTGGTGTGTGTGTGTGTGTGTGTGTGTTGCTGGGGGTGCTCATCACCTCTCCTTGTGGGAAGTTCATCGAAAACTGTGGGGTTGAAATAGTGTTTGGACTCCACTGACACTAGATGCTGCCATCCTGTGGCTTAGCATTAGTGTCTGGGATGACTTGGGTCAAGATCTCAACTTCCCCGCAACCCACTTCACTGCTGCCAGAATCCCTCCTGCCCCCCCTGCTAGAGCCGCCTCCCTGGCCAACCTGGGTGGGGGTGGAGAACAGTGTTTTTTTCATACGTTCATAGATTCTACGACTGGAAGGGACCTCGAGAGGTCATCGAGTCCAGTCCCCTGCCCGCATGGCAGGACCATGTAACGGACTTATTAGATAAGGGAAATGCGGTGGACCTAATATACCTGGATTTCAGTAAAGCGTTTGATACTGTACCCCATGAGGAATTATTGGTTAAACTGGAAAACATGGGGATCGATATGAAAATTCAGAGGTGGATAAAGAATTGGTTAATGGGGAGAATGCAGCGGGTCGTATTAAAGGGTGAACTGTCGGGTTGGAGGGAGGTTACTAGTGGAGTGCCTCAAGGTTCGGTTTTGGGACCCATTTTATTTAATCTATTTATAACTGACCTCGGAACCGATTGCAAGAGTGGGCTGATAAAGTTTGCGGATGATACGAAGGTGGGAGGAGTTGCAAATTCGGAGGAGGATAGGGATATTCTGCAGGGAGACTTGAATGAGCTTGTGAATTGGAGTGTCAGAAATAAGATGAAATTTAATAGTGAAAAGTGTAAGGTGATGCACTTGGGGATGACTAATAACAATTTTAGTTACAAGATGGGGACGCATTGGTTAGAAGTAACGGAAGAGGAGAAGGACCTAGGGGTCCTTGTAGACCGCAGGATGACTATGAGTCGACAATGTGACGTGGCTGTGAAAAAAGCCAATGCGGTCTTGGGATGTATTAGGCGAGGTATATCTAGTAGGGATAAGGAGGTCCTGCTTCCGTTGTATACGGCACTGGTGAGACCTCATTTGGAGTACTGTGTGTAGTTCTGGTCTCCCATGTTTAAAAAAGATGAACTCAAATTGGAACGGGTGCAGAGAAGGGCGACTAGGATGATCAGAGGTATGGAAAACCTGTCGTATGAAAAGAGATTAGAGGAGCTCGGGTTGTTTAGTCTGACAAAACGAAGGCTGAGGGGGGATATGATTGCTATCTTTAAATATATCAGAGGGATAAATACAAGGGAGGGAGAGGAATTATTTCAGCTGAGTACTAATGTGGACACGAGAACCAATGGATATAAATTGGCCGTGGGGAAGTTCAGGCTTGAAATCAGACGAAGGTTTCTGACCGTCAGAGGGGTGAAATATTGGAACGGCCTTCCGAGGGAAACGGTGGGGGCAACGGACCTGTCTGGTTTTAAGATTAAGTTGGATAAGTTTATGGAGGGAATGGTTTAATGGTAAAACATAGTAGCCGAGGAAAACCAAGCAATGGTACGTAAATAGCATAATGGCAAACAAGGGTCAGGCTAGAGACTCTTGCCTACATGCTCGGGGTATTACTGATCGCCATATTTGGGGTCGGGAAGGAATTTTCCTCCAGGGTAGATTGGCTGAGCCTCTGGAGGTTTTTCGCCTTCCTCCGCAGCATGGGGCAGGGATCACTAGCAGGAGGGTCCCTGCCGATTGAAGTCACTAAAACACAGGATTGGGGACTTCAACGGCACAGTCCAGGGAAGGGTCTTGTGGCCTGCAGCATGCAGGGGGTCAGACCAGATGATCATAATGGTCCCTTCTGACCTTAAAGTCTATGAGTCTATAAGACCAAATACCATCCCTGATAGACATTTATCTAACCTACTCTTAAATATCTCAAGAGATGGAGATTCCACAACCTCCCTCGGCAATTTATTCCAGTGTTTAACCACCCTGACAGTTAGGAACTTTTTCCTAATGTCCAACCTAGACCTCCCTTGCTGCACTTTAAACCCATTGCTTCTGGTTCTATCCTTAGAGGCTAAGGTGAACAAGTTTTCTCCCTCCTCCTTATGACACCCTTTTAAATACCTGAAAACTGCTATCATGTCTCCTCTCAGTCTTCTCTTTTCCAAACTAAACAAAGCCAATTCTTTCAGCCTTCCTTCATAGGTCATGTTCTCAAGACCTTTAATCATTCTTGTTGCTCTTCTCTGGACCCTTTCCAATTTCTCCACATCTTTTTTAAAATGCGGTGCCCAGAACTGGACACAATACTCCAGCTGAGGCCTAACCAGAGCAGAGTAGAGCGGAAGAATGACTTCTCGTGTCTTGCTCACAACACACCTGTTAATACATCCCAGAATCAGGTTTGCTTTTTTTGCAAGAGCATCACACTGTTGACTCATATTTAGCTTGTGGTCCACTATAACCCCTAGATCCCTTTCTGCCGTACTCCTTCCTAGACAGTCTCTTCCCATTCTGTATGTGTGAAACTGATTGTTCCTTCCTAAGTGGAGCACTTTGCATTTGTCTTTGTTAAACTTCATCCTGTTTAACTCAGACCATTTCTCCAATTTGTCCAGATCATTTTGAATTATGACCCTGTCCTCCAAAGCAGTTGCAATCCCTCCCAGTTTGGTATCATCCGCAAACTTAATAAGCGTACTTTCTATGCCAATATCTAAGTCGTTGATGAAGATATTGAACAGCGCCGGTCCCAAAACAGACCCCTGCGATACCCCACTCGTTATGGCTTTCCAGCAGGATTGGGAACTATTAATAACAACTCTCTGAGTACGGTTATCCAGCCAGTTATGCACCCACCTTATAGTAGCCCCATCTAAATTGTATTTGCCTAGTTTATCAATAAGAATATCATGCGAGACCGTATCAAAAGCCTTACTAAAGTCTAGGTATACCACAGCCTCACCCTTATCCACAAGGCTCGTTATCCTATCAAAGAAAGCTATCAGATTGGTTTGACATGATTTGTTCTTCACAAATCCATGCTGGCTGTTCCCTATCACCTTACCACCTTCCAAGTGTTTGCAGATGATTTCCTTAATTACTTGCTCCATTATCTTCCCTGGCACAGAAGTTAAACTCACTGGGGTCTGTAGTTTCCTGGGTTGTTTTTATTTCCCTTTTTATAGATGGGCACTATATTTGCCCTTTTCCAGTCTTCTGGAATCTCTCCCGTCTCCCATGATTTTCCAAAGATAATAGCTAGAGGCTCAGATACCTCCTCTATTAGCTCCTTGAGTATTCTAGGATGCATTTCATCAGGCCCGGGTGACTTGCAGGCATCTAACTTTTCTAAGTGATTTTTAACTTGTTCTTTTTTTATTTTATCTGCTAAACCTACCCCCTTCCCATTAGCATTCACTATGTTAGGCATTCCTTCAGACTTCTCGGTGAAGACCGAAACAAAGAAGTCATTAAGCATCTCCGCCATTTCCAAGTTTCCTGTTACTGTTTCTCCCTCTTCACTAAGCAGTGGGCCTACCCTGTCTTTGGTCTTCCTCTTGCTTCTAATGTATTGATAAAAAGTCTTCTTGTTTCCCTTTATTCCCGTAGCTAGTTTGAGCTCATTTTGTGCCTTTGCCTTTCTAATCTTGCCCCTGCATTCCTGTGTTGTTTGCCTATATTCATCCTTTGTAATCTGTCCCAGTTTCCATTTTTGATATGACTCCTTTTTATTTTTTAGATCATGCAAGATCTCATGGTTAAGCCAAGGTGGTCTTTTGCCACATTTTCTATCTTTCCTAACCAGCGGAATAGCTTGCTTTTGGGCCCTTAATAGTGTCCCTTTGAAAAACTGCCAACTCTCCTCAGTTGTTTTTCCCCTCAGTCTTGATTCCCATGGGACCTTACCTATCAGCTCTCTGAGCTTACCAAAATCTGCCTTCCTGAAATCCATTGTCTCTATTTTGCTGTTCTCCCTTCTACCCTTCCTTAGAATTGCAAACTCTATGATTCCATGATCACTTTCACCCAGGCTGCCTTCTACTTTCAAATTCTCAACGAGTTCCTCCCTATTTGTTAAAATCAAGTCTAGAACAGCTTCCCCCCAGTAGCTTTTCAACCTTCTGAAATAAAAAGTTGTCTCCAATGCAGTCCAGGAATTTGTTGGATAGTCTGTGCCCCGCTGTGTTATTTTCCCAACATATAGCCGGATAGTTGAAGTCCCCCATCACCACCAAATCTTGGGCTTTGGATGATTTTGTTAGTTGCTTAAAAAAAGCCTCATCCACCTCTTCCACCTGGTTAGGTGGCCTGTAGTAGACTCCTAGCATGACATCTCCCTTGTTTTTTACTCCTTTTAGCCTAACCCAGAGACTCTCAACACTTCCGTCTCCTATGTCCATCTCTACCTCAGTCCAAGTGTGTACATTTTTAATATACAAGGCAACACCTCCTCCCTTTTTCCCCTGTCTATCCTTCCTGAGCAAGCTGTACCCATCCACACCAACATTCCAATCATGTGTATTATCCCACCAAGTTTCAATGATGCCAACAATGTCATAGTTGTATTTATTTATTAGCACTTCCAGTTCTTCCTGCTTATTCCCCATACTTCTCGCATTTGTATAGAGACATCTAAGATACTGGTTTGATCTTTCCTCCCAGTTTTGTCCTGACCCTCCTTTCCCTCTGACAATATAGCCCACACTCCCTCTCGTTTTTGACCCATCTCCCCGGTCTCCATGTTCCCCACTTACCTGTGGGCTTTGCTCACCTGTCCCCGTCGAACCTAGTTTAAAGCCCTCCTCACTAGGTTAGCCAGTCTGTGTCCAAAGGTACTAATAACTTGAGCTGTGGTTTGGAGGTGGAACAGCTGTCAAGGGCACTGAGGGGGAGATAGCAGGAGCTCATCCTTCAAGGAGGGGGGTTGGCACTGGAGGTTACTAGAAAGGACAAGAAGACTCCATTCTGGGGTTCAGGAGGTGAATTTATCCCTCAGTGGTGGGCAGGTGATGGGTGGAAGTAGTGCTGGTTCCAGGTGCCCTTAATTCCCGCTGATTCCTCGGGGCGTTTGAATCTCTGACAGGTTCTCGTTCCCTTGCAGCAGGAGGACGTCACGGCCAAAAGTGATGCACTAGCTCCGCATCATCCGGCACTTGCGCCAGATTCCTGAGACACTGCAGGGGCTGTGCCTTTGAGGCCATGAGCAACTCCCGCTCCCTGCTGCAGGTACTGCTCTGGCTCACTGTAAATGGGGAGCTAGTGGAAGGGGAAATGGAGCCCCCTGGCCCTCACTAAAAGGGAAAGTGGTGGATTCTCCATCTCTTGATGTCATTGAAGGAAGACTAGATGCCTTTCTGGAATGTGTGTGCCCAAAGAGTAACTATTGTACTATACAGCAAGCCTATGGTATGCAAGGGGTTAGATGAGATGCTCTAAAGGTCTCTTCTGGCCATAAAGTCCCCTAATTTTGGAAACACTGAGTGTAGCATTGGGAGCAGCCTCTGATGTTTTACCGTCTAGCCGGCTTGCTTCCTAGAATGAACAGGCATTGAGTGGGGTGATCCACAGAGAGTAGCTGAAACCTTCAAAGTGTCAGGCCAGCAGCAGGACATTAGCACTTCCGGGGAAGGGTGGGTGTGGCAGTGATATCACAAAGGCCTTTTGCAGGACGTCAGCCTATTGGTCAAAGGTGTTAGGGAGGTGGTGACCTCCGAGAGAGATGCTGACATCAGCCTGGCAGGACAGGAGCACAGGGCCAGGGAAACCTCAGAGACCCTGTGGCTTTGCTTCAGCAAGTCTCCTTCTCGGGGTCTTTCTTTGAGGACTGAGAGAGTGTTAGGGTTGACGTATGTGAGTGTGAGCAGGAGCCTCTTTCGAGTTTTCTCCTTTCCTTTGACGGATTTTACTAGAAAACAGACGTCCCTATTTAGAAGGTAAGAGCCTCCAAGAGGTTTTGGAACCTGCTCAGTCTGATCCATCTGGTGCCAGCTGAATTCTAGGCATGGAAAACAGTAGTTTAAGATGGCAGAATTTTATTCCCTCCCTGGGATTTTGTCCCGTAGAATCACTGGGGACATTAGGGTTTGTCCTTTTCGTTTTACCTTTTCCTCCATTCCTCCTTCCTTTCTCTTCATCTCTTACTTCTTTTGTCCTTTCTCCTGTTGCCCTTTCACCACCAGGAGTGGTGTGTGTGTGTGTGTGTGTGTGTGTGTGTGTGTGTGTGTGTGTTTGTGTGTGTGTTGCTGGGGGTGCTCTTCACCTCCCCTTGTGGGGAGTTCATCCAAAACTGTATGGTTGAAATAGTGCTTGGACTCCACTGACACTAGATGCTGCCATCCTGTGGCTTAGCATTACTGTCTGGGATGACTTGGGGCAAGATCTCAACCTCCCCTCAACCCACTTCACTTCTGGCAGAATCCCTCCTGCCCCCCCGCTAGAGCCGCCTCGATGCCCAACCTGGTTGGGGGTGCAGAAGAGGGTTCTGATAACTTGAGGTTTGGTTTGGAGGTGGAACAGCTGTGAAGAACACTGAGGGGGAGGTAGCAGGAGCTAATCCTACAAGGAGGGGGGTTGGCACTGGAGGATACTAGAAAGGACAAGAAGACTCCATTCTGGGGTTCAGGAGGTGAATTCATCCCTCAGCGGTGGGCAGGTGGTGGGTGGAAATACTGCTGGTTCCAGGTGCCCTTAATTCCCCCTGATTCCTCGGGACCTTTGAGTCTCTGACAGGTTCTCGTACCCTTGCAGCAGGAGGACGTCACGGCCAAAGTGATGCACCAGCTCCGCATCATCCGGCACTTGCGCCAGGTGCCTGAGACACTGCAGGGGCTGTTCCTCTGAGGCCTTCAGCAACTCCTGCTCCCTGCTGCAGGTACTGCTCTGGCTCACTGTAAATGGGGAGCTAGTGGAAGGGGAAATGGAGCCACCTGGCCCTCACTAAAAGGGAAAGTGGTGGATTCTCCATCTCTTGATGTCATTAAATGAAGACTAGATGCCTTTCTGGAATGTGTGTGCCCAAAGAGTAACTATTGTACTATACAGGAGGCCTATGATATGCAGCGGGTTAGATTAGATGCTCTAAAGGTCTCTTCTGACCATAAAGTCTACTAATTTTGGAAACACTGAGTGTAGCATTGGGTGCAGCCTCTGATGTTTTACTGTCTAGCCCGCTTGCTTCCTAGAATGAGGATGCATTGAGTGGGGTGATCCACAGAGAGTAGCTCAAACCTTTAAAGTGTCAGGCCAGTAGCAGGACATTAGCACTTTAGGGTTTGGTTGGGTGTGGCAGTGATATCACAAAGGCCTTATCCTGGACCTCAGCCTATGGGTCAAAGGTGTTAGGGAGGTGGTTACCTGAGAGAGAGATGCTGACATCAGCCAGGCAGGACAGGAGAGCAGGGCCAGGGAAACCTCAGAGACCCCTTTGGCTTTGCTTTAGCAAGTCTCCTTCTCGAGGTCTCCCTTTTTAGGACTCAGAGAGTATTAGGGTTCAAGTAGGTGAGTGCGAGGAGGAACCTCTTTTGAGTTTCTCCTTTTATTGATTTTACTAGAAAACAGACGTGCCTGTTGAGAAGGTAAGAACCTTGGAGAGGTTTTTAACCTGCTCAGTCTGCAGTCTGATCCATCTGGTGCCAGCTGAATTCTAGGCATGGAAAACACTAGTTCAAGGTGGCAGAATTTTATAGCCCACCTGGGATTTTGTGCCGTAGAATCACTGGGGACATTAGGGTTTGTCCTTTTCGTTTTACCTTTTCCTCCATCCCTCCTTGCTTTCTCTTGTTCCCCTCCCACCACCAGGAGTGGTGTGTGTGTGTGTGTGTGTGTTGCTGGGGGTGCTCTTCACCTCCCCTTGTGGGAAGTTGACACTGCAAGGGCTGTGCCTCTGTGGACATCAGCAACTCCCACTCCCTGCTGCAGGTACTGCTCTGGCTCACTGTAAATGGGGAGCTAGTGGAAGGGGAAATGGAACCCCCTGGCACTCACTAAAAGGGAAAGTGGTGGATTCTCCATCTCTTGATGTCATTGAATGAAGACTAGATGCCTTTCTGGAATGTGTGTGCCCAAAGAGTAACTATTGTACTATACAGGAAGCCTATGATATGCAGGGGCTTAGATTAGATGCTCTAAAGGTCTCTTGTGGCCATAAAGTCTACAAATTTTGGAAACACTGAGTGTAGCATTGGGAGCAGCCTCTGATGTTTTACTGTCTAGCCCACTTGCTTCCTAGAATGAAGACGCATTGAGTGGGGTGATCCACAGAGAGTAGCTCAAACCTTCATAGTGTCAGGCCAGCAGCAGGACATTAGCACTTAAGGGTTTGATTGGTGGCAGTGATATCACAAAGGTCTTTTGCAGGACCTCAGCATATTGGTCAAAGGTGTTAGGGAGGTGGTAACCTCAGAGAGAGATGCTGCCATCAGCGAGGCAGGACAGGGGGGCATGGCCAGGGAAACCTCAGAGACCCCTGTGGCTTTGCTTCAGCAAGTCTCCTTCTCGAGGTTTCTCTTGAGGACTGAGAGAGTATTAGGATTCACGTATTTGAGTGAGAGCAGGAGCCTCTTTCGAGTTGTCTCCTTTCCTTTTACTGATTTTACTAGAAAACAGACATCCCTGTTTAGAAAGTAAGAGCCTCCAAGAGGTTTTGGAACCTGCTCAGTCTGATCCATCTGGTGCCAGCTGAATTCTAGGCATGGAAAACACTAGTTCAAGGTGGCAGAATTTTAATCCCTCCCTGTGATTTTGTCTGGTAGAATCACTGGGGACATTAGGGTTTGTCCTTTTCGTTTTACCTTTTCCTCCATCCCTCCTTCCTTTCTCTTTATCTCTTACTTCTTTTGTCCTTTCTCTTGTTCCCCTCCCACCACCAGGAGTGGTATATGTGTGTGTGTGTGTGTGTTGCTGGGGGTGCTCTTCACCTCCCCTTGTTGGGAGTTGATCCAAAACTGTATGGTTGAAATAGTGCTTGGACTCCACTGACACTAGATGCTGCCATCGTGTGGTTTAGCATTAGTGTCTGGGATGACTTGGGGCAAGATCTCAACCTCCCCGCAACCCACTTCACTGCTGCCAGAATCCCACCTGCCCCCCCTGCTAGAGCCGCCTCCCTGCCCAACCTGGGTGGGGGTGGAGAAGAGGGTTCTGATAACTTGAGCTGTGGTTTGGAGGTGGAACAGCTGTCAAGGGCACTGAGGGGGAGGTAGCAGGAGCTCACCCTACAAGGACGGGGGTTGGCACTGGAGATTCCTAGAAAGGAGAAGACGACTCCATTCTGGGGTTCAGGAGGTGAATTCATCCCTCAGTGGTGGGCAGGTGCTGGGTGTAAATACTGCTGGTTCCAGGTGTCCTTAATTGCCCCTGATTCCTCGGGGCATTTGAGTCTCTGACAGGTTCTCGTTCCCTTGCAGGAGGAGGACGTCACGGCCAAAGGGATGCACCAGCTCCGCATCATCCGGCACTTACGCCATGTGCCTGAGACACTGCAGGGGCTGTTCCTCTGAGGCCTTAGCAACTCCCTCTCCCGGCTGCAGGTACTGCTCTGGCTCACTGTAAATGGGGAGCTAGTGGAAGGGGAAATGGAGCCCCCTGGCACTCACTAAAAGGGAAAGTGGTGGATTCTCCAACTCTTGATGTCATTGATTGAAGACTAGATGCCTTTCTGGAATGTGTGTGCCCAAAAAGTAACTATTGTACTATACTGGAAGCCTATGATATGGAGGGGGTTAGATGAGATGCTGTAAAGGTCTCTTGTGGCCAGAAAGTCTCCTACTTTTGGAAACACTGAGTGTAGTATTGGGAGCAGCCTCTGATGTTTTACTGTCTAGCTAGCTTGCTTCCTAGAATAAAGACGAATTTTGTGGTGTGATCCACAGAGCGTAGCTCAAACCTTCAAAGTGTCAGGCCAGCAGCAGGACATGAGCACTTTAGGGTTTGGTTGGGTGTGGCAGTGATATCACAAAGGCTTTTTCAAGGACCTCAGCGTACTGGTCAAAGGTGTTAGGGAGGTGGTGACCTCAGAGAGAGATGCTGTCTTCAGCCAGGGAGGACAGGGGCTTACGACCAGGGAAACCTCAGAGACCCCTGTGGCTTTGCTTCAGCAAGTCTCCTTCTCAAGGTTTCTTTTTGAGGACTGAGAGAGTGTTAGGGTTGACGTATGTGAGTGCGAGCAGGAGCCTCTTTCGAGTTTTCTCCTTTTCTTTTACTGATTTTACTTGAAAATTAGAAGGTAAGAGCCTCCAAGAGGTTTTGGAACCTGCTCAGTCTGATCCATCTGGTGCCAGCTGAATTCTCGGCATGGAAAACAGTAGTTTAAGGTGGCAGAATTTTCTTCCCTCCCTGGAATTTTGTCCCGTGGAATCACTGGGGACACTAGGGTTTGTCCTTTTCGTTTTACCTTTTCCTCCATCCCTCCTTCCTTTCTCTTCATCTCTTACTTCTTTTGTCCTTTCTCTTGTTCCCCTCCCACCTCCAGGAGTGGTGTGTGTGTTGCTGGGGGTGCTCTTCACCTCCCCTTGTGGGAAGTTGATCCAAAACTGTCGGGTTCAAATAGTGCTTGGACTCCACTGACACTAGATGCTGCCATCCTGTGGCTTAGCATTAGTGTCTGGGACAACTTGGGGCAAGATCTCAACTTCCCCGCAACCCACTTCACTGCTGGCAGAATCCCTCCTGCCCCCCCTGCTAGGGCCGCCTCCCTGCGCAACCTGGGTTGGGGTGGAGAAGAGGGTTCTGATAACTTGAGCTGTGGTTTGGAGGTAGAACAGCTGTCAGGGGTACTGAGGGGGAGGTAGCAGGAGCTCACCCTACAAGGTGGTGGGTTGGCACTGGAGATTCCTAAAAAGGAGAAGACGACTCCATTCTGGGGTTCAGGAGGTGAATTCATCCCTCAGTGGTGGGCAGGTAGTCAGTTTAAATACTGCTGGTTCCAGGTGCCCTTAATTCCCCCTGATTCCTCGGGGCGTTTGAGTCTCTGACAGGTTCTCGTTCCCTTGCAGCAGGAGGACGTCACGGCCAAAGTGATGCACCAGCTCCGCATTATCCGGCACTTGCGCCATGTGCCTGAGACACTGCAGGGGCTGCGCCTCTGAGGCCTTCAGCAACTCCCGCTCCCTGCTGCAGGTACTGCTCTGTCTCCCTGTAAATGGCGAGCTAGTGGAAGGGGAAATGGAGCCCCCTGGCACTCACTAAAAGGGAAAGTGGTGGATTCTCCATCTCTTGATGTCATTGAATGAAGACTAGATGCCTTTCTGGAATGTGTGTGCCCAAAAAGTAACTATTGTACTATACAGGAGGCCTATGATATGGAGGAGATTAGATGAGATGCTGTAAAGGTCTCTTGTGGCCAGAAAGTCTCCTACTTTTGGAAACACTGAGTGTAGCATTGGGAGCAGCCTCTGATGTTTTACTGTCTAGCCGACTTGCTTCCTAGAATGAAGACGCATTGAGTGGGGTGATCCACAGAGAGTACCTGTGTCAAGGCTGTATCCCCACTTTGAAGTTTAGGGTAGAAATGTAGGGGCCTGCATGAAAACTTCTAAGCTTAACCACCATCCCAAGGCTAATTTCCTCCCCGGGGTAGCCTTGAGAAACCTTTCACCAATTCCCTGGTGAATACAGATCCAAACCCCTTGGATCTTAAAACAAGGAGAAATTAACTATCCCCCCTCCTTCCTCCCACCAACTCCTGGTGAATCAAGATCCAAACTCCTTGGATCTTAAAACAAGGAAAAATCAATCCGGTTCTTAAAAATAAGGCTTTTAATTAAAGAAAAAGGTAAACATCATCTCTGTAAAATCAGTATGGAAATTAACCTTACAGGGTAATCAAACTTAAAGAGCTCAGAGGACTCCCCTCTAGTCTTAGGTTCAAAGTACAGCAAACAAAGATAAACACTCTAGTAAAAGGTACATTTACAAGTTGAGAAAACAAAGGAAAACTAACACGCCTTGTTTGAAATAGGAGAGACTTGTTTAGAAAGATGTGGAGAACCTGGATTGATGTCTGGTCCCTCTCAGTCCCGAGGGCGAACACCCACACAAACAAAGAACACAAACAAAAGCCTTCCCCTCCCCAAGATTTGAAAGTATCTTGTCCCCTTATTGGTCCTTTAGGTCAGATGCCAGCCAGGTTACCTGAGCTTCTTAACCCTTTAGAGGGAAAAGGATTTTGGAGTCTCTGGCCAGGAGGGATTTTACAGTACTGTACACAGGACAGCTGTTACCCTTCCCTTTATAGTTATGACAACCTCAAACCTTCAAAGTGTCACGCCAGCAGCAGGAAATTAGCACTTCAGGGTTTGGTTGGGTGTGGCAGTGACATCACAAAGGCCTTTTGCAGGATGTCAGCTTATTGGTCAAATGTGTTAGGGAGGTGGTGACCTCAGAGAGAGATGCTGACATCAGCCTGGCAGGACAGGAGCACAGGGCCAGGGAAACCTCAGAGACCCCTGTGGCTTTGCTTCAGCAAGTCTCCTTCTCGAGGTCTCTCTTTGAGGACTGAGAGGGTATTAGTGCTGACGTATGTGAGTGCGAGCAGGAGCCTCTTTCGAGATTTCTCCTTTCTCTTTACTGATTTTACTAGAAAACAGACGTCCCTGTTAAGAAGTTAGGAGCCTCGGAGAGGTTTGTAACCTTTTCAGTCTGATCCACCTGGTGCCAGCTGAATTCTAGGCATGGAAAACACTAGCTCAAGGTGGCAGAATTTTATTCCCTCCCTGGGATTTTGTCCGTGGAATCACTGGGGACATTAGGTTTTGTCCTTTTCGTTTTACCTTTTCCTCCATCCCTCCTTCTTTCTCTTCATCACTTACTTCTTTTGTCCTTTCTCCTGTTCCCCTCCCACCACCAGGAGTGTGTGTGTGTGTGTGTGTGTGTGTGTGTGTGTGTGTTGTTGGCGGTGCTCTTCACCTCCCCTTGTGGAAAGTTGATCCAATACTGTGAGGTTGAAATAGTGCTTGGACTCCACTGACACTAGATGCTCCCATCCTGTGGCTTAACATTACTGTCTGCGATGACTTGGGGCAAGGTCTCAACCTCCCCGCAACGCACTTTTCTGCTTTCAGAATCCCTGCTGCCCCCCCTGCTAGATCCGCCTCCCTGCCCAACCTGGGTGGGGGTGGAGAAGAGGGTTCTGATAACTTGAGCTGTGGTTTGGAGGTGGAACAGCTGTCAAGGGCACTGAGCTGGAGGTAGCAGGAGCTCATCCTACAAGGAGTGGGGTTGGCACTGGAGGTTACTAGAAAGGACAAGAAGACTCCATTCTGGGGTTGAGGAGGTGAATTGCTCAAAGGTGTTAGGGAGGTGGTGACCTCAGAGAGAGATGCTGACATGAGCCAGGCATGACAGGAGCACAGGGCCAGGGAAACCTCAGAGACCCCTGTGGTTTTGCTTCAGCAAGTCTCCTTCTCGAGGTCTCTCTTTGAGGACTGACAGAGTATTAGGGTTCACGTATGTGAGTGGGAGCAGGAGCCTCTTTCGAGTTTTCTCCTTTCCTTTTACTGATTTTACTAGAAATTAGTTAAAAGCAACAAAGCACATTTGGGGATTTTTCGATGGTTGGGGTCTCTGGTGATTGGTTCCATATAAGATGGGGAAAAAAAAATGGAGTCTCCTTCCTTGGAGGTTTTTAAGGCCCGGCTTGACAAAGACCTGGCTGGGATTATTTAGCTGGGAATTGGTCCTGCTCTGAGCATGGGGTTGGACTAGATGACTTCTTGAGGTCCCTTCCAACTCTGATATTCTATGATTCTATGATTCTATGAAAACAGACTTCCCTGTTGATTAGGTAAGAGCCTCCAAGAGGTTTTGGAACCTCCACAGTCTGATCCATCTGGTGCCAGCTGAATTCTAGGCATGGGAAACACTAGTTCAAGGTGGCAGAATTTTATTCCGTCCCTTGGATTTTATCCCGTAGAATCACTAGGGATATTAGCGTTTGTCCTTTTCATTTTACCTTTTCCTCCATCCCTCCTTCCTTTTTCTTCATCTCTTACTTCTTTTGTCCTTTCTCTTGTTCCCCTCCCACCACCAGGAGTGGTGTGTGTGTGTGTGTCTGTGTGTGTATTGCTGGGTGTTCTCTTCACCTCTCCTTGTGGGAAGTTCCTCTAAAACTGTGGGGTTGAAATAGTGCTTGGACTCCACTGACACAAGATGCTGCCATCCTGTGTCTTAGCATTAGTGTCTGGGATGACTTGCGGCAAGATCTCAACCTCCCCTCAACCTCTTCACTTCTGGCAGAATTCCTTCCGGCCCCCCCGCTAGAGCCGCCTCCATGCCCAACCTGGGTTGGGGTGGAGAAGAGGGCTCTGATAACTTGAGGTTTGGTTTGGAGGTGGAACAGCTGTCAAGAACACTGAGTGGGAGGAAGCAGGAGCTCACCCTAGAAGGAGGGGGGTTGGCACTGGAGGTTACTAGAAAGGACAAGAAGACTCCATTCTGGGGTTCAGGAGGTGAATTCATCTCTCATTGATCGGCAGGTGCTGGGTGGAAATACTGCTGGTTCCAGGTTCCCTTAATTCCCCCTGATTCCTCGGGGCCTTTGAGTCTCTGACAGGTTCTCGTTCCCTTGCAGCAGGAGGACGTCAGGGCCAAAATGATGCACCAGCTCCGCATCATCCTGCACTTACGCCACGTGCCTGAGACACTGCAGGTGCTGCGCCTCTGAGGCCTTCAGGAACTCCCGCTCCCTGCTGCAGGTACTGTTCTGGCTCACTGTAAATGGGGAGCTAGTGGAAGGGGAAATGGATCCCCCTGGCACTCACTAAAAGGGAAAGTGATGGATTCTCCATCTCTTAATGTCATTTAATTTAGACTAGATACCTTTCTGGAATGTTTGTGCCCAAAAAGTAACTATTGTACTATACTGGAAGCCCATGATATGCAGGGGCTTAGATTAGATGCTCTAAAGGTCTCTTCTGGCCATAAAGTGTAGTAATTTTGGAAACACGGAGTGTAGCATTGGGAGCAGCCTCTGATGTTTTACTGTCTAGCCGGCTTGCTTCCTAAAATGAAGACGCATTGAGTGGGGTGATCCACACAGAGTAGCTCAAACCTTCAAAGTGTCAGGCCAGCACCAGGACATTAGCACTTCAGGGTTTGGTTGGGTGTGGCAGTGACATCACAAAGGCCTTTTGCAGGACGTCAGCTTATTGGTCAAATGTGTTAGGGAGGTGGTGACCTCAGAGAGAGATGCTGACATCAGAGAGAGATGCTGACATGAGGGCCAGGGAAAGCTCAGAGACCCCTCTGGCTTTGCTTCAGCAAGTCTCCTCCTTGAGGTCTCTCTTTGAGGAAAGTAAGTGCCTCGGAGAGGTTTGTATCCTGTTCAGTCTGATCCACCTGGTGCCAGCTGAATTCTAGGCATGGAAAACACTAGTTCAAGGTGGCAGAATTTTATTCCCTCCCTGTGATTTTGTCCCGTAGAATCACTGGGGACATTAGTGTTTGTCCTTTTCGTTTTACCTTTTCCTCCCTCCCTCCTTCCTTTCTCTTCATCTCTTACTTCTTTTGTCCTTTCTCCTGTTCCCCTCCCACCACCGGGAGTGGTTTGTGTGTGTGTGTGTGTGTGTGTGTTGCTGGGGGTGCTCTTCACCTCCCTTTGTGGGGAGTTCATCCAAACCTGTGTGGTTGAAATAGTGCTTGGAGTCCACTGACACTAGATGCTGCCATCGTGTGGATTAGCATTGGTGTCTGGGATGACTTGGGGCAAGATCTCAACCTCCCCGCAACCCACTTCACTGCTGGCAGAATCCCACCTGCCACCCTTGCTAGAGCCGCCTCCCTGGCCAACCTGGGTGGGGGTGGAGAAGAGGGTTCTGATAACTTGAGCTGTGGTTTGGTGGTGGAACAGCTGTCAAGGGCACTGAGAGGGAGGTAGCAGCAGCTCACCCTTCAAGGAGGGGATTTGGCACTGGAGGTTACTAGAAAGGACAAGAAGACTCCATTCTGGGGTTCAGGAGGTGAATTCATCCCTCTGTGGTGGGCAGGTGCTTAGTGGAAATACTGCTGATTCCCGGTGCCCTGAATTCCCCCTGATTCCTCGGGGCGTTTGAGTCTCTGACAGGTTCTCGTTCCCTTGCAGCAGGAGGACGTCACGGCCAAAGGGATGCACCAGCTCCGCATCATCCGGCACTTGCGCCAGGTGCCTGAGACACTGCAGGGGCTGTTCCTCTGAGGCCTTCAGCAACTCCTTCTCCCTGCTGCAGGTACTGATCTGGCTCACTGTAAATGGGGAGCTAGTGGAAGGGGAAATGGAGCCCCCTGGCCCTCACTAAAAGGGAAAGTGGTGGATTCTCCATCTCTTGATGTCATTGAATGAAGACTAGATGCCTTTCTGGAATGTGTGTGCCCAAAAAGTAAGTATTGTACTATACAGCAAGCCTATGGTATGCAAGGGGTTAGATGAGATGCTCTAAAGGTCTCTTGTGGCCATAAAGTCTACAAATTTTGGAAACACTGAGTGTAGTATTGGGAGCAGCCTCTGATGTTTTACTGTCTAGCCGGCTTGCTTCCTAGAATGAAGACGCATTGAGTGGGGTGATCCACACAGAGTAGCTCAAACCTTCAAAGTGTCAGGCCAGCAGCAGGACATTAGCACTTCCGGGGATGGGTGGGTGTGGCAGTGACATCACAAAGGCCTTTTCAGGACCTCAGCCTATTGGTCAAAGGTGTTAGGGAGGTGGTGATCTCCGAGAGAGATGCTGACATCAGCCAGGCAGGACAGGGGCTTAGGGCCAGGGAAACCTCAGAGACCCCTGTGACTTTCATAGAATCATAGAATATCAGGGTTGGAAGGGACCTCAAGAGGTCATCTACTCCAACCCCGTCCTCAAAGCAGGACCAATTCCCAACTAAATCATCCCAGCCAGGGCTTTGTCAAGCCGGGCCTTAAAAACCTCCAAGGAAGGAGACTCCACCACCTCCCTAGTTAACGCATTCCAGTGCTTCACCACCCTCCTAGTGAAATAGTGTTTCCTAATATCCAACCTGGACCTCCCCCACTGCAACTTGAGACCATTGCTCCTTGTTCTGTCATCTGCCACCACTGAGAACAACCGAGCTCCATCCTCTTTGGAACCCCCCTTCACGTAGTTGAAGGCTGCTATCAAATTCCCCCTCATTCTTCTCTTCTGGAGACTAAACAATCCCAGTTCCCTCAGCCTCTCCTCATAAGTCATGTGCTCCAGACCCCTAATCATTTTTGTTGCTCTCCACTGGACTCTTTCCAATTTTTCCACATCCTTCTTGTAGTGTGGGGCCTATCGGAGAAAAACAGAGTTCTCACTATTTGTTTAGGTACAGCAAGTCAGATGCTTTATTAACTCTCACAATTGCCCAGAGGGAGAGAGCTAAGCACGTCTCTCCCAGGTAACTAATTACAGCAAGCATTTATACCTTTCATTACAGAAATAACGAGGGACAGCTGTGTTTTGTTTATACATAGGCCATCTTGATATCTCATTTCTTCACTTGTTTTGACTCTTGCCAACATACAATATTTTCTATACCTTATCTACACAAGGTCTTCTACACCTTATCTATACCAGGTCATAATGACTTCTTACACAGTTCTTTCTCACCCACCTCACACATTCCTCGCTTCTACAAATCTCGCGTTATTAGGGTTACTGTTAGCCTAACTCTTGCTAACGAACTGTCATTCATTGCATCCCCTTCCTGTCAGCTCTTTCTCTGCTTCCACAGGCCCAAAACTGGACACAGTATTCTAGATGAGGCCTCACCAATGTCGAATAAAGGGGAACGATCACGTTCCTCGATCTGCTGGCAATGCCCCTACTTATACAGCCCAAAATGCCGTTAGCCTTCTTGGCAACAAGAGCACACTGTTGACTCATATCCAGCTTCTCGTCCACTGTGACCCCTAGGTCCTTTTCTGCAGAACTGCTACCTAGCCATTCGGTCCCTAGTCTGTAGCAGTGCATGGGATTCTTCCGTCCTAAGTGCAGGACTCTGCACTTGTCCTTGTTGAACTTCATCAGGTTTTTTTTGGCCCAATCCTCTAATTTGTCTAGGTCCCTCTGTATCCGATCCCTACCCTCTAGCGTATCTATCACGCCTCCTAGTTTAGTGTCATCTGCAAACTTGCTGAGAGTGCAGTCCACACCATCCTCCAGATCATTAATAAAGATATTAAACAAAACCTGCCCCAGGACCGACCCTTGGGGCACTACTCCGCTTGAAACCGGCTGCCAACTAGACATGGAGCCATTGATCACTACCCGTTGAGCCCGACGATCCAGCCAGCTTTCTATCCACCTTACAGTCCATTCATCCAGCCCATACTTCTTTAACTTGGTGGCAAGAATACTGTGGGAGAGCGTATCAAAAGCTTTGCTAAAGTCAAGGAATAACTCATCCACTGCTTTCCCCTCATCCACAATCCATTGTCTCTATTTTGCTGTTCTCCCTTCTACCCTTCCTTAGAATTGCAAACTCTATGATTTCATGATCACTTTCACCCAGGCTGCCTTCTACTTTCAAATTCTCAACGAGTTCCTCCCTATTTGTTAAAATCAAGTCTAGAACAGCTTCCCCCCCAGTAGCTTTTTCAACCTTCTGAAATAAAAAGTTGTCTCCAATGCAGTCCAGGAATTTGTTGGATAGTCTGTGCCCCGCTGTGTTATTTTCCCAACATATAGCCGGATAGTTGAAGTCCCCCATCACCACCAAATCTTGGGCTTTGGATGATTTTGTTAGTTGCTTAAAAAAAGCCTCATCCACCTCTTCCACCTGGTTAGGTGGCCTGTAGTAGACTCCTAGCATGACATCTCCCTTGTTTTTTACCCCTTTTAGCCTAACCCAGAGACTCTCAACACTTCCGTCTCCTATGTCCATCTCTACCTCAGTCCAAGTGTGTACATTTTTAATATACAAGGCAACACCTCCTCCCTTTTTCCCCTGTCTATCCTTCCTGAGCAAGCTGTACCCATCCACACCAACATTCCAATCATGTGTATTATCCCACCAAGTTTCAGTAATGCCAACAATGTCATAGTTGTATTTATTTATTAGCACTTCCAGTTCTTCCTGCTTATTCCCCATACTTCTCGCATTTGTATAGAGACATCTAAGATACTGGTTTGATCTTTCCTCCCAGTTTTGTCCTGACCCTCCTTTCCCTCTGACAATATAGCCCACACTCCCTCTCGTTTTTGACCCATCTCCCCGGTCTCCATGTTCCCCACTTACCTGTGGGCTTTGCTCACCTGTCCCCGTCGAACCTAGTTTAAAGCCCTCCTCACTAGGTTAGCCAGTCTGTGTCCAAAGGTACTAATAACTTGAGCTGTGGTTTGGAGGTGGAACAGCTGTCAAGGGCACTGAGGGGGAGATAGCAGAAGCTCATCCTTCAAGGAGGGGGGTTGGCACTGGAGGTTACTAGAAAGGACAAGAAGACTCCATTCTGGGGTTCAGGAGGTGAATTCATCCCTCAGTGGTGGGCAGGTAGTCAGTTTAAATACTGCTGGTTCCAGGTGCCCTTAATTCCCCCTGATTCCTCGGGGCGTTTGAGTCTTTGACAGGTTCTCGTTCCCTTGCAGCAGGAGGACGTCATGGCCAGAGTGATGCACCAGCTCCGCATCATCCGGCACTTGTGCCAGGTGCCTTAGACACTGCAGGGGCTGTGCCACTGAGGCCATCAGCAACTCCCGCTCCCTGCTGCAGGTACTGCTCTGGCTCACTGTAAATGGGGTGCTAGTGGAAGGGGAAATGGAGCCCCGTGGCACTCAGTAAAAGGGAAAGTGGTGGATTCTCCATCTCTTGATGTCATTTCATGAAGACTAGATGCCTTTCTGGAATGTGTGTGCCCAAAAAGTACCTATTGTACTATACAGGAAGCCTATGATATGCAGGGGGTTAGATGAGATGTTCTAAAGGTCTCTTCTGGCCATAAAGTGTAGTAATTTTGGAAACACTGAGTGTAGCATTGGGAGCAGCCTCTGATGCTTTACTGTCTAGCCGGCTTGCTTCCTAGAATGAAGACGCATCGAGTGGGGTGATCCACAGAGAGTAGCTGAAACCTTCAAAGTGTCAGGCCAGCAGCAGGACATTAGCACTTCAGGGGATGGGTGGGTGTGGCAGTCCCTGCACAAAGGCCTTTTGCAGTGTAGTAGTTCCGGGGTGGGGCTCGTCCCTTCCTGGGGTACCTGGGAGCCAGGCCGCCCCGCTACAAAGCGAATAACAGTTAGGGCCCAGACCTTTGGGTAGGGGCTGAGTACACAATTAGCAGTTCGGCGCTCAGGCCTTTGTGCAGGGACTGAGCACACAATCAACAGTTCAGAGCTCAGGCCCTTATGCAGGGACTGAGCACACAATCAACAGCTCCGGCCCTGGGTCAGGGCGGGGAACAAACCAGTAGTCAGTCAGCGGCCCAGGCCTTGTAGCAGGAGCTGGGTCAGTTTGGGTTAGCCCAGGCCCTAGGTCAGGGCGGGGCAGCAAACCAATCGTCAGTCAGAGGCCCAGGCCCCTTGGACAAGGAGGAGGAGAGACTGCCACCCAGCACGGGGTGGCAGGGGGGAACACAGGCCCACCCACTCCACTGTGTTCCAGCCCGGGGCCCTATCCGCAGCAGTCCGTCTGCCGCGCAGTCAGTGGGGATCCTGACCGCAACACACTGACATGGGTTCGGGGTCTGCTATCCCCGGGCCACTTCCCATCTCCTCCTCCATGGGTACCTGTTCCTCCTGAGTTCCGTCTGCTGGGTCGCAGATCATGGGCTCCTCCGGGCCCCGAGCAGCAGGTAGGTCTGTCACTCCCTCTGGGCCCTTGGCGGGGGGAAGCTCAGACCGTTCCTCAGGATACCGGGCTCTCGGCAGGCTCAGGTCCGCGGGAGCTCGGGCACCAGCGTCTGTCCTCTCCCGCTGCCGGCCAGCTACTGAGCGCTGTGGCTTGGCCTTTATACTTCCTGTCCCGGTCCCGCCCCTTGACTTCCGGGGGGTGGGGACAGGCCGCGGTGGCCTTGACTTCCTGGGGCGCCTGGGAGCCAGGCCGCCCCGCTACATGCAGTATCTCAGCGTATTGGTCAAAGGTGTTAGGGAGGTGGTGACCTCAGAGAGAGATGCTGACATCAGTCAGGGGCGCAGGGCCAGGGAAACCTCAGAGACCCCTGTGGCTTTGCTTTAGCAAGTCTCCTTCTCGAGGTCTCTCTTTGAGGACTGAGAGAGTATTAGGGTTCACGTATGTGAGTGCGAGCAGGAGCCTCTTTCGAGTTTTCTCCTTTCCTTTTACTGATTTTACTAGAAAACAGACATCCCTGTTTAGAAGGTAAGAGCCGCCAAGAGGTTTTTGAACCTGCTCAGTCTGATCCACCTGGTGCCCGTTGAATTCTAGGCATGGAAAACACTAGTTCAAGGTGACAGAATTTTGTAGTCCACACGGGATTTTGTCCCGTGGAATCACTGTTGACATTAGGGTTTGTTGTCCTTTTCGTTTTACCTTTTTCCACCATCCCTCCTTCCTTTCTCTTCATCTCTTACTTCTTTTGTCCTTTCTCCTGTTCCCCTCCCACCACCAGGAGTGGTGTGTGTGTGTGTGTGTGTGTGTGTGTGTGTGTGTGTGTGTGTGTGTGTTGCTGGGGATGATCTTCACCTCCTCTTGTGGGAAGTTCATCCAAAACTGTGGGGTTGAAATAGTGCTTGGACTCCACAGATACTAGATGCTGCCATCCTGTGGCTTAGCGTTAGTGTCTCGGATGACTTGGGCAAGATCTCAACCTCCCCGCAACCCACTTCACTGCTGCCAGAATCCCTCCTGCCCCCACTGCTAGACCCGCCTCCCAGCCCAACCTTGGTGGGGGTCTAGAAGAGGTTTCTGATGACTTAAGCTGTGGTTTGGAGGTGGAACAGCTGTGAAGGACACTGAGGGGGAGGTAGCAGGAGCTCACCCTAGAAGGAGGGGGATTGGCACTGGAGGTTACTAGAAAGGACAAGAAGACTCCATTCTGGGATTCAGGAGGTGAATTTATCCCTCAGTGTTGGGCAGGTGCTGAGTGGAAATACTGCTGGTTCCAGGTGCCCTTAATTCCCCCTGATTCCTCAGGGCGTTTGAGTCTGACAGGTTCTCATTCCCTTGCAGCAGGAGGGCGTCACGGCCAAAGTGAGGCACCAGCTCCGCATCATCCATCACTTGCGCCAGGTGCCTGAGACACTGCAGGGGTTGTGCCTCTGAGGCCTTCAGCAACTCCCGCTCCCTGTTGCAGGTACTGCTCTGGCTCACTGTAAATGGGGAGCTAGTGGAAGGGGAAATGGAGCCCCCTGGCACTCAGTGAAAGGGAAAGTGGTGGATTCTCCATCTCTTGAAGTCATTGAATGAAACTAGATGCCTTTCTGGAATGTTTGTGCCCAACAAGTAACTATTGTCCTATACAGGAAGCCTATGATATGCAGGGGGTTAGATGAGATGCTCTAAAGGTCTCTTCTGGCCATAAAGTGTATTAATTTTGGAAACACTGAGTGTAGCATTGGGAGCAGCCTCTAATGTTTTACTGTCTAACCGGCTTGCTTCCTAGAATGAAGACGCATTGAGTGGGGTGATCCACAGAGAGTAGCTCAAACCTTCAAAATGTCAGGCCAGCAGCAGGATATTAGCACTTCAGGGGATGGGTGGGTGTGGCAGTGACATCACAAAGGCCTTTTGCAGGAGCTCAGCCTATTGGTCAAAGTTGTTAGGGAGGTGGTGACCTCAGAGAGAGATGCTCACATCAGCCAGGCAAAACAGGGGCGCAGGGCCAGGGAAACCTCAGAGACCCCTGTGGCTTTGCTTCAGCAAGTCTCCTTCTCGAGCTCTCTTTGAGGACTGAGAGAGTATTAGGGTTCACATATGTGAGTGTGAGCAGGAGCCTCTTTCAAGTTTTCTCCTTTCCTTTTACCCATTTTACTAGAAAACAGAAGTCCCTGTTGAGAAAATAAGTGCCTCTGAGAGGTTTGTAACCTGTTCAGTCTGATCCACCTGGTGCCATCTGAATTCTAGGCATGGAAAACACTAGTTTAAGGTGGCAGAATTTTATTCCCTCCCTGGGATTTTGTCCCGTAGAATCACTGGGGATATTAGGAAAACAACAAGGAGTCTGGTGGCACCTTAAAGACTAACAGATTTATTTGGGCATAAGCTTTCGTGAGTAAAAACCTCACTTCTTCGGATGCATAGAGTGAAAGTTACAGATGCAGGCATTATATACTGACACATGGAGAGCAGGGAGTTACTTCACAAGTGGAGAACCAGTGTTGACAGGGCCAATTCAAAAATCAGGGTGGATGTAGTCCACTCCCAATAATAGATGAGGAGGTGTCAATTCCAGGAGAGGAAAAGCTGCTTCTGTAGTGAGCCAGCCACTCCCAGTCCCTATTCAAGCCCAGATTAATGGTGTTGAATTTGCAAATGAATTTTAGTTCTGCTGTTTCTCTTTGAAGTCTGTTTCTGAAGTTTTTTTGTTCAATGATAGTGACTTTTAAATCTGTAATAGAATGACCAGGGAGATTGAAGTGTTCACTTACTGGCTTATGTATGTTACCACTCCTGATGTCCGATTTGTGTCCATTTATTCTTTTGCGGAGGGACTGTCCGGTTTGGCCAATGTACATGGGAGAGGGGCATTGCTGGCACATGATGGCATATATGACATTAGTGGATGTGCAGGTGAATGAGTCCCTGATGGTGTGGCTGATGTGGTTGGGTCCTCTGATGCTGTTGCCAGAGTAGATATGGGGACAGAGTAGGCAACGAGGTTTGCTATGGGGATAGGTTCCTGGGTTGGTGTTTCTGTGGTGTGGTGTGTAGTTGCTGGTGAGTATTTGCTTCAGGTTGGGGGGCTGTCTGTAAGCGAGGACTGGCCTGCCTCCCAAGGTCTGTGAGAGTGAGGGATCATTTTCCAGGATAGGTTGTAGATCGTGGATAATGCGCTGGAGAGGTTTTAGCTGGGGGCTGTATGTGATGGCCAGTGGTGTTCTGTTATTGTTCTTGTTGGGCCTGTCCTGTAGTAGGTGATTTCTGGGTACCCGTCTTGCTCTGTCAATCTGTTTCCTCACTTCCCCAGGTGGGTATTGTAGTTTTACGAATGCTTGATAAAGATCTTGTAGGTGTTTGTCTCTGTCTGAGGGGTTGGAGCAAATTCGGTTGTATCTTAGGGCTTGGCTGTAGACAATGGATCGTGTGATGTGTCTTGGATGGAAGCCGGAGGCATGTAGGTACGTATAGCGGTCAGTAGGTTTCCGGTATAGGGTGGTGTTTATGTGACCATCACTTATTTGTACTGTAGTGTCCAGGAAGTGGATCTCTTGTGTGGACTGGTCCAGGCTGAGGTTGATGGTGGGGTGGAAATTGTTGAAGTCCAGGTGGAATTCTTCAAGGGCCTCCTTTCCATGGGTCCATATGATGAAGATGTCGTCAATGTAGGGCAAGTAGAGGAGGGGCACTAGGGGACGAGAGCTGAGGAAGCGTTGTTCTAAGTCAGCCATAAAAATGTTGGCATACTGTGGGGCCATGCGAGTACCCATAGCAGTGCCACTGACTTGAAGGTATAAGTTGTCCCCAAATCTGAAGTGGTTGTGGGTGAGGACAAAGTCACAAAGCTCAGCCACCAGGCTTGCTGTGGCCTCATCAGGGATACTGTTCCTGACAGCTTGTAGTCCATCCTTATGTGGAATATTGGTATAAAGTGCTTCTACATGCATGGTGGCCAGGATGGTGTTTCCAGGAAGAACATCAATGCATTGTAGTTTCCTCAGGAAGTTGGTGGTGTCTCGAAGATAGCTGGGAGTGCTGGTAGCATAGGGCCTGAGGAGAGAGGCCAAATAGCCAGATAATCCTGCCGTCAGAGTGCCAATGCCTGAGATGATGGGGCGTCCAGGGTTTCCGGGTTTATGGATCTTGGGTAGCAGATAGAATACCCCTGGTCGGGGTTCTGGGGGTGTGTCCATGTAGATTTGTTCCTGTACTATAGCTGGGAGTTTCTTGAGCAGATGGTGTAGTTTCTTTTGGTATTCCTCAGTGGGATCAGAGGATAGTGGCCTATAGAATGTGGTCTTGGAGAGTTGCCTGGCAGCCTCCTGTTCATAATCTGACCTGTTCATTATGACTACAGCACCTCCTTTGTCAGCCCCTTTGATGATAATGTCAGAGTTGTTTCTGAGGCTGTGGATGGCATTGCGTTCTGTACGGCTGAGGTTATGGGACAAGTGATGTTGTTTGTCCACAATTTCAGCCTGTGCACGTCTGCGGAAACACTCTATGTAGAGGTCCAGTCTGTCATTTCGACCGTCAGGAGGAGTCCACGCAGAATTCTTCTTTTTGTAGTGTTGGTAGGAGGGTTCCTGTGGGTCAGTGCACTGTTCAGTGGTGCGTTGAAAATATTCCTTGAGTCGGAGACGAGGAAAGTAGGCTTCCAGATCACCGCAGAACTGTATCATGTTCGTGGGGACGGTGGGACAGAAAGAGAGTCCCCGAGATAGGACAGACTCTTCTGCTGGGCTAAGCGTGTGGTTGGAAAGATTGACAATGTTGTTAGATGAGTTGAGGGTACGATTGTTATAGCCCCTAGTGGCAGGTATTAGTTTAGATAACTTACAGTCCTTTTTCCTCTGTAGAGAAGTGAAGTGTGCATTGTAAATGGCTTGTCTCATTTTTGTAAAGTCCAGCCACGTGGAAGTTTGTGTAGAAGGCTGGTATTGTATGAGAGTCTCCAGTTCTGAGAGCTCATTCTTGATCTTCTCCTGTCTGCTGTACAGGATGCTGATCAGGTGGTTCCTCAGTTTCTTTGAGAGAGTGTGTGGCACAATCTCTCACCATACTCAGTGTAGTATGTTGATTGCAATGGATTTTTTACCTTCAGTCCTTTTGGTATGATGTCCATCTGTTTGCATTTGGAGAGGAAGATGATGTCTGTCTGTATCTGTGCAAGTTTTTTGTTGAGGTTGATGGATTTCCACTCCATACGGCTAAATTTAGTGCCTTGCATGGTGTCAAGTATCAGGGGGTAGCCATGTTAGTCTGTATCTACAAAAACAACAAGGAGTCTGGTGGCACCTTAAAGACTAACAGATTTATTTGGGCATAAGCTTTCGTGAGTAAAAACCTCACTTCTTCGGATGCATAGAGTGAAAGTTACAGATGCAGGCATTATATACTGACACATGGAGAGCAGGGAGTTACTTCACAAGTGGAGAACCAGTGTTGACAGGGCCAATTCAAAAATCAGGGTGGATGTAGTCCACTCCCAATAATAGATGAGGAGGTGTCAATTCCAGGAGAGGAAAAGCTGCTTCTGTAGTGAGCCAGCCACTCCCAGTCCCTATTCAAGCCCAGATTAATGGTGTTGAATTTGCAAATGAATTTTAGTTCTGCTGTTTCTCTTTGAAGTCTGTTTCTGAAGTTTTTTTTGTTCAATGATAGTGACTTTTAAATCTGTAATAGAATGACCAGGGAGATTGAAGTGTTCACATACTGGCTTATGTATGTTACCATTCCTGATGTCCGACATGGGGACATTAGGGTTTGTCCTTTTCCTTTTCCCTTTTCCTCCATCCCTCCTTCCTTTCTCTTCATCTCTTACTTCTTTTGTCCTTTCTCTTGTTCCCCTCACACCACCAGGAGTGGTGTGTGTGTGTGTGTGTGTGTGTGTGTGTGGTGCTGATGGTTCTCTTCTCCTCCCCTTGTGGGGAGTTGATCCAAAACTGTGGGGTTGAAATAGTGCTTGGACCCCACTGACAGTAGATGCTGCCATTGTGTGACTTAGCATTAGTGTCTGGGATGACTTGGGTCAAGATCTCAACCTCCCTGCAACCTACTTCACTGCTGTCAGAATCCCTCCTGCACACCCTGTTAGAGCCGCCTCCCAGCCCAACCTGTGTCGGGGTGGAGAAGAGGGTTCTGATGACTTGAGCTGTGGTTTGGAGGTGGAATATCTGTGAAGGGCACTGAGCAGGAGGTAGCAGGAGCTCACCCTACAAGGAGGGGGGTTGGCTCTGGAGGTTTCTAGAAAGGACAAGAAGACTCCATTTTGGGGTTCAGGAGGTGAATTCATCTCTCAGTGGTGGGCAGGTGCTGAGTGGAAATGCTGCTGGTTCCCGGTGCCCTTAATTCCCCCTGATTCCTCGGGGCGTTTGAGTCTCTGACAGGTTCTCGTTCCCTTGCAGCAGGAGGACGTCACGGCCAAAGTGATGCACCCGCATCATCCGCCACTTGCGCCAGGTGCCTGAGACACTGCATGGGTTGTTCCTCTGAGTCTTTCAGCAACTCCCTCTCCCTGCTGCAGGTACTGCTCTGTCTCACTGTAAATGGGGAGCTAGTGGAAGGGGAAATGGAGCCCCCTGGCACTCACTAAAAGGGAAAGTGGTGGATTCTCCATCTCTTCATGTCATTGAATGAAGACTAGATGCCTTTCTGGAATGTGTGTGCCCAAAAAGTAACTATTGTACTATACAGGAGGCCTATGATATGCAGGGGCTTAGATGAGATGCTCTAAAGCTCTCTTGTGGCCATAAAGTCTACAAATTTTGGAAACACCGAGTGTAGTATTGGGAGCAGCCTGTGATGTTTTACTGTCTAGCCGGCTTGCTTCCTAGAATGAAGACGCATTGAGTGGGGTGATCCACAGAGAGTACCTGTGTCAAGGCTGTATCCCCACTTTGAAGTTTAGGGTACAAATGTAGGGGCCTGCATGAAAACTTCTAAGCTTAACCACCATCCCAAGGCTAATTTCCTCCCCTGGGTAGCCTTGAGAAACCTTTCACCAATTCCCTGGTGAATACAGATCCAACCCCCTTGGATCTTAAAACAAGGAGAAATTAACCATCCCCCCTCCTTCCTCCCACCAACTCCTGGTGAATCAAGATCCAAACTCCTTGGATCTTAAAACAAGGAAAAATCAATCAGGTTCTTATAAATAAGGCTTTGAATTAAAGAAAAAGGTAAAAATCATCTCTGTAAAATCAGTATGGAAATTAACCTTACAGGGTAATCAAACTTAAAGAGCTCAGAGGACTCCCCTCTAGTCTTAGGTTCAAAGTACAGCAAACAAAGATAAACACTCTAGTAAAAGGTACATTTACAAGTTGAGAAAACAAAGGAAAACTAACACGCCTTGTTTGAAATAGGAGAGACTTGTTTAGAAAGATGTGGAGAACCTGGATTGATGTCTGGTCCCTCTCAGTCCCGAGGGCGAACACCCACACAAACAAAGAACACAAACAAAAGCCTTCCCCTCCCCAAGATTTGAAAGTATCTTGTCCCCTTATTGGTCCTTTAGGTCAGATGCCAGCCAGGTTACCTGAGCTTCTTAACCCTTTAGAGGGAAAAGGATTTTGGAGTCTCTGGCCAGGAGGATTTTATAGTACTGTACACAGGACAGCTGTTACCCTTCCCTTTATAGTTATGACAACCTCAAACCTTCAAAGTGTCAGGCCAGCAGCAGGACATTAGCACTTGAGGGTTTGGTTGGGTGTGTCAGTGACATCACAAAGGCCTTTTGCAGGATGTCAGCTTATTGGTCAAATGTGTTAGGGAGGTGGTGACCTCAGAGAGAGATGCTGACATCAGCCTGGCAGGACAGGAGCACAGGGCCAGGGAAACCTCAGAGACCCTGTGGCTTTGCTTCAGCAAGTCTCCTTCTCGAGGTCTCTCTTTGAGGACTGAGAGAGTATTAGGGTTCACGTACGTGAGTGCGTGCAGGAGCCTCTTTCGAGTTTTCTCCTTTCCTTTTACTGATTTTACTAGAAAACAGACGTCCCTGTTTAGAAGGTAAGAGCCTCCAAGAGGTTTTGGCAGCTGCTCAGTCTGATCCAGCTGGTGCCAGCTGAATTCTAGGCATGGAAAACAGTAGTTTAAGATGGCAGAATTTTATTCCATCCCTTGGATTTTGTGCCGTAGAATCACTGGGGACATTAGGGTTTGTCCTTTTTGTTTTACCTTTTCCTCCATCCCTCCTTCCTTTCTCTTCATCTCTTACTTCTTTTGTCCTTTCTCCTGTTCCTCGAAAACTGTGGGGTTGAAATAGTGTTTGGACTCCACTAACACTAGATGCTGCCATCCTGTGGCTTAGCATTAGTGTCTGGGATGACTTGGGTCAAGATCTCAACTTCCCCGCAACCCACTTCACTGCTGCCAGAATCCCTCCTGCCCCCCCTGCTAGAGCCGCCTCCCTGGCCAACCTGGGTGGGGGTGGAGAACAGTGTTTTTTTCATACATTCATAGATTATCGGACTGGAAGGGACCTCGAGAGGTCATCGAGTCCAGTCCCCTGCCCGCGTGGCAGGACCAAATACCATCTAGACCATCCCTGATAGACATTTATCTAACCTACTCTTAAATATCTCCAAAGATGGAGATTCCACAACCTCCCTCGGCAATTTATTCCAGTGTTTAACCACCCTGACAGTTAGGAACTTTTTCCTAATGTCCAACCTAGACCTCCCTTGCTGCACTTTAAACCCATTGCTTCTGGTTCTATCCTTAGAGGCTAAGGTGAACAAGTTTTCTCCCTCCTCCTTATGACACCCTTTTAAATACCTGAAAACTGCTATCATGTCTCCTCTCAGTCTTCTCTTTTCCAAACTAAACAAAGGCAATTCTTTCAGCCTTCCTTCATAGGTCATGTTCTCAAGACCTTTAATCATTCTTGTTGCTCTTCTCTGGACCCTTTCCAATTTCTCCACATCTTTTTTAAAATGCGGTGCCCAGAACTGGACCCAATACTCCAGCTGAGGCCTAACCAGAGCAGAGTAGAGCGGAAGAATGACTTCTCGTGTCTTGCTCACAACACACCTGTTAATACATCCCAGAATCAGGTTTGCTTTTTTTGCAACAGCATCACACTGTTGACTCATATTTAGCTTGTGGTCCACTATAACCCCTAGATCCCTTTCTGCCGTACTCCTTCCTAGACAGTCTCTTCCCATTCTGTATGTGTGAAACTGATTGTTCCTTCCTAAGTGGAGCACTTTGCATTTGTCTTTGTTAAACTTCATCCTGTTTAACTCAGACCATTTCTCCAATTTGTCCAGATCATTTTGAATTATGACCCTGTCCTCCAAAGCAGTTGCAATCCCTCCCAGTTTGGTATCATCCGCAAACTTAATAAGCGTACTTTCTATGCCAATATCTAAGTCGTTGATGAAGATATTGAACAGCGCCGGTCCCAAAACAGACCCCTGCGATACCCCACTCGTTATGGCTTTCCAGCAGGATTGGGAACTATTAATAACAACTCTCTGAGTACGGTTATCCAGCCAGTTATGCACCCACCTTATAGTAGCCCCATCTAAATTGTATTTGCCTAGTTTATCAATAAGAATATCATGCGAGACCGTATCAAATGCCTTACTAAAGTCTAGGTATACCACATCCACAGCCTCACCCTTATCCACAAGGCTCGTTATCCTATCAAAGAAAGCTATCAGATTGGTTTGACATGATTTGTTCTTCACAAATCCATGCTGGCTGTTCCCTATCACCTTACCACCTTCCAAGTGTTTGCAGATGATTTCCTTAATTACTTGCTCCATTATCTTCCCTGGCACAGAAGTTAAACTCACTGGGGTCTGTAGTTTCCTGGGTTGTTTTTATTTCCCTTTTTATAGATGGGCACTATATTTGCCCTTTTCCAGTCTTCTGGAATCTCTCCCGTCTCCCATGATTTTCCAAAGATAATAGCTAGAGGCTCAGATACCTCCTCTATTAGCTCCTTGAGTATTCTAGGATGCATTTCATCAGGCCCGGGTGACTTGCAGGCATCTAACTTTTCTAAGTGATTTTTAACTTGTTCTTTTTTTATTTTATCTGCTAAACCTACCCCCTTCCCATTAGCATTCACTATGTTAGGCATTCCTTCAGACTTCTCGGTGAAGACCGAAACAAAGAAGTCATTAAGCATCTCCGCCATTTCCAAGTTTCCTGTTACTGTTTCTCCCTCTTCACTAAGCAGTGGGCCTACCCTGTCTTTGGTCTTCCTCTTGCTTCTAATGTATTGATAAAAAGTCTTCTTGTTTCCCTTTATTCCCGTAGCTAGTTTGAGCTAATTTTGTGCCTTTGCCTTTCTAATCTTGCCCCTGCATTCCTGTGTTGTTTGCCTATATTCATCCTTTGTAATCTGTCCCAGTTTCCATTTTTTATATGACTCCTTTTTATTTTTTAGATCATGCAAGATCTCATGGTTAAGCCAAGGTGGTCTTTTGCCACATTTTCTATCTTTCCTAACCAGCGGAATAGCTTGCTTTTGGGCCCTTAATAGTGTCCCTTTGAAAAACTGCCAACTCTCCTCAGTTGTTTTTCCCCCCAGTCTTGATTCCCATGGGACCTTACCTATCAGCTCTCTGAGGTTACCAAAATCTGCCTTCCTGAAATCCATTGTTTCTATTTTGCTGTTCTCCCTTCTACCCTTCCTTAGAATTGCAAACTCTATGATTTCATGATCACTTTCACCCAGGCTGCCTTCTACTTTCAAATTCTCAACGAGTTCCTCCCTATTTGTTAAAATCAAGTCTAGAACAGCTTCCCCCCTAGTAGCTTTTTCAACCTTCTGAAATAAAAAGTTGTCTCCAATGCAGTCCAGGAATTTGTTGGATAGTCTGTGCCCCGCTGTGTTATTTTCCCAACATATATCCGGATAGTTGAAGTCCCCCATCACCACCAAAGCTTGGGCTTTGGATGATTTTGTTAGTTGCTTAAAAAAAGCCTCATCCACCTCTTCCACCTGGTTAGGTGGCCTGTAGTAGACTCCTAGCATGACATCTCCCTTGTTTTTTACCCCTTTTAGCCAATCATGTGTATTATCCCACCAAGCTTCAGTGATGCCAACAATGTCATAGTTGTATTTATTTATTAGCACTTCCAGTTCTTCCTGCTTATTCCCCATACTTCTTGCATTTGTATAGAGACATCTAAGATACTGGTTTGATCTTTCCTCCCAGTTTTGTCCTGACCCTCCTTTCCCTCTGACAATATAGCCCACACTCGTTTTTGACCCATCTCCCCGGTCTCCATGTTCCCCACTTACCTGTGGGCTTTGCTCACCTGTCCCCGTCGAACCTAGTTTAAAGCCCTCCTCACTAGGTTAGCCAGTCTGTGTCCAAAGGTACTAATAACTTGAGCTGTGGTTTGGAGGTGGAACAGCTGTCAAGGGCACTGAGGGGGAGATAGCAGGAGCTCATCCTTCAAGGAGGGGGGTTGGCACTGGAGGTTACTAGAAAGGAGAAGACGACTCCATTCTGGGGTTCAGGAGGTGAATTTATCCCTCAGTGGTGGGCAGGTGATGGGTGGAAGTAGTGCTGGTTCCAGGTGCCCTTTATTCCCGCTGATTCCTCGGGGCGTTTGAGTCTCTGACAGGTTCTCGTTCCCTTGCAGCAGGAGGACGTCACGGCCAAAAGTGATGCACCAGCTCCGCATCATCCGGCACTTGCGCCAGATTCCTGAGACACTGCAGGGGCTGTGCCTCTGAGGCCATCAGCAACTCCCGCTCCCTGCTGCAGGTACTGCTCTGGCTCACTGTAAATGGGGAGCTAGTGGAAGGGGAAATGGAGCCCCGTGGCACTCACTAAAAGGGAAAGTGGTGGTTCTTCTTCGAGTGCTTGCTCATATCCATTCCATTAGGTGTGTGCGCGCCGCGTGCACGATCGTCGGAAGATTTTCTACCCTAGCAACACCGGCGGGTCGGCTGTGGAGCCCCCTAGAGTGGCGCCTTCATGGCGCTGAATATATACCCCAGCCGACCCGGCGCCCCCTCAGTTCCTTCTTACCGCCCCTGACGGTCGTTGGAACTGTGGAGCGCTGCTTAGCTGTTCTCCAGTCTCCCTAGCTTAGTTAGTTATTCGCAGTTATAGTTATAGTTATAGTCCTAGTGTTTATAGTTAAATAGTTCAATAGTTTTAAAAGTTGTTCTAGTTGTTATAATAGTTCAGGGGATTAAGGGGGTCGTCTCCCCCTTTCTCCCCCGGCCGCGGGGCCGGGCTCATGCCCAACGCTCCCGGCTTCAAGCTGTGCGCCTCCTGCGCTAAGCCTATGCCCACGAGCGACCCGCACGACTCCTGTCTGAAGTGCCTGGGAGAGTCCCATCAAACAGATAAGTGCAAGATCTGTAAGGCCTTCAGACCAAGGACCAAGAAGGAGCGGGACTTTCGGCTCCGGCAACTCCTGATGGAGGCGGCACTTAGTCCGGACGCTCCATCTACAAGTCAGGCCCCGGCACCCAGCGCCTCGGTGCGCAGTGCCCCGGCGGCACCGGCTATGACGACCACGCGAGTGGCGTCAGATAAGCCTCCCCGGCACCGGACCTCGTCGGCACCGCAAGCACAGCAAGTGCCTCGGCGCCGGTCATTATCCCCAGGGCATAAAAAAGCCCATAAGACGGGGACCTCCGTGCCGAAGACGCTGGCTCCCCCAGTGCCGGGGGTAGAGCCGCGTCCGCCGGTGGAGCACCGGAAACAGGTGCCTCCAGCACCGTCGACTCCGGCGCCGAGGCCGTTGAGTCCGGTGCAGATGGTGTCTCCACCGAGGCCGGCGGTGATACAGTGCCTCCCGTCGACGCCAGAGACCTTCGCGGCGGCGAGAGATTTAATAGCTCTCACGGAGCCGGCACCGCCCCAACCACCGGCACCGACGGCACTGTTGACTCGCCCGGTCCAGTCGAGGGGGAAACCTGCCTTGATGCGCCCTCCATCGCAAGGGCTGGAACCTCGGCACCGATCCAGGTCCCGAAGCAGGTCCCCACGCCGCTCACAGTCCCGGCACCGAATATCACCTCGGCACCGGTCGTACTCGCGGCCAAGATCTTCTTCGCGGCACCGCTCTACGTCTCGGCACCGCTATGATCGTTGGCACCGATCAACGTCGAGACGTAGTTCTCGGCACCGCTACGGTCGACGCTCGACGTCGAGAGGCCGCTCCCGGTACCGGGCATACTCCAGGTCCTCGTCGAGGTCCAGATCCGACTCCCGGCACCGACGAGGTCATCGGCACCGGTCGCGGTCCCGGCACCGATCGCCGGCACCGCGTAGAGATAGATCATCTCCGGACCGGCACCGTGCGGCACCGCAGCCCACGGGAATCGTCTCGACGCTCTCGGCACCGCCATGGCCATCGAGATCGGTGTCTCGCTCCTCGGAGAACCTCTCGAGAACCTCTTGCCCCTCAGGGGCAAGCCGAGGAACAGGACTTGGGCCATTGGCAGAACATAACAGAGGACCATTCTCATGGCCCATCTCACTGGTCGTTTTGGACCCCGTGGGCGTACCATCAGGCGCAAGGGGCTCCAGTTGCTTCGACCTCTCGCTCCGGTCACTCTGCTAGAAGGGCCCCGGAGTCCACCATCTCTCGGCCTCCGCCAGGGGGCATGGAGGCTTCCGTGTCCGCACCACCTGACGCCCTGGATTCAAGCGCAGGTGATGCTCCGGCCCAGGAGCAGGGAGACCAGGACCCTCCCTTGGATCCTGTTCCACCGGAGGCATCTTCCTCTTCCTCTCCGGATGAGGCAGTGGCGGGCACATCGTGCACAGGTCCACCTCCAATAGATCTTCGGGCTCACCAGGATCTTCTGCGTAGGATGGCCCGTAATATGGACCTGCAGGCGGAGGAGATAGTGGAGGTGCACGACCCCATCGCGAATATCCTCGGAGCGGATGCCCCATCGAGGGTGGCGTTACACCTGATCCGCACGATACAAGCCAATGCATCTACGATATGGCAGACTCCTGCCTCTATCCCACCCACAGCGAGAGGGGTGGAAAGGAAATACTTTGTCCCGTCTAAAGACTACGGGTACTTGTATACCCACCCCCAGCCGTGTTCACTGGTGGTGGCATCAGTGAACGCAAGGGAGCGCCACGGTCAGCAGGCCGCAGCGCCCAAATCAAAGGAGGCCAAGCGCCTCGATTTATTCGGCCGTAAAGTTTACTCAGCCGGAGGGCTGCAACTTAGAGCGGCTAACCAACAGGCGCTCTTGAGCCGCTATAGCTTTAACTCCTGGAACTCTATGGGGAAGTTCAAGGAGTTGGTTCCCCAAGAGTCCAGGGAGGAGTTTGGAGCCCTGGTAGAGGAAGGTAAGAAGGTGGCTCGGACCTCCTTACAGGCCTCCTTAGACATAGCGGACTCTGCTGCGAGAACCCTGGCCTCAGGTATCGCTATGCGGAGGATCTCCTGGCTCCAGGTTTCGGGTCTGCCTCAGGAACTGCAGCAAACCCTGCAGGATCTACCCTTCGAAGGACAAGGGTTGTTTTCAGAAAAGACGGGCTCTCGCTTGCAGAGCCTCAAGGACTCCAGGACGATCATGCGTTCCCTGGGGATGCATGTTGTGGGCCCTCAGCGCAGGCCATTCAGACCGCAGCCTCAGCGCTTCTACCCCCCCCCGCCTCGTCAGAGACAGGACTCGGCCCAGAGGCGAGGGCGAGGTGGTAGAAGAAGGTGGACCGGCCCTCTACCCGGTCAGAACCAAGGGCCTCCTAGACCACCTTCAGGCCCCAGGCAGAACTTTTGAAGGTGCGGTCGAGGACGGCGCCCCAGTCATCCCCCAGGATCCAGCCCCCTCCTTTCGGGATCGCCTTTCCCATTTCCACCGTGCCTGGTCCCTTATAACCTCGGACCGTTGGGTCCTTCGCACGGTGGACAGGGGATATGCTATCCAGTTTTCTTCAATCCCCTCCTCCTCCCCCCCTTCCCCGTCCCTCTTCAGGGACCCTTCTCACGAGCAACTTCTTATACAGGAAGTTTCCACGCTCCTTGCTATGGGGGCCATAGAGGAGGTTCCAGTGGAGTTGAGGGGCAGGGGATTCTATTCCCGTTACTTCCTCATTCCCAAGTCCAAAGGAGGTCTGCGACCCATCTTGGACTTGCGCGGACTCAACAAATTCGTAGTAAAGTTGAAGTTCCGCATGGTCTCTCTGGGGGCCATTATCCCTTCCCTCGATCCTGGAGACTGGTTCGCCGCCCTCGACATGAAAGACGCATACTTTCACATCCCAATTTACCCGCCTCACAGACGCTTCCTGCGATTCGTGGTAAGCAAGGTGCACTACCAATTTGCAGTCCTTCCCTTCGGCCTATCCTCGGCCCCAAGGGTGTTCACGAAATGTATGGCCGTCGTGGCAGCGTACCTTCGTCGGCAAGGGATACAGGTGTTCCCGTACCTAGACGACTGGCTAGTACGCGGTCGCACCAAAGAGCAAGCTCGAGCTCACGTCCACATAATAGTGCACACATTCAACGAGTTGGGCATCCTACTCAACAAGGACAAATCTACTCTAGAACCTACCCAGAGAATAGAATTCATCGGTGCAGTTCTAGACTCCAGACGTGCACAAGCCATCCTGCCAGACAACCGCTTTGGCACCATCACGAGCCTCATTCAAGGACTCAAGGCCTTCCCAACTACCACGGTGAGGTCGTGCCTTACCCTGCTGGGTCACATGGCTTCTTGCACGTACGTAACCAGGCATGCCAGACTTCGGCTTCGCCCACTCCAGACCTGGGTGTCATCGATATACCGCCCACATCGGGACAGCCTGAACATGGTGGTCACGGTCCCGAACTCGGTCCTGACCTCCCTCACATGGCGGCTAGATCACAATGTGGTTTGCGAGGGGATGCCGTTTCACGCCCCACAACCCTCTCTGCACCTGGTCACAGACGCTTCATCTCTGGGTTGGGGCGCCCATCTCAACGAGCACCATACCCAGGGCCGGTGGACTGCACCCCAGCTAGCCCTGCACATCAATGTTCGGGAACTGATGGCGGTGCGCCTGGCGTGCCAGGCATTTCTCAATCTCCTACGTGGCCGCTGTGTGTTAGTTCTCATCGACAACACCACGGCCATGTTTTACATCAACAAGCAAGGAGGAGCACGTTCGTCAATTCTATGCCAAGAGGCCATTCGCCTGTGGGACTTCTGCATCGCCCACTCAATCCATCTCACGGCATCGTTCCTCCCTGGTGTCCAGAACACTTTAGCGGACCGACTCAGCAGGTCCTTTCAGACTCACGAGTGGTCTATCCGTCCGGACATCATACATTCCGTTTTCCAGAAGTGGGGGTTTCCCCAGATAGACCTGTTTGCATCTCGAGACAACAGGAAGTGCCACGTGTTCTGCTCCCTGCAAGGTCGAGCTCCGGGCTCCCTCTCGGATGCGTTTCTCCTTCCCTGGAAAGACCACCTGTTTTATGCCTTCCCTCCGTTTCCTCTCGTCCACAAGGTACTGCTCAAATTGCGCAGAGACCAGGCACAGGTGATTCTGATCGCCCCAGCGTGGCCGAGACAACATTGGTACACCACGCTGTTGGAGCTCTCGGTTCAGACACCGATCCCGCTTCCATTATGTCCGGATCTCATCTCTCAGGACCACGGCCGGCTGCGTCACCCCGACCTGCAATCACTCCACCTCACGGCGTGGCTGCTCCATGGTTCACCCAGGTAGAGCAGCAATGCTCACATTCTGTCCAACAGATTCTGCTGAGCAGTAGGAAGCCCTCAACACGGTCCACGTACCTGGCCAAGTGGAAGCGGTTCTCCTGTTGGTGCGAACAACGAGCCACGCCCCCGTTACAGGCACCTATTCCTCTCATATTGGAATATCTCCTCTCCCTAAAACAGCAGGGTTTGGCGATATCTTCAATTAGAGTTCACCTGGCCGCTATATCGGCCTTTCACCCAGGGGAACTCGCATCCTCGGTATTCTCTAACCCGATGGTCGTTAGATTCCTCAAGGGCTTAGACCGGATGTATCCACAACAACGTCAGCCCGTTCTGACGTGGGACCTCAACCTGGTTCTCTCCAAGCTCACAGGTCCTCCATTCGAGCCACTGGCCACCTGTTCACTTCTGTACCTATCCTGGAAGACAGCCTTCCTCGTAGCCATCACCTCAGCAAGGCGCGTTTCTGAACTCAGGGCGCTTACATCCGAGCCCCCTTACACAGTTTTCCATAAGGATAAAGTGCAGCTTCGCCCACATCCTGCCTTTCTCCCTAAGGTGGTTTCTCCATTTCATATCAACCAGGATATATTTCTCCCGGTCTTTCATCCTAAACCACATGCTACTCGCCAGGACCAACGTTTGCATTCTCTGGACGTGCGCAGGGCCCTGGCTTTCTATATTGACCGCACAAGGCACTTTAGAAAGACGACGCAACTCTTCGTTGCAGTGGCCGACCGAATGAAAGGCTCACCGGTCTCCTCACAACGCCTATCCTCCTGGATTACGTCTTACATCCGGACTTGCTATGACCTGGCAGGTGTCTCAGCACCGCACATCACCGCTCACTCCACGAGGGCCCAAGCTTCCTCGACGGCTTTCCTGGCTCAAGTTCCGATCCAGGACATTTGTAGAGCTGCGGTTTGGTCATCAGTCCACACGTTTACAGCTCACTACGCACTAGTGCAGCAGTCCAGGGACGATGCTGCATTCGGATCAGCAGTTTTGCACACAGCAATGTCTCACTCCGACCCCACCACCTAAGTTGGGCTTGGGAGTCACCTAATGGAATGGATATGAGCAAGCACTCGAAGAAGAAAAGACGGTTACTCACCGTTGTAACTGTTGTTCTTCGAGATGTGTTGCTCATATCCATTCCAAACCCGCCCCCCGTCCCCACTGTCGGAGTAGCCGGCAAGAAGGAACTGAGGGGGCGCCGGGTCGGCTGGGGTATATATTCAGCGCCATGAAGGCGCCACTCTAGGGGGCTCCACAGCCGACCCGCCGGTGTTGCTAGGGTAGAAAATCTTCCGACGATCGTGCACGCGGCGCGCACACACCTAATGGAATGGATATGAGCAACACATCTCGAAGAACAACAGTTACAACGGTGAGTAACCGTCTTATTCTCCATCTCTTGATGTCATTGAAGGAAGACTAGATGCCTTTCTGCAATGTGTGTGCCCAAAAAGTAACTATTGTACTATACAGCAAGCCTATGGTATGCAAGGGGTTAGATGAGATGCTCTAAAGGTCTCTTCTGGCCATAAAGTCCCCTAATTTTGGAAACACTGAGTGTAGCATTGGGAGCAGCCTCTGATGTTTTACCGTCTAGCCGGCTTGCTTCCTAGAATGAACAGGCATTGAGTGGGGTGATCCACAGAGAGTAGCTGAAACCTTCAAAGTGTCAGCCCAGCAACAGGACATTAGCACTTCCGGGGAAGGGTGGGTGTGGCAGTGATATCACAAAGGCCTTTTGCAGGACGTCAGCCTATTGGTCAAAGGTGTTAGGGAGGTGGTGACCTCCGAGAGAGATGCTGACATCAGCCTGGCAGGACAGGAGCACAGGGCCAGGGAAACCTCAGAGACCCCTGTGGCTTTGCTTCAGCAAGTCTCCTTCTCGAGGTCTCTCTTTGAGGACTGAGAGAGTGTTAGGGTTGACGTATGTGAGTGTGAGCAGGAGCCTCTTTCGAGTTTTCTCCTTTCCTTTTGACGGATTTTACTAGAAAACAGACGTCCCTATTTAGAAGGTAAGAGCCTCCAAGAGGTTTTGGAACCTGCTCAGTCTGATCCATCTGGTGCCAGCTGAATTCTAGGCATGGAAAACAGTAGTTTAAGATGGCAGAATTTTATTCCCTCCCTGGGATTTTGTCCCGTAGAATCACTGGGGACATTAGGGTTTGTCCTTTTCGTTTTACCTTTTCCTCCATCCCTCCTTCCTTTCTCTTCATCTCTTACTTCTTTTGTCCTTTCTCCTGTTCCCCTTTCACCACCAGGAGTGGTGTGTGTGTGTGTGTGTTTGTGTGTGTGTTGCTGGGGGTGCTCTTCACCTCCCCTTGTGGGGAGTTCATCCAAAACTGTATGGTTGAAATAGTGCTTGGACTCCACTGACACTAGATGCTGCCATCCTGTGGCTTAGCATTAGTGTCTGGGATGACTTGGGGCAAGATCTCAACCTCCCCTCAACCCACTTCACTTCTGGCAGAATCCCTCTTGCCCCCCCCGCTAGAGCCGCCTCGATGCCCAACCTGGTTGGGGGTGCAGAAGAGAGTTCTGATAACTTGAGGTTTGGTTTGGAGGTGGAACAGCTGTGAAGAACACTGAGGGGGAGGTAGCAGGAGCTAATCCTACAAGGAGGGGGGTTGGCACTGGAGGATACTAGAAAGGACAAGAAGACTCCATTCTGGGGTTCAGGAGGTGAATTCATCCCTCAGCGGTGGGCAGGTGGTGGGTGGAAATTCTGCTGGTTCCAGGTGCCCTTAATTCCCCCTGATTCCTCGGGACCTTTGAGTCTCTGACAGGTTCTCGTTCCCTTGCAGCAGGAGGACGTCACGGCCAAAGTGATGCACCAGCTCCGCATCATCCGGCACTTGTGCCAGGTGCCTGAGACACTGCAGGGGCTGTTCCTCTGAGGCCTTCAGCAACTCCCGCTCCCTGCTGCAGGTACTGCTCTGGCTCACTGTAAATGGGGAGCTAGTGGAAGGGGAAATGGAGCCCCCTGGCCCTCACTAAAAGGGAAAGTGGTGGATTCTCCATCTCTTGATGTCATTGAATGAAGACTAGATGCCTTTCTGGAATGTGTGTGCCCAAAGAGTAACTATTGTACTATACAGTAAGCCTATGATATGCAGCGGGTTAGATTAGATGCTCTAAAGGTCTCTTCTGACCATAAAGTCTACTAATTTTGGAAACACTGAGTGTAGCATTGGGAGCAGCCTCTGATGTTTTACTGTCTAGCCCGCTTGCTTCCTAGAATGAGGATGCATTGAGTGGGGTGATCCACAGAGAGTAGCTCAAACCTTCAAAGTGTCAGGCCAGTAGCAGGACATTAGCACTTTAGGGTTTGGTTGGGTGTGGCAGTGATATCACAAAGGCCTTATCCTGGACCTCAGCCTATGGGTCAAAGGTGTTAGGGAGGTGGTTACCTGAGAGAGAGATGCTGACATCAGCCAGGCAGGACAGGAGCGCAGGGCCAGGGAAACCTCAGAGACCCCTTTGGCTTTGCTTTAGCAAGTCTCCTTCTCGAGGTCTCCCTTTTTAGGACTCAGAGAGTATTAGGGTTCAAGTATGTGAGTGCGAGGAGGAACCTCTTTCGAGTTTCTCCTTTTATTGATTTTACTAGAAAACAGACGTGCCTGTTGAGAAGGTAAGAACCTTGGAGAGGTTTTTAACCTGCTCAGTCTGCAGTCTGATCCATCTGGTGCCAGCTGAATTCTAGGCATGGAAAACCCTAGTTCAAGGTGGCAGAATTTTATAGCCCACCTGGGATTTTGTGCCGTAGAATCACTGGGGACATTAGGGTTTGTCCTTTTCGTTTTACCTTTTCCTCCATCCCTCCTTGCTTTCTCTTGTTCCCCTCCCACCACCAGGAGTGGTGTGTGTGTGTGTGTGTGTGTGTTGCTGGGGGTGCTCTTCACCTCCCCTTGTGGGAAGTTGACACTGCAAGGGCTGTGCCTCTGTGGACATCAGCAGCTCCCACTCCCTGCTGCAGGTAGTGCTCTGGCTCACTGTAAATGGGGAGCTAGTGGAAGGGGAAATGGAACCCCCTGGCACTCACTAAAAGGGAAAGTGGTGGATTCTCCATCTCTTGATGTCATTGAATGAAGACTATATGCCTTTCTGGAATGTGTGTGCCCAAAGAGTAACTATTGTACTATACAGGAAGCCTATGATATGCAGGGGCTTAGATTAGATGCTCTAAAGGTCCCTTGTGGCCATAAAGTCTACTAATTTTGGAAACACTGAGTGTAGCATTGGGAGCAGCCTCTGATGTTTTACTGTCTAGCCCACTTGCTTCCTAGAATGAAGACGCATTGAGTGGGGTGATCCACAGAGAGTAGCTCAAACCTTCATAGTGTCAGTCCAGCAGCAGGACATTAGCACTTAAGGGTTTGATTGGTGGCAGTGATATCACAAAGGTCTTTTGCAGGACCTCAGCATATTGGTCAGGTGTTAGGGAGGTGGTAACCTCAGAGAGAGATGCTGCCATCAGCGAGGCAGGACAGGGGCGCATGGCCAGGGAAACCTCAGAGACCCCTGTGGCCTTGCTTCAGCAAGTCTCCTTCTCGAGGTTTCTCTTGAGGACTGAGAGAGTATTAGGATTCACGTATTTGAGTGAGAGCAGGAGCCTCTTTCGAGTTGTCTCCTTTCCTTTTACAGATTTTACTAGAAAACAGACATCCCTGTTTAGAAAGTAAGAGCCTCCAAGAGGTTTTGGAACCTGCTCAGTCTGATCCATCTGGTGCCAGCTGAATTCTAGGCATGGAAAACACTAGTTCAAGGTGGCAGAATTTTAATCCCTCCCTGTAATTTTGTCTGGTAGAATCACTGGGGACATTAGGGTTTGTCCTTTTCGTTTTACCTTTTCCTCCATCCCTCCTTCCTTTCTCTTCATCTCTTACTTCTTTTGTCCTTTCTCTTGTTCCCCTCCCACCACCAGGAGTGGTATATGTGTGTGTGTGTGTGTGTGTTGCTGGGGGTGCTCTTCACCTCCCCTTGTTGGGAGTTGATCCAAAACTGTATGGTTGAAATAGTGCTTGGACTCCACTGACACTAGATGCTGCCATCGTGTGGTTTAGCATTAGTGTCTGGGATGACTTGGGGCAAGATCTCAACCTCCCCGCAACCCACTTCACTGCTGCCAGAATCCCACCTGCCCCCCCTGCTAGAGCCGCCTCCCTGCCCAACCTGGGTGGGGGTGGAGAAGAGGGTTCTGATAACTTGAGCTGTGGTTTGGAGGTGGAACAGCTGTCAAGGGCACTGAGGGGGAGGTAGCAGGAGCTCACCCTACAAGGACGGGGGTTGGCACTGGAGATTACTAGAAAGGAGAAGACGACTCCATTCTGGGGTTCAGGAGGTGAATTCATCCCTCAGTGGTGGGCAGGTGCTGGGTGTAAATACTGCTGGTTCCAGGTGTCCTTAATTGCCCCTGATTCGTCGGGGCATTTGAGTCTCTGACAGGTTCTCATTCCCTTGCAGGAGGAGGACGTCACGGCCAAAGGGATGCACCAGCTCCGCATCATCCGGCACTTACGCCATGTGCCTGAGACACTGCAGGGGCTGTTCCTCTGAGGCCTTAGCAACTCCCTCTCCCGGCTGCAGGTACTGCTCTGTCTCACTGTAAATGGGGAGCTAGTGGAAGGGGAAATGGAGCCCCCTGGCACTCACTAAAAGGGAAAGTGGTGGATTCTCCAACTCTTGATGTCATTGATTGAAGACTAGATGCCTTTCTGGAATGTGTGTGCCCAAAAAGTAACTATTGTACTATACTGGAAGCCTATGATATGGAGGGGATTAGATGAGATGCTGTAAAGGTCTCTTCTGGCCAGAAAGTCTCCTACTTTTGGAAACACTGAGTGTAGTATTGGGAGCAGCCTCTGATGTTTTACTGTCTAGCTAGCTTGCTTCCTAGAATGAAGACGAATTTTGTGGAGTGATCCACAGAGCGTGGCTCAAACCTTCAAAGTGTCAGGCCAGCAGCAGGACATGAGCACTTTAGGGTTTGGTTGGGTGTGGCAGTGATATCACAAAGGCTTTTTCAAGGACCTCAGCGTACTGGTCAAAGGTGTTAGGGAGGTGGTGACCTCAGAGAGAGATGCTGTCTTCAGCCAGGGAGGACAGGGGCTTACGACCAGGGAAACCTCAGAGACCCCTGTGGCTTTGCTTCAGCAAGTCTCCTTCTCGAGGTTTCTTTTTGAGGACTGAGAGAGTGTTAGGGTTGACGTATGTGAGTGCGAGCAGGAGCCTCTTTCGAGTTTTCTCCTTTCCTTTTACTGATTTTACTTGAAAATTAGAAGGTAAGAGCCTCCAAGAGGTTTTGGAACCTGCTCAGTCTGATCCATCTGGTGCCAGCTGAATTCTCGGCATGGAAAACAGTAGTTTAAGGTGGCAGAATTTTATTCCCTCCCTGGAATTTTGTCCCGTGGAATCACTGGGGACACTAGGGTTTGTCCTTTTCGTTTTACCTTTTCCTCCATCCCTCCTTCCTTTCTCTTCATCTCTTACTTCTTTTGTCCTTTCTCTTGTTCCCCTCCCACCTCCAGGAGTGGTGTGTGTTTTGCTGGGGGTGCTCTTCACCTCCCCTTGTGGGAAGTTGATCCAAAACTGTCGGGTTCAAATAGTGCTTGGACTCCACTGACACTAGATGCTGCCATCCTGTGGCTTAGCATTAGTGTCTGGGATGACTTGGGTCAAGATCTCAACTTCCCCGCAACCCACTTCACTGCTGCCAGAATCCCTCCTGCCCCCCCTGCTAGAGCCGCCTCCCTGGCCAACCTTGGTGGGGGTGGAGAACAGTATTTTTTTCATACGTTCATAGATTCTAGGACTGGAAGGGACCTCGAGAGGTCATCGAGTCCAGTCCCCTACCCGCATGGCAGGACCATGTAACGGACTTATTAGATAAGGGAAATGCGGTGGACCTAATATACCTGGATTTCAGTAAAGCGTTTGATACTGTACCCCATGAGGAATTATTGGTTAAACTGGAAAACATGGGGATCGATATGAAAATCCAGAGGTGGATAAAGAATTGGTTAATGGGGAGAATGCAGCGGGTCGTATTAAAGGGTGAACTGTCGGGTTGGAGGGAGGTTACTAGTGGAGTGCCTCAAGGTTCGGTTTTGGGACCCATTTTATTTAATCTATTTATAACTGACCTCGGAACCGATTGCAAGAGTGGGCTGATAAAGTTTGCGGATGATACGAAGGTGGGAGGAGTTGCAAATTCGGAGGAGGATAGGGATATTCTGCAGGGAGACTTGAATGAGCTTGTGAATTGGAGTGTCAGAAATAAGATGAAATTTAATAGTGAAAAGTGTAAGGTGATGCACTTGGGGATGACTAATAACAATTTTAGTTACAAGATGGGGACGCATTGGTTAGAAGTAACGGAAGAGGAGAAGGACCTAGGGGTCCTTGTAGACCGCAGGATGACTATGAGTCGACAATGTGACGTGGCTGTGAAAAAAGCCAATGCGGTCTTGGGATGTATTAGGCGAGGTATATCTAGTAGGGATAAGGAGGTCCTGCTTCCGTTGTATACGGCGCTGGTGAGACCTCATTTGGAGTACTGTGTGTAGTTCTGGTCTCCCATGTTTAAAAAAGATGAACTCAAATTGGAACGGGTGCAGAGAAGGGCGACTAGGATGATCAGAGGAATGGAAAACCTGTCGTATGAAAAGAGATTAGAGGAGCTCGGGTTGTTTAGTCTGACAAAACGAAGGCTGAGGGGGGATATGATTGCTATCTTTAAATATATCAGAGGGATAAATACAAGGGAGGGAGAGGAATTATTTCAGCTGAGTACTAATGTGGACACGAGAACCAATGGATATAAACTGGCCGTGGGGAAGTTCAGGCTTGAAATCAGACGAAGGTTTCTGACCGTCAGAGGGGTGAAATATTGGAACGGCCTTCCGAGGGAAACGGTGGGGGCGACGGACCTGTCTGGTTTTAAGATTAAGTTGGATAAGTTTATGGAGGGAATGGTTTAATGGTAAAACATAGTAGCCGAGTCCCCTCCTCAGGGGGACTGAGTCATCTATCTGCCGCCCTGACCGGGAAAACCGAGAGGTCTGCTGCTTGCCAGGAGCTAGGATACACGATGTGACGGAGAGACTGCCGAGACTCATCAAGCCCTCGGATCGCTACCCCTTCCTGCTTCTCCACGTGGGCACCAATGATACTGCCAAGAATGACCTTGAGCGGATCACTGCAGACTACGTGGCTCTGGGAAGAAGGATAAAGGAGTTTGAGGCGTAAGTGGTGTTCTCGTCCATCCTCCCTGTGCAAGGAAAAGGCCGGGGTAGAGACCGTCGAATCGTGGAAGTCAACGAATGGCTACGCAGGTGGTGTCGGAGAGAAGGCTTTGGATTCTTCGACCATGGGATGGTGTTCCAAGAAGAAGGAGTGCTAGGCAGAGACGGGCTCCACCTAACGAAGAGAGGGAAGAGCATCTTCGCCAGCAGGCTGGCTAACCTAGTGAGGAGGGCTTTAAACTAGGTTCACCGGGGGAAGGAGACCAAAGCCCTGAGGTAAGTGGGGAAATGGGATCCTGGGAGGAAGCACAAGCAGGAGAGCGCAAGAGGGGAGGACTCCTGTCTCATGCTGAGAAAGAGGGACGATCATTGAGTTATCTTAATGCCTATACACAAATGCAAGAAGCCTGGGAAACAAGCAGGGAGAACTGGAAGTCCTGGCACAGTCAGGGAACTATGATGTGATTGGAATAACAGAGACTTGGTGGGATAACTCACATGACTGGAGTACTGTCATGGATGGATATAAACTGTTCAGGAAGGACAGGCAGGGCAGAAAAGGTGGGGGAGTTGCGTTGTATGTAAGAGAGGAGTATGACTGCTCAGAGCTCCGGTATGATACTGCAGAAAAACCTGAGAGTCTCTGGATAAAGTTGAGAAGTGGGAGCAACAAGGGTGATGTCGTGGTCGGAGTCTGCTATAGACCACCAGACCAGGGGGATGAGGTGGACGAGGCTTTCTTCTGGCAACTAGCAGAAGTTGCTAGATCGCAGGCCCTGGTTCTCATGGGAGACTTTAATCACCCTGATATCTGCTGGGAGAGCAATACAGCGGTGCACAGGCAATCCAGGAAATTTTTGGAAAGCGTAGGGGACAATTTCCTGGTGCAAGTGCTGGAGGAACCAACTAGGGGCAAAGCTTTTCTTGACCTGCTGCTCACAAACAGGGAAGAACTAGTAGGGGAAGCAAAAGTGGATGGGAACCTGGGAGGCAGTGACCATGAGATGGTCGAGTTCAGGATCCTGACACAAGGAAGAAAGGAGAGCAGCAGAATATGGACCCTGGACTTCAGAAAAGCAGACTTTGACTCCCTCAGGGAACAGATGGGCAGGATCCCCTGGGAGAATAACATGAAGGGCAAAGGGGTCCAGGAGAGCTGGCTGTATTTTAAAGAATCCTTATTGAGGTTGCAGGAACAAACCATCCCGATGTGTAGAAAGAATAGTAAATATGGCAGGTGACCAGCTTGGCTAAACAGTGAAATCCTTGCTGATCTTAAACGCAAAAAAGAGGCTTATAAGAAGTGGAAGATTGGACAAATGACCAGGGAGGAGTATAAAAATATTGCTCAGGCGTGCAGGAGTGAAATCAGGAAGGCCAAATCACACTTGGAGTTGCAGTTAGCAAGAGATGTTAAGAGTAACAAGAAGGGTTTCTTCAGGTATGTTAGCAACAAGAAGAAAATCAAGGAAAGTGTGGGCCCCTTACTGAATGAGGGAGGCAACCTAGTGACCGAGGATGTGGAAAAAGCTAATGTACTCAATGATTTTTTTGCCTCTGTCTTCACGCACAAGGTCAGCTCCCAGATTGCTGCACTGGGCAGTACAGCATGGGGAGAAGGTGACCAGCCCTCTGTGGAAAAAGAAGTGGTTCGGGACTATTTAGAAAAACTGGACGTGCACAAGTCCATGGGGCCGGATGCGCTGCATCCGAGGGTGCTAAAGGAGTTGGCGGATGAGATTGCACAGCCATTAGCCATTATTTTTGAAAACTCATGGCGATCGGGGGAGGTCCCGGATGACTGGAAAAAGGCTAATGTCGTGCCCATCTTTTAAAAAGGGAGGAAGGAGGATCCGGGGAACTACAGGCCAGTCAGCCTCACCTCAGTCCCTGGAAAAATTATGGAGCAGGTCCTCAAGGAATCAATTATGAAACATTTAGAGGAAAGGAAAGTGATCAGGAACAGTCAGCATGGATTCACGAAGGGGAAGTCGTGCCTGACTAACCTAATTGCCTTCTATGATGAGATAACTGGCTCTGTGGATGAGGGGAAAGCAGTGGATGTGTTATTTCTTGACTTTAGCAAAGCTTTTGATACTGTCTCGCACAGTATTCTTGCCACCAAGTTAAAGAAGTATGGGCTGGATGAATGGACTGTAAGGTGGATAGAAAGCTGGCTAGATCGTCGGGCTCAACTGGTAGTGATCAATGGCTCCATGTCTAGTTGGCAGCCGGTTTCAAGCGGAGTGCCCCAAGGGTTGGTCCTGGGGCCGGTTTTGTTTAATATCTTTATTAATGATCTGGAGGATGGTGTGGACTGCACTCTCAGCAAGTTTGCAGATGACACTAAACTAGGAGGCGTGGTAGATACACTAGAGGGTAGGGATCGGATACAGAGGGACCTAGACAAATTAGAGGATTGGGCAGAAAAAAACCTGATGAGGTTCAACAAGGACAAGTGCAGAGTCCTGCACTTAGGACGGAAGAATCCCATGCACTGCTACAGACTAGGGACCGAATGGCTAGGTAGCAGTTCTGCTGAAAAGGACCTAGGGGTCACAGTGGATGAGAAGCTGGATATGAGTCAACAGTGTGCTCTTGTTGCCAAGAAGGCTAACGGCATTTTGCGCTGTATAAGTAGGGGCATTGCCAGCAGATTGAGGAACGTGATTGTTCCCCTTTATTCGACATTGGTGAGGCCTCATCTGGAATACTGTGTCCAGTTTTGGGCCCCACACTACAAGAAGGATGTGGAAAAATTGGAAAGAGTCCAGCGGAGGGCAACAAAAATGATTAGGGGTCTGGAGCACATGACTTATGAGGAGAGGCTGAGAGAACTGGGATTGTTTAGTCTCCAGAAGAGAAGAATGAGGGGGGATTTGATAGCAGCCTTCAACTACCTGAAGGGGGGTTCCAAAGAGGATGGAGCTCGGCTGTTCTCAGTGGTGGCAGATGACAGAACAAGGAGCAATGGTCTCAAGTTGCGGTGGGGGAGGTCCAGGTTGGATATCAGGAAAAACTATTTCACTAGGAGGGTGGTGAAACACTGGAATGCGTTACCTAGGGAGGTGGTGGAGTCTCCTTCCTTGGAGGTTTTTAAGGCCCGGCTTGACAAAGCCCTGGCTGGGATGATTTAGCTGGGAATTGGTCCTGCTTTGAGCAGGGGGTTGGACTAGATGACCTCTTGAGGTCCCTTCCAACTCTGATATTCTATGATTCTATGAAAACCAAGCAATGGTACGTAAATAGCATAATGGCAAACAAGGGTCAGGCTAGAGACTCTTGCCTACATGCTCGGGGTATTACTGATCGCCATATTTGGGGTCGGGAAGGAATTTTCCTCCAGGGTAGATTGGCTGAGCCTCTGGAGGTTTTTCGCCTTCCTCCGCAGCATGGGGCAGGGATCACTAGCAGGAGGGTCCCTGCCGATTGAAGTCACTAAAACACAGGATTGGGGACTTCAACGGCACAGTCCAGGGAAGGGTCTTGTGGCCTGCAGAATGCAGGGGGTCAGACCAGATGATCATAATGGTCCCTTCTGACCTTAAAGTCTATGAGTCTATGAGACCAAATACCATCCCTGATAGACATTTATCTAACCTACTCTTAAATATCTCAAGAGATGGAGATTCCACAACCTCCCTCGGCAATTTATTCCAGTGTTTAACCACCCTGACAGTTAGGAACTTTTTCCTAATGTCCAACCTAGACCTCCCTTGCTGCACTTTAAACCCATTGCTTCTGGTTCTATCCTTAGAGGCTAAGGTGAACAAGTTTTCTCCCTCCTCCTTATGACACCCTTTTAAATACCTGAAAACTGCTATCATGTCTCCTCTCAGTCTTCTCTTTTCCAAACTAAACAAAGCCAATTCTTTCAGCCTTCCTTCATAGGTCATGTTCTCAAGACCTTTAATCATTCTTGTTGCTCTTCTCTGGACCCTTTCCAATTTCTCCACATCTTTTTTAAAATGCGGTGCCCAGAACTGGACACAATACTCCAGCTGAGGCCTAACCAGAGCAGAGTAGAGCGGAAGAATGACTTCTCGTGTCTTGCTCACAACACACCTGTTAATACATCCCAGAATCAGGTTTGCTTTTTTTGCAACAGCATCACACTGTTGACTCATATTTAGCTTGTGGTCCACTATAACCCCTAGATCCCTTTCTGCCGTACTCCTTCCTAGACAGTCTCTTCCCATTCTGTATGTGTGAAACTGATTGTTCCTTCCTAAGTGGAGCACTTTGCATTTGTCTTTGTTAAACTTCATCCTGTTTAACTCAGACCATTTCTCCAATTTGTCCAGATCATTTTGAATTATGACCCTGTCCTCCAAAGCAGTTGCAATCCCTCCCAGTTTGGTATCATCCGCAAACTTAATAAGCGTACTTTCTATGCCAATATCTAAGTCGTTGATGAAGATATTGAACAGCGCCGGTCCCAAAACAGACCCCTGCGATACCCCACTCGTTATGGCTTTCCAGCAGGATTGGGAACTATTAATAACAACTCTCTGAGTACGGTTATCCAGCCAGTTATGCACCCACCTTATAGTAGCCCCATCTAAATTGTATTTGCCTAGTTTATCAATAAGAATATCATGCGAGACCGTATCAAAAGCCTTACTAAAGTCTAGGTATACCACATCCACAGCCTCACCCTTATCCACAAGGCTCGTTATCCTATCAAAGAAAGCTATCAGATTGGTTTGACATGATTTGTTCTTCACAAATCCATGCTGGCTGTTCCCTATCACCTTACCACCTTCCAAGTGTTTGCAGATGATTTCCTTAATTACTTGCTCCATTATCTTCCCTGGCACAGAAGTTAAACTCACTGGGGTCTGTAGTTTCCTGGGTTGTTTTTATTTCCCTTTTTATAGATGGGCACTATATTTGCCCTTTTCCAGTCTTCTGGAATCTCTCCCGTCTCCCATGATTTTCCAAAGATAATAGCTAGAGGCTCAGATACCTCCTCTATTAGCTCCTTGAGTATTCTAGGATGCATTTCATCAGGCCCGGGTGACTTGCAGGCATCTAACTTTTCTAAGTGATTTTTAACTTGTTCTTTTTTTATTTTATCTGCTAAACCTACCCCCTTCCCATTAGCATTCACTATGTTAGGCATTCCTTCAGACTTCTCGGTGAAGACCGAAACAAAGAAGTCATTAAGCATCTCCGCCATTTCCAAGTTTCCTGTTACTGTTTCTCCCTCTTCACTAAGCAGTGGGCCTACCCTGTCTTTGGTCTTCCTCTTGCTTCTAATGTATTGATAAAAAGTCTTCTTGTTTCCCTTTATTCCCGTAGCTAGTTTGAGCTCATTTTGTGCCTTTGCCTTTCTAATCTTGCCCCTGCATTCCTGTGTTGTTTGCCTATATTCATCCTTTGTAATCTGTCCCAGTTTCCATTTTTTATATGACTCCTTTTTATTTTTTAGATCATGCAAGATCTCATGGTTAAGCCAAGGTGGTCTTTTGCCACATTTTCTATCTTTCCTAACCAGCGGAATAGCTTGCTTTTGGGCCCTTAATAGTGTCCCTTTGAAAAACTGCCAACTCTCCTCAGTTGTTTTTCCCCTCAGTCTTGATTCCCATGGGACCTTACCTATCAGCTCTCTGAGCTTACCAAAATCTGCCTTCCTGAAATCCATTGTCTCTATTTTGCTGTTCTCCCTTCTACCCTTCCTTAGAATTGCAAACTCTATGATTTCATGATCACTTTCACCCAGGCTGCCTTCTACTTTCAAATTCTCAACGAGTTCCTCCCTATTTGTTAAAATCAAGTCTAGAACAGCTTCCCCCCAGTAGCTTTTTCAACCTTCTGAAATAAAAAGTTGTCTCCAATGCAGTCCAGGAATTTGTTGGATAGTCTGTGCCCCGCTGTGTTATTTTCCCAACATATAGCCGGATAGTTGAAGTCCCCCATCACCACCAAATCTTGGGCTTTGGATGATTTTGTTAGTTGCTTAAAAAAAGCCTCATCCACCTCTTCCACCTGGTTAGGTGGCCTGTAGTAGACTCCTAGCATGACATCTCCCTTGTTTTTTACCCCTTTTAGCCTAACCCAGAGACTCTCAACACTTCCGTCTCCTATGTCCATCTCTACCTCAGTCCAAGTGTGTACATTTTTAATATACAAGGCAACACCTCCTCCCTTTTTCCCCTGTCTGTCCTTCCTGAGCAAGCTGTACCCATCCACACCAACATTCCAATCATGTGTATTATCCCACCAAGTTTCAGTAATGCCAACAATGTCATAGTTGTATTTATTTATTAGCACTTCCAGTTCTTCCTGCTTATTCCCCATACTTCTCGCATTTGTATATAGACATCTAAGATACTGGTTTGATCTTTCCTCCCAGTTTTGTCCTGACCCTCCTTTCCCTCTGACAATATAGCCCACACTCCCTCTCGTTTTTGACCCATCTCCCCGGTCTCCATGTTCCCCACTTACCTGTGGGCTTTGCTCACCTGTCCCCGTCGAACCTAGTTTAAAGCCCTCCTCACTAGGTTAGCCAGTCTGTGTCCAAAGGTACTAATAACTTGAGCTGTGGTTTGGAGGTGGAACAGCTGTCAAGGGCACTGAGGGGGAGATAGCAGAAGCTCATCCTTCAAGGAGGGGGGTTGGCACTGGAGGTTACTAGAAAGGACAAGAAGACTCCATTCTGGGGTTCAGGAGGTGAATTTATCCCTCAGTGGTGGGCAGGTGATGGGTGGAAGTAGTGCTGGTTCCAGGTGCCGTTAATTCCCGCTGATTCCTCGGGGCGTTTGAGTCTCTGACAGGTTCTCGTTCCCTTGCAGCAGGAGGACGTCACGGCCAAAAGTGATGCACCAGCTCCGCATCATCCGGCACTTGCGCCAGATTCCTGAGACACTGCAGGGGCTGTGCCTCTGAGGCCATCAGCAACTCCCGCTCCCTGCTGCAGGTACTGCTCTGGCTCACTGTAAATGGGGAGCTAGTGGAAGGGGAAATGGAGCCCCCTGGCACTCACTAAAAGGGAAAGTGGTGGATTCTCCATCTCTTGATGTCATTGAAGGAAGACTAGATGCCTTTCTGCAATGTGTGTGCCCAAAGAGTAACTATTGTACTATACAGCAAGCCTATGGTATGCAAGGGGTTAGATGAGATGCTCTAAAGGTCTCTTGTGGCCATAAAGTCCCCTAATTTTGGAAACACTGAGTGTAGCATTGGGAGCAGCCTCTGATGTTTTACCGTCTAGCCGGCTTGCTTCCTAGAATGAACAGGCATTGAGTGGGGTGATCCACAGAGAGTAGCTGAAACCTTCAAAGTGTCAGGCCAGCAGCAGGACATTAGCATTTCCGGGGAAGGGTGGGTGTGGCAGTGATATCACAAAGGCCTTTTGCAGGACGTCAGCCTATTGGTCAAAGGTGTTAGGGAGGTGGTGACCTCCGAGAGAGATGCTGACATCAGCCTGGCAGGACAGGAGCACAGGGCCAGGGAAACCTCAGAGACCCCTGTGGCTTTGCTTCAGCAAGTATCCTTCTCGAGGTCTCTCTTTGAGGACTGAGAGAGTGTTAGGGTTGACGTATGTGAGTGTGAGCAGGAGCCTCTTTCGAGTTTTCTCCTTTCCTTTGACGGATTTTACTAGAAAACAGACGTCCCTATTTAGAAGGTAAAAGCCTCCAAGAGGTTTTGGAACCTGCTCAGTCTGATCCATCTGGTGCCAGCTGAATTCTAGGCATGGAAAACAGTAGTTTAAGATGGCAGAATTTTATTCCCTCCCTGGGATTTTGTCCCGTAGAATCACTGGGGACATTAGGGTTTGTCCTTTTCGTTTTACCTTTTCCTCCATCCCTCCTTCCTTTCTCTTCATCTCTTACTTCTTTTGTCCTTTCTCCTGTTCCCCTTTCACCACCAGGAGTGGTGTGTGTGTGTGTGTGTGTGTGTGTGTGTGTGTGTGTGTGTTTGTGTGTGTGTTGCTGGGGGTGCTCTTCACCTCCCCTTGTGGGGAGTTCATCCAAAACTGTATGGTTGAAATAGTGCTTGGACTCCACTGACACTAGATGCTGCCATCCTGTGGCTTAGCATTAGTGTCTGGGATGACTTGGGGCAAGATCTCAACCTCCCCTCAGCCCACTTCACTTCTGGCAGAATCCCTCCTGCCCCCCCGCTAGAGCCGCCTCGATGCCCAACCTGGTTGGGGGTGCAGAAGAGGGTTCTGATAACTTGAGGTTTGGTTTGGAGGTGGAACAGCTGTGAAGAACACTGAGGGGGAGGTAGCAGGAGCTAATCCTACAAGGAGGGGGGTTGGCACTGGAGGATACTAGAAAGGACAAGAAGACTCCATTCTGGGGTTCAGGAGGTGAATTCATCCCTCAGCGGTGGGCAGGTGGTGGGTGGAAATACTGCTGGTTCCAGGTGCCCTTAATTCCCCCTGATTCCTCGGGGCCCTTGAGTCTCTGACAGGTTCTCGTTCCCTTGCAGCAGGAGAACGTCACGGCCAAAGTGATGCACCAGCTCCGCATCATCCGGCACTTGCGCCAGGTGCCTGAGACACTGCAGGGGCTGTTCCTCTGAGGCCTTCAGCAACTCCCGCTCCCTGCTGCAGGTACTGCTCTGGCTCACTGTAAATGGGGAGCTAGTGGAAGGGGAAATGGAGCCCCCTGGCCCTCACTAAAAGGGAAAGTGGTGGATTCTCCATCTCTTGATGTCATTGAATGAAGACTAGATGCCTTTCTGGAATGTGTGTGCCCAAAGAGTAACTATTGTACTATACAGTAAGCCTATGATATGCAGAGGGTTAGATTAGATGCTCTAAAGGTCTCTTCTGACCATAAAGTCTACTAATTTTGAGTGTAGCATTGGGAGCAGCCTCTGATGTTTTACTGTCTAGCCCGCTTGCTTCCTAGAATGAGGATGCATTGAGTGGGGTGATCCACAGAGAGTAGCTCAAACCTTCAAAGTGTCAGGCCAGTAGCAGGACATTAGCACTTTAGGGTTTGGTTGGGTGTGGCAGTGATATCACAAAGGCCTTATCCTGAACCTCAGCCTATGGGTCAAAGGTGTTAGGGAGGTGGTTACCTGAGAGAGAGATGCTGACATCAGCCAGGCAGGACAGGAGCGCAGGGCCAGGGAAACCTCAGAGACCCCTTTGGCTTTGCTTTAGCAAGTGTCCTTCTCGAGGTCTCCCTTTTTAGGACTCAGAGAGTATTAGGGTTCAAGTATGTGAGTGCGAGGAGGAACCTCTTTCGAGTTTCTCCTTTTATTGATTTTACTAGAAAACAGACGTGCCTGTTGAGAAGGTAAGAACCTTGGAGAGGTTTTTAACCTGCTCAGTCTGCAGTCTGATCCATCTGGTGCCAGCTGAATTCTAGGCATGGAAAACACTAGTTCAAGATGGCAGAATTTTACAGCCCACCTGGGATTTTGTGCCGTAGAATCACTGGGGACATTAGCGTTTGTCCTTTTTGTTTTACCTTTTCCTCCATCCCTCCTTGCTTTCTCTTGTTCCCCTCCCACCACCAGGAGTGGTGTGTGTGTTTGTGTGTTGCTGGGGGTGCTCTTCACCTCCCCTTGTGGGAAGTTGACACTGCAAGGGCTGTGCCTCTGTGGACATCAGCAACTCCCACTCCCTGCTGCAGGTACTGCTCTGGCTCACTGTAAATGGGGTGCTAGTGGAAGGGGAAATGGAACCCCCTGGCCCTCACTAAAAGGGAAAGTGGTGGATTCTCCATCTCTTGATGTCTTTGAATGAAGATTAGATGCCTTTCTGGAATGTGTGTGCCCAAAGAGTAACTATTGTACTATACAGTAAGCCTATGATATGTAGCGGGTTAGATTAGATGCTCTAAAGGTCTCTTCTGACCATAAAGTCTACTAATTTTGGAAACACTGAGTGTAGCATTGGGAGCAGCCTCTGATGTTTTACTGTCTAGCCCACTTGCTTCCTAGAATGAGGATGCATTGAGTGGGGTGATCCACAGAGAGTAGCTCAAACCTTCAAAGTGTCAGGCCAGTAGCAGGACATTAGCACTTTAGGGTTTGGTTGAGTGTGGCAGTGATATCACAAAGGCCTTATCCTGGACCTCAGCCTATGGGTCAAAGGTGTTAGGGAGGTGGTTACCTGAGAGAGAGATGCTGACATCAGCCAGTCAGGACAGGAGCGCAGGGCCAGGGAAACATCAGAGACCCCTTTGGCTTTGCTTTAGCAAGTCTCCTTCTCGAGGTCTCCCTTTTTAGGACTCAGAGAGTATTAGGGTTCAAGTATGTGAGCGCAAGGAGGAACCTCTTTCGAGTTTCTCCTTTTATTGATTTTACTAGAAAACAGACGTGCCTGTTGAGAAGGTAAGAACCTTGGAGAGGTTTTTAACCTGCTCAGTCTGCAGTCTGATCCATCTGGTGCCAGCCAGCTGAATTCTAGGCATGGAAAACACTAGTTCAAGGTGGCAGAATTTTAATCCCTCCCTTAATATTGTCTGGTAGAATCACTGGGGACATTAGGGTTTGTCCTTTTCGTTTTACCTTTTCCTCCATCCCTCCTTCCTTTCTCTTTATCTCTTACTTCTTTTGTCCTTTCTCTTGTTCCCCTCCCACCACCAGGAGTGGTATATGTGTGTGTGTGTGTGTGTGTGTGTGTGTGTGTGTGTGTGTGTGTGTGTGTGTGTGTGTGTGTGTTGCTGGGGGTGCTCTTCACCTCCCCTTGTTGGGAGTTGATCCAAAACTGTATGGTTGAAATAGTGCTTGGACTCCACTGACACTAGATGCTGCCATCGTGTGGTTTAGCATTAGTGTCTGGGATGACTTGGGGCAAGATCTCAACCTCCCCGCAACCCACTTCACTGCTGCCAGAATCCCACCTGCCCCCCCTGCTAGAGCCGCCTCCCTGGCCAACCTGGGTGGGGGTGGAGAAGAGGGTTCTGATAACTTGAGCTGTGGTTTGGAGGTGGAACAGCTGTCAAGGGCACTGAGGGGGAGGTAGCAGGAGCTCACCCTACAAGGACGGGGGTTGGCACTGGAGATTCCTAGAAAGGAGAAGACGACTCCATTCTGGGGTTCAGGAGGTGAATTCATCCCTCAGTGGTGGGCAGGTGCTGGGTGTAAATACTACTGGTTCCAGGTGTCCTTAATTGCCCCTGATTCCTCGGGGCATTTGAGTCTCTGACAGGTTCTCGTTCCCTTGCAGGAGGAGGACGTCACGGCCAAAGGGATGCACCAGCTCCGCATCATCCGGCACTTACGCCATGTGCCTGAGACACTGCAGGGGCTGTTCCTCTGAGGCCTTAGCAACTCCCTCTCCCGGCTGCAGGTACTGCTCTGGCTCACTGTAAATGGGGAGCTAGTGGAAGGGGAAATGGAGCCCCCTGGCACTCACTAAAAGGGAAAGTGGTGGATTCTCCAACTCTTGATGTCATTGATTGAAGACTAGATGCCTTTCTGGAATGTGTGTGCCCAAAAAGTAACTATTGTACTATACTGGAAGCCTATGATATGGAGGGGGTTAGATGAGATGCTGTAAAGGTCTCTTCTGGCCAGAAAGTCTCCTACTTTTGGAAACACTGAGTGTAGTATTGGGAGCAGCCTCTGATGTTTTACTGTCTAGCTAGCTTGCTTCCTAGAATGAAGACGAATTTTGTGGTGTGATCCACAGAGCGTAGCTCAAACCTTCAAAGTGTCAGGCCAGCAGCAGGACATGAGCACTTTAGGGTTTGGTTGGGTATGGCAGTGATATCACAAAGGCTTTTTCAAGGACCTCAGCGTACTGGTCAAAGGTGTTAGGGAGGTGGTGACCTCAGAGAGAGATGCTGTCTTCAGCCAGGGAGGACAGGGGCTTACGACCAGGGAAACCTCAGAGACCCCTGTGGCTTTGCTTCAGCAAGTCTCCTTCTCGAGGTTTCTTTTTGAGGACTGAGAGAGTGTTAGGGTTGACGTATGTGAGTGCGAGCAGGAGCCTCTTTCGAGTTTTCTCCTTTCCTTTTACTGATTTTACTTGAAAATTAGAAGGTAAGAGCCTCCAAGAGGTTTTGGAACCTGCTCAGTCTGATCCATCTGGTGCCAGCTGAATTCTCGGCATGGAAAACAGTAGTTTAAGGTGGCAGAATTTTCTTCCCTCCCTGGAATTTTGTCCCGTGGAATCACTGGGGACACTAGGGTTTGTCCTTTTCGTTTTACCTTTTCCTCCATCCCTCCTTCCTTTCTCTTCATCTCTTACTCCTTTTGTCCTTTCTCTTGTTCCCCTCCCACCTCCAGGAGTGGTGTGTGTGTTGCTGGGGGTGCTCTTCACCTCCCCTTGTGGGAAGTTGATCCAAAACTGTCGGGTTCAAATAGTGCTTGGACTCCACTGACACTAGATGCTGCCATCCTGTGGCTTAGCATTAGTGTCTGGGACAACTTGGGGCAAGATCTCAACTTCCCCGCAACCCACTTCACTGCTGGCAGAATCCCTCCTGCCCCCCCTGCTAGGGCCGCCTCCCTGCGCAACCTGGGTTGGGGTGGAGAAGAGGGTTCTGATAACTTGAGCTGTGGTTTGGAGGTAGAACAGCTGTCAAGGGTACTGAGGGGGAGGTAGCAGGAGCTCACCCTACAAGGTGGTGGGTTGGCACTGGAGGTTACTAGAAAGGACAAGAAGACTCCATTCTGGGGTTCAGGAGGTGAATTCATCCCTCAGTGGTGGGCAGGTAGTCAGTTTAAATATTGCTGGTTCCAGGTGCTCTTAATTCCCCCTGATTCCTCGGCGCGTTTGAGTCTCTGACAGGTTCTCGTTCCCTTGCAGCAGGACGACGTCACGGCCAAAGTGATGCACCAGCTCCGCATCATCCGGCACTTGCGCCATGTGCCTGAGACACTGCAGGGGCTGCGCCTCTGAGGCCTTCAGCAACTCCCGCTCCCTGCTGCAGGTACTGCTCTGTCTCCCTGTAAATGGCGAGCTAGTGGAAGGGGAAATGGAGCCCCCTGGCACTCACTAAAAGGGAAAGTGGTGGATTCTCCATCTCTTGATGTCATTGAATGAAGACTAGATGCCTTTCTGGAATGTGTGTGCCCAAAAAGTAACTATTGTACTATACAGGAGGCCTATGATATGCAGGGGCTTAGATGAGATGCTCTAAAGGTCTCTTGTGGCCATAAAGTCTACAAATTTTGGAAACACTGAGTGTAGTATTGGGAGCAGCCTGTGATGTTTTACTGTCTAGCCGGCTTGCTTCCTAGAATGAAGACGCATTGAGTGGGGTGATCCACAGAGAGTACCTGTGTCAAGGCTGTATCCCCACTTTGAAGTTTAGGGTACAAATGTAGGGGCCTGCATGAAAACCTCTAAGCTTAACCACCATCCCAAGGCTAATTTCCTCCCCTGGGTAGCCTTGAGAAACCTTTCACCAATTCCCTGGTGAATACAGATCCAAACCCCTTGGATCTTAAAACAAGGAGAAATAAACCATCCCCCCTCCTTCCTCCCACCAACTTCTGGTGAATACAGATCCAACCCCCTTGGATCTAAAAGAAGGAGAAATTAACCATTCCCCTCCTTCCTCCCACCAACTCCTGGTGAATCAAGATCCAAACTCCTTGGATCTTAAAACAAGGAAAAATCAATCAGGTTCTTAAAAATAAGGCTTTTAATTAAAGAAAAAGGTAAAAATCATCTCTGTAAAATCAGTATGGAAATTAACCTTACAGGGTAATCAAACTTAAAGAGCTCAGAGGACTCCCCTCTAGTCTTAGGTTCAAAGTACAGCAAACAAAGATAAACACTCTAGGAAAAGGTACATTTACAAGTTGAGAAAACAAAGGAAAACTAACACGCCTTGTTTGAAATAGGAGAGACTTGTTTAGAAAGATGTGGAGAACCTGGATTGATGTCTGGTCCCTCTCAGTCCCGAGGGCGAACACCCACACAAACAAAGAACACAAACAAAAGCCTTCCCCTCCCCAAGATTTGAAAGTATCTTGTCCCCTTATTGGTCCTTTAGGTCAGATGCCAGCCAGGTTACCTGAGCTTCTTAACCCTTTAGAGGGAAAAGGATTTTGGAGTCTCTGGCCAGGAGGATTTCTTAGTACTGTACACAGGACAGCTGTTACCCTTCCCTTTATAGTTATGACAACCTCAAACCTTCAAAGTGTCAGGCCAGCAGCAGGACATTAGCACTTCAGGGTTTGGTTGGGTGTGGCAGTGACATCACAAAGGCCTTTTGCAGGATGTCAGCTTATTGGTCAAATGTGTTAGGGAGGTGGTGACCTCAGAGAGAGATGCTGACATCAGCCTGGCAGGACAGGAGCACAGGGCCAGGGAAACCTCAGAGACCCTGTGGCTTTGCTTCAGCAAGTCTCCTTCTCGGGGTCTTTCTTTGAGGACTGAGAGAGTATTAGGGTTCACGTACGTGAGTGCGTGCAGGAGCCTCTTTCGAGTTTTCTCCTTTCCTTTTACTGATTTTACTAGAAAACAGACGTCCCTGTTTAGAAGGTAAGAGCCTCCAAGAGGTTTTGGCAGCTGCTCAGTCTGATCCACGTGGTGCCAGCTGAATTCTAGGCATGGAAAACAGTAGTTTAAGATGGCAGAATTTTATTCCATCCCTTGGATTTTGTGCCGTAGAATCACTGGGGACATTAGGGTTTGTCCTTTTTGTTTTACCTTTTCCTCCATCCCTCCTTCCTTTCTCTTCATCTCTTACTTGTTTTGTCCTTTCTCCTCTTCCCCTCCCACCACCAGGAGTGGTGTGTGTGTCTGTGTGTGTGTGTTGGTGGGGGTGCTCATCACCTCTCCTTGTGGGAAGTTCATCGAAAACTGTGGGGTTGAAATAGTGTTTGGACTCCACTGACACTAGATGCTGCCATCCTGTGGCTTAGCATTAGTGTCTGGGATGACTTGGGTCAAGATCTCAACTTCCCCGCAACCCACTTCACTGCTGCCAGAATCCCTCCTGCCCCCCCTGCTAGAAAACCTGTCGTATGAAAAGAGATTAGAGGAGCTCGGGTTGTTTAGTCTGACAAAACGAAGGCTGAGGGGGGATATGATTGCTATCTTTAAATATATCTGAGGGATAAATACAAGGGAGGGTGAGGAATTATTTCAGCTGAGTACTAATGTGGACACGAGAACCAATGGATATAAACTGGCCGTGGGGAAGTTCAGGCTTGAAATCAGACGAAGGTTTCTGACCGTCAGAGGGGTGAAATATTGGAACGGCCTTCCGAGGGAAACGGTGGGGGCAACGGACCTGTCTGGTTTTAAGATTAAGTTGGATAAGTTTATGGAGGGAATGGTTTAATGGTAAAACATAGTAGCCGAGGAAAACCAAGCAATGGTACGTAAATAGCATAATGGCAAACAAGGGTCAGGCTAGAGACTCTTGCCTACATGCTCGGGGTATTACTGATCGCCATATTTGGGGTCGGGAAGGAATTTTCCTCCAGGGTAGATTGGCTGAGCCTCTGGAGGTTTTTCGCCTTCCTCCGCAGCATGGGGCAGGGATCACTAGCAGGAGGGTCCCTGCCGATTGAAGTCACTAAAACACAGGATTGGGGACTTCAACGGCACAGTCTAGGGAAGGGTCTTGTGGCCTGCAGCATGCAGGGGGTCAGACCAGATGATCATAATGGTCCCTTCTGACCTTAAAGTCTATGAGTCTATAAGACCAAATACCATCCCTGATAGACATTTATCTAACCTACTCTTAAATATCTCAAGAGATGGAGATTCCACAACCTCCCTCGGCAATTTATTCCAGTGTTTAACCACCCTGACAGTTAGGAACTTTTTCCTAATGTCCAACCTAGACCTCCCTTGCTGCACTTTAAACCCATTGCTTCTGGTTCTATCCTTAGAGGCTAAGGTGAACAAGTTTTCTCCCTCCTCCTTATGACACCCTTTTAAATACCTGAAAACTGCTATCATGTCTCCTCTCAGTCTTCTCTTTTCCAAACTAAACAAAGCCAATTCTTTCAGCCTTCCTTCATAGGTCATGTTCTCAAGACCTTTAATCATTCTTGTTGCTCTTCTCTGGACCCTTTCCAATTTCTCCACATCTTTTTTAAAATGCGGTGCCCAGAACTGGACACAATACTCCAGCTGAGGCCTAACCAGAGCAGAGTAGAGCGGAAGAATGACTTCTCGTGTCTTGCTCACAACACACCTGTTAATACATCCCAGAATCAGGTTTGCTTTTTTTGCAAGAGCATCACACTGTTGACTCATATTTAGCTTGTGGTCCACTATAACCCCTAGATCCCTTTCTGTCGTACTCCTTCCTAGACAGTCTCTTCCCATTCTGTATGTGTGAAACTGATTGTTCCTTCCTAAGTGGAGCACTTTGCATTTGTCTTTGTTAAACTTCATCCTGTTTAACTCAGACCATTTCTCCAATTTGTCCAGATCATTTTGAATTATCTGTCACCCTGTCCTCCAAAGCAGTTGCAATCCCTCCCAGTTTGGTATCATCCGCAAACTTAATAAGCGTACTTTCTATGCCAATATCTAAGTCGTTGATGAAGATATTGAACAGCGCCGGTCCCAAAACAGACCCCTGCGATACCCCACTCGTTATGGCTTTCCAGCAGGATTGGGAACTATTAATAACAACTCTCTGAGTACGGTTATCCAGCCAGTTATGCACCCACCTTATAGTAGCCCCATCTAAATTGTATTTGCCTAGTTTATCAATAAGAATATCATGCGAGACCGTATCAAATGCCTTACTAAAGTCTAGGTATACCACATCCACAGCCTCACCCTTATCCACAAGGCTCGTTATCCTATCAAAGAAAGCTATCAGATTGGTTTGACATGATTTGTTCTTCACAAATCCATGCTGGCTGTTCCCTATCACCTTACCACCTTCCAAGTGTTTGCAGATGATTTCCTTAATTACTTGCTCCATTATCTTCCCTGGCACAGAAGTTAAACTCACTGGGGTCTGTAGTTTCCTGGGTTGTTTTTATTTCCCTTTTTATAGATGGGCACTATATTTGCCCTTTTCCAGTCTTCTGGAATCTCTCCCGTCTCCCATGATTTTCCAAAGATAATAGCTAGAGGCTCAGATACCTCCTCTATTAGCTCCTTGAGTATTCTAGGATGCATTTCATCAGGCCCGGGTGACTTGCAGGCATCTAACTTTTCTAAGTGATTTTTAACTTGTTCTTTTTTTATTTTATCTGCTAAACCTACCCCCTTCCCATTAGCATTCACTATGTTAGGCATTCCTTCAGACTTCTCGGTGAAGACCGAAACAAAGAAGTCATTAAGCATCTCCGCCATTTCCAAGTTTCCTGTTACTGTTTCTCCCTCTTCACTAAGCAGTGGGCCTACCCTGTCTTTGGTCTTCCTCTTGCTTCTAATGTATTGATAAAAAGTCTTCTTGTTTCCCTTTATTCCCGTAGCTAGTTTGAGCTCATTTTGTGCCTTTGCCTTTCTAATCTTGCCCCTGCATTCCTGTGTTGTTTGCCTATATTCATCCTTTGTAATCTGTCCCAGTTTCCATTTTTTATATGACTCCTTTTTATTTTTTAGATCATGCAAGATCTCATGGTTAAGCCAAGGTGGTCTTTTGCCACATTTTCTATCTTTCCTAACCAGCGGAATAGCTTGCTTTTGGGCCCTTAATAGTGTCCCTTTGAAAAACTGCCAACTCTCCTCAGTTGTTTTTCCCCTCAGTCTTGATTCCCATGGGACCTTACCTATCAGCTCTCTGAGCTTACCAAAATCTGCCTTCCTGAAATCCATTGTCTCTATTTTGCTGTTCTCCCTTCTACCCTTCCTTAGAATTGCAAACTCTATGATTTCATGATCACTTTCATGCAGGCTGCCTTCTACTTTCAAATTCTCAACGAGTTCCTCCCTATTTGTTAAAATCAAGTCTAGAACAGCTTCCCCCCAGTAGCTTTTTCAACCTTCTGAAATAAAAAGTTGTCTCCAATGCAGTCCAGGAATTTGTTGGATAGTCTGTGCCCCGCTGTGTTATTTTCCCAACATATAGCCGGATAGTTGAAGTCCCCCATCACCACCAAATCTTGGGCTTTGGATGATTTTGTTAGTTGCTTAAAAAAAGCCTCATCCACCTCTTCCACCTGGTTAGGTGGCCTGTAGTAGACTCCTAGCATGACATCTCCCTTGTTTTTTACCCCTTTTAGCCTAACCCAGAGACTCTCAACACTTCCGTCTCCTATGTCCATCTCTACCTCAGTCCAAGTGTGTACATTTTTAATATACAAGGCAACACCTCCTCCCTTTTTCCCCTGTCTATCCTTCCTGAGCAAGCTGTACCCATCCACACCAACATTCCAATCATGTGTATTATCCCACCAAGTTTCAGTGATGCCAACAATGTCATAGTTGTATTTATTTATTAGCACTTCCAGTTCTTCCTGCTTATTCGCCATACTTCTCGCATTTGTATATAGGCATCTAAGATACTGGTTTGATCTTTCCTCCCAGTTTAGTCCCGACCCTCCTTTCCCTCTGACAATATAGCCCACACTCCCTCTCGTTTTTGACCCATCTCCCCGGTCTCCATGTTCCCCACTTACCTGTGGGCTTTGCTCACCTGTCCCCGTCGAACCTAGTTTAAAGCCCTCCTCACTAGGTTAGCCAGTCTGTGTCCAAAGGTACTAATAACTTGAGCTGTGGTTTGGAGGTGGAACAGCTGTCAAGGGCACTGAGGGGGAGATAGCAGGAGCTCATCCTTCAAGGAGGGGGGTTGGCACTGGAGGTTACTAGAAAGGACAAGAAGACTCCATTCTGGGGTTCAGGAGGTGAATTTATCCCTCAGTGGTCGGCAGGTGCTGGGTGGAAATACTGCTGGTTCCAGGTGCCCTTAATTCCTCCAGATTCCTCGGGGCGTTTGAGTCTCTGACAGGTTCTCGTTCCCTTGCAGCAGGAGGACGTCACGGCCAAAAGTGATGCACCAGCTCCGCATCATCCGGCACTTGCGCCAGATTCCTGAGACACTGCAGGGGCTGTGCCTCTGAGGCCATCAGCAACTCCCGCTCCCTGCTGCAGGTACTGCTCTGTCTCACTGTAAATGGGGAACTAGTGGAAGGGGAAATGGAGCCCCCTGGTACTCACTAAAAGGGAAAGTGGTGGATTCTCCATCTCTTGATGTCATTGAATGAAGACTAGATGCCTTTCTGGAATGTGTGTGCCCAAAAAGTAACTATTGTACTATACAGGAGGCCTATGATATGCAGGGGCTTAGATGAGATGCTCTAAAGGTCTCTTGTGGCCATAAAGTCTACAAATTTTGGAAACACTGAGTGTAGTATTGGGAGCAGCCTCTGATGTTTTACTGTCTAGCCGGCTTGCTTCCTAGAATGAAGACGCATTGAGTGGGGTGATCCACACAGAGTAGCTCAAACCTTCAAAGTGTCAGGCCAGCAGCAGGACATTAGCACTTCCGGGGATGGGTGGGTGTGGCAGTGACATCACAAAGGCCTTTTCAGGACCTCAGCCTATTGGTCAAAGGTGTTAGGGAGGTGGTAACCTCAGAGAGAGATGCTGACATCAGCCAGGCAGGACAGGGGCTTAGGGCCAGGGAAACCTCAGAGACCCCTGTGACTTTCATAGAATCATAGAATCATAGAATATCAGGGTTGGAAGGGACCTCAAGAGGTCATCTACTCCAACCCCGTCCTCAAAGCAGGACCAATTCCCAACTAAATCATCCCAGCCAGGGCTTTGTCAAGCCGGGCCTTAAAAACCTCCAAGGAAGGAGACTCCACCACCTCCCTAGTTAATGCATTCCAGTGCTTCACCACCCTCCTAGTGAAATAGTGTTTCCTAATATCCAACCTGGACCTCCCCCACTGCAACTTGAGACCATTGCTCCTTGTTCTGTCATCTGCCACCACTGAGAACAACCGAGCTCCATCCTCTTTGGAACCCCCCTTCACGTAGTTGAAGGCTGCTATCAAATCCCCCCTCATTCTTCTCTTCTGGAGACTAAACAATCCCAGTTCCCTCAGCCTCTCCTCATAAGTCATGTGCTCCAGACCCCTAATCATTTTTGTTGCTCTCCACTGGACTCTTTCCAATTTTTCCACATCCTTCTTGTAGTGTGGGGCCTGTCGGAGAAAAACAGAGTTCTCACTATTTGTTTAGGTACAGCAAGTCAGATGCTTTATTAACTCTCACAATTGCCCAGAGGGAGAGAGCTAAGCAGGTCTCTCCCAGGTAACTAATTACAGCAAGCATTTATACCTTTCATTACAGAAATAACGAGGGACAGCTGCGTTTTGTTTCTACATAGGCCATCTTGATATCTCATTTCTTCACTTGTTTTGACTCTTGCCAACATACAATATTTTCTATACCTTATCTACACAAGGTCTTCTACACCTTATCTATACCAGGTCATAATGACTTCTTACACAGTTCTTTCTCACCCGCCTCACACATTCCTCGCTTCTACAAATCTCGCGTTATTAGGGTTACAGTTAGCCTAACTCTTGCTAACAAACTGTCATGCATTGCATCCCCTTCCTGTGAGCTCTTTCTCTGCTTCCACAGGCCCAAAACTGGACACAGTATTCCAGATGAGGCCTCACCAATGTCGAATAAAGGGGAACGATCACGTTCCTCGATCTGCTGGCAATGCCCCTACTTATACAGCCCAAAATGCCGTTAGCCTTCTTGGCAACAAGAGCACACTGTTGACTCATATCCAGCTTCTCGTCCACTGTGACCCCTAGGTCCTTTTCTGCAGAACTGCTACCTAGCCATTCGGTCCCTAGTCTGTAGCAGTGCATGGGATTCTTCCGTCCTAAGTGCAGGACTCTGCACTTGTCCTTGTTGAACTTCATCAGGTTTTTTTTGGCCCAATCCTCTAATTTGTCTAGGTCCCTCTGTATCCGATCCCTACCCTCTAGCGTATCTACCACGCCTCCTAGTTTAGTGTCATCTGCAAACTTGCTGAGAGTGCAGTCCACACCATCCTCCAGATCATTAATAAAGATATTAAACAAAACCGGCCCCAGGACCGACCCTTGGGGCACTACTCCGCTTGAAACCGGCTGCCAACTAGACATGGAGCCATTGATCACTACCCGTTGAGCCCGACGATCCAGCCAGCTTTCTATCCACCTTACAGTCCATTCATCCAGCCCATACTTCTTTAACTTGGTGGCAAGAATACTGTGGGAGAGCGTATCAAAAGCTTTGCTAAAGTCAAGGAATAACACATCCACTGCTTTCCCCTCATCCACAGAGCCAGTTATCTCATCATAGAAGGCAATTAGGTTAGTCAGGCACGACTTCCCCTTGGTGAATCCATGCTGACTGTTCCTGATCACTTTCCTCTCCTCTAAGTGTTTCATCATTGATTCCTTGAGGACCTGCTCCATGATTTTTCCAGGGACTGAGGTGAGGCTGACTGGCCTGTAGTTCCCCGGATCCTCCTCCTTCCCTTTTTTAAAGATGGGCACTACATTAGCCTTTTTCCAGTCATCCGGGACCTCCCTCGATCGCCATGAGTTTTCAAAAATAATGGCTAATGGCTGTGCAATCTCATCCGCCAAGTCCTTTAGCACCTTCGGATGCAGCGCATCCAGCCCCATGGAGTTGTGCACGTCCAGTTTTTCTAAATAGTCCCGAACCACTTCTTTCTCCACAGAGGGCTGGTCACCTTCTCCCCATATTGTGCTGCCCAGTGCAGCAGTCTGGGAGCTGACCTTGTTCGTGAAGACAGAGGCAAAAAAAGCATTGAGTACATTAGCTTTTTCCACATCCTCAGTCACTAGGTTGCCTCCCTCATTCAGTAAGGGGCCCACACTTTCCTTGACTTTCTTCTTGTTGCTAACATACCTGAAGAAACCCTTCTTGTTACTCTTAACATCTCTTGCTAGCTGCAACTCCAAGTGTGATTTGGCCTTCCTGATTTCACTCCTGCATGCCTGAGCAATATTTTTATACTCCTCCCTGGTCATTTGTCCAATCTTCCACTTCTTGTAAGCTTCTTTTTTGCGTTTAAGATCAGCAAGGATTTCACTGTTTAGCCAAGCTGGTCGCCTGCCATATTTACTATTCTTTCTACACATCGGGATGGTTTGTTCCTGCAACCGCAATAAGGATTCTTTAAAATACAGCCAGCTCTCCTGGACCCCTTTGCCCTTCATGTTATTCTCCCAGGGGATCCTGCCCATCTGTTCCCTGAGGGAGTCAAAGTCTGCTTTTCTGAAGTCCAGGGTCCGTATTCTGCTGCTCTCCTTTCTTCCTTGTGTCAGGATCCTGAACTCGACCATCTCATGGTCACTGCCTCCCAGGTTCCCATCCACTTTTGCTTCCCCTACTAATTCTTCCCTGTTTGTGAGCAGCAGGTCGAGAAAAGCTCTGCCCCTAGTTGGTTCCTCCAGCACTTGCACCAGGAAATTGTGCCCTACACTTTCCAAAAACTTCCTGGATTGTCTGTGCACCGCTGTATTGCTCTCCTAGCAGATATCAGGGTGATTAAAGTCTCCCATGAGAACCAGGGCCTGCGATCTAGCAACTTCTGCTAGTTGCCAGAAGAAAGCCTCGTCCACCTCATCCCCCTGGTCTGGTGGTCTATACCAGACTCCAACCGTGACATCCCCCTTGTTGCTCACACTTCTCAACTTTATCCAGAGACTCTCAGGTTTTTCTACAGTTTCATACCGGACCTCTGAGCACTCATACTCCTCTCTTACATACAATGCAACTCCCCCACCTTTTCTGCCCTGCCTGTCCTTCCTGAACAGTTTATATCCATCCATGACAGTACTCCAGTCATGTGAGTTATCCCACCAAGTGTCTGTTATTGCTTCAGCAAGTCTCCTTCTCGAGGTCTCTCTTTGAGGACTGAGAGAGTATTAGTGTTCACATGTGTGAGTGCGAGCAGGAGCCTCTTTGGAGTTTTTTCCTTTCCTTTGACGGATTTTACTAGAAAACAGACGTCCCTATTTAGAAGGTAAGAGCCTCCAAGAGGTTTTGGAACCTGCTCAGTCTGATCCATCTGGTGCCAGCTGAATTCTAGGCATGGAAAACACTAGTTTAAGGTGGCAGAATTTTATTCCCTCTGTGGGATTTTGTCCCGTAGAATCACAGGGGACATTAGTGTTTGTCATTTTCGTTTTACCTTTTCCTCCATCCCTCCTTCCTTTCTCTTCATCTCTTACTTCTTTTGTCCTTTCTCCTGTTCACCTGCCACCACCAGGAGTGGTTTGTGTGTGTGTGTGTGTGTGTGTGTGTGTGTTGCTGGGGGTGCTCTTCACCTCCCCTTGTGGGAAGTTGATCCAAAACTGTGGGGTTGAAATAGTGCTTGAACTCCAATGACACTAGATGCTGCCATCCTGTGGCTTAGCATTAGTGTCTGGGATGATTGGGGCAAGATCTCAACCTCCCCGCAACCCACTTCACTGCTGGCAGAATCCCTCCTGCCCCCCCTGCTAGAGCCGCCTCCCTGCCCAACCTGGGTGGGGGTGGAGAAGAGGGTTCTGATAACTTGAGCTGTGGTTTGGAGGTAGAACAGCTGTCAAGGGTACTGAGGGGGAGGTAGCAGGAGCTCACCCTACAAGGTGGTGGGTTGGCACTGGAGGTTACTAGAAAGGACAAGAAGACTCCATTCTGGGGTTCAGGAGGTGAATTCATCCCTCAGTGGTGGGCAGGTAGTCAGTTTAAATACTGCTGGTTCCAGGTGCCCTTAATTCCCCCTGATTCCTCGGGGGGTTTGAGTCTTTGACAGGTTCTCGTTCCCTTGCAGCAGGAGGACGTCATGGCCAGAGTGATGCACCAGCTCCGCATCATCCGGCACTTGTGCCAGGTGCCTTAGACGCTGCAGGGGCTGTGCCTCTGAGGCCATCAGCAACTCCCGCTCCCTGCTGCAGGTACTGCTCTGGCTCACTGTAAATGGGGTGCTAGTGGAAGGGGAAATGGAGCCCCCTGGCACTCAGTAAAAGGGAAAGTGGTGGATTCTCCATCTCTTGATGTCATTTCATGAAGACTAGATGCCTTTCTGGAATGTGTGTGCCCAAAAAGTACCTATTGTACTATACAGGAAGCCTATGATATGCAGGGGGTTAGATGAGATGTTCTAAAGGTCTCTTCTGGCCATAAAGTGTAGTAATTTTGGAAACACTGAGTGTAGCATTGGGAGCAGCCTCTGATGCTTTACTGTCTAGCCGGCTTGCTTCCTAGAATGAAGACGCATCGAGTGGGGTGATCCACAGAGAGTAGCTGAAACCTTCAAAGTGTCAGGCCAGCAGCAGGACATTAGCACTTCAGGGGATGGGTGGGTGTGGCAGTGACATCACAAAGGCCTTTTGCAGTGTAGTAGTTCCGGGGTGGGGCTCGTCCCTTCCTGGGGTACCTGGGAGCCAGGCCGCCCCGCTACAAAGCGAATAACAGTCTAGGGCCCAGACCTTTGGGTAGGGGCTGAGCACACAATTAGCAGTTCGGCGCTCAGGCCTTTGTGCAGGGACTGAGCACACAATCAACAGTTCAGAGCTCAGGCCCTTATGCAGGGACTGAGCACACAATCAACAGCTCCGGCCCTGGGTCAGGGCGGGGAACAAACCAGTAGTCAGTCAGCGGCCCAGGCCTTGTAGCAGGAGCTGGGTCAGTTTGGGTTAGCCCAGGCCCTAGGTCAGGGCGGGGCAGCAAACCAATCGTCAGTCAGAGGCCCAGGCCCCTTGGACAAGGAGGAGGAGAGACTGCCACCCAGCACGGGGTGGCAGTGGGGAACACAGGCCCACCCACTCCACTGTGTTCCAGCCCCGGGCCCTATCCGCAGCAGTCCGTCTGCCGCGCAGTCAGTGGGGATCCTGACCGCAACACACTGACATGGGTTCGGGGTCTGCTATCCCCGGGCCACTTCCCATCTCCTCCTCCACGGGTACCTGTTCCTCCTGAGTACCGTCTGCTGGGTCGCAGATCATGGGCTGCTCCGGGCCCCGAGCAGCAGGTAGGTCTGTCACACCCTCTGGGCCCTTGGCGGGGGGAAGCTCAGACCGTTCCTCAGGATACCGGGCTCTCGGCAGGCTCAGGTCCGCGGGAGCTCGGGCACCAGCGTCTGTCCTCTCTCGCTGCCGGCCAGCTACTGAGCGCTGTGGCTTGGCCTTTATACTTCCTGTCCCGCCCCTTGACTTCTGGGGGGTGGGGACAGGCCGCGGTGGCCTTCACTTCCTGGGGCGCCTGGGAGCCAGGCCGCCCCGCTACATGCAGTATCTCAGCGTATTGGTCAAAGGTGTTAGGGAGGTGGTGACCTCAGAGAGAGATGCTGACATCAGTCAGGGGCGCAGGGCCAGGGAAACCTCAGAGACCCCTGTGGCTTTGCTTTAGCAAGTCTCCTTCTCGAGGTCTCTCTTTGAGGACTGAGAGAGTATTAGGGTTCACGTATGTGAGTGAGAGCAGGAGCCTCTTTCGAGTTTTCTCCTTCCCTTTTACTGATTTTACTAGAAAACAGTCGTCCCTGTTTAGAAGGTAAGAGCCTCCAAGAGGTTTTTGAACCTGCTCAGTCTGATCCACCTGGTGCCCGTTGAATTCTAGGCATGGAAAACACTAGTTCAAGGTGACAGAATTTTGTAGTCCACACGGGATTTTGTCCCGTGGAATCACTGGGGACATTAGGGTTTGTCCTTTTCGTTTTACCTTTTCCACCATCCCTCCTTCCTTTCTCTTCATCTCTTACTTCTTTTGTCCTTTCTCCTGTTCCCCTCCCACCACCAGGAGTGGTGTGTGTGTGTGTGTGTGTGTGTGTGTGTTGCTGGGGATGATCTTCACCTCCTCTTGTGGGACGTTCATCCAAATTGTGGGGTTGAAATAGTGCTTGGACTCCACAGACACTAGATGCTGCCATCCTGTGGCTTAGCGTTAGTGTCTTGGATGACTTGGGCAAGATCTCAACCTCCCCGCAACCCACTTCACTGCTGCCAGAATCCCTCCTGCCCCCACTGCTAGACCCGCCTCCCAGCCCAACCTTGGTGGGGGTCTAGAAGAGGTTTCTGATGACTTAAGCTGTGGTTTGGAGGTGGAACAGCTGTCAAGGACACTGAGGGGGAGGTAGCAGGAGCTCACCCTAGAAGGAGGGGGATTGGCACTGGAGGTTACTAGAAAGGACAAGAAGACTCCATTCTGGGATTCAGGAGGTGAATTCATCCCTCAGTGTTGGGCAGGTGCTGAGTGGAAATACTGCTGGTTCCAGGTGCCCTTAATTCCCCCTGATTCCTCGGGGCGTTTGAGTCTGACAGGTTCTCATTCCCTTGCAGCAGGAGGGCGTCACGGCCAAAGTGAGGCACCAGCTCCGCATCATCCATCACTTGCGCCAGGTGCCTGAGACACTGCAGGGGTTGTGCCTCTGAGGCCTTCAGCAACTCCCGCTCTCTGTTGCAGGTACTGCTCTGGCTCACTGTAAATGGGGAGCTAGTGGAAGGGGAAATGGAGCCCCCTGGCACTCAGTGAAAGGGAAAGTGGTGGATTCTCCATCTCTTGAAGTCATTGAATGAAACTAGATGCCTTTCTGGAATGTTTGTGCCCAAAAAGTAACTATTGTCCTATACAGGAAGCCTATGATATGCAGGGGGTTAGATGAGATGCTCTAAAGGTCTCTTCTGGCCATAAAGTGTATTAATTTTGGAAACACTGAGTGTAGCATTGGGAGCAGCCTCTAATGTTTTACTGTCTAACCGGCTTGCTTCCTAGAATGAAGACGCATTGAGTGGGGTGATCCACAGAGAGTAGCTCAAACCTCCAAAGTGTCAGGCCAGCAGCAGGATATTAGCACTTCAGGGGATGGGTGGGTGTGGCAGTGACATCACAAAGGCCTTTTGCAGGAGCTCAGCCTATTGGTCAAAGTTGTTAGGGAGGTGGTGACCTCAGAGAGAGATGCTCACATCAGCCAGGCAAAACAGGGGCTTAGGGCCAGGGAAACCTCAGAGACCCCTGTGGCTTTGCTTCAGCAAGTCTCCTTCTCGAGCTCTCTTTGAGGACTGAGAGAGTATTAGGGTTCACATATGTGAGTGTGAGCAGGAGCCTCTTTCGAGTTTTCTCCTTTCCTTTTACCCATTTTACTAGAAAACAGAAGTCCCTGTTGAGAAAGTAAGTGCCTCGGAGAGGTTTGTAACCTGTTCAGTGTGATCCACCTGGTGCCATCTGAATTCTAGGCATGGAAAACACTAGTTTAAGGTGGCAGAATTTTATTCCCTCCCTGGGATTTTGTCCCGTAGAATCACTGGGGATATTAGGAAAACAACAAGGAGTCTGGTGGCACCTTAAAGACTAACAGATTTATTTGGGCATAAGCTTTCGTGAGTAAAAACCTCACTTCTTCGGATGCATAGAGTGAAAGTTACAGATGCAGGCATTATATACTGACACATGGAGAGCAGGGAGTTACTTCACAAGTGGAGAACCAGTGTTGACAGGGCCAATTCAAAAATCAGGGTGGATGTAGTCCACTCCAAATAATAGATGAGGAGGTGTCAATTCCAGGAGAGGAAAAGCTGCTTCTGTAGTGAGCCAGCCACTCCCAGTCCCTATTCAAGCCCAGATTAATGGTGTTGAATTTGCAAATGAATTTTAGTTCTGCTGTTTCTCTTTGAAGTCTGTTTCTGAAGTTTTTTTGTTCAATGATAGTGACTTTTAAATCTGTAATAGAATGACCAGGGAGATTGAAGTGTTCACTTACTGGCTTATGTATGTTACCACTCCTGATGTCCGATTTGTGTCCATTTATTCTTTTGCGGAGGGACTGTCCGATTTGGCCAATGTACATGGGAGAGGGGCATTGCTGGCACATGATGGCATATATGACATTAGTGGATGTGCAGGTGAATGAGTCCCTGATGGTGTGGCTGATGTGGTTGGGTCCTCTGATGCTGTTGCCAGAGTAGATATGGGGACAGAGTAGGCAACGAGGTTTGCTACGGGGATAGGTTCCTGGGTTGGTGTTTCTGTGGTGTGGTGTGTAGTTGCTGGTGAGTATTTGCTTCAGGTTGGGGGGTTGTCTGTAAGCGAGGACTGGCCTGCCTCCCAAGGTCTGTGAGAGTAAGGGATCATTTTCCAGGATAGGTTGTAGATCGTGGATAATGCGCTGGAGAGGTTTTAGCTGGGGGCTGTATGTGATGGCCAGTGGTGTTCTGTTATTGTCCTTGTTGGGCCTGTCCTGTAGTAGGTGATTTCTGGGTACCCGTCTTGCTCTGTCAATCTGTTTCCTCACTTCCCCAGGTGGGTATTGTAGTTTTACGAATGCTTGATAAAGATCTTGTAGGTGTTTGTCTCTGTCTGAGGGGTTGGAGCAAATTCGGTTGTATCTTAGGGCTTGGCTGTAGACAATGGATCGTGTGATGTGTCTTGGATGGAAGCCGGAGGCATGTAGGTATGTTTAGCGGTCAGTAGGTTTCCGGTATAGGGTGGTGTTTATGTGACCATCACTTATTTGTACTGTAGTGTCCAGGAAGTGGATCTCTTGTGTGGACTGGTCCAGGCTGAGGTTGATGGTGGGGTGGAAATTGTTGAAGTCCAGGTGGAATTCTTCAAGGGCCTCCTTTCCGTGGGTCCATATGATGAAGATGTCGTCAATGTAGGGCAAGTAGAGGAGGGGCACTAGGGGACGAGAGCTGAGGAAGCGTTGTTCTAAGTCAGCCATAAAAATGTTGGCATACTGTGGGGCCATGCGAGTACCCATAGCAGTGCCACTGACTTGAAGGTATAAGTTGTCCCCAAATCTGAAGTGGTTGTGGGTGAGGACAAAGTCACAAAGCTCAGCCACCAGGCTTGCTGTGGCCTCATCAGGGATACTGTTCCTGACAGCTTGTAGTCCATCCTCATGTAGAATATTGGTATAAAGTGCTTCTACATGCATGGTGGCCAGGATGGTGTTTCCAGGAAGAACATCAATGCATTGTAGTTTCCTCAGGAAGTTGGTGGTGTCTCGAAGATAGCTGGGAGTGCTGGTAGCATAGGGCCTGAGGAGAGAGGCCAAATAGCCAGATAATCCTGCCGTCAGAGTGCCAATGCCTGAGATGATGGGGCGTCCAGGGTTTCCGGGTTTATGGATCTTGGGTAGCAGATAGAATACCCCTGGTCGGGGTTCTGGGGGTGTGTCCATGTAGATTTGTTCCCGTACTATAGCTGGGAGTTTCTTGAGCAGATGGTGTAGTTTCTTTTGGTATTCCTCAGTGGGATCAGAGGATAGTGGCCTGTAGAATGTGGTCTTGGAGAGTTGCCTGGCAGCCTCCTGTTCATAATCTGACCTGTTCATTATGACTACAGCACCTCCTTTGTCAGCCCCTTTGATGATAATGTCAGAGTTGTTTCTGAGGCTGTGGATGGCATTGCGTTCTGTACGGCTGAGGTTATGGGACAAGTGATGTTGTTTGTCCACAATTTCAGCCTGTGCACGTCTGCGGAAACACTCTATGTAGAGGTCCAGTCTGTCATTTCGACCGTCAGGAGGAGTCCACGCAGAATTCTTCTTTTTGTAGTGTTGGTAGGAGGGTTCCTGTGGGTCAGTGCACTGTTCAGTGGTGCGTTGAAAATATTCCTTGAGTCGGAGACGAGGAAAGTAGGCTTCCAGATCACCGCAGAACTGTATCATGTTCGTGGGGACGGTGGGACAGAAAGAGAGTCCCCGAGATAGGACAGACTCTTCTGCTGGGCTAAGCGTGTGGTTGGAAAGATTGACAATGTTGTTAGATGAGTTGAGGGTACCATTGTTATAGCCCCTAGTGGCAGGTATTAGTTTAGATAACTTACAGTCCTTTTTCCTCTGTAGAGAAGTGAAGTGTGCATTGTAAATGGCTTGTCTCATTTTTGTAAAGTCCAGCCACGTGGAAGTTTGTGTAGAAGGCTGGTATTGTATGAGAGTCTCCAGTTCTGAGAGCTCATTCTTGATCTTCTCCTGTCTGCTGTACAGGATGCTGATCAGGTGGTTCCTCAGTTTCTTTGAGAGAGTGTGTGGCACAATCTCTCACCATACTCAGTGTAGTATGTTGATTGCAATGGATTTTTTACCTTCAGTCCTTTTGGTATGATGTCCATCTGTTTGCATTTGGAGAGGAAGATGATGTCTGTCTGTATCTGTGCAAGTTTTTTGTTGAGGTTGATGGATTTCCACTCCATACGGCTAAATTTAGTGCCTTGCATGGTGTCAAGTATCAGGGGGTAGCCATGTTAGTCTGTATCTACAAAAACAACAAGGAGTCTGGTGGCACCTTAAAGACTAACAGATTTATTTGGGCATAAGCTTTCGTGAGTAAAAACCTCACTTCTTCGGATGCATAGAGTGAAAGTTACAGATGCAGGCATTATATACTGACACATGGAGAGCAGGGAGTTACTTCACAAGTGGAGAACCAGTGTTGACAGGGCCAATTCAAAAATCAGGGTGGATGTAGTCCACTCCCAATAATAGATGAGGAGGTGTCAATTCCAGGAGAGGAAAAGCTGCTTCTGTAGTGAGCCAGCCACTCCCAGTCCCTATTCAAGCCCAGATTAATGGTGTTGAATTTGCAAATGAATTTTAGTTCTGCTGTTTCTCTTTGAAGTCTGTTTCTGAAGTTTTTTTTGTTCAATGATAGTGACTTTTAAATCTGTAATAGAATGACCAGGGAGATTGAAGTGTTCACATACTGGCTTATGTATGTTACCATTCCTGATGTCCGACATGGGGACATTAGGGTTTGTCCTTTTCCTTTTCCCTTTTCCTCCATCCCTCCTTCCTTTCTCTTCATCTCTTACTTCTTTTGTCCTTTCTCTTGTTCCCCTCCCACCACCAGGAGTGGTGAGTGGTGTGTGTGTGTGTGTGTGTGTGTGTGTGTGTGTGTGTGTGTGTGTGTGTGTGTGTGTGTGTGTTGCTGGGGGTGCTCTTCACCTCCCCTTGTTGGGAGTTGATCCAAAACTGTATGGTTGAAATAGTGCTTGGACTCCACTGACACTAGATGCTGCCATTGTGTGACTTAGCATTAGTGTCTGGGATGACTTGGGTCAAGATCTCAACCTCCCTGCAACCTACTTCACTGCTGTCAGAATCCCTCCTGCACAGCCTCTTAGAGCCGCCTCCCAGCCCAACCTGTGTCGGGGTGGAGAAGAGGGTTCTGATGACTTGAGCTGTGGTTTGGAGGTGGAATATCTGTGAAGGGCACTGAGCAGGAGGTAGCAGGAGCTCACCCTACAAGGAGGGGGGTTGGCTCTGGAGGTTTCTAGAAAGGAGAAGAAGACTCCATTTTGGGGTTCAGGAGGTGAATTCATCCCTCAGTGGTGGGCAGGTGCTGGGTGGAAATGCTGCTGGTTCCAGGTTCCCTTAATTCCCCCTGATTCCTCGGGGCGTTTGAGTCTCTGACAGGTTCTCGTTCCCTTGCAGCAGGAGGACGTCACGGCCAAAGGGATGCACCAGCTCCGCATCATCCTGCACTTACGCCACGTGCCTGAGACACTGCAGGGGCTGCGCCTCTGAGGCCTTAGCAACTCCCTCTCCCGGCTGCAGGTACTGCTCTGGCTCACTGTAAATGGGGAGCTAGTGGAAGGGGAAATGGAGCCCCCTGGCCCTCACTAAAAGGGAAAGTGGTGGATTCTCCATCTCTTAATGTCATTGATTGAAGACTAGATGCCTTTCTGGAATGTGTGTGCCCAAAAAGTAACTATTGTACTATACTGGAAGCCTATGATATGGAGGGGGTTAGATGAGATGCTGTAAAGGTCTCTTCTGGCCAGAAAGTCTCCTACTTTTGGAAACACTGAGTGTAGTATTGGGAGCAGCCTCTGATGTTTTACTGTCTAGCTAGCTTGCTTCCTAGAATGAAGACGAATTTTGTGGTGTGATCCACAGAGCGTAGCTCAAACCTTCAAAGTGTCAGGCCAGCAGCAGGACATGAGCACTTTAGGGTTTGGTTGGGTATGGCAGTGATATCACAAAGGCTTTTTCAAGGACCTCAGCGTACTGGTCAAAGGTGTTAGGGAGGTGGTGACCTCAGAGAGAGATGCTGTCTTCAGCCAGGGAGGACAGGGGCTTACGACCAGGGAAACCTCAGAGACCCCTGTGGCTTTGCTTCAGCAAGTCTCCTTCTCGAGGTTTCTTTTTGAGGACTGAGAGAGTGTTAGGGTTGACGTATGTGAGTGCGAGCAGGAGCCTCTTTCGAGTTTTCTCCTTTCCTTTTACTGATTTTACTTGAAAATTAGAAGGTAAGAGCCTCCAAGAGGTTTTGGAACCTGCTCAGTCTGATCCATCTGGTGCCAGCTGAATTCTCGGCATGGAAAACAGTAGTTTAAGGTGGCAGAATTTTCTTCCCTCCCTGGAATTTTGTCCCGTGGAATCACTGGGGACACTAGGGTTTGTCCTTTTCGTTTTACCTTTTCCTCCATCCCTCCTTCCTTTCTCTTCATCTCTTACTTCTTTTGTCCTTTCTCTTGTTCCCCTCCCACCTCCAGGAGTGGTGTGTGTGTTGCTGGGGGTGCTCTTCACCTCCCCTTGTGGGAAGTTGATCCAAAACTGTCGGGTTCAAATAGTGCTTGGACTCCACTGACACTAGATGCTGCCATCCTGTGGCTTAGCATTAGTGTCTGGGACTACTTGGGACAAGATCTCAACTTCCCCGCAACCCACTTCACTGCTGGCAGAATCCCTCCTGCCCCCCCTGCTAGGGCCGCCTCCCTGCGCAACCTGGGTTGGGGTGGAGAAGAGGGTTCTGATAACTTGAGCTGTGGTTTGGAGGTAGAACAGCTGTCAAGGGTACTGAGGGGGAGGTAGCAGGAGCTCACCCTACAAGGTGGTGGGTTGGCACTGGAGGTTACTAGAAAGGACAAGAAGACTCCATTCTGGGGTTCAGGAGGTGAATTCATCCCTCAGTGGTGGGCAGGTAGTCAGTTTAAATATTGCTGGTTCCAGGTGCCCTTAATTCCCCCTGATTCCTCGGCGCGTTTGAGTCTCTGACAGGTTCTCGTTCCCTTGCAGCAGGAGGACGTCACGGCCAAAGTGATGCACCAGCTCCGCATCATCCGGCACTTGCGCCATGTGCCTGAGACACTGCAGGGGCTGCGCCTCTGAGGCCTTCAGCAACTCCCGCTCCCTGCTGCAGGTACTGCTCTGTCTCCCTGTAAATGGCGAGCTAGTGGAAGGGGAAATGGAGCCCCCTGGCACTCACTAAAAGGGAAAGTGGTGGATTCTCCATCTCTTGATGTCATTGAATGAAGACTAGATGCCTTTCTGGAATGTGTGTGCCCCAAAAGTAACTATTGTACTATACAGGAGGCCTATGATATGCAGGGGCTTAGATGAGATGCTCTAAAGGTCTCTTGTGGCCATAAAGTCTACAAATTTTGGAAACACTGAGTGTAGTATTGGGAGCAGCCTGTGATGTTTTACTGTCTAGCCGGCTTGCTTCCTAGAATGAAGACGCATTGAGTGGGGTGATCCACAGAGAGTACCTGTGTCAAGGCTGTATCCCCACTTTGAAGTTTAGGGTACAAATGTAGGGGCCTGCATGAAAACCTCTAAGCTTAACCACCATCCCAAGGCTAATTTCCTCCCCTGGGTAGCCTTGAGAAACCTTTCACCAATTCCCTGGTGAATACAGATCCAAACCCCTTGGATCTTAAAACAAGGAGAAATAAACCATCCCCCCTCCTTCCTCCCACCAACTTCTGGTGAATACAGATCCAACCCCCTTGGATCTAAAAGAAGGAGAAATTAACCATTTCCCTCCTTCCTCCCACCAACTCCTGGTGAATCAAGATCCAAACTCCTTGGATCTTAAAACAAGGAAAAATCAATCAGGTTCTTAAAAATAAGGCTTTTAATTAAAGAAAAAGGTAAAAATCATCTCTGTAAAATCAGTATGGAAATTAACCTTACAGGGTAATCAAACTTAAAGAGCTCAGAGGACTCCCCTCTAGTCTTAGGTTCAAAGTACAGCAAACAAAGATAAACACTCTAGTAAAAGGTACATTTACAAGTTGAGAAAACAAAGGAAAACTAACACGCCTTGTTTGAAATAGGAGAGACTTGTTTAGAAAGATGTGGAGAACCTGGATTGATGTCTGGTCCCTCTCAGTCCCGAGGGCGAACACCCACACAAACAAAGAACACAAACAAAAGCCTTCCCCTCCCCAAGATTTGAAAGTATCTTGTCCCCTTATTGGTCCTTTAGGTCAGATGCCAGCCAGGTTACCTGAGCTTCTTAACCCTTTAGAGGGAAAAGGATTTTGGAGTCTCTGGCCAGGAGGATTTTATAGTACTGTACACAGGACAACTGTTACCCTTCCCTTTATAGTTATGACCACCTCAAACCTTCAAAGTGTCAGGCCAGCAGCAGGACATTAGCACTTCAGGGTTTGGTTGGGTGTGGCAGTGACATCGCAAAGGCCTTTTGCAGGATGTCAGCTTATTGGTCAAATGTGTTAGGGAGGTGGTGACCTCAGAGAGAGATGCTGATATCAGCCAGGCAGGACAGGGGCCCAGGGCCAGGGAAACCTCAGAGACCCCTGTGGCTTTGCTTCAGGAAGTCTCCTTCTCGAGGTCTCTCTTTGAGGACTGAGAGAGTATTAGGGTTCACATATGTGAATGCGAGGAGGAACCTCTTTCGAGTTGTTTCCTTTCCTTTTACTGATTTTACTAGAAAACAGACGTCCCTGTTGAGAAAGTAAGTGCCTCGGAGAGGTTTGTAACCTGTTCAGTCTGATCCACCTGGTGCCAGCTGAATTCTAGGCATGGAAAACAGTAGTTTAAGATGGCAGAATTTTATTTCATCCCTTGGATTTTGTGCCGTAGAATCACTGGGGACATTAGGATTTGTCCTTTTTGTTTTACCTTTTCCTCCATCGCTCCTTCCTTTCTCTTCATCTCTTACTTCTTTTCTCCTTTCTCCTGTTCCTCAAAAACTGTGGGGTTGAAATAGTGTTTGGACTCCACTGACACTAGATGCTGCCATCCTGTGGCTTAGCATTAGTGTCTGGGATGACTTGGGGCAAGATCTCAACTTCCCCTCAACCCACTTCACTGCTGCCAGAATCCCTCCTGCCCCCCCTGCTAGAGCCGCCTCCCTGGCCAACCTGGGTGGGGGTGGAGAACAGTGTTTTTTTCATACATTCATAGATTCTAGGACTGGAAGGGACCTCGAGAGGTCATCGAGTCCAGTCCCCTGCCCGCATGGCAGGACCAAATACCATCTAGACCATCCCTGATAGACATTTATCTAACCTACTCTTAAATATCTCAAGAGATGGAGATTCCACAACCTCCCTCGGCAATTTATTCCAGTGTTTAACCACCCTGACAGTTAGGAACTTTTTCCTAATGTCCAACCTAGACCTCCCTTGCTGCAGTTTAAACCCTTTGCTTCTGGTTCTATCCTTAGAGGCTAAGGTGAACAAGTTTTCTCCCACCTCCTTATGACACCCTTTTAAATACCTGAAAACTGCTATCATGTCTCCTCTCAGTCTTCTCTTTTCCAAACTAAACAAAGCCAATTCTTTCAGCCTTCCTTCATAGGTCATGTTCTCAAGACCTTTAATCATTCTTGTTGCTCTTCTCTGGACCCTTTCCAATTTCTCCACATCTTTTTTAAAATGCGGTGCCCAGAACTGGACACAATACTCCAGCTGAGGCCTAACCAGAGCAGAGTAGAGCGGAAGAATGACTTCTCGTGTCTTGCTCACAACACACCTGTTAATACATCCCAGAATCAGGTTTGCTTTTTTTGCAAGAGCATCACACTGTTGACTCATATTTAGCTTGTGGTCCACTATAACCCCTAGATCCCTTTCTGCCGTACTCCTTCCTAGACAGTCTCTTCCCATTCTGTATGTGTGAAACTGATTGTTCCTTCCTAAGTGGAGCACTTTGCATTTGTCTTTGTTAAACTTCATCCTGTTTAACTCAGACCATTTCTCCAATTTGTCCAGATCATTTTGAATTATGACCCTGTCCTCCAAAGCAGTTGCAATCCCTCCCAGTTTGGTATCATCCGCAAACTTAATAAGCGTACTTTCTATGCCAATATCTAAGTCGTTGATGAAGATATTGAACAGCGCCGGTCCCAAAACAGACCCCTGCGATACCCCACTCGTTATGGCTTTCCAGCAGGATTGGGAACTATTAATAACAACTCTCTGAGTACGGTTATCCAGCCAGTTATGCACCCACCTTATAGTAGCCCCATCTAAATTGTATTTGCCTAGTTTATCAATAAGAATATCATGCGAGACCGTATCAAAAGCCTTACTAAAGTCTAGGTATACCACATCCACAGCCTCACCCTTATCCACAAGGCTCGTTATCCTATCAAAGAAAGCTATCAGATTGGTTTGACATGATTTGTTCTTCACAAATCCATGCCGGCTGTTCCCTATCACCTTACCACCTTCCAAGTGTTTGCAGATGATTTCCTTAATTACTTGCTCCATTATCTTCCCTGGCACAGAAGTTAAACTCACTGGGGTCTGTAGTTTCCTGGGTTGTTTTTATTTCCCTTTTTATAGATGGGCACTATATTTGCCCTTTTCCAGTCTTCTGGAATCTCTCCCGTCTCCCATGATTTTCCAAAGATAATAGCTAGAGGCTCAGATACCTCCTCTATTAGCTCCTTGAGTATTCTAGGATGCATTTCATCAGGCCCGGGTGACTTGCAGGCATCTAACTTTTCTAAGTGATTTTTAACTTGTTCTTTTTTTATTTTATCTGCTAAACCTACCCCCTTCCCATTAGCATTCACTATGTTAGGCATTCCTTCAGACTTCTCGGTGAAGACCGAAACAAAGAAGTCATTAAGCATCTCCGCCATTTCCAAGTTTCCTGTTACTGTTTCTCCCTCTTCACTAAGCAGTGGGCCTACCCTGTCTTTGGTCTTCCTCTTGCTTCTAATGTATTGATAAAAAGTCTTCTTGTTTCCCTTTATTCCCGTAGCTAGTTTGAGCTCATTTTGTGCCTTTGCCTTTCTAATCTTGCCCCTGCATTCCTGTGTTGTTTGCCTATATTCATCCTTTGTAATCTGTCCCAGTTTCCATTTTTGATATGACTCCTTTTTATTTTTTAGATCATGCAAGATCTCATGGTTAAGCCAAGGTGGTCTTTTGCCACATTTTCTATCTTTCCTAACCAGCGGAATAGCTTGCTTTTGGGCCCTTAATAGTGTCCCTTTGAAAAACTGCCAACTCTCCTCAGTTGTTTTTCCCCTCAGTCTTGATTCCCATGGGACCTTACCTATCAGCTCTCTGAGCTTACCAAAATCTGCCTTCCTGAAATCCATTGTCTCTATTTTGCTGTTCTCCCTTCTACCCTTCCTTAGAATTGCAAACTCTATGATTCCATGATCACTTTCACCCAGGCTGCCTTCTACTTTCAAATTCTCAACGAGTTCCTCCCTATTTGTTAAAATCAAGTCTAGAACAGCTTCCCCCCAGTAGCTTTTCAACCTTCTGAAATAAAAAGTTGTCTCCAATGCAGTCCAGGAATTTGTTGGATAGTCTGTGCCCCGCTGTGTTATTTTCCCAACATATAGCCGGATAGTTGAAGTCCCCCATCACCACCAAATCTTGGACTTTGGATGATTTTGTTAGTTGCTTAAAAAAAGCCTCATCCACCTCTTCCACCTGGTTAGGTGGCCTGTAGTAGACTCCTAGCATGACATCTCCCTTGTTTTTTACCCCTTTTAGCCTAACCCAGAGACTCTCAACACTTCCGTCTCCTATGTCCATCTCCAACTCAGTCCAAGTGTGTACATTTTTAATATACAAGGCAACACCTCCTCCCTTTTTCCCCTGTCTATCCTTCCTGAGCAAGCTGTACCCATCCACACCAACATTCCAATCATGTGTATTATCCCACCAAGTTTCAGTGATGCCAACAATGTCATAGTTGTATTTATTTATTAGCACTTCCAGTTCTTCCTGCTTATTCCCCATACTTCTCGCATTTGTATAGAGACATCTAAGATACTGCTTTGATCTTTCCTCCCAGTTTTGTCCTGACCCTCCTTTCCCTCTGACAATATAGCCCACACTCCCTCTCGTTTTTGACCCATCTCCCCGGTCTCCATGTTCCCCACTTACCTGTGGGCTTTGCTCACCTGTCCCCGTCGAACCTAGTTTAAAGCCCTCCTCACTAGGTTAGCCAGTCTGTGTCCAAAGGTACTAATAACTTGAGCTGTGGTTTGAAGGTGGAACAGCTGTCAAGGGCACTGAGGGGGAGATAGCAGGAGCTCATCCTTCAAGGAGGGGGGTTGGCACTGGAGGTTACTAGAAAGGACAAGAAGACTCCATTCTGGGGTTCAGGAGGTGAATTTATCCCTCAGTGGTGGGCAGGTGATGGGTGGAAGTAGTGCTGGTTCCAGGTGCCCTTAATTCCCGCTGATTCCTCGGGGCGTTTGAATCTCTGACAGGTTCTCGTTCCCTTGCAGCAGGAGGACGTCACGGCCAAAAGTGATGCACCAGCTCCGCATCATCCGGCACTTGCGCCAGATTCCTGAGACACTGCAGGGGCTGTGCTTCTGAGGCCATCAGCAACTCCCGCTCCCTGCTGCAGGTACTGCTCTGGCTCACTGTAAATGGGGAGCTAGTGGAAGGGGAAATGGAGCCCCCTGGCCCTCACTAAAAGGGAAAGTGGTGGATTCTCCATCTCTTGATGTCATTGAAGGAAGACTAGATGCCTTTCTGGAATGTGTGTGCCCAAAGAGTAACTATTGTACTATACAGCAAGCCTATGGTATGCAAGGGGTTAGATGAGATGCTCTAAAGGTCTCTTCTGGCCATAAAGTCCCCTAATTTTGGAAACACTGAGTGTAGCATTGGGAGCAGCCTCTGATGTTTTACCGTCTAGCCGGCTTGCTTCCTAGAATGAACAGGCATTGAGTGGGGTGATCCACAGAGAGTAGCTGAAACCTTCAAAGTGTCAGGCCAGCAGCAGGACATTAGCACTTCCGGGGAAGGGTGGGTGTGGCAGTGATATCACAAAGGCCTTTTGCAGGACGTCAGCCTATTGGTCAAAGGTGTTAGGGAGGTGGTGACCTCCGAGAGAGATGCTGACATCAGCCTGGCAGGACAGGAGCACAGGGCCAGGGAAACCTCAGAGACCCCTGTGGCTTTGCTTCAGCAAGTCTCCTTCTCGAGGTCTCTGTTTGAGGACTGAGAGAGTGTTAGGGTTGACGTATGTGAGTGTGAGCAGGAGCCTCTTTCGAGTTTTCTCCTTTCCTTTGACGGATTTTACTAGAAAACAGACGTCCCTATTTAGAAGGTAAGAGCCTCCAAGAGGTTTTGGAACCTGCTCAGTCTGATCCATCTGGTGCCAGCTGAATTCTAGGCATGGAAAACAGTAGTTTAAGATGGCAGAATTTTATTCCCTCCCTGGGATTTTGTCCCGTAGAATCACTGGGGACATTAGGGTTTGTCCTTTTCGTTTTACCTTTTCCTCCATCCCTCCTTCCTTTCTCTTCATCTCTTACTTCTTTTGTCCTTTCTCCTGTTCCCCTTTCACCACCAGGAGTGGTGTGTGTGTGTGTGTGTGTTGCTGGGGGTGCTCTTCACCTCCCCTTGTGGGGAGTTCATCCAAAACTGTATGGTTGAAATAGTGCTTGGACTCCACTGACACTAGATGCTGCCATCCTGTGGCTTAGCATTAGTGTCTGGGATGACTTGGGGCAAGATCTCAACCTCCCCTCAACCCACTTCACTTCTGGCAGAATCCCTCCTGCCCCCCCGCTAGAGCCGCCTCGATGCCCAACCTGGTTGGGGGTGCAGAAGAGGGTTCTGATAACTTGAGGTTTGGTTTGGAGGTGGAACAGCTGTGAAGAACACTGAGGGGGAGGTAGCAGGAGCTAATCCTACAAGGAGGGGGGTTGGCACTGGAGGATACTAGAAAGGACAAGAAGACTCCATTCTGGGGTTCAGGAGGTGAATTCATCCCTCAGCGGTGGGCAGGTGGTGGGTGGAAATACTGCTGGTTCCAGGTGCCCTTAATTCCCCCTGATTCCTCGGGACCTTTGAGTCTCTGACAGGTTCTCGTTCCCTTGCAGCAGGAGGACGTCACGGCCAAAGTGATGCACCAGCTCCGCATCATCCGGCACTTGCGCCAGGTGCCTGAGACACTGCAGGGGCTGTTCCTCTGAGGCCTTCCGCAACTCCCGCTCCCTGCTGCAGGTACTGCTCTGGCTCACTGTAAATGGGGAGCTAGTGGAAGGGGAAATGGAGCCCCCTGGCCCTCACTAAAAGGGAAAGTGGTGGATTCTCCATCTCTTGATATCATTGAATGAAGACTAGATGCCTTTCTGGAATGTGTGTGCCCAAAGAGTAACTATTGTACTATACAGTAAGCCTATGATATGCAGCGGGTTAGATTAGATGCTCTAAAGGTCTCTTCTGACCATAAAGTCTACTAATTTTGGAAACACTGAGTGTAGCATTGGGAGCAGCCTCTGATGTTTTACTGTCTAGCCCGCTTGCTTCCTAGAATGAGGATGCATTGAGTGGGGTGATCCACAGAGAGTAGCTCAAACCTTCAAAGTGTCATTCCAGTAGCAGGACATTAGCACTTTAGGGTTTGGTTGGGTGTGGCAGTGATATCACAAAGGCCTTATCCTGGACCTCAGCGTACTGGTCAAAGGTGTTAGGGAGGTGGTTACCTCAGAGAGAGATGCTGTCTTCAGCCAGGGAGGACAGGAGCACAGGGCCAGGGAAACCTCAGAGACCCCTGTGGCTTTGCTTCAGCAAGTCTCCTTCTCGAGGTTTCTTTTTGAGGACTGAGAGAGTGTTAGGGTTGACGTATGTGAGTGCGAGCAGGAGCCTCTTTCGAGTTTTCTCCTTTCCTTTTACTGATTTTACTTGAAAATTAGAAGGTAAGAGCCTCCAAGAGGTTTTGGAACCTGCTCAGTCTGATCCATCTGGTGCCAGCTGAATTCTCGGCATGGAAAACAGTAGTTTAAGGTGGCAGAATTTTCTTCCCTCCCTGGAATTTTGTCCCGTGGAATCACTGGGGACACTAGGGTTTGTCCTTTTCGTTTTACCTTTTCCTCCATCCCTCCTTCCTTTCTCTTCATCTCTTACTTCTTTTGTCCTTTCTCTTGTTCCCCTCCCACCTCCAGGAGTGGTGTGTGTGTTGCTGGGGGTGCTCTTCACCTCCCCTTGTGGGAAGTTGATCCAAAACTGTCGGGTTCAAATAGTGCTTGGACTCCACTGACACTAGATGCTGCCATCCTGTGGCTTAGCATTAGTGTCTGGGACAACTTGGGACAAGATCTCAACTTCCCCGCAACCCACTTCACTGCTGGCAGAATCCCTCCTGCCCCCCCTGCTAGGGCCGCCTCCCTGCGCAACCTGGGTTGGGGTGGAGAAGAGGGTTCTGATAACTTGAGCTGTGGTTTGGAGGTAGAACAGCTGTCAAGGGTACTGAGGGGGAGGTAGCAGGAGCTCACCCTACAAGGTGGTGGGTTGGCACTGGAGGTTACTAGAAAGGACAAGAAGACTCCATTCTGGGGTTCAGGAGGTGAATTCATCCCTCAGTGGTGGGCAGGTAGTCAGTTTAAATATTGCTGGTTCCAGGTGCCCTTAATTCCCCCTGATTCCTCGGCGCGTTTGAGTCTCTGACAGGTTCTCGTTCCCTTGCAGCAGGAGGACGTCACGGCCAAAGTGATGCACCAGCTCCGCATCATCCGGCACTTGCGCCATGTGCCTGAGACACTGCAGGGGCTGCGCCTCTGAGGCCTTCAGCAACTCCCGCTCCCTGCTGCAGGTACTGCTCTGTCTCCCTGTAAATGGGGAGCTAGTGGAAGGGGAAATGGAGCCCCCTGGCACTCACTAAAAGGGAAAGTGGTGGATTCTCCATCTCTTGATGTCATTGAATGAAGACTAGATGCCTTTCTGGAATGTGTGTGCCCCAAAAGTAACTATTGTACTATACAGGAGGCCTATGATATGCAGGGGCTTAGATGAGATGCTCTAAAGGTCTCTTGTGGCCATAAAGTCTACAAATTTTGGAAACACTGAGTGTAGTATTGGGAGCAGCCTGTGATGTTTTACTGTCTAGCCGGCTTGCTTCCTAGAATGAAGACGCATTGAGTGGGGTGATCCACAGAGAGTACCTGTGTCAAGGCTGTATCCCCACTTTGAAGTTTAGGGTACAAATGTAGGGGCCTGCATGAAAACCTCTAAGCTTAACCACCATCCCAAGGCTAATTTCCTCCCCTGGGTAGCCTTGAGAAACCTTTCACCAATTCCCTGGTGAATACAGATCCAAACCCCTTGGATCTTAAAACAAGGAGAAATAAACCATCCCCCCTCCTTCCTCCCACCAACTTCTGGTGAATACAGATCCAACCCCCTTGGATCTAAAAGAAGGAGAAATTAACCATTTCCCTCCTTCCTCCCACCAACTCCTGGTGAATCAAGATCCAAACTCCTTGGTTCTTAAAAATAAGGCTTTTAATTAAAGAAAAAGGTAAAAATCATCTCTGTAAAATCAGTATGGAAATTAACCTTACAGGGTAATCAAACTTAAAGAGCTCAGAGGACTCCCCTCTAGTCTTAGGTTCAAAGTACAGCAAACAAAGATAAACACTCTAGTAAAAGGTACATTTACAAGTTGAGAAAACAAAGGAAAACTAACACGCCTTGTTTGAAATAGGAGAGACTTGTTTAGAAAGATGTGGAGAACCTGGATTGATGTCTGGTCCCTCTCAGTCCCGAGGGCGAACACCCACACAAACAAAGAACACAAACAAAAGCCTTCCCCTCCCCAAGATTTGAAAGTATCTTGTCCCCTTATTGGTCCTTTAGGTCAGATACCAGCCAGGTTACCTGAGCTTCTTAACCCTTTAGAGGGAAAAGGATTTTGGAGTCTCTGGCCAGGAGGATTTTATAGTACTGTACACAGGACAGCTGTTACCCTTCCCTTTATAGTTATGACAACCTCAAACCTTCAAAGTGTCAGGCCAGCAACAGGACATTAGCACTTCAGGGTTTGGTTGGGTGTGGCAGTGACATCACAAAGGCCTTTTGCAGGATGTCAGCTTATTGGTCAAAGGTGTTAGGGAGGTGGTGACCTCAGAGAGAGATGCTGACATCAGCCTGGCAGGACAGGAGCACAGGGCCAGGGAAACCTCAGAGACCCGGTGGCTTTGCTTCAGCAAGTCTCCTTCTCGGGGTCTCTCTTTGAGGACTGAGAGAGTATTAGGGTTCACGTACGTGAGTGCGTGCAGGAGCCTCTTTCGAGTTTTCTCCTTTCCTTGTACTGATTTTACTAGAAAACAGACGTCCCTGTTTAGAAGGTAAGAGCCTCCAAGAGGTTTTGGCAGCTGCTCAGTCTGATCCACGTGATGCCAGCTGAATTCTAGGCATGGAAAACAGTAGTTTAAGATGGCAGAATTTTATTCCATCCCTTGGATTTTGTGCCATAGAATCACTGGGGACATTAGGGTTTGTCCTTTTTGTTTTACCTTTTCCTCCATCCCTCCTTCCTTTCTCTTCATCTCTTACTTCTTTTGTCCTTTCTCCTGTTCCCCTCCCACCACCAGGAGTGGTGTGTGTGTGTGTGTGTGTGTTGCTAGGGGTGCTCATCACCTCTCCTTGTGGGAAGTTCATCGAAAACTGTGGGGTTGAAATAGTGTTTGGACTCCACTGACACTAGATGCTGCCATCCTGTGGCTTAGCATTAGTGTCTGGGATGACTTGGGTCAAGATCTCAACTTCCCCGCAACCCACTTCACTGCTGCCAGAATCCCTCCTGCCCCCCCTGCTAGAGCCGCCTCCCTGGCCAACCTGGGTGGGGGTGGAGAACAGTGTTTTTTTCATACGTTCATAGATTCTAGGACTGGAAGGGACCTCGAGAGGTCATCGAGTCCAGTCCCCTGCCCGCATGGCAGGACCATGTAACGGACTTATTAGATAAGGGAAATGCGGTGGACCTAATATACCTGGATTTCAGTAAAGCGTTTGATACTGTACCCCATGAGGAATTATTGGTTAAACTGGAAAACATGGGGATCGATATGAAAATCCAGAGGTGGATAAAGAATTGGTTAATGGGGAGAATGCAGCGGGTCGTATTAAAGGGTGAACTGTCGGGTTGGAGGGAGGTTACTAGTGGAGTGCCTCAAGGTTCGGTTTTGGGACCCATTTTATTTAATCTATTTATAACTGACCTCGGAACCGATTGCAAGAGTGGGCTGATAAAGTTTGCGGATGATACGAAGGTGGGAGGAGTTGCAAATTCGGAGGAGGATAGGGATATTCTGCAGGGAGACTTGAATGAGCTTGTGAATTGGAGTGTCAGAAATAAGATGAAATTTAATAGTGAAAAGTGTAAGGTGATGCACTTGGGGATGACTAATAACAATTTTAGTTACAAGATGGGGACGCATTGGTTAGAAGTAACGGAAGAGGAGAAGGACCTAGGGGTCCTTGTAGACCGCAGGATGACTATGAGTCGACAATGTGACGTGGCTGTGAAAAAAGCCAATGCGGTCTTGGGATGTATTAGGCGAGGTATATCTAGTAGGGATAAGGAGGTCCTGCTTCCGTTGTATACGGCGCTGGTGAGACCTCATTTGGAGTACTGTGTGTAGTTCTGGTCTCCCATGTTTAAAAAAGATGAACTCAAATTGGAACGGGTGCAGAGAAGGGCGACTAGGATGATCAGAGGAATGGAAAACCTGTCGTATGAAAAGAGATTAGAGGAGCTCGGGTTGTTTAGTCTGACAAAACGAAGGCTGAGGGGGGATATGATTGCTATCTTTAAATATATCAGAGGGATAAATACAAGGGAGGGAGAGGAATTATTTCAGCTGAGTACTAATGTGGACACGAGAACCAATGGATATAAACTGGCCGTGGGGAAGTTCAGGCTTGAAATCAGACGAAGGTTTCTGACCGTCAGAGGGGTGAAATATTGGAACGGCCTTCCGAGGGAAACGGTGGGGGCAACGGACCTGTCTGGTTTTAAGATTAAGTTGGATAAGTTTATGGAGGGAATGGTTTAATGGTAAAACATAGTAGCCGAGGAAAACCAAGCAATGGTACGTAAATAGCATAATGGCAAACAAGGGTCAGGCTAGAGACTCTTGCCTACATGCTCGGGGTATTACTGATCGCCATATTTGGGGTCGGGAAGGAATTTTCCTCCAGGGTAGATTGGCTGAGCCTCTGGAGGTTTTTCGCCTTCCTCCGCAGCATGGGGCAGGGATCACTAGCAGGAGGGTCCCTGCCGATTGAAGTCACTAAAACACAGGATTGGGGACTTCAACGGCACAGTCCAGGGAAGGGTCTTGTGGCCTGCAGCATGCAGGGGGTCAGACCAGATGATCATAATGGTCCCTTCTGACCTTAAAGTCTATGAGTCTATAAGACCAAATACCATCCCTGATAGACATTTATCTAACCTACTCTTAAATATCTCAAGAGATGGAGATTCCACAACCTCCCTCGGCAATTTATTCCAGTGTTTAACCACCCTGACAGTTAGGAACTTTTTCCTAATGTCCAACCTAGACCTCCCTTGCTGCACTTTAAACCCATTGCTTCTGGTTCTATCCTTAGAGGCTAAGGTGAACAAGTTTTCTCCCTCCTCCTTATGACACCCTTTTAAATACCTGAAAACTGCTATCATGTCTCCTCTCAGTCTTCTCTTTTCCAAACTAAACAAAGCCAATTCTTTCAGCCTTCCTTCATAGGTCATGTTCTCAAGACCTTTAATCATTCTTGTTGCTCTTCTCTGGACCCTTTCCAATTTCTCCACATCTTTTTTAAAATGCGGTGCCCAGAACTGGACACAATACTCCAGCTGAGGCCTAACCAGAGCAGAGTAGAGCGGAAGAATGACTTCTCGTGTCTTGCTCACAACACACCTGTTAATACATCCCAGAATCAGGTTTGCTTTTTTTGCAACAGCATCACACTGTTGACTCATATTTAGCTTGTGGTCCACTATAACCCCTAGATCCCTTTCTGCCGTACTCCTTCCTAGACAGTCTCTTCCCATTCTGTATGTGTGAAACTGATTGTTCCTTCCTAAGTGGAGCACTTTGCATTTGTCTTTGTTAAACTTCATCCTGTTTAACTCAGACCATTTCTCCAATTTGTCCAGATCATTTTGAATTATGACCCTGTCCTCCAAAGCAGTTGCAATCCCTCCCAGTTTGGTATCATCCGCAAACTTAATAAGCGTACTTTCTATGCCAATATCTAAGTCGTTGATGAAGATATTGAACAGCGCCGGTCCCAAAACAGACCCCTGCGATACCCCACTCGTTATGGCTTTCCAGCAGGATTGGGAACTATTAATAACAACTCTCTGAGTACGGTTATCCAGCCAGTTATGCACCCACCTTATAGTAGCCCCATCTAAATTGTATTTGCCTAGTTTATCAATAAGAATATCATGCGAGACCGTATCAAATGCCTTACTAAAGTCTAGGTATACCACATCCACAGCCTCACCCTTATCCACAAGGCTCGTTATCCTATCAAAGAAAGCTATCAGATTGGTTTGACATGATTTGTTCTTCACAAATCCATGCTGGCTGTTCCCTATCACCTTACCACCTTCCAAGTGTTTGCAGATGATTTCCTTAATTACTTGCTCCATTATCTTCCCTGGCACAGAAGTTAAACTCACTGGGGTCTGTAGTTTCCTGGGTTGTTTTTATTTCCCTTTTTATAGATGGGCACTATATTTGCCCTTTTCCAGTCTTCTGGAATCTCTCCCGTCTCCCATGATTTTCCAAAGATAATAGCTAGAGGCTCAGATACCTCCTCTATTAGCTCCTTGAGTATTCTAGGATGCATTTCATCAGGCCCGGGTGACTTGCAGGCATCTAACTTTTCTAAGTGATTTTTAACTTGTTCTTTTTTTATTTTATCTGCTAAACCTACCCCCTTCCCATTAGCATTCACTATGTTAGGCATTCCTTCAGACTTCTCGGTGAAGACCGAAACAAAGAAGTCATTAAGCATCTCCGCCATTTCCAAGTTTCCTGTTACTGTTTCTCCCTCTTCACTAAGCAGTGGGCCTACCCTGTCTTTGGTCTTCCTCTTGCTTCTAATGTATTGATAAAAAGTCTTCTTGTTTCCCTTTATTCCCGTAGCTAGTTTGAGCTCATTTTGTGCCTTTGCCTTTCTAATCTTGCCCCTGCATTCCTGTGTTGTTTGCCTATATTCATCCTTTGTAATCTGTCCCAGTTTCCATTTTTTATATGACTCCTTTTTATTTTTTAGATCATGCAAGATCTCATGGTTAAGCCAAGGTGGTCTTTTGCCACATTTTCTATCTTTCCTAACCAGCGGAATAGCTTGCTTTTGGGCCCTTAATAGTGTCCCTTTGAAAAACTGCCAACTCTCCTCAGTTGTTTTTCCCCTCAGTCTTGATTCCCATGGGACCTTACCTATCAGCTCTCTGAGCTTACCAAAATCTGCCTTCCTGAAATCCATTGTCTCTATTTTGCTGTTCTCCCTTCTACCCTTCCTTAGAATTGCAAACTCTATGATTTCATGATCACTTTCATGCAGGCTGCCTTCTACTTTCAAATTCTCAACGAGTTCCTCCCTATTTGTTAAAATCAAGTCTAGAACAGCTTCCCCCCAGTAGCTTTTTCAACCTTCTGAAATAAAAAGTTGTCTCCAATGCAGTCCAGGAATTTGTTGGATAGTCTGTGCCCCGCTGTGTTATTTTCCCAACATATAGCCGGATAGTTGAAGTCCCCCATCACCACCAAATCTTGGGCTTTGGATGATTTTGTTAGTTGCTTAAAAAAAGCCTCATCCACCTCTTCCACCTGGTTAGGTGGCCTGTAGTAGACTCCTAGCATGACATCTCCCTTGTTTTTTACCCCTTTTAGCCTAACCCAGAGACTCTCAACACTTCCGTCTCCTATGTCCATCTCTACCTCAGTCCAAGTGTGTACATTTTTAATATACAAGGCAACACCTCCTCCCTTTTTCCCCTGTCTATCCTTCCTGAGCAAGCTGTACCCATCCACACCAACATTCCAATCATGTGTATTATCCCACCAAGTTTCAGTGATGCCAACAATGTCATAGTTGTATTTATTTATTAGCACTTCCAGTTCTTCCTGCTTATTCCCCATACTTCTCGCATTTGTATATAGGCATCTAAGATACTGGTTTGATCTTTCCTCCCAGTTTTGTCCTGACCCACCTTTCCCTCTGACAATATAGCCCACACTCCCTCTCGTTTTTGACCCATCTCCCCGGTCTCCATGTTCCCCACTTACCTGTGTGCTTTGCTCACCTGTCCCCGTCGAACCTAGTTTAAAGCCCTCCTCACTAGGTTAGCCAGTCTGTGTCCAAAGGTACTAATAACTTGAGCTGTGGTTTGGAGGTGGAACAGCTGTCAAGGGCACTGAGGGGGAGATAGCAGGAGCTCATCCTTCAAGGAGGGGGGTTGGCACTGGAGGTTACTAGAAAGGACAAGAAGACTCCATTCTGGGGTTCAGGAGGTGAATTTATCCCTCAGTGGTGGGCAGGTGATGGGTGGAAGTAGTGCTGGTTCCAGGTGCCCTTAATTCCCGCTGATTTCTCGGGGCGTTTGAGTCTCTGACAGGTTCTCATTCCCTTGCAGCAGGAGGACGTCACGGCCAAAAGTGATGCACCAGCTCCGCATCATCCGGTACTTGCGCCATATTCCTGAGACACTGCAGGGGCTGTGCCTCTGAGGCCATCAGCAACTCCCGCTCCCTGCTGCAGGTACTGCTCTGGTTCACTGTAAATGGGGAGCTAGTGGAAGGGGAAATGGAGCCCCCTGGCCCTCACTAAAAGGGAAAGTGGTGGATTCTCCATCTCTTAATGTCATTGAAGGAAGACTAGATGCCTTTCTGCAATGTGTGTGCCCAAAAAGTAACTATTGTACTATACAGCAAGCCTATGGTATGCAAGGGGTTAGATGAGATGCTCTAAAGGTCTCTTCTGGCCATAAAGTCCCCTAATTTTGGAAACACTGAGTGTAGCATTGGGAGCAGCCTCTGATGTTTTACCGTCTAGCCGGCTTGCTTCCTAGAATGAACAGGCATTGAGTGGGGTGATCCACAGAGAGTAGCTGAAACCTTCAAAGTGTCAGGCCAGCAGCAGGACATTAGCATTTCCGGGGAAGGGTGGGTGTGGCAGTGATATCACAAAGGCCTTTTGCAGGACGTCAGCCTATTGGTCAAAGGTGTTAGGGAGGTGGTGACCTCCGAGAGAGATGCTGACATCAGCCTGGCAGGACAGGAGCACAGGGCCAGGGAAACCTCAGAGACCCCTGTGGCTTTGCTTCAGCAAGTATCCTTCTCGAGGTCTCTCTTTGAGGACTGAGAGAGTGTTAGGGTTGACGTATGTGAGTGTGAGCAGGAGCCTCTTTCGAGTTTTCTCCTTTCCTTTGACGGATTTTACTAGAAAACAGACGTCCCTATTTAGAAGGTAAAAGCCTCCAAGAGGTTTTGGAACCTGCTCAGTCTGATCCATCTGGTGCCAGCTGAATTCTAGGCATGGAAAACAGTAGTTTAAGATGGCAGAATTTTATTCCCTCCCTGGGATTTTGTCCCGTAGAATCACTGGGGACATTAGGGTTTGTCCTTTTCGTTTTACCTTTTCCTCCATCCCTCCTTCCTTTCTCTTCATCTCTTACTTCTTTTGTCCTTTCTCCTGTTCCCCTTTCACCACCAGGAGTGGTGTGTGTGTGTGTGTGTGTGTGTGTGTGTGTGTGTTTGTGTGTGTGTTGCTGGGGGTGCTCTTCACCTCCCCTTGTGGGGAGTTCATCCAAAACTGTATGGTTGAAATAGTGCTTGGACTCCACTGACACTAGATGCTGCCATCCTGTGGCTTAGCATTAGTGTCTGGGATGACTTGGGGCAAGATCTCAACCTCCCCTCAGCCCACTTCACTTCTGGCAGAATCCCTCCTGCCCCCCCGCTAGAGCCGCCTCGATGCCCAACCTGGTTGGGGGTGCAGAAGAGGGTTCTGATAACTTGAGGTTTGGTTTGGAGGTGGAACAGCTGTGAAGAACACTGAGGGGGAGGTAGCAGGAGCTAATCCTACAAGGAGGGGGGTTGGCACTGGAGGATACTAGAAAGGACAAGAAGACTCCATTCTGGGGTTCAGGAGGTGAATTCATCCCTCAGCGGTGGGCAGGTGGTGGGTGGAAATACTGCTGGTTCCAGGTGCCCTTAATTCCCCCTGATTCCTCGGGGCCCTTGAGTCTCTGACAGGTTCTCGTTCCCTTGCAGCAGGAGAACGTCACGGCCAAAGTGATGCACCAGCTCCGCATCATCCGGCAGTTGCGCCAGGTGCCTGAGACACTGCAGGGGCTGTTCCTCTGAGGCCTTCAGCAACTCCCGCTCCCTGCTGCAGGTACTGCTCTGGCTCACTGTAAATGGGGAGCTAGTGGAAGGGGAAATGGAGCCCCCTGGCCCTCACTAAAAGGGAAAGTGGTGGATTCTCCATCTCTTGATGTCATTGAATGAAGACTAGATGCCTTTCTGGAATGTGTGTGCCCAAAGAGTAACTATTGTACTATACAGTAAGCCTATGATATGCAGAGGGTTAGATTAGATGCTCTAAAGGTCTCTTCTGACCATAAAGTCTACTAATTTTGAGTGTAGCATTGGGAGCAGCCTCTGATGTTTTACTGTCTAGCCCGCTTGCTTCCTAGAATGAGGATGCATTGAGTGGGGTGATCCACAGAGAGTAGCTCAAACCTTCAAAGTGTCAGGCCAGTAGCAGGACATTAGCACTTTAGGGTTTGGTTGGGTGTGGCAGTGATATCACAAAGGCCTTATCCTGAACCTCAGCCTATGGGTCAAAGGTGTTAGGGAGGTGGTTACCTGAGAGAGAGATGCTGACATCAGCCAGGCAGGACAGGAGCGCAGGGCCAGGGAAACCTCAGAGACCCCTTTGGCTTTGCTTTAGCAAGTGTCCTTCTCGAGGTCTCCCTTTTTAGGACTCAGAGAGTATTAGGGTTCAAGTATGTGAGTGCGAGGAGGAACCTCTTTCGAGTTTCTCCTTTTATTGATTTTACTAGAAAACAGACGTGCCTGTTGAGAAGGTAAGAACCTTGGAGAGGTTTTTAACCTGCTCAGTCTGCAGTCTGATCCATCTGGTGCCAGCTGAATTCTAGGCATGGAAAACACTAGTTCAAGATGGCAGAATTTTACAGCCCACCTGGGATTTTGTGCCGTAGAATCACTGGGGACATTAGGGTTTGTCCTTTTTGTTTTACCTTTTCCTCCATCCCTCCTTGCTTTCTCTTGTTCCCCTCCCACCACCAGGAGTGGTGTGTGTGTTTGTGTGTTGCTGGGGGTGCTCTTCACCTCCCCTTGTGGGAAGTTGACACTGCAAGTGCTGTGCCTCTGTGGACATCAGCAACTCCCACTCCCTGCTGCAGGTACTGCTCTGGCTCACTGTAAATGGGGTGCTAGTGGAAGGGGAAATGGAACCCCCTGGCCCTCACTAAAAGGGAAAGTGGTGGATTCTCCATCTCTTGATGTCTTTGAATGAAGACTAGATGCCTTTCTGGAATGTGTGTGCCCAAAGAGTAACTATTGTACTATACAGTAAGCCTATGATATGTAGCGGGTTAGATTAGATGCTCTAAAGGTCTCTTCTGACCATAAAGTCTACTAATTTTGGAAACACTGAGTGTAGCATTGGGAGCAGCCTCTGATGTTTTACTGTCTAGCCCACTTGCTTCCTAGAATGAGGATGCATTGAGTGGGGTGATCCACAGAGAGTAGCTCAAACCTTCAAAGTGTCAGGCCAGTAGCAGGACATTAGCACTTTAGGGTTTGGTTGAGTGTGGCAGTGATATCACAAAGGCCTTATCCTGGACCTCAGCCTATGGGTCAAAGGTGTTAGGGAGGTGGTTACCTGAGAGAGAGATGCTGACATCAGCCAGGCAGGACAGGAGCGCAGGGCCAGGGAAACATCAGAGACCCCTTTGGCTTTGCTTTAGCAAGTCTCCTTCTCGAGGTCTCCCTTTTTAGGACTCAGAGAGTATTAGGGTTCAAGTATGTGAGCGCAAGGAGGAACCTCTTTCGAGTTTCTCCTTTTATTGATTTTACTAGAAAACAGACGTGCCTGTTGAGAAGGTAAGAACCTTGGAGAGGTTTTTAACCTGCTCAGTCTGCAGTCTGATCCATCTGGTGCCAGCTGAATTCTAGGCATGGAAAACACTAGTTCAAGGTGGCAGAATTTTAATCCCTCCCTTAATATTGTCTGGTAGAATCACTGGGGACATTAGGGTTTGTCCTTTTCGTTTTACCTTTTCCTCCATCCCTCCTTCCTTTCTCTTTATCTCTTACTTCTTTTGTCCTTTCTCTTGTTCCCCTCCCACCACCAGGAGTGGTGTGTGTGTGTGTGTGTGTGTGTGTGTGTGTGTGTGTGTGTGTGTGTGTGTGTGTGTGTGTGTGTGTGTGTGTGTGTGTTGCTGGGGGTGCTCTTCACCTCCCCTTGTTGGGAGTTGATCCAAAACTGTATGGTTGAAATAGTGCTTGGACTCCACTGACACTAGATGCTGCCATCGTGTGGTTTAGCATTAGTGTCTGGGATGACTTGGGGCAAGATCTCAACCTCCCCGCAACCCACTTCACTGCTGCCAGAATCCCACCTGCCCCCCCTGCTAGAGCCGCCTCCCTGGCCAACCTGGGTGGGGGTGGAGAAGAGGGTTCTGATAACTTGAGCTGTGGTTTGGAGGTGGAACAGCTGTCAAGGGCACTGAGGGGGAGGTAGCAGGAGCTCACCCTACAAGGACGGGGGTTGGCACTGGAGATTCCTAGGCCTTGTCTACACTACGAGAGTAGTTCGATTTTACTTGCATCGAATTTTTGTAATCGATATTGCAAAGTCGAACGTGTGTGTCCACACTAAGGACAGTAATTCGACTTTGTGCGTCCACACTAACGGTGATAGCGTCGACATTCGAAGCGGTGCACTGTGGTCAGCTATCCCACAGTTCCCGCAGTCCCCTCTGCCCATTGGAATTCTGGGTGTAGCCGGCAATGCCTTCTGGGTAACAAAATGAGTCGAGGGTGCTTTTGGGAAACTGTCGTCATCCGTCCATCACTCCCGCCCTCCCTCCCTGAAAGCGCCGGCGGGAAAAGAGTTCGCGCGCTTTTCCAGTCATTGACAGCGCGGACGCCACTGTACTCCGAGCATGGAGCCCGCTGCGACCATCGCTGCAGTTGTGGCCGCTCTCAACGTCTCGCAGCTTATCATAAAGGTTTCCCTGAGGCAGATGCAGAAAAGTCAGGCAAGGAGGCTACGGCACCGCGGTGATGTCCTGAAGTCTGAGAGTAGCACAGACCTGTCAGAAAGCAGGCGACCCAGCGCCGAGGACATCACAGTGGCAATGGGTCATGTTGATGCCGTGGAACGGCGATTCTGGGCACGGGAAACAAGCACTGAGTGGTGGGACCGCATAGTGCTGCAGGTCTGGGATGAATCCCAGTGGCTGCGAAACTTTCGCATGCGGAAGGGAACTTTCCTGGAACTTTGTGAGTTGCTGTCCCCTGCCCTGAAGCGCAGTGACACCCGGTTGCGAGCTGCACTGAGTGTACAGAAGCGAGTGGCCATAGCCCTCTGGAAGCTTGCAACGCCAGACAGCTACCGGTCAGTCGCGAACCAGTTTGGGGTGGGCAAATCTACCGTGGGGGTTGTTGTGATGCAAGTAGCGAAGGCCATCGTTGATGTACTGCTGCCAAAGGTAGTGACCCTGGGAAACGTGGAGGCGATCATAGATGGCTTCGCAGCGATGGGATTCCCAAACTGCGGTGGGGCCATAGATGGAACTCACATCCCTATCCTGGCACCGGACCACCAGGCCACCCAGTACATTAACCGAAAGGGCTACTTTTCCATGGTGCTGCAAGCACTGGTGGACCACAGGGGACGTTTTACCAACATCTACGTGGGATGGCCGGGCAAGGTTCATGACGCTCGTGTTTTCAGGAACTCTGGTCTGTTTAGACGGCTGCAACAAGGTATTTACTTCCCGGACCACAAAATAACTGTTGGGGATGTGGAGATGCCTATAGTCATCCTCGGGGACCCAGCCTACCCGCTAATGCCCTGGCTCATGAAGCCCTATACTGGCGCCCTGGACAGTGAAAAAGAACTCTTCAACTACCGGCTGAGCAAGTGCAGAATGGTGGTGGAGTGTGCTTTTGGCCGTCTCAAGGGGAGATGGAGAAGCTTACTGACTCGCTGTGATCTCAGCGAAACCAATATCCCCATTGTTATAGCAGCTTGCTGTGTGCTCCACAATCTCTGTGAGAGCAAGGGGGAGACCTTTATGGCGGGGTGGGAGGTTGAGGAAAATAGCCTGGCTGGTGATTACTCACAGCCAGACAGCCGGGCGATTAGAAGAGACCAGCGGGAAGCGCTGTGCATCCGGGAGGCTTTGAAAGCAAAGTTCCTGAGTGAGCAGGGTAACCTGTGATTTTATAGTTTGTGTACTGAGAAGCTAAACCTGCCCCCGTTTCTTTACCCAGGTAATGTTGACTATCCTATCCAGTTACATACCCCCTTCACCCCCCCTCCAACACACGTGTCGAAATAAAAATAGTTCTACTTTGTTAAAGCACACCGTTTTCTTTAATACTGTTTTAGCGGGAATTTTTTAAAACTGGGACGCAGACTGTGATGCGGGGCGGGTCTAGTGTTGTGATGCGAATGCAGCTTCTAAACTCAAGGATTGACAGGCTCCGCTGCGGTGGGATGCTTGTTTCAACGGAGCCTGTCACCCCTCCTGATCGGGACTGTGTGTATGGGAGGTCTATTTGACTTTGTGGCAGGGGGAGGACGGTTACAGATCCCATGCTGTGTGGCTCTGTGATCCTGTCTAAGGACCGGCGCTTAAGATCTGTAACTGCCCTCCCCCGCCACAAAGTCACAGAGCAACCCACCCCCCCCAACATTACATCAAAACAACCTCCCAGACTAACCGGGGCAACTAGTCACTGCATCACTGCACTGTGTATGTGCCCTGCTGCTGTGCCTGCCCCCGACTATGTACCCTGCCAAAGGAGACTGTCCTGTCCAATTTCCAACCCCCTTTCCCCTCCTCCTCCAAAAGAACATGATTGAAACAGTAGTTAACAGAAACGAATTTTTTATTATCAACTACACATGGCATTGGGAGGTGAAACTTGGACGTGGGCTTGTGTCAGGCGGGAAGGAAAGAACTTTTCAAATTTTGGGAAATGAGAGCCTTCTGCTACTAGAGCTCTCTGCAGGGGTGGAGTGAGAGTTAGCAGGGACTCTGCCGCCTCTCCTTCTTTGCACTTTGGGTGAGGTGGGTATGGGACTTGGTGGCGGGGGAGGGCGGTTAGAGATGGACTGCAGCGGGGCTCTGTCCTCCTGCCTCCGTTCCTGCAGAACATCCACAAGGCGCCGGAGCGTGTCCGTTTGCTCCCTCAGTAGTCCAAGCAGCGTTAGAGTCGCCTGCTGGTCTTCCTGCCGCCACCTCTCCTCCCGATCCATGTTGGCTTGGTGCATTCGGGTCAAGTTCTCCCGCCACTGGGTCTGCTGTGCTGCCTGGGCTTGGGAAGAGGCCATAAGCTCAGAGAACATGTCCTCCCGTGTCCTCTTCTTCCTACGCCTAATCCGCGCTAGCCTCTGGGAGTGTGATTCCAGGCTAGGTTGTGAGACAGTCGCAGACGGGGCTGTGGAAATGGGAAAAAGGGAGTGAATTCCTCTGAAAGATAAATGTAGTTGTGAACAAAGAACATAGTCTTTCTCTGTGAACAAGACCATGCACAGCACCTTTCACATGCGCACTCAGCACAAGGTCGAATTCTCGGCCTTCGCATTCTGTGCCTGGGGTCTTGAACAGCACATTTGAGAAGCGAGGCAGCACAACGGAATTTCTGTTGCAGGCAGACATGGTAAGCCGTACACTTGTGGCAGTTTAAAACTTTTATATTACCACTGGCCTCATTTCACATTTAAATCAATGTCAGTCCCTGCTGCCAGCAATCCGGCAAGCGGGAACTCTGCCCCTGTCCCACCCCCTCGCGGCTGTCCCCGGGAATGATCCCTTTCGGCTGCCCCTCTCCCGCCTCCACCGCGTGGCTGCAAACCAGCGGTGACAGTTCTGTAAAGGAACGGGAAAGCAGTCCCAACACTAACATTCCCCTACCTAATTAAAAGCAGGTCACCATGGCCGACATCACCCTGATGAGGATCTCCGAGAGCGACAAAGAGAGAATGCTCCGGGAAAGCCTCCAAAGACCAGGGCCGTATGCCGCCCTGCTGTGCAGAGCAATGATCCCCGAGTACCTGATAATCTCGTGGCGCGGCAACGTGTCGTACTTCGGAGGACCCAATAAGGCCGCTCTCCCCAAGAACCTCATGCAACGGCTTTCAAGTTACCTCCAGGAGAGCTTCATCGAGATGTCCCAGGAGGATTACTGCTCTATCCCCGCACATATAGACCGCATTTTACTGTAGCTGCAGTAGCAGGGAATACACAGTAGAGCGGCTTGTGCAGGACAATCACTGAAAACCGGACATTGCTAGATTTCTTTTCAAAACTTGCACTGCCCCTTACTAAACCGTTAAGCGCCTAGGGCACACTAATCATGAACAACCCATTCTTTTAATTGTTAATATTCCTGTTTTGTTAAAAATAAATGTTTAGATGTTTACAACACTTACTGGCTGATCCTTCACCAGATTCTGTGTCCGGGGTAATGGCTGGGGACGCTTCGTAGGGGATCTCTGTAAGGGTGATGAAGAGATCCTGGCTGTCGGGGAAATCAGCGTTGTGAGAGCTGCCAACTGCCTCGCCCTCCTCATCTCCTTCCTCATCTTCCCCGTCCCCTAACATGTCTGAGGAACCGGCCGTGGACAGTATCCCATCCTCAGAGTCCACGGTCACTGGTGGGGTAGTGGTGGCGGCAGCACCGAGGATGGAATGCAGTGCCTCGTAGAAACGGGATGTCTGGGGATGGGATCCGGAGCGTCCGTTTGCCTCTTTGGTCTTCTGGTAGCCTTGTCTCAGCTCCTTGATTTTCACGCGGCACTGCGTTGCATCCCGGCTGTATCCTCTCTCTGCCATGTCTTTAGAGATCTTCTCGTAGATCTTTGCATTCCTTCTTTTGGATCGCAGCTCGGAAAGCACGGACTCATCGCCCCACACAGCGATGAGATCCAAGACTTCACGATCAGTCCATGCTGGGGCTCTCTTTCTATTCACAGACTGCATGGCCATCACTGCTGGAGAGCTCTGCATCGTTGCCAGTGCTGCTGTGCTCGCCACGATGTCCAGACAGGAAATGAGATTCAAACTGGCCAGACAGGAAAAGGAATTCAAATTCAAATTTTCCCGGGGCTTTTCCTGTGTGGCTGGTCAGAGCATCCGAGCTCGCACTGCTGTCCAGAGCGTCAACAGAGTGGTGCACTGTGGGATAGCTCCCGGAGCTATTAGCGTCGATTTCCATCCACACCTAGCCTAATTCGACATGGCCATGTCGAATTTAGCGCTACTCCCCTCGTCGGGGAGGAGTACAGAAGTCGAATTAAAGAGACCTCTATGTCGAACTAAATAGCATCGCAGTGTGGACGGGTGCAGGGTTAATTCGATTTAACGGCGCTAACTTCGACATAAACGCCTAGTGTAGACCAGGCCCTAGAAAGGAGAAGACGACTCCATTCTGGGGTTCAGGAGGTGAATTCATCCCTCAGTGGTGGGCAGGTGCTGGGTGTAAATACTACTGGTTCCAGGTGTCCTTAATTGCCCCTGATTCCTCGGGGCATTTGAGTCTCTGACAGGTTCTCGTTCCCTTGCAGGAGGAGGACGTCACGGCCAAAGGGATGCACCAGCTCCGCATCATCCGGCACTTACGCCATGTGCCTGAGACACTGCAGGGGCTGTTCCTCTGAGGCCTTAGCAACTCCCTCTCCCGGCTGCAGGTACTGCTCTGGCTCACTGTAAATGGGGAGCTAGTGGAAGGGGAAATGGAGCCCCCTGGCACTCACTAAAAGGGAAAGTGGTGGATTCTCCAACTCTTGATGTCATTGATTGAAGACTAGATGCCTTTCTGGAATGTGTGTGCCCAAAAAGTAACTATTGTACTATACTGGAAGCCTATGATATGGAGGGGGTTAGATGAGATGCTGTAAAGGTCTCTTCTGGCCAGAAAGTCTCCTACTTTTGGAAACACTGAGTGTAGTATTGGGAGCAGCCTCTGATGTTTTACTGTCTAGCTAGCTTGCTTCCTAGAATGAAGACGAATTTTGTGGTGTGATCCACAGAGCGTAGCTCAAACCTTCAAAGTGTCAGGCCAGCAGCAGGACATGAGCACTTTAGGGTTTGGTTGGGTATGGCAGTGATATCACAAAGGCTTTTTCAAGGACCTCAGCGTACTGGTCAAAGGTGTTAGGGAGGTGGTGACCTCAGAGAGAGATGCTGTCTTCAGCCAGGGAGGACAGGGGCTTACGACCAGGGAAACCTCAGAGACCCCTGTGGCTTTGCTTCAGCAAGTCTCCTTCTCGAGGTTTCTTTTTGAGGACTGAGAGAGTGTTAGGGTTGACGTATGTGAGTGCGAGCAGGAGCCTCTTTCGAGTTTTCTCCTTTCCTTTTACTGATTTTACTTGAAAATTAGAAGGTAAGAGCCTCCAAGAGGTTTTGGAACCTGCTCAGTCTGATCCATCTGGTGCCAGCTGAATTCTCGGCATGGAAAACAGTAGTTTAAGGTGGCAGAATTTTCTTCCCTCCCTGGAATTTTGTCCCGTGGAATCACTGGGGACACTAGGGTTTGTCCTTTTCGTTTTACCTTTTCCTCCATCCCTCCTTCCTTTCTCTTCATCTCTTACTCCTTTTGTCCTTTCTCTTGTTCCCCTCCCACCTCCAGGAGTGGTGTGTGTGTTGCTGGGGGTGCTCTTCACCTCCCCTTGTGGGAAGTTGATCCAAAACTGTCGGGTTCAAATAGTGCTTGGACTCCACTGACACTAGATGCTGCCATCCTGTGGCTTAGCATTAGTGTCTGGGACAACTTGGGGCAAGATCTCAACTTCCCCGCAACCCACTTCACTGCTGGCAGAATCCCTCCTGCCCCCCCTGCTAGGGCCGCCTCCCTGCGCAACCTGGGTTGGGGTGGAGAAGAGGGTTCTGATAACTTGAGCTGTGGTTTGGAGGTAGAACAGCTGTCAAGGGTACTGAGGGGGAGGTAGCAGGAGCTCACCCTACAAGGTGGTGGGTTGGCACTGGAGGTTACTAGAAAGGACAAGAAGACTCCATTCTGGGGTTCAGGAGGTGAATTCATCCCTCAGTGGTGGGCAGGTAGTCAGTTTAAATATTGCTGGTTCCAGGTGCCCTTAATTCCCCCTGATTCCTCGGCGCGTTTGAGTCTCTGACAGGTTCTCGTTCCCTTGCAGCAGGACGACGTCACGGCCAAAGTGATGCACCAGCTCCGCATCATCCGGCACTTGCGCCATGTGCCTGAGACACTGCAGGGGCTGCGCCTCTGAGGCCTTCAGCAACTCCCGCTCCCTGCTGCAGGTACTGCTCTGTCTCCCTGTAAATGGCGAGCTAGTGGAAGGGGAAATGGAGCCCCCTGGCACTCACTAAAAGGGAAAGTGGTGGATTCTCCATCTCTTGATGTCATTGAATGAAGACTAGATGCCTTTCTGGAATGTGTGTGCCCAAAAAGTAACTATTGTACTATACAGGAGGCCTATGATATGCAGGGGCTTAGATGAGATGCTCTAAAGGTCTCTTGTGGCCATAAAGTCTACAAATTTTGGAAACACTGAGTGTAGTATTGGGAGCAGCCTGTGATGTTTTACTGTCTAGCCGGCTTGCTTCCTAGAATGAAGACGCATTGAGTGGGGTGATCCACAGAGAGTACCTGTGTCAAGGCTGTATCCCCACTTTGAAGTTTAGGGTACAAATGTAGGGGCCTGCATGAAAACCTCTAAGCTTAACCACCATCCCAAGGCTAATTTCCTCCCCTGGGTAGCCTTGAGAAACCTTTCACCAATTCCCTGGTGAATACAGATCCAAACCCCTTGGATCTTAAAACAAGGAGAAATAAACCATCCCCCCTCCTTCCTCCCACCAACTTCTGGTGAATACAGATCCAACCCCCTTGGATCTAAAAGAAGGAGAAATTAACCATTTCCCTCCTTCCTCCCACCAACTCCTGGTGAATCAAGATCCAAACTCCTTGGTTCTTAAAAATAAGGCTTTTAATTAAAGAAAAAGGTAAAAATCATCTCTGTAAAATCAGTATGGAAATTAACCTTACAGGGTAATCAAACTTAAAGAGCTCAGAGGACTCCCCTCTAGTCTTAGGTTCAAAGTACAGCAAACAAAGATAAACACTCTAGTAAAAGGTACATTTACAAGTTGAGAAAACAAAGGAAAACTAACACGCCTTGTTTGAAATAGGAGAGACTTGTTTAGAAAGATGTGGAGAACCTGGACTGATGTCTGGTCCCTCTCAGTCCCGAGGGCGAACACCCACACAAACAAAGAACACAAACAAAAGCCTTCCCCTCCCCAAGATTTGAAAGTATCTTGTCCCCTTATTGGTCCTTTAGGTCAGATGCCAGCCAGGTTACCTGAGCTTCTTAACCCTTTAGAGGGAAAAGGATTTTGGAGTCTCTGGCCAGGAGGATTTCTTAGTACTGTACACAGGACAGCTGTTACCCTTCCCTTTATAGTTATGACCACCTCAAACCTTCAAAGTGTCAGGCCAGCAGCAGGACATTAGCACTTCAGGGTTTGGTTGGGTGTGGCAGTGACATCACAAAGGCCTTTTGCAGGATGTCAGCTTATTGGTCAAATGTGTTAGGGAGGTGGTGACCTCAGAGAGAGATGCTGACATCAGCCTGGCAGGACAGGAGCACAGGGCCAGGGAAACCTCAGAGACCCTGTGGCTTTGCTTCAGCAAGTCTCCTTCTCGGGGTCTTTCTTTGAGGACTGAGAGAGTATTAGGGTTCACGTACGTGAGTGTGTGCAGGAGCCTCTTTCGAGTTTTCTCCTTTCCTTTTACTGATTTTACTAGAAAACAGACGTCCCTGTTTAGAAGGTAAGAGCCTCCAAGAGGTTTTGGCAGCTGCTCAGTCTGATCCACGTGGTGCCAGCTGAATTCTAGGCATGGAAAACAGTAGTTTAAGATGGCAGAATTTTATTCCATCCCTTGGATTTTGTGCCGTAGAATCACTGGGGACGTTAGGGTTTGTCCTTTTTGTTTTACCTTTTCCTCCATCCCTCCTTCCTTTCTCTTCATCTGTTACTTCTTTTGTCCTTTCTCCTCTTCCCCTCCCACCACAAGGAGTGGTGTGTGTGTGTGTGTGTGTGTGTGTTGCTGGGGGTGCTCATCACCTCTCCTTGTGGGAAGTTCATCGAAAACTGTGGGGTTGAAATAGCGTTTGGACTCCACTGACACTAGATGCTGCCATCCTGTGGCTTAGCATTAGTGTCTGGGATGACTTGGGTCAAGATCTCAACTTCCCCGCAACCCACTTCACTGCTGCCAGAATCCCTCCTGCCCCCCCTGCTAGAGCCGCCTCCCTGGCCAACCTGGGTGGGGGTGGAGAACAGTGTTTTTTTCATACGTTCATAGATTCTAGGACTGGAAGGGACCTCGAGAGGTCATCGAGTCCAGTCCCCTGCCCGCATGGCAGGACCATGTAACGGACTTATTAGATAAGGGAAATGCGGTGGACCTAATATACCTGGATTTCAGTAAAGCGTTTGATACTGTACCCCATGAGGAATTATTGGTTAAACTGGAAAACATGGGGATCGATATGAAAATCCAGAGGTGGATAAAGAATTGGTTAATGGGGAGAATGCAGCGGGTCGTATTAAAGGGTGAACTGTCGGGTTGGAGGGAGGTTACTAGTGGAGTGCCTCAAGGTTCGGTTTTGGGACCCATTTTATTTAATCTATTTATAACTGACCTCGGAACCGATTGCAAGAGTGGGCTGATAAAGTTTGCGGATGATACGAAGGTGGGAGGAGTTGCAAATTCGGAGGAGGATAGGGATATTCTGCAGGGAGACTTGAATGAGCTTGTGAATTGGAGTGTCAGAAATAAGATGAAATTTAATAGTGAAAAGTGTAAGGTGATGCACTTGGGGATGACTAATAACAATTTTAGTTACAAGATGGGGACGCATTGGTTAGAAGTAACGGAAGAGGAGAAGGACCTAGGGGTCCTTGTAGAGCGCAGGATGACTATGAGTCGACAATGTGACGTGGCTGTGAAAAAAGCCAATGCGGTCTTGGGATGTATTAGGCGAGGTATATCTAGTAGGGATAAGGAGGTCCTGCTTCCGTTGTATACGGCGCTGGTGAGATCTCATTTGGAGTACTGTGTGTAGTTCTGGTCTCCCATGTTTAAAAAAGATGAACTCAAATTGGAACGGGTGCAGAGAAGGGCGACTAGGATGATCAGAGGAATGGAAAACCTGTCGTATGAAAAGAGATTAGAGGAGCTCGGGTTGTTTAGTCTGACAAAACGAAGGCTGAGGGGGGATATGATTGCTATCTTTAAATATATCAGAGGGATAAATACAAGGGAGGGAGAGGAATTATTTCAGCTGAGTACTAATGTGGACACGAGAACCAATGGATATAAACTGGCCGTGGGGAAGTTCAGGCTTGAAATCAGACGAAGGTTTCTGACCGTCAGAGGGGTGAAATATTGGAACGGCCTTCCGAGGGAAACGGTGGGGGCAACGGACCTGTCTGGTTTTAAGATTAAGTTGGATAAGTTTATGGAGGGAATGGTTTAATGGTAAAACATAGTAGCCGAGGAAAACCAAGCAATGGTACGTAAATAGCATAATGGCAAACAAGGGTCAGGCTAGAGACTCTTGCCTACATGCTCGGGGTATTACTGATCGCCATATTTGGGGTCGGGAAGGAATTTTCCTCCAGGGTAGATTGGCTGAGCCTCTGGAGGTTTTTCGCCTTCCTCCGCAGCATGGGGCAGGGATCACTAGCAGGAGGGTCCCTGCCGATTGAAGTCACTAAAACACAGGATTGGGGACTTCAACGGCACAGTCCAGGGAAGGGTCTTGTGGCCTGCAGCATGCAGGGGGTCAGACCAGATGATCATAATGCTCCCTTCTGACCTTAAAGTCTATGAGTCTATGAGACCAAATACCATCCCTGATAGACATTTATCTAACCTCCTCTTAAATATCTCAAGAGATGGAGATTCCACAACCTCCCTCGGCAATTTATTCCAGTGTTTAACCACCCTGACAGTTAGGAACTTTTTCCTAATGTCCAACCTAGACCTCCCTTGCTGCACTTTAAACCCATTGCTTCTGGTTCTATCCTTAGAGGCTAAGGTGAACAAGTTTTCTCCCTCCTCCTTATGACACCCTTTTAAATACCTGAAAACTGCTATCATGTCTCCTCTCAGTCTTCTCTTTTCCAAACTAAACAAAGCCAATTCTTTCAGCCTTCCTTCATAGGTCATGTTCTCAAGACCTTTAATCATTCTTGTTGCTCTTCTCTGGACCCTTTCCAATTTCTCCACATCTTTTTTAAAATGCGGTGCCCAGAACTGGACACAATACTCCAGCTGAGGCCTAACCAGAGCAGAGTAGAGCGGAAGAATGACTTCTCGTGTCTTGCTCACAACAGACCTGTTAATACATCCCAGAATCAGGTTTGCTTTTTTTGCAACAGCATCACACTGTTGACTCATATTTAGCTTGTGGTCCACTATAACCCCTAGATCCCTTTCTGCCGTACTCCTTCCTAGACAGTCTCTTCCCATTCTGTATGTGTGAAACTGATTGTTCCTTCCTAAGTGGAGCACTTTGCATTTGTCTTTGTTAAACTTCATCCTGTTTAACTCAGACCATTTCTCCAATTTGTCCAGATCATTTTGAATTATGACCCTGTCCTCCAAAGCAGTTGCAATCCCTCCCAGTTTGGTATCATCCGCAAACTTAATAAGCGTACTTTCTATGCCAATATCTAAGTCGTTGATGAAGATATTGAACAGCGCCGGTCCCAAAACAGACCCCTGCGATACCCCACTCGTTATGGCTTTCCAGCAGGATTGGGAACTATTAATAACAACTCTCTGAGTACGGTTATCCAGCCAGTTATGCACCCACCTTATAGTAGCCCCATCTAAATTGTATTTGCCTAGTTTATCAATAAGAATATCATGCGAGACCGTATCAAAAGCCTTACTAAAGTCTAGGTATACCACATCCACAGCCTCACCCTTATCCACAAGGCTCGTTATCCTATCAAAGAAAGCTATCAGATTGGTTTGACATGATTTGTTCTTCACAAATCCATGCCGGCTGTTCCCTATCACCTTACCACCTTCCAAGTGTTTGCAGATGATTTCCTTAATTACTTGCTCCATTATCTTCCCTGGCACAGAAGTTAAACTCACTGGGGTCTGTAGTTTCCTGGGTTGTTTTTATTTCCCTTTTTATAGATGGGCACTATATTTGCCCTTTTCCAGTCTTCTGGAATCTCTCCCGTCTCCCCTGATTTTCCAAAGATAATAGCTAGAGGCTCAGATACCTCCTCTATTAGCTCCTTGAGTATTCTAGGATGCATTTCATCAGGCCCGGGTGACTTGCAGGCATCTAACTTTTCTAAGTGATTTTTAACTTGTTCTTTTTTTATTTTATCTGCTAAACCTACCCCCTTCCCATTAGCATTCACTATGTTAGGCATTCCTTCAGACTTCTCGGTGAAGACCGAAACAAAGAAGTCATTAAGCATCTCCGCCATTTCCAAGTTTCCTATTACTGTTTCTCCCTCTTCACTAAGCAGTGGGCCTACCCTGTCTTTGGTCTTCCTCTTGCTTCTAATGTATTGATAAAAAGTCTTCTTGTTTCCCTTTATTCCCGTAGCTAGTTTGAGCTCATTTTGTGCCTTTGCCTTTCTAATCTTGCCCCTGCATTCCTGTGTTGTTTGCCTATATTCATCCTTTGTAATCTGTCCCAGTTTCCATTTTTGATATGACTCCTTTTTATTTTTTAGATCATGCAAGATCTCATGGTTAAGCCAAGGTGGTCTTTTGCCACATTTTCTATCTTTCCTAACCAGCGGAATAGCTTGCTTTTGGGCCCTTAATAGTGTCCCTTTGAAAAACTGCCAACTCTCCTCAGTTGTTTTTCCCCTCAGTCTTGATTCCCATGGGACCTTACCTATCAGCTCTCTGAGCTTACCAAAATCTGCCTTCCTGAAATCCATTGTCTCTATTTTGCTGTTCTCCCTTCTACCCTTCCTTAGAATTGCAAACTCTATGATTCCATGATCACTTTCACCCAGGCTGCCTTCTACTTTCAAATTCTCAACGAGTTCCTCCCTATTTGTTAAAATCAAGTCTAGAACAGCTTCCCCCCAGTAGCTTTTCAACCTTCTGAAATAAAAAGTTGTCTCCAATGCAGTCCAGGAATTTGTTGGATAGTCTGTGCCCCGCTGTGTTATTTTCCCAACATATAGCCGGATAGTTGAAGTCCCCCATCACCACCAAATCTTGGGCTTTGGATGATTTTGTTAGTTGCTTAAAAAAAGCCTCATCCACCTCTTCCACCTGGTTAGGTGGCCTGTAGTAGACTCCTAGCATGACATCTCCCTTGTTTTTTACCCCTTTTAGCCTAACCCAGAGACTCTCAACACTTCCGTCTCCTATGTCCATCTCCAACTCAGTCCAAGTGTGTACATTTTTAATATACAAGGCAACACCTCCTCCCTTTTTCCCCTGTCTATCCTTCCTGAGCAAGCTGTACCCATCCACACCAACATTCCAATCATGTGTATTATCCCACCAAGTTTCAGTGATGCCAACAATGTCATAGTTGTATTTATTTATTAGCACTTCCAGTTCTTCCTGCTTATTCCCCATACTTCTCGCATTTGTATAGAGACATCTAAGATACTGGTTTGATCTTTCCTCCCAGTTTTGTCCTGACCCTCCTTTCCCTCTGACAATATAGCCCACACTCCCTCTCGTTTTTGACCCATCTCCCCGGTCTCCATGTTCCCCACTTACCTGTGGGCTTTGCTCACCTGTCCCCGTCGAACCTAGTTTAAAGCCCTCCTCACTAGGTTAGCCAGTCTGTGTCCAAAGGTACTAATAACTTGAGCTGTGGTTTGGAGGTGGAACAGCTGTCAAGGGCACTGAGGGGGAGATAGCAGGAGCTCATCCTTCAAGGAGGGGGGTTGGCACTGGAGGTTACTAGAAAGGACAAGAAGACTCCATTCTGGGGTTCAGGAGGTGAATTTATCCCTCAGTGGTGGGCAGGTGATGGGTGGAAGTAGTGCTGGTTCCAGGTGCCCTTAATTCCCGCTGATTCCTCGGGGCGTTTGAATCTCTGACAGGTTCTCGTTCCCTTGCAGCAGGAGGACGTCACGGCCAAAAGTGATGCACCAGCTCCGCATCATCCGGCACTTGCGCCAGATTCCTGAGACACTGCAGGGGCTGTGCCTCTGAGGCCATCAGCAACTCCCGCTCCCTGCTGCAGGTACTGCTCTGGCTCACTGTAAATGGGGAGCTAGTGGAAGGGGAAATGGAGCCCCCTGGCCCTCACTAAAAGGGAAAGTGGTGGATTCTCCATCTCTTGATGTCATTGAAGGAAGACTAGATGCCTTTCTGGAATGTGTGTGCCCAAAGAGTAACTATTGTACTATACAGCAAGCCTATGGTATGCAAGGGGTTAGATGAGATGCTCTAAAGGTCTCTTCTGGCCATAAAGTCCCCTAATTTTGGAAACACTGAGTGTAGCATTGGGAGCAGCCTCTGATGTTTTACTGTCTAGCCCGCTTGCTTCCTAGAATGAGGATGCATTGAGTGGGGTGATCCACAGAGAGTAGCTCAAACCTTCAAAGTGTCATTCCAGTAGCAGGACATTAGCACTTTAGGGTTTGGTTGGGTGTGGCAGTGATATCACAAAGGCCTTATCCTGGACCTCAGCCTATGGGTCAAAGGTGTTAGGGAGGTGGTTACCTGAGAGAGAGATGCTGACATCAGCCAGGCAGGACAGGAGCACAGGGCCAGGGAAACCTCAGAGACCCCTGTGGCTTTGCTTCAGCAAGTCTCCTTCTCGAGGTCTCTCTTTGAGGACTGAGAGAGTGTTAGGGTTGACGTATGTGAGTGTGAGCAGGAGCCTCTTTCGAGTTTTCTCCTTTCCTTTTGACGGATTTTACTAGAAAACAGACGTCCCTATTTAGAAGGTAAGAGCCTCCAAGAGGTTTTGGAACCTGCTCAGTCTGATCCATCTGGTGCCAGCTGAATTCTATACTGAGGTCACAATGACTTCTTACACAGCTCTTTCTCACCCGTCTCACACAATCCTCACACAATCCTCGCTTCTACAAATCTCGCGTTATCAGGGTTATCAGGGTCACAGCTAGCTTGACTCTTGCTAACAAAGACTGTCTCTTGCTAACGAAGCCTGACTCTTGCTAACAACCATCATGCATTGCAGTTCCCTTCTACGAAGCCTGACTCTTGCTAACAACCATCATGCATTGCAGTTCCCTTCTGTCAGTTCTTTTCTCTGCTTCCACAGAGCCTCCAAGAGGTTTTGGAACCTGCTCAGTCTGATCCATCTGGTGCCAGCTGAATTCTCGGCATGGAAAACAGTAGTTTAAGGTGGCAGAATTTTATTCCCTCCCTGGAATTTTGTCCCATGGAATCACTGGGGACACTAGGGTTTGTCCTTTTCGTTTTACCTTTTCCTCCATCCCTCCTTCCTTTCTCTTCATCTCTTCTTTTGTCCTTTCTCTTGTTCCCCTCCCACCTCCAGGAGTGGTGTGTGTGTTGCTGGGGGTGCTCTTCACCTCCCCTTGTGGGAAGTTGATCCAAAACTGTCGGGTTCAAATAGTGCTTGGACTCCACTGACACTAGATGCTGCCATCCTGTGGCTTAGCATTAGTGTCTGGGACAACTTGGGGCAAGATCTCAACTTCCCCGCAACCCACTTCACTGCTGGCAGAATCCCTCCTGCCCCCCCTGCTAGGGCCGCCTCCCTGCGCAACCTGGGTTGGGGTGGAGAAGAGGGTTCTGATAACTTGAGCTGTGGTTTGGAGGTAGAACAGCTGTCAAGGGTACTGAGGGGGAGGTAGCAGGAGCTCACCCTACAAGGTGGTGGGTTGGCACTGGAGGTTACTAGAAAGGACAAGAAGACTCCATTCTGGGGTTCAGGAGGTGAATTCATCCCTCAGTGGTGGGCAGGTAGTCAGTTTAAATACTGCTGGTTCCAGGTGCCCTTAATTCCCCCTGATTCCTCGGGGCGTTTGAGTCTCTGACAGGTTCTCGTTCCCTTGCAGGAGGAGGACGTCACGGCCAAAGTGATGCACCCGCATCATCTGCCACTTGCGCCAGGTGCCTGAGACACTGCAGGGGCTGCGCCTCTGAGGCCTTCAGCAACTCCCGCTCCCTGCTGCAGGTACTGCTCTGTCTCACTGTAAATGGGGTGCTAGTGGAAGGGGAAATGGAGCCCCCTGGCACTCACTAAAAGGGAAAGTGGTGGATTCTCCATCTCTTGATGTCATTGAATGAAGACTAGATGCCTTTCTGGAATGTGTGTGCCCAAAAAGTAACTATTGTACTATACAGGAGGCCTATGATATGCAGGGGCTTAGATGAGATGCTCTAAAGGTCTCTTGTGGCCATAAAGTCTACAAATTTTGGAAACACTGAGTGTAGTATTGGGAGCAGCCTGTGATGTTTTACTGTCTAGCCGGCTTGCTTCCTAGAATGAAGACGCATTGAGTGGGGTGATCCACAGAGAGTACCTGTGTCAAGGCTGTATCCCCACTTTGAAGTTTAGGGTACAAATGTAGGGGCCTGCATGAAAACTTCTAAGCTTAACCACCATCCCAAGGCTAATTTCCTCCCCTGGGTAGCCTTGAGAAACCTTTCACCAATTCCCTGGTGAATACAGATCCAAACCCCTTGGATCTTAAAACAAGGAGAAATAAACCATCCCCCCTCCTTCCTCCCACCAACTTCTGGTGAATACAGATCCAACCCCCTTGGATCTAAAAGAAGGAGAAATTAACCATTCCCCTCCTTCCTCCCACCAACTCCTGGTGAATCAAGATCCAAACTCCTTGGATCTTAAAACAAGGAAAAATCAATCAGGTTCTTAAAAATAAGGCTTTTAATTAAAGAAAAAGGTAAAAATCATCTCTGTAAAATCAGTATGGAAATTAACCTTACAGGGTAATCAAACTTAAAGAGCTCAGAGGACTCCCCTCTAGTCTTAGGTTCAAAGTACAGCAAACAAAGATAAACACTCTAGGAAAAGGTACATTTACAAGTTGAGAAAACAAAGGAAAACTAACACGCCTTGTTTGAAATAGGAGAGACTTGTTTAGAAAGATGTGGAGAACCTGGATTGATGTCTGGTCCCTCTCAGTCCCGAGGGCGAACACCCACACAAACAAAGAACACAAACAAAAGCCTTCCCCTCCCCAAGATTTGAAAGTATCTTGTCCCCTTATTGGTCCTTTAGGTCAGATGCCAGCCAGGTTACCTGAGCTTCTTAACCCTTTAGAGGGAAAAGGATTTTGGAGTCTCTGGCCAGGAGGATTTCTTAGTACTGTACACAGGACAGCTGTTACCCTTCCCTTTATAGTTATGACAACCTCAAACCTTCAAAGTGTCAGGCCAGCAGCAGGACATTAGCACTTCAGGGTTTGGTTGGGTGTGGCAGTGACATCACAAAGGCCTTTTGCAGGATGTCAGCTTATTGGTCAAATGTGTTAGGGAGGTGGTGACCTCAGAGAGAGATGCTGACATCAGCCTGGCAGGACAGGAGCACAGGGCCAGGGAAACCTCAGCGACCCTGTGGCTTTGCTTCAGCAAGTCTCCTTCTCGGGGTCTTTCTTTGAGGACTGAGAGAGTATTAGGGTTCACGTACGTGAGTGCGTGCAGGAGCCTCTTTCGAGTTTTCTCCTTTCCTTTTACTGATTTTACTAGAAAACAGACGTCCCTGTTTAGAAGGTAAGAGCCTCCAAGAGGTTTTGGCAGCTGCTCAGTCTGATCCACGTGGTGCCAGCTGAATTCTAGGCATGGAAAACAGTAGTTTAAGATGGCAGAATTTTATTCCATCCCTTGGATTTTGTGCCGTAGAATCACTGGGGACATTAGGGTTTGTCCTTTTTGTTTTACCTTTTCCTCCATCCCTCCTTCCTTTCTCTTCATCTCTTACTTGTTTTGTCCTTTCTCCTGTTCCCCTCCCACCACCAGGAGTGGTGTGTGTGTCTGTGTGTGTGTGTTGGTGGGGGTGCTCATCACCTCTCCTTGTGGGAAGTTCATCGAAAACTGTGGGGTTGAAATAGTGTTTGGACTCCACTGACACTAGATGCTGCCATCCTGTGGCTTAGCATTAGTGTCTGGGATGACTTGGGTCAAGATCTCAACTTCCCCGCAACCCACTTCACTGCTGCCAGAATCCCTCCTGCCCCCCCTGCTAGAAAACCTGTTGTATGAAAAGAGATTAGAGGAGCTCGGGTTGTTTAGTCTGACAAAACGAAGGCTGAGGGGGGATATGATTGCTATCTTTAAATATATCAGAGGGATAAATACAAGGGAGGGTGAGGAATTATTTCAGCTGAGTACTAATGTGGACACGAGAACCAATGGATATAAACTGGCCATGGGGAAGTTCAGGCTTGAAATCAGACGAAGGTTTCTGACCGTCAGAGGGGTGAAATATTGGAACGGCCTTCCGAGGGAAACGGTGGGAGCAACGGACCTGTCTGGTTTTAAGATTAAGTTGGATAAGTTTATGGAGGGAATGGTTTAATGGTAAAACATAGTAGCCGAGGAAAACCAAGCAATGGTACGTAAATAGCATAATGGCAAACAAGGGTCAGGCTAGAGACTCTTGCCTACATGCTCGGGGTATTACTGATCGCCATATTTGGGGTCGGGAAGGAATTTTCCTCCAGGGTAGATTGGCTGAGCCTCTGGAGGTTTTTCGCCTTCCTCCGCAGCATGGGGCAGGGATCACTAGCAGGAGGGTCCCTGCCGATTGAAGTCACTAAAACACAGGATTGGGGACTTCAACGGCACAGTCCAGGGAAGGGTCTTGTGGCCTGCAGCATGCAGGGGGTCAGACCAGATGATCATAATGGTCCCTTCTGACCTTAAAGTCTATGAGTCTATAAGACCAAATACCATCCCTGATAGACATTTATCTAACCTCCTCTTAAATATCTCAAGAGATGGAGATTCCACAACCTCCCTCGGCAATTTATTCCAGTGTTTAACCACCCTGACAGTTAGGAACTTTTTCCTAATGTCCAACCTAGACCTCCCTTGCTGCACTTTAAACCCATTGCTTCTGGTTCTATCCTTAGAGGCTAAGGTGAACAAGTTTTCTCCCTCCTCCTTATGACACCCTTTTAAATACCTGAAAACTGCTATCATGTCTCCTCTCAGTCTTCTCTTTTCCAAACTAAACAAAGCCAATTCTTTCAGCCTTCCTTCATAGGTCATGTTCTCAAGACCTTTAATCATTCTTGTTGCTCTTCTCTGGACCCTTTCCAATTTCTCCACATCTTTTTTAAAATGCGGTGCCCAGAACTGGACACAATACTCCAGCTGAGGCCTAACCAGAGCAGAGTAGAGCGGAAGAATGACTTCTCGTGTCTTGCTCACAACAGACCTGTTAATACATCCCAGAATCAGGTTTGCTTTTTTTGCAAGAGCATCACACTGTTGACTCATATTTAGCTTGTGGTCCACTATAACCCCTAGATCCCTTTCTGCCGTACTCCTTCCTAGACAGTCTCTTCCCATTCTGTATGTGTGAAACTGATTGTTCCTTCCTAAGTGGAGCACTTTGCATTTGTCTTTGTTAAACTTCATCCTGTTTAACTCAGACCATTTCTCCAATTTGTCCAGATCATTTTGAATTATGACCCTGTCCTCCAAAGCAGTTGCAATCCCTCCCAGTTTGGTATCATCCGCAAACTTAATAAGCGTACTTTCTATGCCAATATCTAAGTCGTTGATGAAGATATTGAACAGCGCCGGTCCCAAAACAGACCCCTGCGATACCCCACTCCTTATGGCTTTCCAGCAGGATTGGGAACTATTAATAACAACTCTCTGAGTACGGTTATCCAGCCAGTTATGCACCCACCTTATAGTAGCCCCATCTAAATTGTATTTGCCTAGTTTATCAATAAGAATATAAAAAAAGCCTCATCCACCTCTTCCACCTGGTTAGGTGGCCTGTAGTAGACTCCTAGCATGTCATCTCCCTTGTTTTTTACCCCTTTTAGCCTAACCCAGAGACTCTCAACACTTCCGTCTCCTATGTCCATCTCTACCTCAGTCCAAGTGTGTACATTTTTAATATACAAGGCAACACCTCCTCCCTTTTTCCCCTGTCTATCCTTCCTGAGCAAGCTGTACCCATCCACACCAACATTCCAATCATGTGTATTATCCCACCAAGTTTCAGTGATGCCAACAATGTCATAGTTGTGTTTATTTATTAGCACTTCCAGTTCTTCCTGCTTATTCCCCATACTTCTCGCATTTGTATATAGGCATCTAAGATACTGGTTTGATGTTTCCTCCCAGTTTTGTCCTGACCCTCCTTTCCCTCTGACAATATAGCCCACACTCCCTCTCGTTTTTGACCCATCTCCCCGGTCTCCATGTTCCCCACTTACCTGTGGGCTTTGCTCACCTGTCCCGTTCGAACCTAGTTTAAAGCCCTCCTCACTAGGTTAGCCAGTCTGTGTCCAAAGGTACTAATAACTTGAGCTGTGGTTTGGAGGTGGAACAGCTGTCAAGGGTACTGAGGGGGAGATAGCAGGAGCTCATCCTTCAAGGAGGGGGGTTGGCACTGGAGGTTACTAGAAAGGACAAGAAGACTCCATTCTGGGGTTCAGGAGGTGAATTTATCCCTCAGTGGTGGGCAGGTGATGGGTGGAAGTAGTGCTGGTTCCAGGTGCCCTTAATTCCCGCTGATTCCTCGGGGCGTTTGAGTCTCTGACAGGTTCTCGTTCCCTTGCAGCAGGAGGACGTCACGGCCAAAAGTGATGCACCAGCTCCGCATCGTCCGGCACTTGCGCCAGATTCCTGAGACACTGCAGGGGCTGTGCCTCTGAGGCCATCAGCAACTCCCGCTCCCTGCTGCAGGTACTGCTCTGGCTCACTGTAAATGGGGAGCTAGTGGAAGGGGAAATGGAGCCCCCTGGCACTCACTAAAAGGGAAAGTGGTGGATTCTCCATCTCTTGATGTCATTGAAGGAAGACTAGATGCCTTTCTGGAATGTGTGTGCCCAAAAAGTAACTATTGTACTATACAGCAAGCCTATGGTATGCAAGGGGTTAGATGAGATGCTCTAAAGGTCTCTTCTGGCCATAAAGTCCCCTAATTTTGGAAACACTGAGTGTAGCATTGGGAGCAGCCTCTGATGTTTTACCGTCTAGCCGGCTTGCTTCCTAGAATGAACAGGCATTGAGTGGGGTGATCCACAGAGAGTAGCTGAAACCTTCAAAGTGTCAGGCCAGCAGCAGGACATTAGCACTTAAGGGTTTGATTGGTGGCAGTGATATCACAAAGGTCTTTTGCAGGACCTCAGCATATTGGTCAAAGGTGTTAGGGAGGTGGTAACCTCAGAGAGAGATGCTGCCATCAGCGAGGCAGTACAGGGGCGCATGGCCAGGGAAACCTCAGAGACCCCTGTGGCTTTGCTTCAGCAAGTCTCCTTCTCGAGGTTTCTCTTGAGGACTGAGAGAGTATTAGGATTCACGTATTTGAGTGAGAGCAGGAGCCTCTTTCGAGTTGTCTCCTTTCCTTTTACTGATTTTACTAGAAAACAGACGTCCCTGTTTAGAAGGTAAGAGCCTCCAAGAGGTTTTGGCAGCTGCTCAGTCTGATCCACGTGGTGCCAGCTGATTTCTAGGCATGGAAAACAGTAGTTTAAGATGGCAGAATTTTATTCCATCCCTTGGATTTTGTGCCATAGAATCACTGGGGACATTAGGGTTTGTCCTTTTTGTTTTACCTTTTCCTCCATCCCTCCTTCCTTTCTCTTCATCTCTTACTTCTTTTGTCCTTTCTCCTGTTCCCCTCCCACCACCAGGAGTGGTGTGTGTGTGTGTGTGTGTGTGTGTGTTGCTGGGGGTGCTCATCACCTCTCCTTGTGGGAAGTTCATCGAAAACTGTGGGGTTGAAATAGTGTTTGGACTCCACTGACACTAGATGCTGCCATCCTGTGGCTTAGCATTAGTGTCTGGGATGACTTGGGGCAAGATCTCAACTTCCCCGCAACCCACTTCACTGCTGCCAGAATCCCTCCTGCCCCCCCTGCTAGAGCCGCCTCCCTGGCCAACCTGGGTGGGGGTGGAGAACAGTGTTTTTTTCATACGTTCATAGATTCTAGGACTGGAAGGGACCTCGAGAGGTCATCGAGTCCAGTCCCCTGCCCGCATGGCAGGACCATGTAACGGACTTATTAGATAAGGGAAATGCGGTGGACCTAATATACCTAGATTTCAGTAAAGCGTTTGATACTGTACCCCATGAGGAATTATTGGTTAAACTGGAAAACATGGGGATCGATATGAAAATCCAGAGGTGGATAAAGAATTGGTTAATGGGGAGAATGCAGCGGGTCGTATTAAAGGGTGAACTGTCGGGTTGGAGGGAGGTTACTAGTGGAGTGCCTCAAGGTTCGGTTTTGGGACCCATTTTATTTAATCTATTTATAACTGACCTCGGAACCGATTGCAAGAGTGGGCTGATAAAGTTTGCGGATGATACGAAGGTGGGAGGAGTTGCAAATTCGGAGGAGGATAGGGATATTCTGCAGGGAGACTTGAATGAGCTTGTGAATTGGAGTGTCAGAAATAAGATGAAATTTAATAGTGAAAAGTGTAAGGTGATGCACTTGGGGATGACTAATAACAATTTTAGTTACAAGATGGGGACGCATTGGTTAGAAGTAACGGAAGAGGAGAAGGACCTAGGGGTCCTTGTAGACCGCAGGATGACTATGAGTCGACAATGTGACGTGGCTGTGAAAAAAGCCAATGCGGTCTTGGGATGTATTAGGCGAGGTATATCTAGTAGGGATAAGGAGGTCCTGCTTCCGTTGTATACGGCGCTGGTGAGACCTCATTTGGAGTACTGTATGTAGTTCTGGTCTCCCATGTTAAAAAAAGATGAACTCAAATTGGAACGGGTGCAGAGAAGGGCGACTAGGATGATCAGAGGAATGGAAAACCTGTCGTATGAAAAGAGATTAGAGGAGCTCGGGTTGTTTAGTCTGACAAAACGAAGGCTGAGGGGGGATATGATTGCTATCTTTAAATATATCAGAGGGATAAATACAAGGGAGGGAGAGGAATTATTTCAGCTGAGTACTAATGTGGACACGAGAACCAATGGATATAAACTGGCCGTGGGGAAGTTCAGGCTTGAAATCAGACGAAGGTTTCTGACCGTCAGAGGGGTGAAATATTGGAACGGCCTTCCGAGGGAAACGGTGGGGGCAACGGACCTGTCTGGTTTTAAGATTAAGTTGGATAAGTTTATGGAGGGAATGGTTTAATGGTAAAACATAGTAGCCGAGGAAAACCAAGCAATGGTACGTAAATAGCATAATGGCAAACAAGGGTCAGGCTAGAGACTCTTGCCTACATGCTCGGGGTATTACTGATCGCCATATTTGGGGTCGGGAAGGAATTTTCCTCCAGGGTAGATTGGCTGAGCCTCTGGAGGTTTTTCGCCTTCCTCCGCAGCATGGGGCAGGGATCACTAGCAGGAGGGTCCCTGCCGATTGAAGTCACTAAAACACAGGATTGGGGACTTCAACGGCACAGTCCAGGGAAGGGTCTTGTGGCCTGCAGCATGCAGGGGGTCAGACCAGATGATCATAATGGTCCCTTCTGACCTTAAAGTCTATGAGTCTATAAGACCAAATACCATCCCTGATAGACATTGATCTAACCTACTCTTAAATATCTCAAGAGATGGAGATTCCACAACCTCCCTCGGCAATTTATTCCAGTGTTTAACCACCCTGACAGTTAGGAACTTTTTCCTAATGTCCAACCTAGACCTCCCTTGCTGCACTTTAAACCCATTGCTTCTGGTTCTATCCTTAGAGGCTAAGGTGAACAAGTTTTCTCCCTCCTCCTTATGACACCCTTTTAAATACCTGAAAACTGCTATCATGTCTCCTCTCAGTCTTCTCTTTTCCAAACTAAACAAAGCCAATTCTTTCAGCCTTCCTTCATAGGTCATGTTCTCAAGACCTTTAATCATTCTTGTTGCTCTTCTCTGGACCCTTTCCAATTTCTCCACATCTTTTTTAAAATGCGGTGCCCAGAACTGGACACAATACTCCAGCTGAGGCCTAACCAGAGCAGAGTAGAGCGGAAGAATGACTTCTCGTGTCTTGCTCACAACAGACCTGTTAATACATCCCAGAATCAGGTTTGCTTTTTTTGCAACAGCATCACACTGTTGACTCATATTTAGCTTGTGGTCCACTATAACCCCTAGATCCCTTTCTGCCGTACTCCTTCCTAGACAGTCTCTTCCCATTCTGTATGTGTGAAACTGATTGTTCCTTCCTAAGTGGAGCACTTTGCATTTGTCTTTGTTAAACTTCATCCTGTTTAACTCAGACCATTTCTCCAATTTGTCCAGATCATTTTGAATTATGACCCTGTCCTCCAAAGCAGTTGCAATCCCTCCCAGTTTGGTATCATCCGCAAACTTAATAAGCGTACTTTCTATGCCAATATCTAAGTCGTTGATGAAGATATTGAGCAGTGCCGGTCCCAAAACAGACCCCTGCGATACCCCACTCGTTATGGCTTTCCAGCAGGATTGGGAACTATTAATAACAACTCTCTGAGTACGGTTATCCAGCCAGTTATGCACCCACCTTATAGTAGCCCCATCTAAATTGTATTTGCCTAGTTTATCAATAAGAATATAAAAAAAGCCTCATCCACCTCTTCCACCTGATTAGGTGGCCTGTAGTAGACTCCTAGCATGACATCTCCCTTGTTTTTTACCCCTTTTAGCCTAACCCAGAGACTCTCAACACTTCCGTCTCCTATGTCCATCTCTACCTCAGTCCAAGTGTGTACATTTTTAATATACAAGGCAACACCTCCTCCCTTTTTCCCCTGTCTATCCTTCCTGAGCAAGCTGTACCCATCCACACCAACTTTCCAATCATGTGTATTATCCCACCAAGTTTCAGTGATGCCAACAATGTCATAGTTGTATTTATTTATTAGCACTTCCAGTTCTTCCTGCTTATTCCCCATACTTCTCGCATTTGTATATAGGCATCTAAGACCCTGGTTTGATCTTTCCTCCCAGTTTTGTCCTGACCCTCCTTTCTCTCTGACAATATAGCCCACACTCCCTCTCGTTTTTGACCCATCTCCCCGGTCTCCATGTTCCCCACTTACCTGTGGGCTTTGCTCACCTGTCCCCGTCGAACCTAGTTTAAAGCCCTCCTCACTAGGTTAGCCAGTCTGTGTCCAAAGGTACTAATAACTTGAGCTGTGGTTTGGAGGTGGAACAGCTGTCAAGGGCACTGAGGGGGAGATAGCAGGAGCTCACCCTACAAGGAGGGGGGTTGGCACTGGAGGTTACTAGAAAGGAGAAGAAGACTCCATTCTGGGGTTCAGGAGGTGAATTTATCCCTCAGTGGTCGGCAGGTGCTGGGTGGAAATACTGCTGGTTCCAGGTGCCCTTAATTCCTCCTGATTCCTCGGGGCGTTTGAGTCTCTGACAGGTTCTCGTTCCCTTGCAGCAGGAGGACGTCACGGCCAAAAGTGATGCACCAGCTCCGCATCATCCGGCACTTGCGCCAGATTCCTGAGACACTGCAGGGGCTGTGCCTCTGAGGCCATCAGCAACTCCCGCTCCCTGCTGCAGGTACTGCTCTGGCTCACTGTAAATGGGGAGGTAGTGGAAGGGGAAATGGAGCCCCCTGGCACTCACTAAAAGGGAAAGTGGTGGATTCTCCAACTCTTGATGTCATTGATTGAAGACTAGATGCCTTTCTGGAACGTGTGTGCCCAAAAAGTAACTATTGTACTATACTGGAAGCCTAAGATATGGAGGGGCTTAGATGAGATGCTGTAAAGGTCTCTTCTGGCCAGAAAGTCTCCTACTTTTGGAAACACTGAGTGTAGTATTGGGAGCAGCCTCTGATGTTTTACTGTCTAGCCGGCTTGCTTCCTAGAATGAAGACGCATTGAGTGGGGTGATCCACACAGAGTAGCTCAAACCTCCAAAGTGTCAGGCCAGCAGCAGGATATTAGCACTTCAGGGGATGGGTGGGTGTGGCAGTGACATCACAAAGGCCTTTTCAGGACCTCAGCCTATTGGTCAAAGGTGTTAGGGAGGTGGTGACCTCAGAGAGAGATGCTCACATCAGCCAGGCAAAACAGGGGCGCAGGGCCAGGGAAACCTCAGAGACCCCTGTGGCTTTGCTTCAGCAAGTCTCCTTTTCGAGCTCTCTTTGAGGACTGAGAGAGTATTAGGGTTCACATATGTGAGTGTGAGCAGGAGCCTCTTTCGAGTTTTCTCCTTTCCTTTTACCCATTTTACTAGAAAACAGAAGTCCCTGTTGAGAAAGTAAGTGCCTCGGAGAGGTTTGTAACCTGTTCAGTCTGATCCACCTGGTGCCATCTGAATTCTAGGCATGGAAAACACTAGTTTAAGGTGGCAGAATTTTATTCCCTCCCTGGGATTTTGTCCCGTAGAATCACTGGGGATATTAGGAAAACAACAAGGAGTCTGGTGGCACCTTAAAGACTAACAGATTTATTTGGGCATAAGCTTTCGTGAGTAAAAACCTCACTTCTTCGGATGCATAGAGTGAAAGTTACAGATGCAGGCATTATATACTGACACATGGAGAGCAGGGAGTTACTTCACAAGTGGAGAACCAGTGTTGACAGGGCCAATTCAAAAATCAGGGTGGATGTAGTCCACTCCAAATAATAGATGAGGAGGTGTCAATTCCAGGAGAGGAAAAGCTGTTTCTGTAGTGAGCCAGCCACTCCCAGTCCCTATTCAAGCCCAGATTAATGGTGTTGAATTTGCAAATGAATTTTAGTTCTGCTGTTTCTCTTTGAAGTCTGTTTCTGAAGTTTTTTTCTTCAATTATAGTGTCTTTTAAATCTGTAATAGAATGACCAGGGAGATTGAAGTGTTCACATACTGGCTTATGTATGTTACCATTCCTGATGTCCGACATGGGGACACTAGGGTTTGTCCTTTTCCTTTTCCCTTTTCCTCCATCCCTCCTTCCTTTCTCTTCATCTCTTACTTCTTTTGTCCTTTCTCTTGTTCCCCTCCCACCTAGAGGAGTGGTGTGTGTGTTGCTGGGGGTGCTCTTCACCTCCCCTTGTGTGAAATTGATCCAAAACTGTCGGGTTCAAATAGTGCTTGGACTCCACTGACACTAGATGCTGCCATCCTGTAGCTTGGCATTAGTGTCTGGGATAACTTGGGGCAAGATCTCAACTTCCCCGCAACCCACTTCACTGCTGGCAGAATCCCTCCTGCCCCCCCTGCTAGGGCCGCCTCCCTGCGCAACCTGGGTTGGGGTGGAGAAGAGGGTTCTGATAAGTTGAGCTGTGGTTTGGAGGTAGAACAGCTGTCAAGGGCACTGAGAGGGAGGTAGCAGGAGCTCACCCTACAAGGTGGTGGGTTGGCACTGGAGGTTACTAGAAAGGACAAGAAGACTCCATTCTGGGGTTCAGGAGGTGAATTCATCCCTCAGTGGTGGGCAGGTAGTCAGTTTAAATACTGCTGGTTCCAGGTGCCCTTAATTCCCCCTGATTCCTCGGGGCGTTTGAGTCTCTGACAGGTTTTCGTTCCTTTGCAGGAGGAGGACGTCACGGCCAAAGTGATGCACCCGCATCATCCGCCACTTGCGCCAGGTGCCTGAGACACTGCAGGGGCTGCGCCTCTGAGGCCTTCAGCAACTCCCGCTCCCTGCTGCAGGTACTGCTCTGGCTCACTGTAAATGGGGAGCTAGTGGAAGGGGAAATGGAGCCCCCTGGCACTCACTAAAAGGGAAAGTGGTGGATTCTCCATCTCTTGATGTCATTGAATGAAGACTAGATGCCTTTCTGGAATGTGTGCGCCCAAAAAGTAACTATTGTACTATACAGGAGGCCTATGATATGCAGGGGCTTAGATGAGATGCTGTAAAGGTCTCTTGTGGCCATAAAGTCTACTAATTTTGGAAACACTGAGTGTAGTATTGGGAGCAGCGTCTGATGTTTTACTGTCTAGCTGGCTTGCTTCCTAGAATGAAGACGCATTGAGTGGGGTGATCCACAGAGAGTACCTGTGTCAAGGCTGTATCCCCACTTTGAAGTTTAGGGTACAAATGTAGGGGCCTGCATGAAAACTTCTAAGCTTAACCACCATCCCAAGGCTAATTTCCTCCCCTGGGTAGCCTTGAGAAACCTTTCACCAATTCCCTGGTGAATACAGATCCAAACCCCTTGGATCTTAAAACAAGGAGAAATTAACCATCCCCCCTCCTTCCTCCCACCAACTTCTGGTGAATCAAGATCCAAACTCCTTGGATCTTAAAACAAGGAAAAATCAATCAGGTTCTTATAAATAAGGCTTTTAATTAAAGAAAAAGGTAAAAATCATCTCTGTAAAATCAGTATGGAAATTAACCTTACAGGGTAATCAAACTTAAAGAGCTCAGAGGACTCCCCTCTAGTCTTAGGTTCAAAGTACAGCAAACAAAGATAAACACTCTAGTAAAAGGTACATTTACAAGTTGAGAAAACAAAGGAAAACTAACACGCCTTGTTTGAAATAGGAGAGACTTGTTTAGAAAGATGTGGAGAACCTGGATTGATGTCTGGTCCCTCTCAGTCCCGAGGGCGAACACCCACACAAACAAAGAACACAAACAAAAGCCTTCCCCTCCCCAAGATTTGAAAGTATCTTGTCCCCTTATTGGTCCTTTAGGTCAGATGCCAGCCAGGTTACCTGAGCTTCTTAACCCTTTAGAGGGAAAAGGATTTTGGAGTCTCTGGCCAGGAGGATTTTATAGTACTGTACACAGGACAGCTGTTACCCTTCCCTTTATAGTTATGACAACCTCAAAGCTTCAAAGTGTCAGGCCAGCAGCAGGACATTAGCACTTCAGGGTTTGGTTGGGTGTGGCAGTGACATCACAAAGGCCTTTTGCAGGATGTCAGCTTATTGGTCAAATGTGTTAGGGAGGTGGTGACCTCAGAGAGAGATGCTGACATCAGCCTGGTAGGACAGGAGCACAGGGCCAGGGAAACCTCAGAGACCCTGTGGCTTTGCTTCAGCAAGTCTCCTTCTCGGGGTCTTTCTTTGAGGACTGAGAGAGTATTAGGGTTCATGTACGTGAGTGCGTGCAGGAGCCTCTTTCGAGTTTTCTCCTTTCCTTTTACTGATTTTACTAGAAAACAGACGTCCCTGTTTAGAAGGTAAGAGCCTCCAAGAGGTTTTGGCAGCTGCTCAGTCTGATCCACGTGGTGCCAGCTGAATTCTAGGCATGGAAAACAGTAGTTTAAGATGGCAGAATTTTATTCCATCCCTTGGATTTTGTGCCGTAGAATCACTGGGGACATTAGGGTTTGTCCTTTTTGTTTTACCTTTTCCTCCATCCCTCCTTCCTTTCTCTTCATCTCTTACTTCTTTTGTCCTTTCTCCTGTTCCTCGAAAACTGTGGGGTTGAAATAGTGTTTGGACTCCACTAACACTAGATGCTGCCATCCTGTGGCTTAGCATTAGTGTCTGGGATGACTTGGGTCAAGATCTCAACTTCCCCGCAACCCACTTCACTGCTGCCAGAATCCCTCCTGCCCCCCCTGCTAGAGCCGCCTCCCTGGCCAACCTGGGTGGGGGTGGAGAACAGTGTTTTTTTCATACATTCATAGATTATCGGACTGGAAGGGACCCCGAGAGGTCATCGAGTCCAGTCCCCTGCCCGCATGGCAGGACCAAATACCATCTAGACCATCCCTGATAGACATTTATCTAACCTACTCTTAAATATCTCAAGAGATGGAGATTCCACAACCTCCCTCGGCAATTTATTCCAGTGTTTAACCACCCTGACAGTTAGGAACTTTTTCCTAATGTCCAACCTAGACCTCCCTTGCTGCACTTTAAACCCATTGCTTCTGGTTCTATCCTTAGAGGCTAAGGTGAACAAGTTTTCTCCCTCCTCCTTATGACACCCTTTTAAATACCTGAAAACTGCTATCATGTCTCCTCTCAGTCTTCTCTTTTCCAAACTAAACAAAGCCAATTCTTTCAGCCTTCCTTCATAGGTCATGTTCTCAAGACCTTTAATCATTCTTGTTGCTCTTCTCTGGACCCTTTCCAATTTCTCCACATCTTTTTTAAAATGCGGTGCCCAGAACTGGACACAATACTCCAGCTGAGGCCTAACCAGAGCAGAGTAGAGCGGAAGAATGACTTCTCGTGTCTTGCTCACAACAGACCTGTTAATACATCCCAGAATCAGGTTTGCTTTTTTTGCAACAGCATCACACTGTTGACTCATATTTAGCTTGTGGTCCACTATAACCCCTAGATCCCTTTCTGCCGTACTCCTTCCTAGACAGTCTCTTCCCATTCTGTATGTGTGAAACTGATTGTTCCTTCCTAAGTGGAGCACTTTGCATTTGTCTTTGTTAAACTTCATCCTGTTTAACTCAGACCATTTCTCCAATTTGTCCAGATCATTTTGAATTATGACCCTGTCCTCCAAAGCAGTTGCAATCCCTCCCAGTTTGGTATCATCCGCAAACTTAATAAGCGTACTTTCTATGCCAATATCTAAGTCGTTGATGAAGATATTGAACAGCGCCGGTCCCAAAACAGACCCCTGCGATACCCCACTCGTTATGGCTTTCCAGCAGGATTGGGAACTATTAATAACAACTCTCTGAGTACAGTTATCCAGCCAGTTATGCACCCACCTTATAGTAGCCCCATCTAAATTGTATTTGCCTAGTTTATCAATAAGAATATCATGCGAGATCGTATCAAATGCCTTACTAAAGTCTAGGTATACCACATCCACAGCCTCACCCTTATCCACAAGGCTCGTTATCCTATCAAAGAAAGCTATCAGATTGGTTTGACATGATTTGTTCTTCACAAATCCATGCTGGCTGTTCCCTATCACCTTACCACCTTCCAAGTGTTTGCAGATGATTTCCTTAATTACTTGCTCTAAGATACTGGTTTGATCTTTCCTCCCAGTTTTGTCCTGACCCTCCTTTCCCTCTGACAATATAGCCCACACTCCCTCTCGTTTTTGACCCATCTCCCCGGTCTCCATGTTCCCCACTTACCTGTGGGCTTTGCTCACCTGTCCCCGTCGAACCTAGTTTAAAGCCCTCCTCACTAGGTTAGCCAGTCTGTGTCCAAAGGTATTAATAACTTGAGCTGTGGTTTGGAGGTGGAACAGCTGTCAAGGGCACTGAGGGGGAGATAGCAGGAGCTCATCCTTCAAGGAGGGGGGTTGGCACTGGAGGTTACTAGAAAGGACAAGAAGACTCCATTCTGGGGTTCAGGAGGTGAATTTATCCCTCAGTGGTGGGCAGGTGATGGGTGGAAGTAGTGCTGGTTCCAGGTGCCCTTAATTCCCGTTGATTCCTCGGGGCGTTTGAGTCTCTGACACGTTCTCATTCCCTTGCAGCAGGAGGACGTCACGGCCAAAAGTGATGCACCAGCTCCGCATCATCCGGCACTTGCGCCAGATTCCTGAGACACTGCAGGGGCTGTGCCTCTGAGGCCATCAGCAACTCCCGCTCCCTGCTCCAGGTACTGCTCTGTCTCACTGTAAATGGGGAGCTAGTGGAAGGGGAAATGGAGCCCCCTGGCACTCACTAAAAGGGAAAGTGGTGGATTCTCCATCTCTTGATGTCATTGAAGGAAGACTAGATGCCTTTCTGCAATGTGTGTGCCCAAAAAGTAACTATTGTACTATACAGCAAGCCTATGGTATGCAAGGGGTTAGATGAGATGCTCTAAAGGTCTCTTGTGGCCATAAAGTCCCCTAATTTTGGAAACACTGAGTGTAGCATTGGGAGCAGCCTCTGATGTTTTACCGTCTAGCCGGCTTGCTTCCTAGAATGAACAGGCATTGAGTGGGGTGATCCACAGAGAGTAGCTGAAACCTTCAAAGTGTCAGCCCAGCAACAGGACATTAGCACTTCCGGGGAAGGGTGGGTGTGGCAGTGTTATCACAAAGGCCTTTTGCAGGACGTCAGCCTATTGGTCAAAGGTGTTAGGGAGGTGGTGACCTCCGAGAGAGATGCTGACATCAGCCTGGCAGGACAGGAGCACAGGGCCAGGGAAACCTCAGAGACCCCTGTGGCTTTGCTTCAGCAAGTCTCCTTCTCGAGGTCTCTCTTTGAGGACTGAGAGAGTGTTAGGGTTGACGTATGTGAGTGTGAGCAGGAGCCTCTTTCGAGTTTTCTCCTTTCCTTTTGACGGATTTTACTAGAAAACAGACGTCCCTATTTAGAAGGTAAGAGCCTCCAAGAGGTTTTGGAACCTGCTCAGTCTGATCCATCTGGTGCCAGCTGAATTCTAGGCATGGAAAACAGTAGTTTAAGATGGCAGAATTTTATTCCCTCCCTGGGATTTTGTCCCGTAGAATCACTGGGGACATTAGGGTTTGTCCTTTTCGTTTTACCTTTTCCTCCATCCCTCCTTCCTTTCTCTTCATCTCTTACTTCTTTTGTCCTTTCTCCTGTTCCCCTTTCACCACCAGGAGTGGTGTGTGTGTGTGTGTGTGTTTGTGTGTGTGTTGCTGGGGGTGCTCTTCACCTCCCCTTGTGGGGAGTTCATCCAAAACTGTATGGTTGAAATAGTGCTTGGACTCCACTGACACTAGATGCTGCCATCCTGTGGCTTAGCATTAGTGTCTGGGATGACTTGGGGCAAGATCTCAACCTCCCCTCAACCCACTTCACTTCTGGCAGAATCCCTCCTGCCCCCCCGCTAGAGCCGCCTCGATGCCCAACCTGGTTGGGGGTGCAGAAGAGGGGTCTGATAACTTGAGGTTTGGTTTGGAGGTGGAACAGCTGTGAAGAACACTGAGGGGGAGGTAGCAGGAGCTAATCCTACAAGGAGGGGGGTTGGCACTGGAGGATACTAGAAAGGACAAGAAGACTCCATTCTGGGGTTCAGGAGGTGAATTCATCCCTCAGTGGTGGGCAGGTAGTCAGTTTAAATACTGCTGGTTCCAGGTGCCCTTAATTCCCCCTGATTCCTCGGGACCTTTGAGTCTCTGACAGGTTCTCGTTCCCTTGCAGCAGGAGGACGTCACGGCCAAAGTGATGCACCAGCTCCGCATCATCCGGCACTTGCGCCAGGTGCCTGAGACACTGCAGGGGCTGTTCCTCTGAGGCCTTCAGCAACTCCCGCTCCCTGCTGCAGGTACTGCTCTGGCTCACTGTAAATGGGGAGCTAGTGGAAGGGGAAATGGAGCCCCCTGGCCCTCACTAAAAGGGAAAGTGGTGGATTCTCCATCTCTTGATGTCATTGAATGAAGACTAGATGCCTTTCTGGAATGTGTGTGCCCAAAGAGTAACTATTGTACTATACAGGAGGCCTATGATATGCAGCGGGTTAGATTAGATGCTCTAAAGGTCTCTTCTGACCATAAAGTCTACTAATTTTGGAGACACTGAGTGTAGCATTGGGTGCAGCCTCTGATGTTTTACTGTCTAGCCCGCTTGCTTCCTAGAATGAGGATGCATTGAGTGGGGTGATCCACAGAGAGTAGCTCAAACCTTCAAAGTGTCAGGCCAGTAGCAGGACATTAGCACTTTAGGGTTTGGTTGGGTGTGGCAGTGATATCACAAAGGCCTTATCCTGGACCTCAGCCTATGGGTCAAAGGTGTTAGGGAGGTGGTTACCTGAGAGAGAGATGCTGACATCAGCCAGGCAGGACAGGAGCGCAGGGCCAGGGAAACCTCAGAGACCCCTTTGGCTTTGCTTTAGCAAGTCTCCTTCTCGAGGTCTCCCTTTTTAGGACTCAGAGAGTATTAGGGTTCAAGTATGTGAGTGCGAGGAGGAACCTCTTTCGAGTTTCTCCTTTTATTGATTTTACTAGAAAACAGACGTGCCTGTTGAGAAGGTAAGAACCTTGGAGAGGTTTTTAACCTGCTCAGTCTGCAGTCTGATCCATCTGGTGCCAGCTGAATTCTAGGCATGGAAAACACTAGTTCAAGGTGGCAGAATTTTATAGCCCACCTGGGATTTTGTGCCGTAGAATCACTGGGGACATTAGGGTTTGTCCTTTTCGTTTTACCTTTTCCTCCATCCCTCCTTGCTTTCTCTTGTTCCCCTCCCACCACCAGGAGTGGTGTGTGTGTGTGTGTGTGTGTTGCTGGGGGTGCTCTTCACCTCCCCTTGTGGGAAGTTGACACTGCAAGGGCTGTGCCTCTGTGGACATCAGCAACTCCCACTCCCTGCTGCAGGTACTGCTCTGGCTCACTGTAAATGGGGTGCTAGTGGAAGGGGAAATGGAACCCCCTGGCACTCACTAAAAGGGAAAGTGGTGGATTCTCCATCTCTTGATGTCATTGAATGAAGACTAGATGCCTTTCTGGAATGTGTGTGCCCAAAGAGTAACTATTGTACTATACAGGAAGCCTATGATATGCAGGGGCTTAGATTAGATGCTCTAAAAGTCTCTTGTGGCCATAAAGTCTACTAATTTTGGAAACACTGAGTGTAGTATTGGGAGCAGCCTCTGATGTTTTACTGTCTAGCCGGCTTGCTTCCTAGAATGAAGACGCATTGAGTGGGGTGATCCACACAGAGTAGCTCAAACCTTCAAAGTGTCAGGCCAGCAGCAGGACATTAGCACTTCCGGGGATGGGTGGGTGTGGCAGTGACATCACAAAGGCCTTTTCAGGACCTCAGCCTATTGGTCAAAGGTGTTAGGGAGGTGGTAACCTCAGAGAGAGATGCTGACATCAGCCAGGCAGGACAGGGGCTTAGGGCCAGGGAAACCTCAGAGACCCCTGTGACTTTCATAGAATCATAGAATATCAGGGTTGGAAGGGACCTCAAGAGGTCATCTACTCCAACCCCGTCCTCAAAGCAGGACCAATTCCCAACTAAATCATCCCAGCCAGGGCTTTGTCAAGCCGGGCCTTAAAAACCTCCAAGGAAGGAGACTCCACCACCTCCCTAGTTAACGCATTCCAGTGCTTCACCACCCTCCTAGTGAAATAGTGTTTCCTAATATCCAACCTGGACCTCCCCCACTGCAACTTGAGACCATTGCTCCTTGTTCTGTCATCTGCCACCACTGAGAACAACCGAGCTCCATCCTCTTTGGAACCCCCCTTCACGTAGTTGAAGGCTGCTATCAAATCCCCCCTCATTCTTCTCTTCTGGAGACTAAACAATCCCAGTTCCCTCAGCCTCTCCTCATAAGTCATGTGCTCCAGACCCCTAATCATTTTTGTTGCTCTCCACTGGACTCTTTCCAATTTTTCCACATCCTTCTTGTAGTGTGGGGCCTGTCGGAGAAAAACAGAGTTCTCACTATTTGTTTAGGTACAGCAAGTCAGATGCTTTATTAACGCTCACAATTGCCCAGAGGGAGAGAGCTAAGCAGGTCTCTCACAGGTAACTAATTACAGCAAGCATTTATATCTTTCATTACAGAAATAACGAGGGACAGCTGCGTTTTGTTTATACATAGGCCATCTTGATATCTCATTTCTTCACTTGTTTTGACTCTTGCCAACATACAATATTTTCTATACCTTATCTACACAAGGTCTTCTACACCTTATCTATACCAGGTCATAATGACTTCTTACACAGTTCTTTCTCACCCGCCTCACACATTCCTCGCTTCTACAAATCTCGCGTTATTAGGGTTACAGTTAGCCTAACTCTTGCTAACGAACTGTCATGCATTGCATCCCCTTCCTGTGAGCTCTTTCTCTGCTTCCACAGGCCCAAAACTGGACACAGTATTCCAGATGAGGCCTCACCAATGTCGAATAAAGGGGAACGATCACGTTCCTCGATCTGCTGGCAATGCCCCTACTTATACAGCCCAAAATGCCGTTAGCCTTCTTGGCAACAAGAGCACACTGTTGACTCATATCCAGCTTCTCGTCCACTGTGACCCCTAGGTCCTTTTCTGCAGAACTGCTACCTAGCCATTCGGTCCCTAGTCTGTAGCAGTGCATGGGATTCTTCCGTCCTAAGTGCAGGACTCTGCACTTGTCCTTGTTGAACTTCATCAGGTTTTTTTCTGCCCAATCCTCTAATTTGTCTAGGTCCCTCTGTATCCGATCCCTACCCTCTAGCGTATCTACCACGCCTCCTAGTTTAGTGTCATCTGCAAACTTGCTGAGAGTGCAGTCCACACCATCCTCCAGATCATTAATAAAGATATTAAACAAAACCGGCCCCAGGACCGACCCTTGGGGCACTACTCCGCTTGAAACCGGCTGCCAACTAGACATGGAGCCATTGATCACTACCCGTTGAGCCCGACGATCCAGCCAGCTTTCTATCCACCTTACAGTCCATTCATCCATCCATCCCATACTTCTTTAACTTGGTGGCAAGAATACTGTGGGAGAGCGTATCAAAAGCTTTGCTAAAGTCAAGGAATAACACATCCACTGCTTTCCCCTCATCCACAGAGCCAGTTATCTCATCATAGAAGGCAATTAGGTTAGTCAGGCACGACTTCCCCTTGGTGAATCCATGCTGACTGTTCCTGATCACTTTCCTCTCCTCTAAGTGTTTCATAATTGATTCCTTGAGGACCTGCTCCATGATTTTTCCAGGGACTGAGGTGAGGCTGACTGGCCTGTAGTTCCCCGGATCCTCCTCCTTCCCTTTTCTAAAGATGGGCACTACATTAGCCTTTTTCCAGTCATCCGGGACCTCCCTCGATCGCCATGAGTTTTCAAAAATAATGGCTAATGGCTGTGCAATCTCATCCGCCAAGTCCTTTAGCACCCTCGGATGCAGCGCATCCAGCCCCATGGAGTTGTGCACGTCCAGTTTTTCTAAATAGTCCCGAACCACTTCTTTCTCCACAGAGGGCTGGTCACCTTCTCCCCATATTGTGCTGCCCAGTGCAGCAGTCTGGGAGCTGACCTTGTTCGTGAAGACAGAGGCAAAAAAAGCATTGAGTACATTAGCTTTTTCCACATCCTCAGTCACTAGGTTGCCTCCCTCATTCAGTAAGGGGCCCACACTTTCCTTGACTTTCTTCTTGTTGCTAACATACCTGAAGAAACCCTTCTTGTTACTCTTAACATCTCTTGCTAGCTGCAACTCCAAGTGTGATTTGGCCTTCCTGATTTCACTCCTGCATGCCTGAGCAATATTTTTATACTCCTCCCTGGTCATTTGTCCAATCTTCCACTTCTTGTAAGCTTCTTTTTTGCGTTTAAGATCAGCAAGGATTTCACTGTTTAGCCAAGCTGGTCGCCTGCCATATTTACTATTCTTTCTACACATCGGGATGGTTTGTTCCTGCAACCGCAATAAGGATTCTTTAAAATACAGCCAGCTCTCCTGGACCCCTTTGCCCTTCATGTTATTCTCCCAGGGGATCCTGCCCATCTGTTCCCTGAGGGAGTCAAAGTCTGCTTTTCTGAAGTCCAGGGTCCGTATTCTGCTGCTCTCCTTTCTTCCTTGTGTCAGGATCCTGAACTCGACCATCTCATGGTCACTGCCTCCCAGGTTCCCATCCACTTTTGCTTCCCCTACTAATTCTTCCCTGTTTGTGAGCAGCAGGTCGAGAAAAGCTCTGCCCCTAGTTGGTTCCTCCAGCACTTGCACCAGGAAATTGTGCCCTACACTTTCCAAAAACTTCCTGGATTGTCTGTGCACCGCTGTATTGCTCTCCTAGCAGATATCAGGGTGATTAAAGTCTCCCATGAGAACCAGGGCCTGCGATCTAGCAACTTCTGCTAGTTGCCAGAAGAAAGCCTCGTCCACCTCATCCCCCTGGTCTGGTGGTCTATACCAGACTCCAACCGTGACATCCCCCTTGTTGCTCACACTTCTCAACTTTATCCAGAGACTCTCAGGTTTTTCTACAGTTTCATACCGGACCTCTGAGCACTCATACTCCTCTCTTACATACAATGCAACTCCCCCACCTTTTCTGCCCTGCCTGTCCTTCCTGAACAGTTTATATCCATCCATGACAGTACTCCAGTCATGTGAGTTATCCCACCAAGTGTCTGTTATTGCTTCAGCAAGTCTCCTTCTCGAGGTCTCTCTTTGAGGACTGAGAGAGTATTAGTGTTCACATGTGTGAGTGCGAGCAGGAGCCTCTTTGGAGTTTTCTCCTTTCCTTTGACGGATTTTACTAGAAAACAGACGTCCCTATTTAGAAGGTAAGAGCCTCCAAGAGCTTTTTGGAACCTGCTCAGTCTGATCCATCTGGTGCCAGCTGAATTCTAGGCATGGAAAACACTAGGTTAAGGTGGCAGAATTTTATTCCCTCTGTGGGATTTTGTCCCGTAGAATCACAGGGGACATTAGTGTTTGTCATTTTCGTTTTACCTTTTCCTCCATCCCTCCTTCCTTTCTCTTCATCTCTTACTTCTTTTGTCCTTTCTCCTGTTCACCTGCCACCACCAGGAGTGGTGTGTGTGTGTGTGTGTGTGTGTGTGTGTGTGTTGCTGGGGGTGCTCTTCACCTCCCCTTGTGGGAAGTTGATCCAAAACTGTGAGGTTGAAATAGTGCTTGAACTCCAATGACACTAGATGCTGCCATCCTGTGGCTTAGCATTAGTGTCTGGGATGATTGGGGCAAGATCTCAACCTCCCCGCAACCCACTTCACTGCTGGCAGAATCCCTCCTGCCCCCCCTGCTAGAGCCGCCTCCCTGGCCAACCTGGGTGGGGGTGGAGAAGAGGGTTCTGATAACTTGAGCTGTGGTTTGGAGGTAGAACAGCTGTCAAGGGTACTGAGGGGGAGGTAGCAGGAGCTCACCCTACAAGGTGGTGGGTTGGCACTGGAGGTTACTAGAAAGGACAAGAAGACTCCATTCTGGGGTTCAGGAGGTGAATTCATCCCTCAGTGGTGGGCAGGTAGTCAGTTTAAATACTGCTGGTTCCAGGTGCCCTTAATTCCCCCTGATTCCTCGGGGCGTTTGAGTCTTTGACAGGTTCTCGTTCCCTTGCAGCAGGAGGACGTCATGGCCAGAGTGATGCACCAGCTCCGCATCATCCGGCACTTGTGCCAGGTGCCTTAGACACTGCAGGGGCTGTGCCACTGAGGCCATCAGCAACTCCCGCTCCCTGCTGCAGGTACTGCTCCGGCTCACTGTAAATGGGGTGCTAGTGGAAGGGGAAATGGAGCCCCCTGGCACTCAGTAAAAGGGAAAGTGGTGGATTCTCCATCTCTTGATGTCATTTCATGAAGACTAGATGCCTTTCTGGAATGTGTGTGCCCAAAAAGTACCTATTGTACTATACAGGAAGCCTATGATATGCAGGGGGTTAGATGAGATGTTCTAAAGGTCTCTTCTGGCCATAAAGTGTAGTAATTTTGGAAACACTGAGTGTAGCATTGGGAGCAGCCTCTGATGCTTTACTGTCTAGCCGGCTTGCTTCCTAGAATGAAGACGCATCGAGTGGGGTGATCCACAGAGAGTAGCTGAAACCTTCAAAGTGTCAGGCCAGCAGCAGGACATTAGCACTTTAGGGTTTGGTTGAGTGTGGCAGTGATATCACAAAGGCCTTATCCTGGACCTCAGCCTATGGGTCAAAGGTGTTAGGGAGGTGGTTACCTGAGAGAGAGATGCTGACATCAGCCAGGCAGGACAGGAGCGCAGGGCCAGGGAAACCTCAGAGACCCCTTTGGCTTTGCTTTAGCAAGTCTCCTTCTCGAGGTCTCCCTTTTTAGGACTCAGAGAGTATTAGGGTTCAAGTATGTGAGCGCGAGGAGGAACCTCTTTCGAGTTTCTCCTTTTACTGATTTTACTAGAAAACAGACATCCCTGTTTAGAAAGTAAGAGCCTCCAAGAGGTTTTGGAACCTGCTCAGTCTGATCCATCTGGTGCCAGCTGAATTCTAGGCATGGAAAACACTAGTTCAAGGTGGCAGAATTTTAATCCCTCCCTTAATATTGTCTGGTAGAATCACTGGGGACATTAGGGTTTGTCCTTTTTGTTTTACCTTTTCCTCCATCCCTCCTTCCTTTCTCTTTATCTCTTACTTCTTTTGTCCTTTCTCTTGTTCCCCTCCCACCACCAGGAGTGGTATGTGTGTGTGTGTGTGTGTGTGTGTGTGTGTGTGTGTGTGTGTGTGTGTGTGTGTTGCTGGGGGTGCTCTTCACCTCCCCTTGTTGGGAGTTGATCCAAAACTGTATGGTTGAAATAGTGCTTGGACTCCACTGACACTAGATGCTGCCATCGTGTGGTTTAGCATTAGTGTCTGGGATGACTTGGGGCAAGATCTCAACCTCCCCGCAACCCACTTCACTGCTGCCAGAATCCCACCTGCCCCCCCTGCTAGAGCCGCCTCCCTGGCCAACCTGGGTGGGGGTGGAGAAGAGGGTTCTGATAACTTGAGCTGTGGTTTGGAGGTGGAACAGCTGTCAAGGGCACTGAGGGGGAGGTAGCAGGAGCTCACCCTACAAGGACGGGGGTTGGCACTGGAGATTCCTAGAAAGGAGAAGACGACTCCATTCTGGGGTTCAGGAGGTGAATTCATCCCTCAGTGGTGGGCAGGTGCTGGGTGTAAATACTACTGGTTCCAGGTGTCCTTAATTGCCCCTGATTCCTCGGGGCATTTGAGTCTCTGACAGGTTCTCGTTCCCTTGCAGGAGGAGGACGTCACGGCCAAAGGGATGCACCAGCTCCGCATCATCCGGCACTTACGCCATGTGCCTGAGACACTGCAGGGGCTGTTCCTCTGAGGCCTTAGCAACTCCCTCTCCCTGGTGCAGGTACTGCTCTGGCTCACTGTAAATGGGGAGCTAGTGGAAGGGGAAATGGAGCCCCCTGGCACTCACTAAAAGGGAAAGTGGTGGATTCTCCAACTCTTGATGTCATTGATTGAAGACTAGATGCCTTTCTGGAATGTGTGTGCCCAAAAAGTAACTATTGTACTATACTGGAAGCCTATGATATGGAGGGGGTTAGATGAGATGCTGTAAAGGTCTCTTCTGGCCAGAAAGTCTCCTACTTTTGGAAACACTGAGTGTAGTATTGGGAGCAGCCTCTGATGTTTTACTGTCTAGCTAGCTTGCTTCCTAGAATGAAGACGAATTTTGTGGTGTGATCCACAGAGCGTAGCTCAAACCTTCAAAGTGTCAGGCCAGCAGCAGGACATGAGCACTTTAGGGTTTGGTTGGGTATGGCAGTGATATCACAAAGGCTTTTTCAAGGACCTCAGCGTACTGGTCAAAGGTGTTAGGGAGGTGGTGACCTCAGAGAGAGATGCTGTCTTCAGCCAGGGAGGACAGGGGCTTACGACCAGGGAAACCTCAGAGACCCCTGTGGCTTTGCTTCAGCAAGTCTCCTTCTCGAGGTTTCTTTTTGAGGACTGAGAGAGTGTTAGGGTTGACGTATGTGAGTGCGAGCAGGAGCCTCTTTCGAGTTTTCTCCTTTCCTTTTACTGATTTTACTTGAAAATTAGAAGGTAAGAGCCTCCAAGAGGTTTTGGAACCTGCTCAGTCTGATCCATCTGGTGCCAGCTGAATTCTCGGCATGGAAAACAGTAGTTTAAGGTGGCAGAATTTTCTTCCCTCCCTGGAATTTTGTCCCGTGGAATCACTGGGGACACTAGGGTTTGTCCTTTTCGTTTTACCTTTTCCTCCATCCCTCCTTCCTTTCTCTTCATCTCTTACTCCTTTTGTCCTTTCTCTTGTTCCCCTCCCACCTCCAGGAGTGGTGTGTGTGTTGCTGGGGGTGCTCTTCACCTCCCCTTGTTGGGAGTTGATCCAAAACTGTATGGTTGAAATAGTGCTTGGACTCCACTGACACTAGATGCTGCCATCGTGTGGTTTAGCATTAGTGTCTGGGATGACTTGGGGCAAGATCTCAACCTCCCCGCAACCCACTTCACTGCTGCCAGAATCCCACCTGCCCCCCCTGCTAGAGCCGCCTCCCTGGCCAACCTGGGTGGGGGTGGAGAAGAGGGTTCTGATAACTTGAGCTGTGGTTTGGAGGTGGAACAGCTGTCAAGGGCACTGAGGGGGAGGTAGCAGGAGCTCACCCTACAAGGACGGGGGTTGGCACTGGAGATTCCTAGAAAGGAGAAGACGACTCCATTCTGGGGTTCAGGAGGTGAATTCATCCCTCAGTGGTGGGCAGGTGCTGGGTGTAAATACTGCTGGTTCCAGGTGTCCTTAATTGCCCCTGATTCCTCGGGGCATTTGAGTCTCTGACAGGTTCTCGTTCCCTTGCAGGAGGAGGACGTCACGGCCAAAGGGATGCACCAGCTCCGCATCATCCGGCACTTACGCCATGTGCCTGAGACACTGCAGGGGCTGTTCCTCTGAGGCCTTCAGCAACTCCCGCTCCCTGCTGCAGGTACTGCTCTGTCTCCCTGTAAATGGCGAGCTAGTGGAAGGGGAAATGGAGCCCCCTGGCACTCACTAAAAGGGAAAGTGGTGGATTCTCCATCTCTTGATGTCATTGAATGAAGACTAGATGCCTTTCTGGAATGTGTGTGCCCAAAAAGTAACTATTGTACTATACAGGAGGCCTATGATATGCAGGGGCTTAGATGAGATGCTCTAAAGGTCTCTTGTGGCCATAAAGTCTACAAATTTTGGAAACACTGAGTGTAGTATTGGGAGCAGCCTGTGATATTTTACTGTCTAGCCGGCTTGCTTCCTAGAATGAAGACGCATTGAGTGGGGTGATCCACAGAGAGTACCTGTGTCAAGGCTGTATCCCCACTTTGAAGTTTAGGGTACAAATGTAGGGGCCTGCATGAAAACCTCTAAGCTTAACCACCATCCCAAGGCTAATTTCCTCCCCTGGGTAGCCTTGAGAAACCTTTCAGCAATTCCCTGGTGAATACAGATCCAAACCCCTTGGATCTTAAAACAAGGAGAAATAAACCATCCCCCCTCCTTCCTCCCACCAACTTCTGGTGAATACAGATCCAACCCCCTTGGATCTAAAAGAAGGAGAAATTAACCATTTCCCTCCTTCCTCCCACCAACTCCTGGTGAATCAAGATCCAAACTCCTTGGTTCTTAAAAATAAGGCTTTTAATTAAAGAAAAAGGTAAAAATCATCTCTGTAAAATCAGTATGGAAATTAACCTTACAGGGTAATCAAACTTAAAGAGCTCAGAGGACTCCCCTCTTGTCTTAGGTTCAAAGTACAGCAAACAAAGATAAACACTCTAGTAAAAGGTAGATTTACAAGTTGAGAAAACAAAGGAAAACTAACACGCCTTGTTTGAAATAGGAGAGACTTGTTTAGAAAGATGTGGAGAACCTGGATTGATGTCTAGTCCCTCTCAGTCCCGAGGGCGAACACCCACACAAACAAAGAACACAAACAAAAGCCTTCCCCTCCCCAAGATTTGAAAGTATCTTGTCCCCTTATTGGTCCTTTAGGTCAGATGCCAGCCAGGTTACCTGAGCTTCTTAACCCTTTAGAGGGAAAAGGATTTTGGAGTCTCTGGCCAGGAGGATTTCTTAGTACTGTACACAGGACAGCTGTTACCCTTCCCTTTATAGTTATGACAACCTCAAACCTTCAAAGTGTCAGGCCAGCAGCAGGACATTAGCACTTCAGGGTTTGGTTGGGTGTGGCAGTGACATCACAAAGGCCTTTTGCAGGATGTCAGCTTATTGGTCAAATGTGTTAGGGAGGTGGTGACCTCAGAGAGAGATGCTGACATCAGCCTGGCAGGACAGGAGCACAGGGCCAGGGAAACCTCAGAGACCCTGTGGCTTTGCTTCAGCAAGTCTCCTTCTCGGGGTCTTTCTTTGAGGACTGAGAGAGTATTAGGGTTCACGTACGTGAGTGCGTGCAGGAGCCTCTTTCGAGTTTTCTCCTTTCCTTTTACTGATTTTACTAGAAAACAGACGTCCCTGTTTAGAAGGTAAGAGCCTCCAAGAGGTTTTGGCAGCTGCTCAGTCTGATCCACGTGGTGCCAGCTGAATTCTAGGCATGGAAAACAGTAGTTTAAGATGGCAGAATTTTATTCCATCCCTTGGATTTTGTGCCGTAGAATCACTGGGGACGTTAGGGTTTGTCCTTTTTGTTTTACCTTTTCCTCCATCCCTCCTTCCTTTCTCTTCATCTCTTACTTCTTTTGTCCTTTCTCCTCTTCCCCTCCCACCACAAGGAGTGGTGTGTGTGTGTGTGTGTGTGTGTGTGTGTGTGTGTTGCTGGGGGTGCTCATCACCTCTCCTTGTGGGAAGTTCATCGAAAACTGTGGGGTTGAAATAGTGTTTGGACTCCACTGACACTAGATGCTGCCATCCTGTGGCTTAGCATTAGTGTCTGGGATGACTTGGGTCAAGATCTCAACTTCCCCGCAACCCACTTCACTGCTGCCAGAATCCCTCCTGCCCCCCCTGCTAGAGCCGCCTCCCTGGCCAACCTGGGTGGGGGTGGAGAACAGTGTTTTTTTCATACGTTCATAGATTCTAGGACTGGAAGGGACCTCGAGAGGTCATCGAGTCCAGTCCCCTGCCCGCATGGCAGGACCATGTAACGGACTTATTAGATAAGGGAAATGCGGTGGACCTAATATACCTGGATTTCAGTAAAGCGTTTGATACTGTACCCCATGAGGAATTATTGGTTAAACTGGAAAACATGGGGATCGATATGAAAATCCAGAGGTGGATAAAGAATTGGTTAATGGGGAGAATGCAGCGGGTCGTATTAAAGGGTGAACTGTCGGGTTGGAGGGAGGTTACTAGTGGAGTGCCTCAAGGTTCGGTTTTGGGACCCATTTTATTTAATCTATTTATAACTGACCTCGGAACCGATTGCAAGAGTGGGCTGATAAAGTTTGCGGATGATACGAAGGTGGGAGGAGTTGCAAATTCGGAGGAGGATAGGGATATTCTGCAGGGAGACTTGAATGAGCTTGTGAATTGGAGTGTCAGAAATAAGATGAAATTTAATAGTGAAAAGTGTAAGGTGATGCACTTGGGGATGACTAATAACAATTTTAGTTACAAGATGGGGACGCATTGGTTAGAAGTAACGGAAGAGGAGAAGGACCTAGGGGTCCTTGTAGAGCGCAGGATGACTATGAGTCGACAATGTGACGTGGCTGTGAAAAAAGCCAATGCGGTCTTGGGATGTATTAGGCGAGGTATATCTAGTAGGGATAAGGAGGTCCTGCTTCCGTTGTATACGGCGCTGGTGAGACCTCATTTGGAGTACTGTGTGTAGTTCTGGTCTCCCATGTTTAAAAAAGATGAACTCAAATTGGAACGGGTGCAGAGAAGGGCGACTAGGATGATCAGAGGAATGGAAAACCTGTCGTATGAAAAGAGATTAGAGGAGCTCGGGTTGTTTAGTCTGACAAAACGAAGGCTGAGGGGGGATATGATTGCTATCTTTAAATATATCAGAGGGATAAATACAAGGGAGGGAGAGGAATTATTTCAGCTGAGTACTAATGTGGACACGAGAACCAATGGATATAAACTGGCCGTGGGGAAGTTCAGGCTTGAAATCAGACGAAGGTTTCTGACCGTCAGAGGGGTGAAATATTGGAACGGCCTTCCGAGGGAAACGGTGGGGGCAACGGACCTGTCTGGTTTTAAGATTAAGTTGGATAAGTTTATGGAGGGAATGGTTTAATGGTAAAACATAGTAGCCGAGGAAAACCAAGCAATGGTACGTAAATAGCATAATGGCAAACAAGGGTCAGGCTAGAGACTCTTGCCTACATGCTCGGGGTATTACTGATCGCCATATTTGGGGTCGGGAAGGAATTTTCCTCCAGGGTAGATTGGCTGAGCCTCTGGAGGTTTTTCGCCTTCCTCCGCAGCATGGGGCAGGGATCACTAGCAGGAGGGTCCCTGCCGATTGAAGTCACTAAAACACAGGATTGGGGACTTCAACGGCACAGTCCAGGGAAGGGTCTTGTGGCCTGCAGCATGCAGGGGGTCAGACCAGATGATCATAATGGTCCCTTCTGACCTTAAAGTCTATGAGTCTATGAGACCAAATACCATCCCTGATAGACATTTATCTAACCTCCTCTTAAATATCTCAAGAGATGGAGATTCCACAACCTCCCTCGGCAATTTATTCCAGTGTTTAACCACCCTGACAGTTAGGAACTTTTTCCTAATGTCCAACCTAGACCTCCCTTGCTGCACTTTAAACCCATTGCTTCTGGTTCTATCCTTAGAGGCTAAGGTGAACAAGTTTTCTCCCTCCTCCTTATGACACCCTTTTAAATACCTGAAAACTGCTATCATGTCTCCTCTCAGTCTTCTCTTTTCCAAACTAAACAAAGCCAATTCTTTCAGCCTTCCTTCATAGGTCATGTTCTCAAGACCTTTAATAATTCTTGTTGCTCTTCTCTGGACCCTTTCCAATTTCTCCACATCTTTTTTAAAATGCGGTGCCCAGAACTGGACACAATACTCCAGCTGAGGCCTAACCAGAGCAGAGTAGAGCGGAAGAATGACTTCTCGTGTCTTGCTCACAACACACCTGTTAATACATCCCAGAATCAGGTTTGCTTTTTTTGCAACAGCATCACACTGTTGACTCATATTTAGCTTGTGGTCCACTATAACCCCTAGATCCCTTTCTGCCGTACTCCTTCCTAGACAGTCTCTTCCCATTCTGTATGTGTGAAACTGATTGTTCCTTCCTAAGTGGAGCACTTTGCATTTGTCTTTGTTAAACTTCATCCTGTTTAACTCAGACCATTTCTCCAATTTGTCCAGATCATTTTGAATTATGACCCTGTCCTCCAAAGCAGTTGCAATCCCTCCCAGTTTGGTATCATCCGCAAACTTAATAAGCGTACTTTCTATGCCAATATCTAAGTCGTTGATGAAGATATTGAACAGCGCCGGTCCCAAAACAGACCCCTGCGATACCCCACTCGTTATGGCTTTCCAGCAGGATTGGGAACTATTAATAACAACTCTCTGAGTACGGTTATCCAGCCAGTTATGCACCCACCTTATAGTAGCCCCATCTAAATTGTATTTGCCTAGTTTATCAATAAGAATATCATGCGAGACCGTATCAAAAGCCTTACTAAAGTCTAGGTATACCACATCCACAGCCTCACCCTTATCCACAAGGCTCGTTATCCTATCAAAGAAAGCTATCAGATTGGTTTGACATGATTTGTTCTTCACAAATCCATGCCGGCTGTTCCCTATCACCTTACCACCTTCCAAGTGTTTGCAGATGATTTCCTTAATTACTTGCTCCATTATCTTCCCTGGCACAGAAGTTAAACTCACTGGGGTCTGTAGTTTCCTGGGTTGTTTTTATTTCCCTTTTTATAGATGGGCACTATATTTGCCCTTTTCCAGTCTTCTGGAATCTCTCCCGTCTCCCATGATTTTCCAAAGATAATAGCTAGAGGCTCAGATACCTCCTCTATTAGCTCCTTGAGTATTCTAGGATGCATTTCATCAGGCCCGGGTGACTTGCAGGCATCTAACTTTTCTAAGTGATTTTTAACTTGTTCTTTTTTTATTTTATCTGCTAAACCTACCCCCTTCCCATTAGCATTCACTATGTTAGGCATTCCTTCAGACTTCTCGGTGAAGACCGAAACAAAGAAGTCATTAAGCATCTCCGCCATTTCCAAGTTTCCTGTTACTGTTTCTCCCTCTTCACTAAGCAGTGGGCCTACCCTGTCTTTGGTCTTCCTCTTGCTTCTAATGTATTGATAAAAAGTCGTCTTGTTTCCCTTTATTCCCGTAGCTAGTTTGAGCTCATTTTGTGCCTTTGCCTTTCTAATCTTGCCCCTGCATTCCTGTGTTGTTTGCCTATATTCATCCTTTGTAATCTGTCCCAGTTTCCATTTTTGATATGACTCCTTTTTATTTTTTAGATCATGCAAGATCTCATGGTTAAGCCAAGGTGGTCTTTTGCCACATTTTCTATCTTTCCTAACCAGCGGAATAGCTTGCTTTTGGGCCCTTAATAGTGTCCCTTTGAAAAACTGCCAACTCTCCTCAGTTGTTTTTCCCCTCAGTCTTGATTCCCATGGGACCTTACCTATCAGCTCTCTGAGCTTACCAAAATCTGCCTTCCTGAAATCCATTGTCTCTATTTTGCTGTTCTCCCTTCTACCCTTCCTTAGAATTGCAAACTCTATGATTTCATGATCACTTTCACCCAGGCTGCCTTCTACTTTCAAATTCTCAACGAGTTCCTCCCTATTTGTTAAAATCAAGTCTAGAACAGCTTCCCCCCAGTAGCTTTTTCAACCTTCTGAAATAAAAAGTTGTCTCCAATGCAGTCCAGGAATTTGTTGGATAGTCTGTGCCCCGCTGTGTTATTTTCCCAACATATAGCCGGATAGTTGAAGTCCCCCATCACCACCAAATCTTGGGCTTTGGATGATTTTGTTAGTTGCTTAAAAAAAGCCTCATCCACCTCTTCCACCTGGTTAGGTGGCCTGTAGTAGACTCCTAGCATGACATCTCCCTTGTTTTTTACCCCTTTTAGCCTAACCCAGAGACTCTCAACACTTCCGTCTCCTATGTCCATCTCTACCTCAGTCCAAGTGTGTACATTTTTAATATACAAGGCAACACCTCCTCCCTTTTTCCCCTGTCTATCCTTCCTGAGCAAGCTGTACCCATCCACACCAACATTCCAATCATGTGTATTATCCCACCAAGTTTCAGTGATGCCAACAATGTCATAGTTGTATTTATTTATTAGCACTTCCAGTTCTTCCTGCTTATTCCCCATACTTCTCGCATTTGTATAGAGACATCTAAGATACTGGTTTGATCTTTCCTCCCAGTTTTGTCCTGACCCTCCTTTCCCTCTGACAATATAGCCCACACTCCCTCTCGTTTTTGACCCATCTCCCCGGTCTCCATGTTCCCCACTTACCTGTGGGCTTTGCTCACCTGTCCCCGTCGAACCTAGTTTAAGCCCTCCTCACTAGGTTAGCCAGTCTGTGTCCAAAGGTACTAATAACTTGAGCTGTGGTTTGGAGGTGGAACAGCTGTCAAGGGCACTGAGGGGGAGATAGCAGGAGCTCATCCTTCAAGGAGGGGGGTTGGCACTGGAGGTTACTAGAAAGGAGAAGACGACTCCATTCTGGGGTTCAGGAGGTGAATTTATCCCTCAGTGGTGGGCAGGTGATGGGTGGAAGTAGTGCTGGTTCCAGGTGCCCTTAATTCCCGCTGATTTCTCGGGGCGTTTGAGTCTCTGACAGGTTCTCATTCCCTTGCAGCAGGAGGACGTCACGGCCAAAAGTGATGCACCAGCTCCGCATCATCCGGTACTTGCGCCATATTCCTGAGACACTGCAGGTGCTGTGCCTCTGAGGCCATCAGCAACTCCCGCTCCCTGCTGCAGGTACTGCTCTGGTTCACTGTAAATGGGGAGCTAGTGGAAGGGGAAATGGAGCCCCCTGGCCCTCACTAAAAGGGAAAGTGGTGGATTCTCCATCTCTTGATGTCATTGAATGAAGACTAGATGCCTTTCTGGAATGTGTGTGCCCAAAGAGTAACTATTGTACTATACAGGAGGCCTATGATATGCAGCGGGTTAGATTAGATGCTCTAAAGGTCTCTTCTGACCATAAAGTCTACTAATTTTGGAAACACTGAGTGTAGCATTGGGTGCAGCCTCTGATGTTTTACTGTCTAGCCCGCTTGCTTCCTAGAATGAGGATGCATTGAGTGGGGTGATCCACAGAGAGTAGCTCAAACCTTCAAAGTGTCAGGCCAGTAGCAGGACATTAGCACTTTAGGGTTTGGTTGGGTGTGGCAGTGATATCACAAAGGCCTTATCCTGGACCTCAGCCTATGGGTCAAAGGTGTTAGGGAGGTGGTTACCTGAGAGAGAGATGCTGACATCAGCCAGGCAGGACAGGAGCGCAGGGCCAGGGAAACCTCAGAGACCCCTTTGGCTTTGCTTTAGCAAGTCTCCTTCTCGAGGTCTCCCTTTTTAGGACTCAGAGAGTATTAGGGTTCAAGTATGTGAGTGCGAGGAGGAACCTCTTTCGAGTTTCTCCTTTTATTGATTTTACTAGAAAACAGACGTGCCTGTTGAGAAGGTAAGAACCTTGGAGAGGTTTTTAACCTGCTCAGTCTGCAGTCTGATCCATCTGGTGCCAGCTGAATTCTAGGCATGGAAAACACTAGTTCAAGGTGGCAGAATTTTATAGCCCACCTGGGATTTTGTGCCGTAGAATCACTGGGGACATTAGGGTTTGTCCTTTTCGTTTTACCTTTTCCTCCATCCCTCCTTGCTTTCTCTTGTTCCCCTCCCACCACCAGGAGTGGTGTGTGTGTGTGTGTGTGTTGCTGGGGGTGCTCTTCACCTCCCCTTGTGGGAAGTTGACACTGCAAGGGCTGTGCCTCTGTGGACATCAGCAACTCCCACTCCCTGCTGCAGGTACTGCTCTGGCTCCCTGTAAATGGGGTGCTAGTGGAAGGGGAAATGGAACCCCCTGGCACTCACTAAAAGGGAAAGTGGTGGATTCTCCATCTCTTGATGTCATTGAATGAAGACTAGATGCCTTTCTGGAATGTGTGTGCCCAAAGAGTAACTATTGTACTATACAGGAAGCCTATGATATACAGGGGCTTAGATTAGATGCTCTAAAGGTCTCTTGTGGCCATAAAGTCTACTAATTTTGGAAACACTGAGTGTAGTATTGGGAGCAGCCTCTGATGTTTTACTGTCTAGCCGGCTTGCTTCCTAGAATGAAGACGCATTGAGTGGGGTGATCCACACAGAGTAGCTCAAACCTTCAAAGTGTCAGGCCAGCAGCAGGACATTAGCACTTCCGGGGATGGGTGGGTGTGGCAGTGACATCACAAAGGCCTTTTCAGGACCTCAGCCTATTGGTCAAAGGTGTTAGGGAGGTGGTAACCTCAGAGAGAGATGCTGACATCAGCCAGGCAGGACAGGGGCTTAGGGCCAGGGAAACCTCAGAGACCCCTGTGACTTTCATAGAATCATAGAATCATAGAATATCAGGGTTGGAAGGGACCTCAAGAGGTCATCTACTCCAACCCCGTCCTCAAAGCAGGACCAATTCCCAACTAAATCATCCCAGCCAGGGCTTTGTCAAGCCGGGCCTTAAAAACCTCCAAGGAAGGAGACTCCACCACCTCCCTAGTTAACGCATTCCAGTGCTTCACCACCCTCCTAGTGAAATAGTGTTTCCTAATATCCAACCTGGACCTCCCCCACTGCAACTTGAGACCATTGCTCCTTGTTCTGTCATCTGCCACCACTGAGAACAACCGAGCTCCATCCTCTTTGGAACCCCCCTTCAGGTAGTTGAAGGCTGCTATCAAATCCCCCCTCATTCTTCTCTTCTGGAGACTAAACAATCCCAGTTCCCTCAGCCTCTCCTCATAAGTCATGTGCTCCAGACCCCTAATCATTTTTGTTGCTCTCCACTGGACTCTTTCCAATTTTTCCACATCCTTCTTGTAGTGTGGGGCCTGTCGGAGAAAAACAGAGTTCTCACTATTTGTTTAGGTACAGCAAGTCAGATGCTTTATTAACGCTCACAATTGCCCAGAGGGAGAGAGCTAAGCAGGTCTCTCACAGGTAACTAATTACAGCAAGCATTTATACCTTTCATTACAGAAATAACGAGGGACAGCTGCGTTTTGTTTATACATAGGCCATCTTGATATCTCATTTCTTCACTTGTTTTGACTCTTGCCAACATACAATATTTTCTATACCTTATCTACACAAGGTCTTCTATACCTTATCTATACCAGGTCATAATGACTTCTTACACAGTTCTTTCTCACCCGCCTCACACATTCCTCGCTTCTACAAATCTCGCATTATTAGGGTTACAGTTAGCCTAACTCTTGCTAACGAACTGTCATGCATTGCATCCCCTTCCTGTGAGCTCTTTCTCTGCTTCCACAGGCCCAAAACTGGACACAGTATTCCAGATGAGGCCTCACCAATGTCGAATAAAGGGGAACGATCACGTTCCTCGATCTGCTGGCAATGCCCCTACTTATACAGCCCAAAATGCCGTTAGCCTTCTTGGCAACAAGAGCACACTGTTGACTCATATCCAGCTTCTCGTCCACTGTGACCCCTAGGTCCTTTTCTGCAGAACTGCTACCTAGCCATTCGGTCCCTAGTCTGTAGCAGTGCATGGGATTCTTCCGTCCTAAGTGCAGGACTCTGCACTTGTCCTTGTTGAACTTCATCAGGTTTTTTTCTGCCCAATCCTCTAATTTGTCTAGGTCCCTCTGTATCCGATCCCTACCCTCTAGCGTATCTACCACGCCTCCTAGTTTAGTGTCATCTGCAAACTTGCTGAGAGTGCAGTCCACACCATCCTCCAGATCATTAATAAAGATATTAAACAAAACCGGCCCCAGGACCGACCCTTGGGGCACTACTCCGCTTGAAACCGGCTGCCAACTAGACATGGAGCCATTGATCACTACCCGTTGAGCCCGACGATCCAGCCAGCTTTCTATCCACCTTACAGTCCATTCATCCATCCATCCCATACTTCTTTAACTTGGTGGCAAGAATACTGTGGGAGAGCGTATCAAAAGCTTTGCTAAAGTCAAGGAATAACACATCCACTGCTTTCCCCTCATCCACAGAGCCAGTTATCTCATCATAGAAGGCAATTAGGTTAGTCAGGCACGACTTCCCCTTGGTGAATCCATGCTGACTGTTCCTGATCACTTTCCTCTCCTCTAAGTGTTTCATAATTGATTCCTTGAGGACCTGCTCCATGATTTTTCCAGGGACTGAGGTGAGGCTGACTGGCCTGTAGTTCCCCGGATCCTCCTCCTTCCCTTTTTTAAAGATGGGCACTACATTAGCCTTTTTCCAGTCATCCGGGACCTCCCTCGATCGCCATGAGTTTTCAAAAATAATGGCTAATGGCTGTGCAATCTCATCCGCCAAGTCCTTTAGCACCCTCAGATGCAGCGCATCCAGCCCCATGGAGTTGTGCACGTCCAGTTTTTCTAAATAGTCCCGAACCACTTCTTTCTCCACAGAGGGCTGGTCACCTTCTCCCCATATTGTGCTGCCCAGTGCAGCAGTCTGGGAGCTGACCTTGTTCGTGAAGACAGAGGCAAAAAAAGCATTGAGTACATTAGCTTTTTCCACATCCTCAGTCACTAGGTTGCCTCCCTCATTCAGTAAGGGGCCCACACTTTCCTTGACTTTCTTCTTGTTGCTAACATACCTGAAGAAACCCTTCTTGTTACTCTTAACATCTCTTGCTAGCTGCAACTCCAAGTGTGATTTGGCCTTCCTGATTTCACTCCTGCATGCCTGAGCAATATTTTTATACTCCTCCCTGGTCATTTCTCCAATCTTCCACTTCTTGTAAGCTTCTTTTTTGCGTTTAAGATCAGCAAGGATTTCACTGTTTAGCCAAGCTGGTCGCCTGCCATATTTACTATTCTTTCTACACATCGGGATGGTTTGTTCCTGCAACCGCAATAAGGATTCTTTAAAATACAGCCAGCTCTCCTGGACCCCTTTGCCCTTCATGTTATTCTCCCAGGGGATCCTGCCCATCTGTTCCCTGAGGGAGTCAAAGTCTGCTTTTCTGAAGTCCAGGGTCCGTATTCTGCTGCTCTCCTTTCTTCCTTGTGTCAGGATCCTGAACTCGACCATCTCATGGTCACTGCCTCCCAGGTTCCCATCCACTTTTGCTTCCCCTACTAATTCTTCCCTGTTTGTGAGCAGCAGGTCGAGAAAAGCTCTGCCCCTAGTTGGTTCCTCCAGCACTTGCACCAGGAAATTGTGCCCTACACTTTCCAAAAACTTCCTGGATTGTCTGTGCACCGCTGTATTGCTCTCCTAGCAGATATCAGGGTGATTAAAGTCTCCCATGAGAACCAGGGCCTGCGATCTAGCAACTTCTGCTAGTTGCCAGAAGAAAGCCTCGTCCACCTCATCCCCCTGGTCTGGTGGTCTATACCAGACTCCAACCGTGACATCCCCCTTGTTGCTCACACTTCTCAACTTTATCCAGAGACTCTCAGGTTTTTCTACAGTTTCATACCGGACCTCTGAGCACTCATACTCCTCTCTTACATACAATGCAACTCCCCCACCTTTTCTGCCCTGCCTGTCCTTCCTGAACAGTTTATATCCATCCATGACAGTACTCCAGTCATGTGAGTTATCCCACCAAGTGTCTGTTATTGCTTCAGCAAGTCTCCTTCTCGAGGTCTCTCTTTGAGGACTGAGAGAGTATTAGTGTTCACATGTGTGAGTGCGAGCAGGAGCCTCTTTGGAGTTTTCTCCTTTCCTTTGACGGATTTTACTAGAAAACAGACGTCCCTATTTAGAAGGTAAGAGCCTCCAAGAGCTTTTTGGAACCTGCTCAGTCTGATCCATCTGGTGCCAGCTGAATTCTAGGCATGGAAAACACTAGGTTAAGGTGGCAGAATTTTATTCCCTCTGTGGGATTTTGTCCCGTAGAATCACAGGGGACATTAGTGTTTGTCATTTTCGTTTTACCTTTTCCTCCATCCCTCCTTCCTTTCTCTTCATCTCTTACTTCTTTTGTCCTTTCTCCTGTTCACCTGCCACCACCAGGAGTGGTGTGTGTGTGTGTGTGTGTGTGTGTTGCTGGGGGTGCTCTTCACCTCCCCTTGTGGGAAGTTGATCCAAAACTGTGAGGTTGAAATAGTGCTTGAACTCCAATGACACTAGATGCTGCCATCCTGTGGCTTAGCATTAGTGTCTGGGATGATTGGGGCAAGATCTCAACCTCCCCGCAACCCACTTCACTGCTGGCAGAATCCCTCCTGCCCCCCCTGCTAGAGCCGCCTCCCTGGCCAACCTGGGTGGGGGTGGAGAAGAGGGTTCTGATAACTTGAGCTGTGGTTTGGAGGTAGAACAGCTGTCAAGGGTACTGAGGGGGAGGTAGCAGGAGCTCACCCTACAAGGTGGTGGGTTGTCACTGGAGGTTACTAGAAAGGACAAGAAGACTCCATTCTGGGGTTCAGGAGGTGAATTCATCCCTCAGTGGTGGGCAGGTAGTCAGTTTAAATACTGCTGGTTCCAGGTGCCCTTAATTCCCCCTGATTCCTCGGGGCGTTTGAGTCTTTGACAGGTTCTCGTTCCCTTGCAGCAGGAGGACGTCATGGCCAGAGTGATGCACCAGCTCCGCATCATCCGGCACTTGTGCCAGGTGCCTTAGACACTGCAGGGGCTGTGCCACTGAGGCCATCAGCAACTCCCGCTCCCTGCTGCAGGTACTGCTCTGGCTCACTGTAAATGGGGTGCTAGTGGAAGGGGAAATGGAGCCCCCTGGCACTCAGTAAAAGGGAAAGTGGTGGATTCTCCATCTCTTGATGTCATTTCATGAAGACTAGATGCCTTTCTGGAATGTGTGTGCCCAAAAAGTACCTATTGTACTATACAGGAAGCCTATGATATGCAGGGGGTTAGATGAGATGTTCTAAAGGTCTCTTCTGGCCATAAAGTGTAGTAATTTTGGAAACACTGAGTGTAGCATTGGGAGCAGCCTCTGATGCTTTACTGTCTAGCCGGCTTGCTTCCTAGAATGAAGACGCATCGAGTGGGGTGATCCACAGAGAGTAGCTGAAACCTTCAAAGTGTCAGGCCAGCAGCAGGACATTAGCACTTTAGGGTTTGGTTGCGTGTGGCAGTGATATCACAAAGGCCTTATCCTGGACCTCAGCCTATGGGTCAAAGGTGTTAGGGAGGTGGTTACCTGAGAGAGAGATGCTGACATCAGCCAGGCAGGACAGGAGCGCAGGGCCAGGGAAACCTCAGAGACCCCTTTGGCTTTGCTTTAGCAAGTCTCCTTCTCGAGGTCTCCCTTTTTAGGACTCAGAGAGTATTAGGGTTCAAGTATGTGAGCGCGAGGAGGAACCTCTTTCGAGTTTCTCCTTTTACTGATTTTACTAGAAAACAGACATCCCTGTTTAGAAAGTAAGAGCCTCCAAGAGGTTTTGGAACCTGCTCAGTCTGATCCATCTGGTGCCAGCTGAATTCTAGGCATGGAAAACACTAGTTCAAGGTGGCAGAATTTTAATCCCTCCCTTAATATTGTCTGGTAGAATCACTGGGGACATTAGGGTTTGTCCTTTTCGTTTTACCTTTTCCTCCATCCCTCCTTCCTTTCTCTTTATCTCTTACTTCTTTTGTCCTTTCTCTTGTTCCCCTCCCACCACCAGGAGTGGTGTGTGTGTGTGTGTGTGTGTGTGTGTGTGTGTGTGTGTGTGTGTGTGTGTGTGTGTGTGTTGCTGGGGGTGCTCTTCACCTCCCCTTGTTGGGAGTTGATCCAAAACTGTATGGTTGAAATAGTGCTTGGACTCCACTGACACTAGATGCTGCCATCGTGTGGTTTAGCATTAGTGTCTGGGATGACTTGGGGCAAGATCTCAACCTCCCCGCAACCCACTTCACTGCTGCCAGAATCCCACCTGCCCCCCCTGCTAGAGCCGCCTCCCTGGCCAACCTGGGTGGGGGTGGAGAAGAGGGTTCTGATAACTTGAGCTGTGGTTTGGAGGTGGAACAGCTGTCAAGGGCACTGAGGGGGAGGTAGCAGGAGCTCACCCTACAAGGACGGGGGTTGGCACTGGAGATTCCTAGAAAGGAGAAGACGACTCCATTCTGGGGTTCAGGAGGTGAATTCATCCCTCAGTGGTGGGCAGGTGCTGGGTGTAAATACTGCTGGTTCCAGGTGTCCTTAATTGCCCCTGATTCCTCGGGGCATTTGAGTCTCTGACAGGTTCTCGTTCCCTTGCAGGAGGAGGACGTCACGGCCAAAGGGATGCACCAGCTCCGCATCATCCGGCACTTACGCCATGTGCCTGAGACACTGCAGGGGCTGTTCCTCTGAGGCCTTAGCAACTCCCTCTCCCGGCTGCAGGTACTGCTCTGGCTCACTGTAAATGGGGAGCTAGTGGAAGGGGAAATGGAGCCCCCTGGCACTCACTAAAAGGGAAAGTGGTGGATTCTCCAACTCTTGATGTCATTGATTGAAGACTAGATGCCTTTCTGGAATGTGTGTGCCCAAAAAGTAACTATTGTACTATACTGGAAGCCTATGATATGGAGGGGGTTAGATGAGATGCTGTAAAGGTCTCTTCTGGCCAGAAAGTCTCCTACTTTTGGAAACACTGAGTGTAGTATTGGGAGCAGCCTCTGATGTTTTACTGTCTAGCTAGCTTGCTTCCTAGAATGAAGACGAATTTTGTGGTGTGATCCACAGAGCGTAGCTCAAACCTTCAAAGTGTCAGGCCAGCAGCAGGACATGAGCACTTTAGGGTTTGGTTGGGTATGGCAGTGATATCACAAAGGCTTTTTCAAGGACCTCAGCATACTGGTCAAAGGTGTTAGGGAGGTGGTGACCTCAGAGAGAGATGCTGTCTTCAGCCAGGGAGGACAGGGGCTTACGACCAGGGAAACCTCAGAGACACCTGTGGCTTTGCTTCAGCAAGTCTCCTTCTCGAGGTTTCTTTTTGAGGACTGAGAGAGTGTTAGGGTTGAGGTATGTGAGTGCGAGCAGGAGCCTCTTTCGAGTTTTCTCCTTTCCTTTTACTGATTTTACTTGAAAATTAGAAGGTAAGAGCCTCCAAGAGGTTTTGGAACCTGCTCAGTCTGATCCATCTGGTGCCAGCTGAATTCTCGGCATGGAAAACAGTAGTTTAAGGTGGCAGAATTTTCTTCCCTCCCTGGAATTTTGTCCCGTGGAATCACTGGGGACACTAGGGTTTGTCCTTTTCGTTTTACCTTTTCCTCCATCCCTCCTTCCTTTCTCTTCATCTCTTACTTCTTTTGTCCTTTCTCTTGTTCCCCTCCCACCTCCAGGAGTGGTGTGTGTGTTGCTGGGGGTGCTCTTCACCTCCCCTTGTGGGAAGTTGATCCAAAACTGTCGGGTTCAAATAGTGCTTGGACTCCACTGACACTAGATGCTGCCATCCTGTGGCTTAGCATTAGTGTCTGGGACAACTTGGGACAAGATCTCAACTTCCCCGCAACCCACTTCACTGCTGGCAGAATCCCTCCTGCCCCCCCTGCTAGGGCCGCCTCCCTGCGCAACCTGGGTTGGGGTGGAGAAGAGGGTTCTGATAACTTGAGCTGTGGTTTGGAGGTAGAACAGCTGTCAAGGGTACTGAGGGGGAGGTAGCAGGAGCTCACCCTACAAGGTGGTGGGTTGGCACTGGAGGTTACTAGAAAGGACAAGAAGACTCCATTCTGGGGTTCAGGAGGTGAATTCATCCCTCAGTGGTGGGCAGGTAGTCAGTTTAAATATTGCTGGTTCCAGGTGCCCTTAATTCCCCCTGATTCCTCGGCGCGTTTGAGTCTCTGACAGGTTCTCGTTCCCTTGCAGCAGGAGGACGTCACGGCCAAAGTGATGCACCAGCTCCGCATCATCCGGCACTTGCGCCAGGTGCCTGAGACACTGCAGGGGCTGCGCCTCTGAGGCCTTCAGCAACTCCCGCTCCCTGCTGCAGGTACTGCTCTGTCTCCCTGTAAATGGCGAGCTAGTGGAAGGGGAAATGGAGCCCCCTGGCCCTCACTAAAAGGGAAAGTGGTGGATTCTCCATCTCTTGATGTCATTGAATGAAGACTAGATGCCTTTCTGGAATGTGTGTGCCCAAAGAGTAACTATTGTACTATACAGGAGGCCTATGATATGCAGCGGGTTAGATTAGATGCTCTAAAGGTCTCTTCTGACCATAAAGTCTACTAATTTTGGAGACACTGAGTGTAGCATTGGGTGCAGCCTCTGATGTTTTACTGTCTAGCCCGCTTGCTTCCTAGAATGAGGATGCATTGAGTGGGGTGATCCACAGAGAGTAGCTCAAACCTTCAAAGTGTCAGGCCAGTAGCAGGACATTAGCACTTTAGGGTTTGGTTGGGTGTGGCAGTGATATCACAAAGGCCTTATCCTGGACCTCAGCCTATGGGTCAAAGGTGTTAGGGAGGTGGTTACCTGAGAGAGAGATGCTGACATCAGCCAGGCAGGACAGGAGCGCAGGGCCAGGGAAACCTCAGAGACCCCTTTGGCTTTGCTTTAGCAAGTCTCCTTCTCGAGGTCTCCCTTTTTAGGACTCAGAGAGTATTAGGGTTCAAGTATGTGAGTGCGAGGAGGAACCTCTTTCGAGTTTCTCCTTTTATTGATTTTACTAGAAAACAGACGTGCCTGTTGAGAAGGTAAGAACCTTGGAGAGGTTTTTAACCTGCTCAGTCTGCAGTCTGATCCATCTGGTGCCAGCTGAATTCTAGGCATGGAAAACACTAGTTCAAGGTGGCAGAATTTTATAGCCCACCTGGGATTTTGTGCCGTAGAATCACTGGGGACATTAGGGTTTGTCCTTTTCGTTTTACCTTTTCCTCCATCCCTCCTTGCTTTCTCTTGTTCCCCTCCCACCACCAGGAGTGGTGTGTGTGTGTGTGTGTGTGTGTTGCTGGGGGTGCTCTTCACCTCCCCTTGTGCGAAGTTGACACTGCAAGGGCTGTGCCTCTGTGGACATCAGCAACTCCCACTCCCTGCTGCAGGTACTGCTCTGGCTCACTGTAAATGGGGTGCTAGTGGAAGGGGAAATGGAACCCCCTGGCACTCACTAAAAGGGAAAGTGGTGGATTCTCCATCTCTTCATGTCATTGAATGAAGACTAGATGCCTTTCTGGAATGTGTGTGCCCAAAGAGTAACTATTGTACTATACAGGAAGCCTATGATATGCAGGGGCTTAGATTAGATGCTCTAAAGGTCTCTTGTGGCCATAAAGTCTACTAATTTTGGAAACACTGAGTGTAGTATTGGGAGCAGCCTCTGATGTTTTACTGTCTAGCCGGCTTGCTTCCTAGAATGAAGACGCATTGAGTGGGGTGATCCACACAGAGTAGCTCAAACCTTCAAAGTGTCAGGCCAGCAGCAGGACATTAGCACTTCCGGGGATGGGTGGGTGTGGCAGTGACATCACAAAGGCCTTTTCAGGACCTCAGCCTATTGGTCAAAGGTGTTAGGGAGGTGGTAACCTCAGAGAGAGATGCTGACATCAGCCAGGCAGGACAGGGGCTTAGGGCCAGGGAAACCTCAGAGACCCCTGTGACTTTCATAGAATCATAGAATATCAGGGTTGGAAGGGACCTCAAGAGGTCATCTACTCCAACCCCGTCCTCAAAGCAGGACCAATTCCCAACTAAATCATCCCAGCCAGGGCTTTGTCAAGCCGGGCCTTAAAAACCTCCAAGGAAGGAGACTCCACCACCTCCCTAGTTAACGCATTCCAGTGCTTCACCACCCTCCTAGTGAAATAGTGTTTCCTAATATCCAACCTGGACCTCCCCCACTGCAACTTGAGACCATTGCTCCTTGTTCTGTCATCTGCCACCACTGAGAACAACCGAGCTCCATCCTCTTTGGAACCCCCCTTCAGGTAGTTGAAGGCTGCTATCAAATCCCCCCTCATTCTTCTCTTCTGGAGACTAAACAATCCCAGTTCCCTCAGCCTCTCCTCATAAGTCATGTGCTCCAGACCCCTAATCATTTTTGTTGCTCTCCACTGGACTCTTTCCAATTTTTCCACATCCTTCTTGTAGTGTGGGGCCTGTCGGAGAAAAACAGAGTTCTCACTATTTGTTTAGGTACAGCAAGTCAGATGCTTTATTAACGCTCACAATTGCCCAGAGGGAGAGAGCTAAGCAGGTCTCTCACAGGTAACTAATTACAGCAAGCATTTATACCTTTCATTACAGAAATAACGAGGGACAGCTGCGTTTTGTTTATACATAGGCCATCTTGATATCTCATTTCTTCACTTGTTTTGACTCTTGCCAACATACAATATTTTCTATACCTTATCTACACAAGGTCTTCTACACCTTATCTATACCAGGTCATAATGACTTCTTACACAGTTCTTTCTCACCCGCCTCACACATTCCTCGCTTCTACAAATCTCGCGTTATTAGGGTTACAGTTAGCCTAACTCTTGCTAACGAACTGTCATGCATTGCATCCCCTTCCTGTGAGCTCTTTCTCTGCTTCCACAGGCCCAAAACTGGACACAGTATTCCAGATGAGGCCTCACCAATGTCGAATAAAGGGGAACGATCACGTTCCTCGATCTGCTGGCAATGCCCCTACTTATACAGCCCAAAATGCCGTTAGCCTTCTTGGCAACAAGAGCACACTGTTGACTCATATCCAGCTTCTCGTCCACTGTGACCCCTAGGTCCTTTTCTGCAGAACTGCTACCTAGCCATTCGGTCCCTAGTCTGTAGCAGTGCATGGGATTCTTCCGTCCTAAGTGCAGGACTCTGCACTTGTCCTTGTTGAACTTCATCAGGTTTTTTTCTGCCCAATCCTCTAATTTGTCTAGGTCCCTCTGTATCTGATCCCTACCCTCTAGCGTATCTACCACGCCTCCTAGTTTAGTGTCATCTGCAAACTTGCTGAGAGTGCAGTCCACACCATCCTCCAGATCATTAATAAAGATATTAAACAAAACCGGCCCCAGGACCGACCCTTGGGGCACTACTCCGCTTGAAACCGGCTGCCAACTAGACATGGAGCCATTGATCACTACCCGTTGAGCCCGACGATCCAGCCAGCTTTCTATCCACCTTACAGTCCATTCATCCATCCATCCCATACTTCTTTAACTTGGTGGCAAGAATACTGTGGGAGAGCGTATCAAAAGCTTTGCTAAAGTCAAGGAATAACACATCCACTGCTTTCCCCTCATCCACAGAGCCAGTTATCTCATCATAGAAGGCAATTAGGTTAGTCAGGCACGACTTCCCCTTGGTGAATCCATGCTGACTGTTCCTGATCACTTTCCTCTCCTCTAAGTGTTTCATAATTGATTCCTTGAGGACCTGCTCCATGATTTTTCCAGGGACTGAGGTGAGGCTGACTGGCCTGTAGTTCCCCGGATCCTCCTCCTTCCCTTTTCTAAAGATGGGCACTACATTAGCCTTTTTCCAGTCATCCGGGACCTCCCTCGATCGCCATGAGTTTTCAAAAATAATGGCTAATGGCTGTGCAATCTCATCCGCCAAGTCCTTTAGCACCCTCGGATGCAGCGCATCCAGCCCCATGGAGTTGTGCACGTCCAGTTTTTCTAAATAGTCCCGAACCACTTCTTTCTCCACAGAGGGCTGGTCACCTTCTCCCCATATTGTGCTGCCCAGTGCAGCAGTCTGGGAGCTGACCTTGTTCGTGAAGACAGAGGCAAAAAAAGCATTGAGTACATTAGCTTTTTCCACATCCTCAGTCACTAGGTTGCCTCCCTCATTCAGTAAGGGGCCCACACTTTCCTTGACTTTCTTCTTGTTGCTAACATACCTGAAGAAACCCTTCTTGTTACTCTTAACATCTCTTGCTAGCTGCAACTCCAAGTGTGATTTGGCCTTCCTGATTTCACTCCTGCATGCCTGAGCAATATTTTTATACTCCTCCCTGGTCATTTGTCCAATCTTCCACTTCTTGTAAGCTTCTTTTTTGCGTTTAAGATCAGCAAGGATTTCACTGTTTAGCCAAGCTGGTCGCCTGCCATATTTACTATTCTTTCTACACATCGGGATGGTTTGTTCCTGCAACCGCAATAAGGATTCTTTAAAATACAGCCAGCTCTCCTGGACCCCTTTGCCCTTCATGTTATTCTCCCAGGGGATCCTGCCCATCTGTTCCCTGAGGGAGTCAAAGTCTGCTTTTCTGAAGTCCAGGGTCCGTATTCTGCTGCTCTCCTTTCTTCCTTGTGTCAGGATCCTGAACTCGACCATCTCATGGTCACTGCCTCCCAGGTTCCCATCCACTTTTGCTTCCCCTACTAATTCTTCCCTGTTTGTGAGCAGCAGGTCGAGAAAAGCTCTGCCCCTAGTTGGTTCCTCCAGCACTTGCACCAGGAAATTGTGCCCTACACTTTCCAAAAACTTCCTGGATTGTCTGTGCACCGCTGTATTGCTCTCCTAGCAGATATCAGGGTGATTAAAGTCTCCCATGAGAACCAGGGCCTGCGATCTAGCAACTTCTGCTAGTTGCCAGAAGAAAGCCTCGTCCACCTCATCCCCCTGGTCTGGTGGTCTATACCAGACTCCAACCGTGACATCCCCCTTGTTGCTCACACTTCTCAACTTTATCCAGAGACTCTCAGGTTTTTCTACAGTTTCATACCGGACCTCTGAGCACTCATACTCCTCTCTTACATACAATGCAACTCCCCCACCTTTTCTGCCCTGCCTGTCCTTCCTGAACAGTTTATATCCATCCATGACAGTACTCCAGTCATGTGAGTTATCCCACCAAGTGTCTGTTATTGCTTCAGCAAGTCTCCTTCTCGAGGTCTCTCTTTGAGGACTGAGAGAGTATTAGTGTTCACATGTGTGAGTGCGAGCAGGAGCCTCTTTGGAGTTTTCTCCTTTCCTTTGACGGATTTTACTAGAAAACAGACGTCCCTATTTAGAAGGTAAGAGCCTCCAAGAGCTTTTTGGAACCTGCTCAGTCTGATCCATCTGGTGCCAGCTGAATTCTAGGCATGGAAAACACTAGGTTAAGGTGGCAGAATTTTATTCCCTCTGTGGGATTTTGTCCCGTAGAATCACAGGGGACATTAGTGTTTGTCATTTTCGTTTTACCTTTTCCTCCATCCCTCCTTCCTTTCTCTTCATCTCTTACTTCTTTTGTCCTTTCTCCTGTTCACCTGCCACCACCAGGAGTGGTGTGTGTGTGTGTGTGTGTGTGTGTGTGTGTTGCTGGGGGTGCTCTTCACCTCCCCTTGTGGGAAGTTGATCCAAAACTGTGAGGTTGAAATAGTGCTTGAACTCCAATGACACTAGATGCTGCCATCCTGTGGCTTAGCATTAGTGTCTGGGATGATTGGGGCAAGATCTCAACCTCCCCGCAACCCACTTCACTGCTGGCAGAATCCCTCCTGCCCCCCCTGCTAGAGCCGCCTCCCTGGCCAACCTGGGTGGGGGTGGAGAAGAGGGTTCTGATAACTTGAGCTGTGGTTTGGAGGTAGAACAGCTGTCAAGGGTACTGAGGGGGAGGTAGCAGGAGCTCACCCTACAAGGTGGTGGGTTGGCACTGGAGGTTACTAGAAAGGACAAGAAGACTCCATTCTGGGGTTCAGGAGGTGAATTCATCCCTCAGTGGTGGGCAGGTAGTCAGTTTAAATACTGCTGGTTCCAGGTGCCCTTAATTCCCCCTGATTCCTCGGGGCGTTTGAGTCTTTGACAGGTTCTCGTTCCCTTGCAGCAGGAGGACGTCATGGCCAGAGTGATGCACCAGCTCCGCATCATCCGGCACTTGTGCCAGGTGCCTTAGACACTGCAGGGGCTGTGCCACTGAGGCCATCAGCAACTCCCGCTCCCTGCTGCAGGTACTGCTCTGGCTCACTGTAAATGGGGTGCTAGTGGAAGGGGAAATGGAGCCCCCTGGCACTCAGTAAAAGGGAAAGTGGTGGATTCTCCATCTCTTGATGTCATTTCATGAAGACTAGATGCCTTTCTGGAATGTGTGTGCCCAAAAAGTACCTATTGTACTATACAGGAAGCCTATGATATGCAGGGGGTTAGATGAGATGTTCTAAAGGTCTCTTCTGGCCATAAAGTGTAGTAATTTTGGAAACACTGAGTGTAGCATTGGGAGCAGCCTCTGATGCTTTACTGTCTAGCCGGCTTGCTTCCTAGAATGAAGACGCATCGAGTGGGGTGATCCACAGAGAGTAGCTGAAACCTTCAAAGTGTCAGGCCAGCAGCAGGACATTAGCACTTTAGGGTTTGGTTGAGTGTGGCAGTGATATCACAAAGGCCTTATCCTGGACCTCAGCCTATGGGTCAAAGGTGTTAGGGAGGTGGTTACCTGAGAGAGAGATGCTGACATCAGCCAGGCAGGACAGGAGCGCAGGGCCAGGGAAACCTCAGAGACCCCTTTGGCTTTGCTTTAGCAAGTCTCCTTCTCGAGGTCTCCCTTTTTAGGACTCAGAGAGTATTAGGGTTCAAGTATGTGAGCGCGAGGAGGAACCTCTTTCGAGTTTCTCCTTTTACTGATTTTACTAGAAAACAGACATCCCTGTTTAGAAAGTAAGAGCCTCCAAGAGGTTTTGGAACCTGCTCAGTCTGATCCATCTGGTGCCAGCTGAATTCTAGGCATGGAAAACACTAGTTCAAGGTGGCAGAATTTTAATCCCTCCCTTAATATTGTCTGGTAGAATCACTGGGGACATTAGGGTTTGTCCTTTTCGTTTTACCTTTTCCTCCATCCCTCCTTCCTTTCTCTTTATCTCTTACTTCTTTTGTCCTTTCTCTTGTTCCCCTCCCACCACCAGGAGTGGTATATGTGTGTGTGTGTGTGTGTGTGTGTGTGTGTGTGTGTGTGTGTGTGTGTTGCTGGGGGTGCTCTTCACCTCCCCTTGTTGGGAGTTGATCCAAAACTGTATGGTTGAAATAGTGCTTGGACTCCACTGACACTAGATGCTGCCATCGTGTGGTTTAGCATTAGTGTCTGGGATGACTTGGGGCAAGATCTCAACCTCCCCGCAACCCACTTCACTGCTGCCAGAATCCCACCTGCCCCCCCTGCTAGAGCCGCCTCCCTGGCCAACCTGGGTGGGGGTGGAGAAGAGGGTTCTGATAACTTGAGCTGTGGTTTGGAGGTGGAACAGCTGTCAAGGGCACTGAGGGGGAGGTAGCAGGGTCTCACCCTACAAGGACGGGGGTTGGCACTGGAGATTCCTAGAAAGGAGAAGACGACTCCATTCTGGGGTTCAGGAGGTGAATTCATCCCTCAGTGGTGGGCAGGTGCTGGGTGTAAATACTACTGGTTCCAGGTGTCCTTAATTGCCCCTGATTCCTCGGGGCATTTGAGTCTCTGACAGGTTCTCGTTCCCTTGCAGGAGGAGGACGTCACGGCCAAAGGGATGCACCAGCTCCGCATCATCCGGCACTTACGCCATGTGCCTGAGACACTGCAGGGGCTGTTCCTCTGAGGCCTTAGCAACTCCCTCTCCCGGCTGCAGGTACTGCTCTGGCTCACTGTAAATGGGGAGCTAGTGGAAGGGGAAATGGAGCCCCCTGGCACTCACTAAAAGGGAAAGTGGTGGATTCTCCAACTCTTGATGTCATTGATTGAAGACTAGATGCCTTTCTGGAATGTGTGTGCCCAAAAAGTAACTATTGTACTATACTGGAAGCCTATGATATGGAGGGGGTTAGATGAGATGCTGTAAAGGTCTCTTCTGGCCAGAAAGTCTCCTACTTTTGGAAACACTGAGTGTAGTATTGGGAGCAGCCTCTGATGTTTTACTGTCTAGCTAGCTTGCTTCCTAGAATGAAGACGAATTTTGTGGTGTGATCCACAGAGCGTAGCTCAAACCTTCAAAGTGTCAGGCCAGCAGCAGGACATGAGCACTTTAGGGTTTGGTTGGGTATGGCAGTGATATCACAAAGGCTTTTTCAAGGACCTCAGCGTACTGGTCAAAGGTGTTAGGGAGGTGGTGACCTCAGAGAGAGATGCTGTCTTCAGCCAGGGAGGACAGGGGCTTACGACCAGGGAAACCTCAGAGACCCCTGTGGCTTTGCTTCAGCAAGTCTCCTTCTCGAGGTTTCTTTTTGAGGACTGAGAGAGTGTTAGGGTTGAGGTATGTGAGTGCGAGCAGGAGCCTCTTTCGAGTTTTCTCCTTTCCTTTTACTGATTTTACTTGAAAATTAGAAGGTAAGAGCCTCCAAGAGGTTTTGGAACCTGCTCAGTCTGATCCATCTGGTGCCAGCTGAATTCTCGGCATGGAAAACAGTAGTTTAAGGTGGCAGAATTTTCTTCCCTCCCTGGAATTTTGTCCCGTGGAATCACTGGGGACACTAGGGTTTGTCCTTTTCGTTTTACCTTTTCCTCCATCCCTCCTTCCTTTCTCTTCATCTCTTACTCCTTTTGTCCTTTCTCTTGTTCCCCTCCCACCTCCAGGAGTGGTGTGTGTGTTGCTGGGGGTGCTCTTCACCTCCCCTTGTTGGGAGTTGATCCAAAACTGTATGGTTGAAATAGTGCTTGGACTCCACTGACACTAGATGCTGCCATCGTGTGGTTTAGCATTAGTGTCTGGGATGACTTGGGGCAAGATCTCAACCTCCCCGCAACCCACTTCACTGCTGCCAGAATCCCACCTGCCCCCCCTGCTAGAGCCGCCTCCCTGGCCAACCTGGGTGGGGGTGGAGAAGAGGGTTCTGATAACTTGAGCTGTGGTTTGGAGGTGGAACAGCTGTCAAGGGCACTGAGGGGGAGGTAGCAGGAGCTCACCCTACAAGGACGGGGGTTGGCACTGGAGATTCCTAGAAAGGAGAAGACGACTCCATTCTGGGGTTCAGGAGGTGAATTCATCCCTCAGTGGTGGGCAGGTGCTGGGTGTAAATACTACTGGTTCCAGGTGTCCTTAATTGCCCCTGATTCCTCGGGGCATTTGAGTCTCTGACAGGTTCTCGTTCCCTTGCAGGAGGAGGACGTCACGGCCAAAGGGATGCACCAGCTCCGCATCATCCGGCACTTACGCCATGTGCCTGAGACACTGCAGGGGCTGTTCCTCTGAGGCCTTAGCAACTCCCTCTCCCGGCTGCAGGTACTGCTCTGGCTCACTGTAAATGGGGAGCTAGTGGAAGGGGAAATGGAGCCCCCTGGCACTCACTAAAAGGGAAAGTGGTGGATTCTCCAACTCTTGATGTCATTGATTGAAGACTAGATGCCTTTCTGGAATGTGTGTGCCCAAAAAGTAACTATTGTACTATACTGGAAGCCTATGATATGGAGGGGGTTAGATGAGATGCTGTAAAGGTCTCTTCTGGCCAGAAAGTCTCCTACTTTTGGAAACACTGAGTGTAGTATTGGGAGCAGCCTCTGATGTTTTACTGTCTAGCTAGCTTGCTTCCTAGAATGAAGACGAATTTTGTGGTGTGATCCACAGAGCGTAGCTCAAACCTTGAAAGTGTCAGGCCAGCAGCAGGACATGAGCACTTTAGGGTTTGGTTGGGTATGGCAGTGATATCACAAAGGCTTTTTCAAGGACCTCAGCGTACTGGTCAAAGGTGTTAGGGAGGTGGTGACCTCAGAGAGAGATGCTGTCTTCAGCCAGGGAGGACAGGGGCTTACGACCAGGGAAACCTCAGAGACCCCTGTGGCTTTGCTTCAGCAAGTCTCCTTCTCGAGGTTTCTTTTTGAGGACTGAGAGAGTGTTAGGGTTGACGTATGTGAGTGCGAGCAGGAGCCTCTTTCGAGTTTTCTCCTTTCCTTTTACTGATTTTACTTGAAAATTAGAAGGTAAGAGCCTCCAAGAGGTTTTGGAACCTGCTCAGTCTGATCCATCTGGTGCCAGCTGAATTCTCGGCATGGAAAACAGTAGTTTAAGGTGGCAGAATTTTCTTCCCTCCCTGGAATTTTGTCCCGTGGAATCACTGGGGACACTAGGGTTTGTCCTTTTCGTTTTACCTTTTCCTCCATCCCTCCTTCCTTTCTCTTCATCTCTTACTCCTTTTGTCCTTTCTCTTGTTCCCCTCCCACCTCCAGGAGTGGTGTGTGTGTTGCTGGGGGTGCTCTTCACCTCCCCTTGTTGGGAGTTGATCCAAAACTGTATGGTTGAAATAGTGCTTGGACTCCACTGACACTAGATGCTGCCATCGTGTGGTTTAGCATTAGTGTCTGGGATGACTTGGGGCAAGATCTCAACCTCCCCGCAACCCACTTCACTGCTGCCAGAATCCCACCTGCCCCCCCTGCTAGAGCCACCTCCCTGGCCAACCTGGGTGGGGGTGGAGAAGAGGGTTCTGATAACTTGAGCTGTGGTTTGGAGGTGGAACAGCTGTCAAGGGCACTGAGGGGGAGGTAGCAGGAGCTCACCCTACAAGGACGGGGGTTGGCACTGGAGATTCCTAGAAAGGAGAAGACGACTCCATTCTGGGGTTCAGGAGGTGAATTCATCCCTCAGTGGTGGGCAGGTGCTGGGTGTAAATACTGCTGGTTCCAGGTGTCCTTAATTGCCCCTGATTCCTCGGGGCATTTGAGTCTCTGACAGGTTCTCGTTCCCTTGCAGGAGGAGGACGTCACGGCCAAAGGGATGCACCAGCTCCGCATCATCCGGCACTTACGCCATGTGCCTGAGACACTGCAGGGGCTGTTCCTCTGAGGCCTTCAGCAACTCCCGCTCCCTGCTGCAGGTACTGCTCTGTCTCCCTGTAAATGGCGAGCTAGTGGAAGGGGAAATGGAGCCCCCTGGCACTCACTAAAAGGGAAAGTGGTGGATTCTCCATCTCTTGATGTCATTGAATGAAGACTAGATGCCTTTCTGGAATGTGTGTGCCCAAAAAGTAACTATTGTACTATACAGGAGGCCTATGATATGCAGGGGCTTAGATGAGATGCTCTAAAGGTCTCTTGTGGCCATAAAGTCTACAAATTTTGGAAACACTGAGTGTAGTATTGGGAGCAGCCTGTGATATTTTACTGTCTAGCCGGCTTGCTTCCTAGAATGAAGACGCATTGAGTGGGGTGATCCACAGAGAGTACCTGTGTCAAGGCTGTATCCCCACTTTGAAGTTTAGGGTACAAATGTAGGGGCCTGCATGAAAACTTGTAAGCTTAACCACCATCCCAAGGCTAATTTCCTCCCCTGGGTAGCCTTGAGAAACCTTTCACCAATTCCCTGGTGAATACAGATCCAAACCCCTTGGATCTTAAAACAAGGAGAAATAAACCATCCCCCCTCCTTCCTCCCACCAACTTCTGGTGAATACAGATCCAACCCCCTTGGATCTAAAAGAAGGAGAAATTAACCATTCCCCTCCTTCCTCCCACCAACTCCTGGTGAATCAAGATCCAAACTCCTTGGATCTTAAAACAAGGAAAAATCAATCAGGTTCTTAAAAATAAGGCTTTTAATTAAAGAAAAAGGTAAAAATCATCTCTGTAAAATCAGTATGGAAATTAACCTTACAGGGTAATCAAACTTAAAGAGCTCAGAGGACTCCCCTCTAGTCTTAGGTTCAAAGTACAGCAAACAAAGATAAACACTCTAGGAAAAGGTACATTTACAAGTTGAGAAAACAAAGGAAAACTAACACGCCTTGTTTGAAATAGGAGAGACTTGTTTAGAAAGATGTGGAGAACCTGGATTGATGTCTGGTCCCTCTCAGTCCCGAGGGCGAACACCCACACAAACAAAGAACACAAACAAAAGCCTTCCCCTCCCCAAGATTTGAAAGTATCTTGTCCCCTTATTGGTCCTTTAGGTCAGATGCCAGCCAGGTTACCTGAGCTTCTTAACCCTTTAGAGGGAAAAGGATTTTGGAGTCTCTGGCCAGGAGGATTTCTTAGTACTGTACACAGGACAGCTGTTACCCTTCCCTTTATAGTTATGACAACCTCAAACCTTCAAAGTGTCAGGCCAGCAGCAGGACATTAGCACTTCAGGGTTTGGTTGGGTGTGGCAGTGACATCACAAAGGCCTTTTGCAGGATGTCAGCTTATTGGTCAAATGTGTTAGGGAGGTGGTGACCTCAGAGAGAGATGCTGACATCAGCCTGGCAGGACAGGAGCACAGGGCCAGGGAAACCTCAGAGACCCTGTGGCTTTGCTTCAGCAAGTCTCCTTCTCGGGGTCTTTCTTTGAGGACTGAGAGAGTATTAGGGTTCACGTACGTGAGTGCGTGCAGGAGCCTCTTTCGAGTTTTCTCCTTTCCTTTTACTGATTTTACTAGAAAACAGACGTCCCTGTTTAGAAGGTAAGAGCCTCCAAGAGGTTTTGGCAGCTGCTCAGTCTGATCCACGTGGTGCCAGCTGAATTCTAGGCATGGAAAACAGTAGTTTAAGATGGCAGAATTTTATTCCATCCCTTGGATTTTGTGCCGTAGAATCACTGGGGACATTAGGGTTTGTCCTTTTTGTTTTACCTTTTCCTCCATCCCTCCTTCCTTTCTCTTCATCTCTTACTTGTTTTGTCCTTTCTCCTGTTCCCCTCCCACCACCAGGAGTGGTGTGTGTGTCTGTGTGTGTGTGTTGGTGGGGGTGCTCATCACCTCTCCTTGTGGGAAGTTCATCGAAAACTGTGGGGTTGAAATAGTGTTTGGACTCCACTGACACTAGATGCTGCCATCCTGTGGCTTAGCATTAGTGTCTGGGATGACTTGGGTCAAGATCTCAACTTCCCCGCAACCCACTTCACTGCTGCCAGAATCCCTCCTGCCCCCCCTGCTAGAAAACCTGTCGTATGAAAAGAGATTAGAGGAGCTCGGGTTGTTTAGTCTGACAAAACGAAGGCTGAGGGGGGATATGATTGCTATCTTTAAATATATCAGAGGGATAAATACAAGGGAGGGTGAGGAATTATTTCAGCTGAGTACTAATGTGGACACGAGAACCAATGGATATAAATTGGCCGTGGGGAAGTTCAGGCTTGAAATCAGACGAAGGTTTCTGACCGTCAGAGGGGTGAAATATTGGAACGGCCTTCCGAGGGAAACGGTGGGGGCAACGGACCTGTCTGGTTTTAAGATTAAGTTGGATAAGTTTATGGAGGGAATGGTTTAATGGTAAAACATAGTAGCCGAGGAAAACCAAGCAATGGTACGTAAATAGCATAATGGCAAACAAGGGTCAGGCTAGAGACTCTTGCCTACATGCTCGGGGTATTACTGATCGCCATATTTGGGGTCGGGAAGGAATTTTCCTCCAGGGTAGATTGGCTGAGCCTCTGGAGGTTTTTCGCCTTCCTCCGCAGCATGGGGCAGGGATCACTAGCAGGAGGGTCCCTGCCGATTGAAGTCACTAAAACACAGGATTGGGGACTTCAACGGCACAGTCCAGGGAAGGGTCTTGTGGCCTGCAGCATGCAGGGGGTCAGACCAGATGATCATAATGCTCCCTTCTGACCTTAAAGTCTATGAGTCTATGAGACCAAATACCATCCCTGATAGACATTTATCTAACCTCCTCTTAAATATCTCAAGAGATGGAGATTCCACAACCTCCCTCGGCAATTTATTCCAGTGTTTAACCACCCTGACAGTTAGGAACTTTTTCCTAATGTCCAACCTAGACCTCCCTTGCTGCACTTTAAACCCATTGCTTCTGGTTCTATCCTTAGAGGCTAAGGTGAACAAGTTTTCTCCCTCCTCCTTATGACACCCTTTTAAATACCTGAAAACTGCTATCATGTCTCCTCTCAGTCTTCTCTTTTCCAAACTAAACAAAGCCAATTCTTTCAGCCTTCCTTCATAGGTCATGTTCTCAAGACCTTTAATCATTCTTGTTGCTCTTCTCTGGACCCTTTCCAATTTCTCCACATCTTTTTTAAAATGCGGTGCCCAGAACTGGACACAATACTCCAGCTGAGGCCTAACCAGAGCAGAGTAGAGCGGAAGAATGACTTCTCGTGTCTTGCTCACAACACACCTGTTAATACATCCCAGAATCAGGTTTGCTTTTTTTGCAACAGCATCACACTGTTGACTCATATTTAGCTTGTGGTCCACTATAACCCCTAGATCCCTTTCTGCCGTACTCCTTCCTAGACAGTCTCTTCCCATTCTGTATGTGTGAAACTGATTGTTCCTTCCTAAGTGGAGCACTTTGCATTTGTCTTTGTTAAACTTCATCCTGTTTAACTCAGACCATTTCTCCAATTTGTCCAGATCATTTTGAATTATGACCCTGTCCTCCAAAGCAGTTGCAATCCCTCCCAGTTTGGTATCATCCGCAAACTTAATAAGCGTACTTTCTATGCCAATATCTAAGTCGTTGATGAAGATATTGAACAGCGCCGGTCCCAAAACAGACCCCTGCGATACCCCACTCGTTATGGCTTTCCAGCAGGATTGGGAACTATTAATAACAACTCTCTGAGTACGGTTATCCAGCCAGTTATGCACCCACCTTATAGTAGCCCCATCTAAATTGTATTTGCCTAGTTTATCAATAAGAATATCATGCGAGACCGTATCAAAAGCCTTACTAAAGTCTAGGTATACCACATCCACAGCCTCACCCTTATCCACAAGGCTCGTTATCCTATCAAAGAAAGCTATCAGATTGGTTTGACATGATTTGTTCTTCACAAATCCATGCCGGCTGTTCCCTATCACCTTACCACCTTCCAAGTGTTTGCAGATGATTTCCTTAATTACTTGCTCCATTATCTTCCCTGGCACAGAAGTTAAACTCACTGGGGTCTGTAGTTTCCTGGGTTGTTTTTATTTCCCTTTTTATAGATGGGCACTATATTTGCCCTTTTCCAGTCTTCTGGAATCTCTCCCGTCTCCCCTGATTTTCCAAAGATAATAGCTAGAGGCTCAGATACCTCCTCTATTAGCTCCTTGAGTATTCTAGGATGCATTTCATCAGGCCCGGGTGACTTGCAGGCATCTAACTTTTCTAAGTGATTTTTAACTTGTTCTTTTTTTATTTTATCTGCTAAACCTACCCCCTTCCCATTAGCATTCACTATGTTAGGCATTCCTTCAGACTTCTCGGTGAAGACCGAAACAAAGAAGTCATTAAGCATCTCCGCCATTTCCAAGTTTCCTATTACTGTTTCTCCCTCTTCACTAAGCAGTGGGCCTACCCTGTCTTTGGTCTTCCTCTTGCTTCTAATGTATTGATAAAAAGTCTTCTTGTTTCCCTTTATTCCCGTAGCTAGTTTGAGCTCATTTTGTGCCTTTGCCTTTCTAATCTTGCCCCTGCATTCCTGTGTTGTTTGCCTATATTCATCCTTTGTAATCTGTCCCAGTTTCCATTTTTGATATGACTCCTTTTTATTTTTTAGATCATGCAAGATCTCATGGTTAAGCCAAGGTGGTCTTTTGCCACATTTTCTATCTTTCCTAACCAGCGGAATAGCTTGCTTTTGGGCCCTTAATAGTGTCCCTTTGAAAAACTGCCAACTCTCCTCAGTTGTTTTTCCCCTCAGTCTTGATTCCCATGGGACCTTACCTATCAGCTCTCTGAGCTTACCAAAATCTGCCTTCCTGAAATCCATTGTCTCTATTTTGCTGTTCTCCCTTCTACCCTTCCTTAGAATTGCAAACTCTATGATTCCATGATCACTTTCACCCAGGCTGCCTTCTACTTTCAAATTCTCAACGAGTTCCTCCCTATTTGTTAAAATCAAGTCTAGAACAGCTTCCCCCCAGTAGCTTTTCAACCTTCTGAAATAAAAAGTTGTCTCCAATGCAGTCCAGGAATTTGTTGGATAGTCTGTGCCCCGCTGTGTTATTTTCCCAACATATAGCCGGATAGTTGAAGTCCCCCATCACCACCAAATCTTGGGCTTTGGATGATTTTGTTAGTTGCTTAAAAAAAGCCTCATCCACCTCTTCCACCTGGTTAGGTGGCCTGTAGTAGACTCCTAGCATGACATCTCCCTTGTTTTTTACCCCTTTTAGCCTAACCCAGAGACTCTCAACACTTCCGTCTCCTATGTCCATCTCCAACTCAGTCCAAGTGTGTACATTTTTAATATACAAGGCAACACCTCCTCCCTTTTTCCCCTGTCTATCCTTCCTGAGCAAGCTGTACCCATCCACACCAACATTCCAATCATGTGTATTATCCCACCAAGTTTCAGTGATGCCAACAATGTCATAGTTGTATTTATTTATTAGCACTTCCAGTTCTTCCTGCTTATTCCCCATACTTCTCGCATTTGTATAGAGACATCTAAGATACTGGTTTGATCTTTCCTCCCAGTTTTGTCCTGACCCTCCTTTCCCTCTGACAATATAGCCCACACTCCCTCTCGTTTTTGACCCATCTCCCCGGTCTCCATGTTCCCCACTTACCTGTGGGCTTTGCTCACCTGTCCCCGTCGAACCTAGTTTAAAGCCCTCCTCACTAGGTTAGCCAGTCTGTGTCCAAAGGTACTAATAACTTGAGCTGTGGTTTGGAGGTGGAACAGCTGTCAAGGGCACTGAGGGGGAGATAGCAGGAGCTCATCCTTCAAGGAGGGGGGTTGGCACTGGAGGTTACTAGAAAGGACAAGAAGACTCCATTCTGGGGTTCAGGAGGTGAATTTATCCCTCAGTGGTGGGCAGGTGATGGGTGGAAGTAGTGCTGGTTCCAGGTGCCCTTAATTCCCGCTGATTCCTCGGGGCGTTTGAATCTCTGACAGGTTCTCGTTCCCTTGCAGCAGGAGGACGTCACGGCCAAAAGTGATGCACCAGCTCCGCATCATCCGGCACTTGCGCCAGATTCCTGAGACACTGCAGGGGCTGTGCCTCTGAGGCCATCAGCAACTCCCGCTCCCTGCTGCAGGTACTGCTCTGGCTCACTGTAAATGGGGAGCTAGTGGAAGGGGAAATGGAGCCCCCTGGCCCTCACTAAAAGGGAAAGTGGTGGATTCTCCATCTCTTGATGTCATTGAAGGAAGACTAGATGCCTTTCTGGAATGTGTGTGCCCAAAGAGTAACTATTGTACTATACAGCAAGCCTATGGTATGCAAGGGGTTAGATGAGATGCTCTAAAGGTCTCTTCTGGCCATAAAGTCCCCTAATTTTGGAAACACTGAGTGTAGCATTGGGAGCAGCCTCTGATGTTTTACTGTCTAGCCCGCTTGCTTCCTAGAATGAGGATGCATTGAGTGGGGTGATCCACAGAGAGTAGCTCAAACCTTCAAAGTGTCATTCCAGTAGCAGGACATTAGCACTTTAGGGTTTGGTTGGGTGTGGCAGTGATATCACAAAGGCCTTATCCTGGACCTCAGCCTATGGGTCAAAGGTGTTAGGGAGGTGGTTACCTGAGAGAGAGATGCTGACATCAGCCAGGCAGGACAGGAGCACAGGGCCAGGGAAACCTCAGAGACCCCTGTGGCTTTGCTTCAGCAAGTCTCCTTCTCGAGGTCTCTCTTTGAGGACTGAGAGAGTGTTAGGGTTGACGTATGTGAGTGTGAGCAGGAGCCTCTTTCGAGTTTTCTCCTTTCCTTTTGACGGATTTTACTAGAAAACAGACGTCCCTATTTAGAAGGTAAGAGCCTCCAAGAGGTTTTGGAACCTGCTCAGTCTGATCCATCTGGTGCCAGCTGAATTCTAGGCATGGAAAACAGTAGTTTAAGATGGCAGAATTTTATTCCCTCCCTGGGATTTTGTCCCGTAGAATCACTGGGGACATTAGGGTTTGTCCTTTTCGTTTTACCTTTTCCTCCATCCCTCCTTCCTTTCTCTTCATCTCTTACTTCTTTTGTCCTTTCTCCTGTTCCCCTTTCACCACCAGGAGTGGTGTGTGTGTGTGTGTGTGTGTGTGTGTGTTTGTGTGTGTGTTGCTGGGGGTGCTCTTCACCTCCCCTTGTGGGGAGTTCATCCAAAACTGTATGGTTGAAATAGTGCTTGGACTCCACTGACACTAGATGCTGCCATCCTGTGGCTTAGCATTAGTGTCTGGGATGACTTGGGGCAAGATCTCAACCTCCCCTCAGCCCACTTCACTTCTGGCAGAATCCCTCCTGCCCCCCCCGCTAGAGCTCTATGCCCAACCTGGTTGGGGGTGCAGAAGAGGGTTCTGATAACTTGAGGTTTGGTTTGGAGGTGGAACAGCTGTGAAGAACACTGAGGGGGAGGTAGCAGGAGCTAATCCTACAAGGAGGGGGGTTGGCACTGGAGGATACTAGAAAGGACAAGAAGACTCCATTCTGGGGTTCAGGAGGTGAATTCATCCCTCAGCGGTGGGCAGGTGGTGGGTGGAAATACTGCTGGTTCCAGGTGCCCTTAATTCCCCCTGATTCCTCGGGGCCCTTGAGTCTCTGACAGGTTCTCGTTCCCTTGCAGCAGGAGGACGTCACGGCCAAAGTGATGCACCAGCTCCGCATCATCCGGCACTTGCGCCAGGTGCCTGAGACACTGCAGGGGCTGTTCCTCTGAGACCTTCAGCAACTCCCGCTCCCTGCTGCAGGTACTGCTCTGGCTCACTGTAAATGGGGAGCTAGTGGAAGGGGAAATGGAGCCCCCTGGCCCTCACTAAAAGGGAAAGTGGTGGATTCTCCATCTCTTGATGTCATTGAATGAAGACTAGATGCCTTTCTGGAATGTGTGTGCCCAAAGAGTAACTATTGTACTATACAGTAAGCCTATGATATGCAGCGGGTTAGATTAGATGCTCTAAAGGTCTCTTCTGACCATAAAGTCTACTAATTTTGGAAACACTGAGTGTAGCATTGGGAGCAGCCTCTGATGTTTTACTGTCTAGCCCGCTTGCTTCCTAGAATGAGGATGCATTGAGTGGGGTGATCCACAGAGAGTAGCTCAAACCTTCAAAGTGTCAGGCCAGTAGCAGGACATTAGCACTTTAGGGTTTGGTTGGGTGTGGCAGTGATATCACAAAGGCCTTATCCTGGACCTCAGCCTATGGGTCAAAGGTGTTAGGGAGGTGGTTACCTGAGAGAGAGATGCTGACATCAGCCAGGCAGGACAGGAGCGCAGGGCCAGGGAAACCTCAGAGACCCCTTTGGCTTTGCTTTAGCAAGTCTCCTTCTCGAGGTCTCCCTTTTTAGGACTCAGAGAGTATTAGGGTTCAAGTATGTGAGTGCGAGGAGGAACCTCTTTCGAGTTTCTCCTTTTATTGATTTTACTAGAAAACAGACGTGCCTGTTGAGAAGGTAAGAACCTTGGAGAGGTTTTTAACCTGCTCAGTCTGCAGTCTGATCCATCTGGTGCCAGCTGAATTCTAGGCATGGAAAACACTAGTTCAAGGTGGCAGAATTTTATAGCCCACCTGGGATTTTGTGCCATAGAATCACTGGGGACATTAGGGTTTGTCCTTTTCGTTTTACCTTTTCCTCCATCCCTCCTTGCTTTCTCTTGTTCCCCTCCCACCACCAGGAGTGGTGTGTGTGTGTGTGTGTGTGTTGCTGGGGGTGCTCTTCACCTCCCCTTGTGGGAAGTTGACACTGCAAGGGCTGTGCCTCTGTGGACATCAGCAGCTCCCACTCCCTGCTGCAGGTACTGCTCTGGCTCACTGTAAATGGGGTGCTAGTGGAAGGGGAAATGGAACCCCCTGGCACTCACTAAAAGGGAAAGTGGTGGATTCTCCATCTCTTGATGTCATTGAATGAAGACTAGATGCCTTTCTGGAATGTGTGTGCCCAAAGAGTAACTATTGTACGATACAGGAAGCCTATGATATGCAGGGGCTTAGATTAGATGCTCTAAAGGTCTCTTGTGGCCATAAAGTCTACTAATTTTGGAAACACTGAGTGTAGCATTGGGAGCAGCCTCTGATGTTTTACCGTCTAGCCCACTTGCTTCCTAGAATGAAGACGCATTGAGTGGGGTGAGCCACAGAGAGTAGCTCAAACCTTCATAGTGTCAGGCCAGCAGCAGGACATTAGCACTTAAGGGTTTGATTGGCGGCAGTGATATCACAAAGGTCTTTTGCAGGACCTCAGCATATTGGTCAAAAGTGTTAGGGAGGTGGTAACCTCAGAGAGAGATGCTGCCATCAGCGAGGCAGGACAGGGGCGCATGGCCAGGGAAACCTCAGAGACCCCTGTGGCTTTGCTTCAGCAAGTCTCCTTCTCGAGGTTTCTCTTGAGGACTGAGAGAGTATTAGGATTCACGTATTTGAGTGAGAGCAGGAGCCTCTTTCGAGTTGTCTCCTTTCCTTTTACTGATTTTACTAGAAAACAGACATCCCTGTTTAGAAAGTAAGAGCCTCCAAGAGGTTTTGGAACCTGCTCAGTCTGATCCATCTGGTGCCAGCTGAATTCTAGGCAGGCATGGAAAACACTAGTTCAAGGTGGCAGAATTTTAATCCCTCCCTGTAATTTTGTCTGGTAGAATCAATGGGGACATTAGGGTTTGTCCTTTTCGTTTTACCTTTTCCTCCATCCCTCCTTCCTTTCTCTTCATCTCTTACTTCTTTTGTCCTTTCTCTTGTTCCCCTCCCACCACCAGGAGTGGTGTGTGTGTGTGTGTGTGTGTGTGTGTGTGTGTGTGTGTGTGTGTGTGTGTGTGTGTGTGTGTGTGTGTGTGTGTGTGTGTGTGTGTGTGTGTTTTGCTGGGGGTGCTCTTCACCTCCCCTTGTTGGGAGTTGATCCAAAACTGTATGGTTGAAATAGTGCTTGGACTCCACTGACACTAGATGCTGCCATCGTGTGGTTTAGCATTAGTGTCTGGGATGACTTGGGGCAAGATCTCAACCTCCTCGCAACCCACTTCACTGCTGCCAGAATCCCACCTGCCCCCCCTGCTAGAGCCGCCTCCCTGCCCAACCTGGGTGGGGGTGGAGAAGAGGGTTCTGATAACTTGAGCTGTGGTTTGGAGGTGGAACAGCTGTCAAGGGCACTTAGGGGGAGGTAGCAAGAGCTCACCCTACAAGGACGGGGGTTGGCACTGGAGATTCCTAGAAAGGAGAAGACGACTCCATTCTGGGGTTCAGGAGGTGAATTCATCCCTCAGTGGTGGGCAGGTGCTGGGTGTAAATACTGCTGGTTCCAGGTGTCCTTAATTGCCCCTGATTCCTCGGGGCATTTGAGTCTCTGACAGGTTCTCGTTCCCTTGCAGGAGGAGGACGTCACGGCCAAAGGGATGCACCAGCTCCGCATCATCCGGCACTTACGCCATGTGCCTGAGACACTGCAGGGGCTGTTCCTCTGAGGCCTTAGCAACTCCCTCTCCCGGCTGCAGGTACTGCTCTGGCTCACTGTAAATGGGGAGCTAGTGGAAGGGGAAATGGAGCCCTCTGGCACTCACTAAAAGGGAAAGTGGTGGATTCTCCAACTCTTGATGTCATTGATTGAAGACTAGATGCCTTTCTGGAATGTGTGTGCCCAAAAAGTAACTATTGTACTATACTGGAAGCCTATGATATGGAGGGGGTTAGATGAGATGCTGTAAAGGTCTCTTCTGGCCAGAAAGTCTCCTACTTTTGGAAACACTGAGTGTAGTATTGGGAGCAGCCTCTGATGTTTTACTGTCTAGCTAGCTTGCTTCCTAGAATGAAGACGAATTTTGTGGTGTGATCCACAGAGCGTAGCTCAAACCTTCAAAGTGTCAGGCCAGCAGCAGGACATGAGCACTTTAGGGTTTGGTTGGGTGTGGCAGTGATATCACAAAGGCTTTTTCAAGGACCTCAGCGTACTGGTCAAAGGTGTTAGGGAGGTGGTGACCTCAGAGAGAGATGCTGTCTTCAGCCAGGGAGGACAGGGGCTTACGACCAGGGAAACCTCAGAGACCCCAGTGGCTTTGCTTCAGCAAGTCTCCTTCTCAAGGTTTCTTTTTGAGGACTGAGAGAGTGTTAGGGTTGACGTATGTGAGTGCGAGCAGGAGCCTCTTTCGAGTTTTCTCCTTTCCTTTTACTGATTTTACTTGAAAATTAGAAGGTAAGAGCTGTCGGAGAAAAACTGAGTTCTCACTATTTTGTTTTAGGTACAGCAAGTCAGATGCTTTATTAACTCTCACATGTGCAGAGGGAGAGAGCAAAGCAGGTCTCTCCCTGGTAACTAATTACAGCAAGCATTTATACCTTTCATTACAGAAATAATGAGGGACAGCTGCATTTTGTTTATACATAGGCCATCTTGATATCTCATTTCCTTACTTGTTTTGACTCTTGCCTACATACAATTAGTTTCTATACCTTATCTACACAAGGTCTTCTACACCTTATCTATACTGAGGTCACAATGACTTCTTACACAGCTCTTTCTCACCCGTCTCACACAATCCTCGCTTCTACAAATCTCGCGTTATCAGGGTTATCAGGGTCACAGCTAGCTTGACTCTTGCTAACAAAGACTGTCTCTTGCTAACGAAGCCTGACTCTTGCTAACAACCATCATGCATTGCAGTTCCCTTCTACGAAGCCTGACTCTTGCTAACAACCATCATGCATTGCAGTTCCCTTCTGTCAGTTCTTTTCTCTGCTTCCACAGAGCCTCCAAGAGGTTTTGGAACCTGCTCAGTCTGATCCATCTGGTGCCAGCTGAATTCTCGGCATGGAAAACAGTAGTTTAAGGTGGCAGAATTTTATTCCCTCCCTGGAATTTTGTCCCATGGAATCACTGGGGACACTAGGGTTTGTCCTTTTCGTTTTACCTTTTCCTCCATCCCTCCTTCCTTTCTCTTCATCTCTTCTTTTGTCCTTTCTCTTGTTCCCCTCCCACCTCCAGGAGTGGTGTGTGTGTTGCTGGGGGTGCTCTTCACCTCCCCTTGTGGGAAGTTGATCCAAAACTGTCGGGTTCAAATAGTGCTTGGACTCCACTGACACTAGATGCTGCCATCCTGTGGCTTAGCATTAGTGTCTGGGACAACTTGGGGCAAGATCTCAACTTCCCCGCAACCCACTTCACTGCTGGCAGAATCCCTCCTGCCCCCCCTGCTAGGGCCGCCTCCCTGCGCAACCTGGGTTGGGGTGGAGAAGAGGGTTCTGATAACTTGAGCTGTGGTTTGGAGGTAGAACAGCTGTCAAGGGTACTGAGGGGGAGGTAGCAGGAGCTCACCCTACAAGGTGGTGGGTTGGCACTGGAGGTTACTAGAAAGGACAAGAAGACTCCATTCTGGGGTTCAGGAGGTGAATTCATCCCTCAGTGGTGGGCAGGTAGTCAGTTTAAATACTGCTGGTTCCAGGTGCCCTTAATTCCCCCTGATTCCTCGGGGCGTTTGAGTCTCTGACAGGTTCTCGTTCCCTTGCAGGAGGAGGACGTCACGGCCAAAGTGATGCACCCGCATCATCCGCCACTTGCGCCAGGTGCCTGAGACACTGCAGGGGCTGCGCCTCTGAGGCCTTCAGCAACTCCCGCTCCCTGCTGCAGGTACTGCTCTGTCTCACTGTAAATGGGGTGCTAGTGGAAGGGGAAATGGAGCCCCCTGGCACTCACTAAAAGGGAAAGTGGTGGATTCTCCATCTCTTGATGTCATTGAATGAAGACTAGATGCCTTTCTGGAATGTGTGTGCCCAAAAAGTAACTATTGTACTATACAGGAGGCCTATGATATGCAGGGGCTTAGATGAGATGCTCTAAAGGTCTCTTGTGGCCATAAAGTCTACAAATTTTGGAAACACTGAGTGTAGTATTGGGAGCAGCCTGTGATGTTTTACTGTCTAGCCGGCTTGCTTCCTAGAATGAAGACGCATTGAGTGGGGTGATCCACAGAGAGTACCTGTGTCAAGGCTGTATCCCCACTTTGAAGTTTAGGGTACAAATGTAGGGGCCTGCATGAAAACTTCTAAGCTTAACCACCATCCCAAGGCTAATTTCCTCCCCTGGGTAGCCTTGAGAAACCTTTCACCAATTCCCTGGTGAATACAGATCCAAACCCCTTGGATCTTAAAACAAGGAGAAATAAACCGTCCCCCCTCCTTCCTCCCACCAACTTCTGGTGAATACAGATCCAACCCCCTTGGATCTAAAAGAAGGAGAAATTAACCATTCCCCTCCTTCCTCCCACCAACTCCTGGTGAATCAAGATCCAAACTCCTTGGATCTTAAAACAAGGAAAAATCAATCAGGTTCTTAAAAATAAGGCTTTTAATTAAAGAAAAAGGTAAAAATCATCTCTGTAAAATCAGTATGGAAATTAACCTTACAGGGTAATCAAACTTAAAGAGCTCAGAGGACTCCCCTCTAGTCTTAGGTTCAAAGTACAGCAAACAAAGATAAACACTCTAGGAAAAGGTACATTTACAAGTTGAGAAAACAAAGGAAAACTAACACGCCTTGTTTGAAATAGGAGAGACTTGTTTAGAAAGATGTGGAGAACCTGGATTGATGTCTGGTCCCTCTCAGTCCCGAGGGCGAACACCCACACAAACAAAGAACACAAACAAAAGCCTTCCCCTCCCCAAGATTTGAAAGTATCTTGTCCCCTTATTGGTCCTTTAGGTCAGATGCCAGCCAGGTTACCTGAGCTTCTTAACCCTTTAGAGGGAAAAGGATTTTGGAGTCTCTGGCCAGGAGGATTTCTTAGTACTGTACACAGGACAGCTGTTACCCTTCCCTTTATAGTTATGACAACCTCAAACCTTCAAAGTGTCAGGCCAGCAGCAGGACATTAGCACTTCAGGGTTTGGTTGGGTGTGGCAGTGACATCACAAAGGCCTTTTGCAGGATGTCAGCTTATTGGTCAAATGTGTTAGGGAGGTGGTGACCTCAGAGAGAGATGCTGACATCAGCCTGGCAGGACAGGAGCACAGGGCCAGGGAAACCTCAGCGACCCTGTGGCTTTGCTTCAGCAAGTCTCCTTCTCGGGGTCTTTCTTTGAGGACTGAGAGAGTATTAGGGTTCACGTACGTGAGTGCGTGCAGGAGCCTCTTTCGAGTTTTCTCCTTTCCTTTTACTGATTTTACTAGAAAACAGACGTCCCTGTTTAGAAGGTAAGAGCCTCCAAGAGGTTTTGGCAGCTGCTCAGTCTGATCCACGTGGTGCCAGCTGAATTCTAGGCATGGAAAACAGTAGTTTAAGATGGCAGAATTTTATTCCATCCCTTGGATTTTGTGCCGTAGAATCACTGGGGACATTAGGGTTTGTCCTTTTTGTTTTACCTTTTCCTCCATCCCTCCTTCCTTTCTCTTCATCTCTTACTTGTTTTGTCCTTTCTCCTGTTCCCCTCCCACCACCAGGAGTGGTGTGTGTGTCTGTGTGTGTGTGTTGGTGGGGGTGCTCATCACCTCTCCTTGTGGGAAGTTCATCGAAAACTGTGGGGTTGAAATAGTGTTTGGACTCCACTGACACTAGATGCTGCCATCCTGTGGCTTAGCATTAGTGTCTGGGATGACTTGGGTCAAGATCTCAACTTCCCCGCAACCCACTTCACTGCTGCCAGAATCCCTCCTGCCCCCCCTGCTAGAAAACCTGTCGTATGAAAAGAGATTAGAGGAGCTCGGGTTGTTTAGTCTGACAAAACGAAGGCTGAGGGGGGATATGATTGCTATCTTTAAATATATCAGAGGGATAAATACAAGGGAGGGTGAGGAATTATTTCAGCTGAGTACTAATGTGGACACGAGAACCAATGGATATAAACTGGCCATGGGGAAGTTCAGGCTTGAAATCAGACGAAGGTTTCTGACCGTCAGAGGGGTGAAATATTGGAACGGCCTTCCGAGGGAAACGGTGGGAGCAACGGACCTGTCTGGTTTTAAGATTAAGTTGGATAAGTTTATGGAGGGAATGGTTTAATGGTAAAACATAGTAGCCGAGGAAAACCAAGCAATGGTACGTAAATAGCATAATGGCAAACAAGGGTCAGGCTAGAGACTCTTGCCTACATGCTCGGGGTATTACTGATCGCCATATTTGGGGTCGGGAAGGAATTTTCCTCCAGGGTAGATTGGCTGAGCCTCTGGAGGTTTTTCGCCTTCCTCCGCAGCATGGGGCAGGGATCACTAGCAGGAGGGTCCCTGCCGATTGAAGTCACTAAAACACAGGATTGGGGACTTCAACGGCACAGTCCAGGGAAGGGTCTTGTGGCCTGCAGCATGCAGGGGGTCAGACCAGATGATCATAATGGTCCCTTCTGACCTTAAAGTCTATGAGTCTATAAGACCAAATACCATCCCTGATAGACATTTATCTAACCTCCTCTTAAATATCTCAAGAGATGGAGATTCCACAACCTCCCTCGGCAATTTATTCCAGTGTTTAACCACCCTGACAGTTAGGAACTTTTTCCTAATGTCCAACCTAGACCTCCCTTGCTGCACTTTAAACCCATTGCTTCTGGTTCTATCCTTAGAGGCTAAGGTGAACAAGTTTTCTCCCTCCTCCTTATGACACCCTTTTAAATACCTGAAAACTGCTATCATGTCTCCTCTCAGTCTTCTCTTTTCCAAACTAAACAAAGCCAATTCTTTCAGCCTTCCTTCATAGGTCATGTTCTCAAGACCTTTAATCATTCTTGTTGCTCTTCTCTGGACCCTTTCCAATTTCTCCACATCTTTTTTAAAATGCGGTGCCCAGAACTGGACACAATACTCCAGCTGAGGCCTAACCAGAGCAGAGTAGAGCGGAAGAATGACTTCTCGTGTCTTGCTCACAACAGACCTGTTAATACATCCCAGAATCAGGTTTGCTTTTTTTGCAAGAGCATCACACTGTTGACTCATATTTAGCTTGTGGTCCACTATAACCCCTAGATCCCTTTCTGCCGTACTCCTTCCTAGACAGTCTCTTCCCATTCTGTATGTGTGAAACTGATTGATTGTTCCTTCCTAAGTGGAGCACTTTGCATTTGTCTTTGTTAAACTTCATCCTGTTTAACTCAGACCATTTCTCCAATTTGTCCAGATCATTTTGAATTATGACCCTGTCCTCCAAAGCAGTTGCAATCCCTCCCAGTTTGGTATCATCCGCAAACTTAATAAGCGTACTTTCTATGCCAATATCTAAGTCGTTGATGAAGATATTGAACAGCGCCGGTCCCAAAACAGACCCCTGCGATACCCCACTCCTTATGGCTTTCCAGCAGGATTGGGAACTATTAATAACAACTCTCTGAGTACGGTTATCCAGCCAGTTATGCACCCACCTTATAGTAGCCCCATCTAAATTGTATTTGCCTAGTTTATCAATAAGAATATAAAAAAAGCCTCATCCACCTCTTCCACCTGGTTAGGTGGCCTGTAGTAGACTCCTAGCATGTCATCTCCCTTGTTTTTTACCCCTTTTAGCCTAACCCAGAGACTCTCAACACTTCCGTCTCCTATGTCCATCTCTACCTCAGTCCAAGTGTGTACATTTTAATATACAAGGCAACACCTCCTCCCTTTTTCCCCTGTCTATCCTTCCTGAGCAAGCTGTACCCATCCACACCAACATTCCAATCATGTGTATTATCCCACCAAGTTTCAGTGATGCCAACAATGTCATAGTTGTGTTTATTTATTAGCACTTCCAGTTCTTCCTGCTTATTCCCCATACTTCTCGCATTTGTATATAGGCATCTAAGATACTGGTTTGATGTTTCCTCCCAGTTTTGTCCTGACCCTCCTTTCCCTCTGACAATATAGCCCACACTCCCTCTCGTTTTTGACCCATCTCCCCGGTCTCCATGTTCCCCACTTACCTGTGGGCTTTGCTCACCTGTCCCGTTCGAACCTAGTTTAAAGCCCTCCTCACTAGGTTAGCCAGTCTGTGTCCAAAGGTACTAATAACTTGAGCTGTGGTTTGGAGGTGGAACAGCTGTCAAGGGTACTGAGGGGGAGATAGCAGGAGCTCATCCTTCAAGGAGGGGGGTTGGCACTGGAGGTTACTAGAAAGGACAAGAAGACTCCATTCTGGGGTTCAGGAGGTGAATTTATCCCTCAGTGGTGGGCAGGTGATGGGTGGAAGTAGTGCTGGTTCCAGGTGCCCTTAATTCCCGCTGATTCCTCGGGGCGTTTGAGTCTCTGACAGGTTCTCGTTCCCTTGCAGCAGGAGGACGTCACGGCCAAAAGTGATGCACCAGCTCCGCATCGTCCGGCACTTGCGCCAGATTCCTGAGACACTGCAGGGGCTGTGCCTCTGAGGCCATCAGCAACTCCCGCTCCCTGCTGCAGGTACTGCTCTGGCTCACTGTAAATGGGGAGCTAGTGGAAGGGGAAATGGAGCCCCCTGGCACTCACTAAAAGGGAAAGTGGTGGATTCTCCATCTCTTGATGTCATTGAAGGAAGACTAGATGCCTTTCTGGAATGTGTGTGCCCAAAAAGTAACTATTGTACTATACAGCAAGCCTATGGTATGCAAGGGGTTAGATGAGATGCTCTAAAGGTCTCTTCTGGCCATAAAGTCCCCTAATTTTGGAAACACTGAGTGTAGCATTGGGAGCAGCCTCTGATGTTTTACCGTCTAGCCGGCTTGCTTCCTAGAATGAACAGGCATTGAGTGGGGTGATCCACAGAGAGTAGCTGAAACCTTCAAAGTGTCAGGCCAGCAGCAGGACATTAGCACTTAAGGGTTTGATTGGTGGCAGTGATATCACAAAGGTCTTTTGCAGGACCTCAGCATATTGGTCAAAGGTGTTAGGGAGGTGGTAACCTCAGAGAGAGATGCTGCCATCAGCGAGGCAGTACAGGGGCGCATGGCCAGGGAAACCTCAGAGACCCCTGTGGCTTTGCTTCAGCAAGTCTCCTTCTCGAGGTTTCTCTTGAGGACTGAGAGAGTATTAGGATTCACGTATTTGAGTGAGAGCAGGAGCCTCTTTCGAGTTGTCTCCTTTCCTTTTACTGATTTTACTAGAAAACAGACGTCCCTGTTTAGAAGGTAAGAGCCTCCAAGAGGTTTTGGCAGCTGCTCAGTCTGATCCACGTGGTGCCAGCTGATTTCTAGGCATGGAAAACAGTAGTTTAAGATGGCAGAATTTTATTCCATCCCTTGGATTTTGTGCCATAGAATCACTGGGGACATTAGGGTTTGTCCTTTTTGTTTTACCTTTTCCTCCATCCCTCCTTCCTTTCTCTTCATCTCTTACTTCTTTTGTCCTTTCTCCTGTTCCCCTCCCACCACCAGGAGTGGTGTGTGTGTGTGTGTGTGTGTGTGTGTTGCTGGGGGTGCTCATCACCTCTCCTTGTGGGAAGTTCATCGAAAACTGTGGGGTTGAAATAGTGTTTGGACTCCACTGACACTAGATGCTGCCATCCTGTGGCTTAGCATTAGTGTCTGGGATGACTTGGGGCAAGATCTCAACTTCCCCGCAACCCACTTCACTGCTGCCAGAATCCCTCCTGCCCCCCCTGCTAGAGCCGCCTCCCTGGCCAACCTGGGTGGGGGTGGAGAACAGTGTTTTTTTCATACGTTCATAGATTCTAGGACTGGAAGGGACCTCGAGAGGTCATCGAGTCCAGTCCCCTGCCCGCATGGCAGGACCATGTAACGGACTTATTAGATAAGGGAAATGCGGTGGACCTAATATACCTAGATTTCAGTAAAGCGTTTGATACTGTACCCCATGAGGAATTATTGGTTAAACTGGAAAACATGGGGATCGATATGAAAATCCAGAGGTGGATAAAGAATTGGTTAATGGGGAGAATGCAGCGGGTCGTATTAAAGGGTGAACTGTCGGGTTGGAGGGAGGTTACTAGTGGAGTGCCTCAAGGTTCGGTTTTGGGACCCATTTTATTTAATCTATTTATAACTGACCTCGGAACCGATTGCAAGAGTGGGCTGATAAAGTTTGCGGATGATACGAAGGTGGGAGGAGTTGCAAATTCGGAGGAGGATAGGGATATTCTGCAGGGAGACTTGAATGAGCTTGTGAATTGGAGTGTCAGAAATAAGATGAAATTTAATAGTGAAAAGTGTAAGGTGATGCACTTGGGGATGACTAATAACAATTTTAGTTACAAGATGGGGACGCATTGGTTAGAAGTAACGGAAGAGGAGAAGGACCTAGGGGTCCTTGTAGAGCGCAGGATGACTATGAGTCGACAATGTGACGTGGCTGTGAAAAAAGCCAATGCGGTCTTGGGATGTATTAGGCGAGGTATATCTAGTAGGGATAAGGAGGTCCTGCTTCCGTTGTATACGGCGCTGGTGAGACCTCATTTGGAGTACTGTGTGTAGTTCTGGTCTCCCATGTTAAAAAAAGATGAACTCAAATTGGAACGGGTGCAGAGAAGGGCGACTAGGATGATCAGAGGAATGGAAAACCTGTCGTATGAAAAGAGATTAGAGGAGCTCGGGTTGTTTAGTCTGACAAAACGAAGGCTGAGGGGGGATATGATTGCTATCTTTAAATATATCAGAGGGATAAATACAAGGGAGGGAGAGGAATTATTTCAGCTGAGTACTAATGTGGACACGAGAACCAATGGATATAAACTGGCCGTGGGGAAGTTCAGGCTTGAAATCAGACGAAGGTTTCTGACCGTCAGAGGGGTGAAATATTGGAACGGCCTTCCGAGGGAAACGGTGGGGGCAACGGACCTGTCTGGTTTTAAGATTAAGTTGGATAAGTTTATGGAGGGAATGGTTTAATGGTAAAACATAGTAGCCGAGGAAAACCAAGCAATGGTACGTAAATAGCATAATGGCAAACAAGGGTCAGGCTAGAGACTCTTGCCTACATGCTCGGGGTATTACTGATCGCCATATTTGGGGTCGGGAAGGAATTTTCCTCCAGGGTAGATTGGCTGAGCCTCTGGAGGTTTTTCGCCTTCCTCCGCAGCATGGGGCAGGGATCACTAGCAGGAGGGTCCCTGCCGATTGAAGTCACTAAAACACAGGATTGGGGACTTCAACGGCACAGTCCAGGGAAGGGTCTTGTGGCCTGCAGCATGCAGGGGGTCAGACCAGATGATCATAATGGTCCCTTCTGACCTTAAAGTCTATGAGTCTATAAGACCAAATACCATCCCTGATAGACATTGATCTAACCTACTCTTAAATATCTCAAGAGATGGAGATTCCACAACCTCCCTCGGCAATTTATTCCAGTGTTTAACCACCCTGACAGTTAGGAACTTTTTCCTAATGTCCAACCTAGACCTCCCTTGCTGCACTTTAAACCCATTGCTTCTGGTTCTATCCTTAGAGGCTAAGGTGAACAAGTTTTCTCCCTCCTCCTTATGACACCCTTTTAAATACCTGAAAACTGCTATCATGTCTCCTCTCAGTCTTCTCTTTTCCAAACTAAACAAAGCCAATTCTTTCAGCCTTCCTTCATAGGTCATGTTCTCAAGACCTTTAATCATTCTTGTTGCTCTTCTCTGGACCCTTTCCAATTTCTCCACATCTTTTTTAAAATGCGGTGCCCAGAACTGGACACAATACTCCAGCTGAGGCCTAACCAGAGCAGAGTAGAGCGGAAGAATGACTTCTCGTGTCTTGCTCACAACAGACCTGTTAATACATCCCAGAATCAGGTTTGCTTTTTTTGCAACAGCATCACACTGTTGACTCATATTTAGCTTGTGGTCCACTATAACCCCTAGATCCCTTTCTGCCGTACTCCTTCCTAGACAGTCTCTTCCCATTCTGTATGTGTGAAACTGATTGTTCCTTCCTAAGTGGAGCACTTTGCATTTGTCTTTGTTAAACTTCATCCTGTTTAACTCAGACCATTTCTCCAATTTGTCCAGATCATTTTGAATTATGACCCTGTCCTCCAAAGCAGTTGCAATCCCTCCCAGTTTGGTATCATCCGCAAACTTAATAAGCGTACTTTCTATGCCAATATCTAAGTCGTTGATGAAGATATTGAGCAGTGCCGGTCCCAAAACAGACCCCTGCGATACCCCACTCGTTATGGCTTTCCAGCAGGATTGGGAACTATTAATAACAACTCTCTGAGTACGGTTATCCAGCCAGTTATGCACCCACCTTATAGTAGCCCCATCTAAATTGTATTTGCCTAGTTTATCAATAAGAATATAAAAAAAGCCTCATCCACCTCTTCCACCTGATTAGGTGGCCTGTAGTAGACTCCTAGCATGACATCTCCCTTGTTTTTTACCCCTTTTAGCCTAACCCAGAGACTCTCAACACTTCCGTCTCCTATGTCCATCTCTACCTCAGTCCAAGTGTGTACATTTTTAATATACAAGGCAACACCTCCTCCCTTTTTCCCCTGTCTATCCTTCCTGAGCAAGCTGTACCCATCCACACCAACTTTCCAATCATGTGTATTATCCCACCAAGTTTCAGTGATGCCAACAATGTCATAGTTGTATTTATTTATTAGCACTTCCAGTTCTTCCTGCTTATTCCCCATACTTCTCGCATTTGTATATAGGCATCTAAGACCCTGGTTTGATCTTTCCTCCCAGTTTTGTCCTGACCCTCCTTTCTCTCTGACAATATAGCCCACACTCCCTCTCGTTTTTGACCCATCTCCCCGGTCTCCATGTTCCCCACTTACCTGTGGGCTTTGCTCACCTGTCCCCGTCGAACCTAGTTTAAAGCCCTCCTCACTAGGTTAGCCAGTCTGTGTCCAAAGGTACTAATAACTTGAGCTGTGGTTTGGAGGTGGAACAGCTGTCAAGGGCACTGAGGGGGAGATAGCAGGAGCTCACCCTACAAGGAGGGGGGTTGGCACTGGAGGTTACTAGAAAGGAGAAGAAGACTCCATTCTGGGGTTCAGGAGGTGAATTTATCCCTCAGTGGTCGGCAGGTGCTGGGTGGAAATACTGCTGGTTCCAGGTGCCCTTAATTCCTCCTGATTCCTCGGGGCGTTTGAGTCTCTGACAGGTTCTCGTTCCCTTGCAGCAGGAGGACGTCACGGCCAAAAGTGATGCACCAGCTCCGCATCATCCGGCACTTGCGCCAGATTCCTGAGACACTGCAGGGGCTGTGCCTCTGAGGCCATCAGCAACTCCCGCTCCCTGCTGCAGGTACTGCTCTGGCTCACTGTAAATGGGGAGGTAGTGGAAGGGGAAATGGAGCCCCCTGGCACTCACTAAAAGGGAAAGTGGTGGATTCTCCAACTCTTGATGTCATTGATTGAAGACTAGATGCCTTTCTGGAACGTGTGTGCCCAAAAAGTAACTATTGTACTATACTGGAAGCCTAAGATATGGAGGGGCTTAGATGAGATGCTGTAAAGGTCTCTTCTGGCCAGAAAGTCTCCTACTTTTGGAAACACTGAGTGTAGTATTGGGAGCAGCCTCTGATGTTTTACTGTCTAGCCGGCTTGCTTCCTAGAATGAAGACGCATTGAGTGGGGTGATCCACACAGAGTAGCTCAAACCTCCAAAGTGTCAGGCCAGCAGCAGGATATTAGCACTTCAGGGGATGGGTGGGTGTGGCAGTGACATCACAAAGGCCTTTTCAGGACCTCAGCCTATTGGTCAAAGGTGTTAGGGAGGTGGTGACCTCAGAGAGAGATGCTCACATCAGCCAGGCAAAACAGGGGCGCAGGGCCAGGGAAACCTCAGAGACCCCTGTGGCTTTGCTTCAGCAAGTCTCCTTTTCGAGCTCTCTTTGAGGACTGAGAGAGTATTAGGGTTCACATATGTGAGTGTGAGCAGGAGCCTCTTTCGAGTTTTCTCCTTTCCTTTTACCCATTTTACTAGAAAACAGAAGTCCCTGTTGAGAAAGTAAGTGCCTCGGAGAGGTTTGTAACCTGTTCAGTCTGATCCACCTGGTGCCATCTGAATTCTAGGCATGGAAAACACTAGTTTAAGGTGGCAGAATTTTATTCCCTCCCTGGGATTTTGTCCCGTAGAATCACTGGGGATATTAGGAAAACAACAAGGAGTCTGGTGGCACCTTAAAGACTAACAGATTTATTTGGGCATAAGCTTTCGTGAGTAAAAACCTCACTTCTTCGGATGCATAGAGTGAAAGTTACAGATGCAGGCATTATATACTGACACATGGAGAGCAGGGAGTTACTTCACAAGTGGAGAACCAGTGTTGACAGGGCCAATTCAAAAATCAGGGTGGATGTAGTCCACTCCAAATAATAGATGAGGAGGTGTCAATTCCAGGAGAGGAAAAGCTGTTTCTGTAGTGAGCCAGCCACTCCCAGTCCCTATTCAAGCCCAGATTAATGGTGTTGAATTTGCAAATGAATTTTAGTTCTGCTGTTTCTCTTTGAAGTCTGTTTCTGAAGTTTTTTTCTTCAATTATAGTGTCTTTTAAATCTGTAATAGAATGACCAGGGAGATTGAAGTGTTCACATACTGGCTTATGTATGTTACCATTCCTGATGTCCGACATGGGGACACTAGGGTTTGTCCTTTTCATTTTACCTTTTCCTCCATCCCTCCTTCCTTTCTCTTCATCTCTTACTTCTTTTGTCCTTTCTCTTGTTCCCCTCCCACCTAGAGGAGTGGTGTGTGTGTTGCTGGGGGTGCTCTTCACCTCCCCTTGTGTGAAATTGATCCAAAACTGTCGGGTTCAAATAGTGCTTGGACTCCACTGACACTAGATGCTGCCATCCTGTAGCTTGGCATTAGTGTCTGGGATAACTTGGGGCAAGATCTCAACTTCCCCGCAACCCACTTCACTGCTGGCAGAATCCCTCCTGCCCCCCCTGCTAGGGCCGCCTCCCTGCGCAACCTGGGTTGGGGTGGAGAAGAGGGTTCTGATAAGTTGAGCTGTGGTTTGGAGGTAGAACAGCTGTCAAGGGCACTGAGAGGGAGGTAGCAGGAGCTCACCCTACAAGGTGGTGGGTTGGCACTGGAGGTTACTAGAAAGGACAAGAAGACTCCATTCTGGGGTTCAGGAGGTGAATTCATCCCTCAGTGGTGGGCAGGTAGTCAGTTTAAATACTGCTGGTTCCAGGTGCCCTTAATTCCCCCTGATTCCTCGGGGCGTTTGAGTCTCTGACAGGTTTTCGTTCCTTTGCAGGAGGAGGACGTCACGGCCAAAGTGATGCACCCGCATCATCCGCCACTTGCGCCAGGTGCCTGAGACACTGCAGGGGCTGCGCCTCTGAGGCCTTCAGCAACTCCCGCTCCCTGCTGCAGGTACTGCTCTGGCTCACTGTAAATGGGGAGCTAGTGGAAGGGGAAATGGAGCCCCCTGGCACTCACTAAAAGGGAAAGTGGTGGATTCTCCATCTCTTGATGTCATTGAATGAAGACTAGATGCCTTTCTGGAATGTGTGCGCCCAAAAAGTAACTATTGTACTATACAGGAGGCCTATGATATGCAGGGGCTTAGATGAGATGCTGTAAAGGTCTCTTGTGGCCATAAAGTCTACTAATTTTGGAAACACTGAGTGTAGTATTGGGAGCAGCGTCTGATGTTTTACTGTCTAGCTGGCTTGCTTCCTAGAATGAAGACGCATTGAGTGGGGTGATCCACAGAGAGTACCTGTGTCAAGGCTGTATCCCCACTTTGAAGTTTAGGGTACAAATGTAGGGGCCTGCATGAAAACTTCTAAGCTTAACCACCATCCCAAGGCTAATTTCCTCCCCTGGGTAGCCTTGAGAAACCTTTCACCAATTCCCTGGTGAATACAGATCCAAACCCCTTGGATCTTAAAACAAGGAGAAATTAACCATCCCCCCTCCTTCCTCCCACCAACTTCTGGTGAATCAAGATCCAAACTCCTTGGATCTTAAAACAAGGAAAAATCAATCAGGTTCTTATAAATAAGGCTTTTAATTAAAGAAAAAGGTAAAAATCATCTCTGTAAAATCAGTATGGAAATTAACCTTACAGGGTAATCAAACTTAAAGAGCTCAGAGGACTCCCCTCTAGTCTTAGGTTCAAAGTACAGCAAACAAAGATAAACACTCTAGTAAAAGGTACATTTACAAGTTGAGAAAACAAAGGAAAACTAACACGCCTTGTTTGAAATAGGAGAGACTTGTTTAGAAAGATGTGGAGAACCTGGATTGATGTCTGGTCCCTCTCAGTCCCGAGGGCGAACACCCACACAAACAAAGAACACAAACAAAAGCCTTCCCCTCCCCAAGATTTGAAAGTATCTTGTCCCCTTATTGGTCCTTTAGGTCAGATGCCAGCCAGGTTACCTGAGCTTCTTAACCCTTTAGAGGGAAAAGGATTTTGGAGTCTCTGGCCAGGAGGATTTTATAGTACTGTACACAGGACAGCTGTTACCCTTCCCTTTATAGTTATGACAACCTCAAAGCTTCAAAGTGTCAGGCCAGCAGCAGGACATTAGCACTTCAGGGTTTGGTTGGGTGTGGCAGTGACATCACAAAGGCCTTTTGCAGGATGTCAGCTTATTGGTCAAATGTGTTAGGGAGGTGGTGACCTCAGAGAGAGATGCTGACATCAGCCTGGTAGGACAGGAGCACAGGGCCAGGGAAACCTCAGAGACCCTGTGGCTTTGCTTCAGCAAGTCTCCTTCTCGGGGTCTTTCTTTGAGGACTGAGAGAGTATTAGGGTTCATGTACGTGAGTGCGTGCAGGAGCCTCTTTCGAGTTTTCTCCTTTCCTTTTACTGATTTTACTAGAAAACAGACGTCCCTGTTTAGAAGGTAAGAGCCTCCAAGAGGTTTTGGCAGCTGCTCAGTCTGATCCACGTGGTGCCAGCTGAATTCTAGGCATGGAAAACAGTAGTTTAAGATGGCAGAATTTTATTCCATCCCTTGGATTTTGTGCCGTAGAATCACTGGGGACATTAGGGTTTGTCCTTTTTGTTTTACCTTTTCCTCCATCCCTCCTTCCTTTCTCTTCATCTCTTACTTCTTTTGTCCTTTCTCCTGTTCCTCGAAAACTGTGGGGTTGAAATAGTGTTTGGACTCCACTAACACTAGATGCTGCCATCCTGTGGCTTAGCATTAGTGTCTGGGATGACTTGGGTCAAGATCTCAACTTCCCCGCAACCCACTTCACTGCTGCCAGAATCCCTCCTGCCCCCCCTGCTAGAGCCGCCTCCCTGGCCAACCTGGGTGGGGGTGGAGAACAGTGTTTTTTTCATACATTCATAGATTATCGGACTGGAAGGGACCCCGAGAGGTCATCGAGTCCAGTCCCCTGCCCGCATGGCAGGACCAAATACCATCTAGACCATCCCTGATAGACATTTATCTAACCTACTCTTAAATATCTCAAGAGATGGAGATTCCACAACCTCCCTCGGCAATTTATTCCAGTGTTTAACCACCCTGACAGTTAGGAACTTTTTCCTAATGTCCAACCTAGACCTCCCTTGCTGCACTTTAAACCCATTGCTTCTGGTTCTATCCTTAGAGGCTAAGGTGAACAAGTTTTCTCCCTCCTCCTTATGACACCCTTTTAAATACCTGAAAACTGCTATCATGTCTCCTCTCAGTCTTCTCTTTTCCAAACTAAACAAAGCCAATTCTTTCAGCCTTCCTTCATAGGTCATGTTCTCAAGACCTTTAATCATTCTTGTTGCTCTTCTCTGGACCCTTTCCAATTTCTCCACATCTTTTTTAAAATGCGGTGCCCAGAACTGGACACAATACTCCAGCTGAGGCCTAACCAGAGCAGAGTAGAGCGGAAGAATGACTTCTCGTGTCTTGCTCACAACACACCTGTTAATACATCCCAGAATCAGGTTTGCTTTTTTTGCAACAGCATCACACTGTTGACTCATATTTAGCTTGTGGTCCACTATAACCCCTAGATCCCTTTCTGCCGTACTCCTTCCTAGAGAGTCTCTTCCCATTCTGTATGTGTGAAACTGATTGTTCCTTCCTAAGTGGAGCACTTTGCATTTGTCTTTGTTAAACTTCATCCTGTTTAACTCAGACCATTTCTCCAATTTGTCCAGATCATTTTGAATTATGACCCTGTCCTCCAAAGCAGTTGCAATCCCTCCCAGTTTGGTATCATCCGCAAACTTAATAAGCGTACTTTCTATGCCAATATCTAAGTCGTTGATGAAGATATTGAACAGCGCCGGTCCCAAAACAGACCCCTGCGATACCCCACTCGTTATGGCTTTCCAGCAGGATTGGGAACTATTAATAACAACTCTCTGAGTACAGTTATCCAGCCAGTTATGCACCCACCTTATAGTAGCCCCATCTAAATTGTATTTGCCTAGTTTATCAATAAGAATATCATGCGAGATCGTATCAAATGCCTTACTAAAGTCTAGGTATACCACATCCACAGCCTCACCCTTATCCACAAGGCTCGTTATCCTATCAAAGAAAGCTATCAGATTGGTTTGACATGATTTGTTCTTCACAAATCCATGCTGGCTGTTCCCTATCACCTTACCACCTTCCAAGTGTTTGCAGATGATTTCCTTAATTACTTGCTCTAAGATACTGGTTTGATCTTTCCTCCCAGTTTTGTCCTGACCCTCCTTTCCCTCTGACAATATAGCCCACACTCCCTCTCGTTTTTGACCCATCTCCCCGGTCTCCATGTTCCCCACTTACCTGTGGGCTTTGCTCACCTGTCCCCGTCGAACCTAGTTTAAAGCCCTCCTCACTAGGTTAGCCAGTCTGTGTCCAAAGGTATTAATAACTTGAGCTGTGGTTTGGAGGTGGAACAGCTGTCAAGGGCACTGAGGGGGAGATAGCAGGAGCTCATCCTTCAAGGAGGGGGGTTGGCACTGGAGGTTACTAGAAAGGACAAGAAGACTCCATTCTGGGGTTCAGGAGGTGAATTTATCCCTCAGTGGTGGGCAGGTGATGGGTGGAAGTAGTGCTGGTTCCAGGTGCCCTTAATTCCCGTTGATTCCTCGGGGCGTTTGAGTCTCTGACACGTTCTCATTCCCTTGCAGCAGGAGGACGTCACGGCCAAAAGTGATGCACCAGCTCCGCATCATCCGGCACTTGCGCCAGATTCCTGAGACACTGCAGGGGCTGTGCCTCTGAGGCCATCAGCAACTCCCGCTCCCTGCTCCAGGTACTGCTCTGTCTCACTGTAAATGGGGAGCTAGTGGAAGGGGAAATGGAGCCCCCTGGCACTCACTAAAAGGGAAAGTGGTGGATTCTCCATCTCTTGATGTCATTGAAGGAAGACTAGATGCCTTTCTGCAATGTGTGTGCCCAAAAAGTAACTATTGTACTATACAGCAAGCCTATGGTATGCAAGGGGTTAGATGAGATGCTCTAAAGGTCTCTTGTGGCCATAAAGTCCCCTAATTTTGGAAACACTGAGTGTAGCATTGGGAGCAGCCTCTGATGTTTTACCGTCTAGCCGGCTTGCTTCCTAGAATGAACAGGCATTGAGTGGGGTGATCCACAGAGAGTAGCTGAAACCTTCAAAGTGTCAGCCCAGCAACAGGACATTAGCACTTCCGGGGAAGGGTGGGTGTGGCAGTGTTATCACAAAGGCCTTTTGCAGGACGTCAGCCTATTGGTCAAAGGTGTTAGGGAGGTGGTGACCTCCGAGAGAGATGCTGACATCAGCCTGGCAGGACAGGAGCACAGGGCCAGGGAAACCTCAGAGACCCCTGTGGCTTTGCTTCAGCAAGTCTCCTTCTCGAGGTCTCTCTTTGAGGACTGAGAGAGTGTTAGGGTTGACGTATGTGAGTGTGAGCAGGAGCCTCTTTCGAGTTTTCTCCTTTCCTTTTGACGGATTTTACTAGAAAACAGACGTCCCTATTTAGAAGGTAAGAGCCTCCAAGAGGTTTTGGAACCTGCTCAGTCTGATCCATCTGGTGCCAGCTGAATTCTAGGCATGGAAAACAGTAGTTTAAGATGGCAGAATTTTATTCCCTCCCTGGGATTTTGTCCCGTAGAATCACTGGGGACATTAGGGTTTGTCCTTTTCGTTTTACCTTTTCCTCCATCCCTCCTTCCTTTCTCTTCATCTCTTACTTCTTTTGTCCTTTCTCCTGTTCCCCTTTCACCACCAGGAGTGGTGTGTGTGTGTGTGTGTGTTTGTGTGTGTGTTGCTGGGGGTGCTCTTCACCTCCCCTTGTGGGGAGTTCATCCAAAACTGTATGGTTGAAATAGTGCTTGGACTCCACTGACACTAGATGCTGCCATCCTGTGGCTTAGCATTAGTGTCTGGGATGACTTGGGGCAAGATCTCAACCTCCCCTCAACCCACTTCACTTCTGGCAGAATCCCTCCTGCCCCCCCGCTAGAGCCGCCTCGATGCCCAACCTGGTTGGGGGTGCAGAAGAGGGGTCTGATAACTTGAGGTTTGGTTTGGAGGTGGAACAGCTGTGAAGAACACTGAGGGGGAGGTAGCAGGAGCTAATCCTACAAGGAGGGGGGTTGGCACTGGAGGATACTAGAAAGGACAAGAAGACTCCATTCTGGGGTTCAGGAGGTGAATTCATCCCTCAGTGGTGGGCAGGTAGTCAGTTTAAATACTGCTGGTTCCAGGTGCCCTTAATTCCCCCTGATTCCTCGGGACCTTTGAGTCTCTGACAGGTTCTCGTTCCCTTGCAGCAGGAGGACGTCACGGCCAAAGTGATGCACCAGCTCCGCATCATCCGGCACTTGCGCCAGGTGCCTGAGACACTGCAGGGGCTGTTCCTCTGAGGCCTTCAGCAACTCCCGCTCCCTGCTGCAGGTACTGCTCTGGCTCACTGTAAATGGGGAGCTAGTGGAAGGGGAAATGGAGCCCCCTGGCCCTCACTAAAAGGGAAAGTGGTGGATTCTCCATCTCTTGATGTCATTGAATGAAGACTAGATGCCTTTCTGGAATGTGTGTGCCCAAAGAGTAACTATTGTACTATACAGGAGGCCTATGATATGCAGCGGGTTAGATTAGATGCTCTAAAGGTCTCTTCTGACCATAAAGTCTACTAATTTTGGAGACACTGAGTGTAGCATTGGGTGCAGCCTCTGATGTTTTACTGTCTAGCCCGCTTGCTTCCTAGAATGAGGATGCATTGAGTGGGGTGATCCACAGAGAGTAGCTCAAACCTTCAAAGTGTCAGGCCAGTAGCAGGACATTAGCACTTTAGGGTTTGGTTGGGTGTGGCAGTGATATCACAAAGGCCTTATCCTGGACCTCAGCCTATGGGTCAAAGGTGTTAGGGAGGTGGTTACCTGAGAGAGAGATGCTGACATCAGCCAGGCAGGACAGGAGCGCAGGGCCAGGGAAACCTCAGAGACCCCTTTGGCTTTGCTTTAGCAAGTCTCCTTCTCGAGGTCTCCCTTTTTAGGACTCAGAGAGTATTAGGGTTCAAGTATGTGAGTGCGAGGAGGAACCTCTTTCGAGTTTCTCCTTTTATTGATTTTACTAGAAAACAGACGTGCCTGTTGAGAAGGTAAGAACCTTGGAGAGGTTTTTAACCTGCTCAGTCTGCAGTCTGATCCATCTGGTGCCAGCTGAATTCTAGGCATGGAAAACACTAGTTCAAGGTGGCAGAATTTTATAGCCCACCTGGGATTTTGTGCCGTAGAATCACTGGGGACATTAGGGTTTGTCCTTTTCGTTTTACCTTTTCCTCCATCCCTCCTTGCTTTCTCTTGTTCCCCTCCCACCACCAGGAGTGGTGTGTGTGTGTGTGTGTGTGTTGCTGGGGGTGCTCTTCACCTCCCCTTGTGGGAAGTTGACACTGCAAGGGCTGTGCCTCTGTGGACATCAGCAACTCCCACTCCCTGCTGCAGGTACTGCTCTGGCTCACTGTAAATGGGGTGCTAGTGGAAGGGGAAATGGAACCCCCTGGCACTCACTAAAAGGGAAAGTGGTGGATTCTCCATCTCTTGATGTCATTGAATGAAGACTAGATGCCTTTCTGGAATGTGTGTGCCCAAAGAGTAACTATTGTACTATACAGGAAGCCTATGATATGCAGGGGCTTAGATTAGATGCTCTAAAGGTCTCTTGTGGCCATAAAGTCTACTAATTTTGGAAACACTGAGTGTAGTATTGGGAGCAGCCTCTGATGTTTTACTGTCTAGCCGGCTTGCTTCCTAGAATGAAGACGCATTGAGTGGGGTGATCCACACAGAGTAGCTCAAACCTTCAAAGTGTCAGGCCAGCAGCAGGACATTAGCACTTCCGGGGATGGGTGGGTGTGGCAGTGACATCACAAAGGCCTTTTCAGGACCTCAGCCTATTGGTCAAAGGTGTTAGGGAGGTGGTAACCTCAGAGAGAGATGCTGACATCAGCCAGGCAGGACAGGGGCTTAGGGCCAGGGAAACCTCAGAGACCCCTGTGACTTTCATAGAATCATAGAATATCAGGGTTGGAAGGGACCTCAAGAGGTCATCTACTCCAACCCCGTCCTCAAAGCAGGACCAATTCCCAACTAAATCATCCCAGCCAGGGCTTTGTCAAGCCGGGCCTTAAAAACCTCCAAGGAAGGAGACTCCACCACCTCCCTAGTTAACGCATTCCAGTGCTTCACCACCCTCCTAGTGAAATAGTGTTTCCTAATATCCAACCTGGACCTCCCCCACTGCAACTTGAGACCATTGCTCCTTGTTCTGTCATCTGCCACCACTGAGAACAACCGAGCTCCATCCTCTTTGGAACCCCCCTTCACGTAGTTGAAGGCTGCTATCAAATCCCCCCTCATTCTTCTCTTCTGGAGACTAAACAATCCCAGTTCCCTCAGCCTCTCCTCATAAGTCATGTGCTCCAGACCCCTAATCATTTTTGTTGCTCTCCACTGGACTCTTTCCAATTTTTCCACATCCTTCTTGTAGTGTGGGGCCTGTCGGAGAAAAACAGAGTTCTCACTATTTGTTTAGGTACAGCAAGTCAGATGCTTTATTAACGCTCACAATTGCCCAGAGGGAGAGAGCTAAGCAGGTCTCTCACAGGTAACTAATTACAGCAAGCATTTATATCTTTCATTACAGAAATAACGAGGGACAGCTGCGTTTTGTTTATACATAGGCCATCTTGATATCTCATTTCTTCACTTGTTTTGACTCTTGCCAACATACAATATTTTCTATACCTTATCTACACAAGGTCTTCTACACCTTATCTATACCAGGTCATAATGACTTCTTACACAGTTCTTTCTCACCCGCCTCACACATTCCTCGCTTCTACAAATCTCGCGTTATTAGGGTTACAGTTAGCCTAACTCTTGCTAACGAACTGTCATGCATTGCATCCCCTTCCTGTGAGCTCTTTCTCTGCTTCCACAGGCCCAAAACTGGACACAGTATTCCAGATGAGGCCTCACCAATGTCGAATAAAGGGGAACGATCACGTTCCTCGATCTGCTGGCAATGCCCCTACTTATACAGCCCAAAATGCCGTTAGCCTTCTTGGCAACAAGAGCACACTGTTGACTCATATCCAGCTTCTCGTCCACTGTGACCCCTAGGTCCTTTTCTGCAGAACTGCTACCTAGCCATTCGGTCCCTAGTCTGTAGCAGTGCATGGGATTCTTCCGTCCTAAGTGCAGGACTCTGCACTTGTCCTTGTTGAACTTCATCAGGTTTTTTTCTGCCCAATCCTCTAATTTGTCTAGGTCCCTCTGTATCCGATCCCTACCCTCTAGCGTATCTACCACGCCTCCTAGTTTAGTGTCATCTGCAAACTTGCTGAGAGTGCAGTCCACACCATCCTCCAGATCATTAATAAAGATATTAAACAAAACCGGCCCCAGGACCGACCCTTGGGGCACTACTCCGCTTGAAACCGGCTGCCAACTAGACATGGAGCCATTGATCACTACCCGTTGAGCCCGACGATCCAGCCAGCTTTCTATCCACCTTACAGTCCATTCATCCATCCATCCCATACTTCTTTAACTTGGTGGCAAGAATACTGTGGGAGAGCGTATCAAAAGCTTTGCTAAAGTCAAGGAATAACACATCCACTGCTTTCCCCTCATCCACAGAGCCAGTTATCTCATCATAGAAGGCAATTAGGTTAGTCAGGCACGACTTCCCCTTGGTGAATCCATGCTGACTGTTCCTGATCACTTTCCTCTCCTCTAAGTGTTTCATAATTGATTCCTTGAGGACCTGCTCCATGATTTTTCCAGGGACTGAGGTGAGGCTGACTGGCCTGTAGTTCCCCGGATCCTCCTCCTTCCCTTTTCTAAAGATGGGCACTACATTAGCCTTTTTCCAGTCATCCGGGACCTCCCTCGATCGCCATGAGTTTTCAAAAATAATGGCTAATGGCTGTGCAATCTCATCCGCCAAGTCCTTTAGCACCCTCGGATGCAGCGCATCCAGCCCCATGGAGTTGTGCACGTCCAGTTTTTCTAAATAGTCCCGAACCACTTCTTTCTCCACAGAGGGCTGGTCACCTTCTCCCCATATTGTGCTGCCCAGTGCAGCAGTCTGGGAGCTGACCTTGTTCGTGAAGACAGAGGCAAAAAAAGCATTGAGTACATTAGCTTTTTCCACATCCTCAGTCACTAGGTTGCCTCCCTCATTCAGTAAGGGGCCCACACTTTCCTTGACTTTCTTCTTGTTGCTAACATACCTGAAGAAACCCTTCTTGTTACTCTTAACATCTCTTGCTAGCTGCAACTCCAAGTGTGATTTGGCCTTCCTGATTTCACTCCTGCATGCCTGAGCAATATTTTTATACTCCTCCCTGGTCATTTGTCCAATCTTCCACTTCTTGTAAGCTTCTTTTTTGCGTTTAAGATCAGCAAGGATTTCACTGTTTAGCCAAGCTGGTCGCCTGCCATATTTACTATTCTTTCTACACATCGGGATGGTTTGTTCCTGCAACCGCAATAAGGATTCTTTAAAATACAGCCAGCTCTCCTGGACCCCTTTGCCCTTCATGTTATTCTCCCAGGGGATCCTGCCCATCTGTTCCCTGAGGGAGTCAAAGTCTGCTTTTCTGAAGTCCAGGGTCCGTATTCTGCTGCTCTCCTTTCTTCCTTGTGTCAGGATCCTGAACTCGACCATCTCATGGTCACTGCCTCCCAGGTTCCCATCCACTTTTGCTTCCCCTACTAATTCTTCCCTGTTTGTGAGCAGCAGGTCGAGAAAAGCTCTGCCCCTAGTTGGTTCCTCCAGCACTTGCACCAGGAAATTGTGCCCTACACTTTCCAAAAACTTCCTGGATTGTCTGTGCACCGCTGTATTGCTCTCCTAGCAGATATCAGGGTGATTAAAGTCTCCCATGAGAACCAGGGCCTGCGATCTAGCAACTTCTGCTAGTTGCCAGAAGAAAGCCTCGTCCACCTCATCCCCCTGGTCTGGTGGTCTATACCAGACTCCAACCGTGACATCCCCCTTGTTGCTCACACTTCTCAACTTTATCCAGAGACTCTCAGGTTTTTCTACAGTTTCATACCGGACCTCTGAGCACTCATACTCCTCTCTTACATACAATGCAACTCCCCCACCTTTTCTGCCCTGCCTGTCCTTCCTGAACAGTTTATATCCATCCATGACAGTACTCCAGTCATGTGAGTTATCCCACCAAGTGTCTGTTATTGCTTCAGCAAGTCTCCTTCTCGAGGTCTCTCTTTGAGGACTGAGAGAGTATTAGTGTTCACATGTGTGAGTGCGAGCAGGAGCCTCTTTGGAGTTTTCTCCTTTCCTTTGACGGATTTTACTAGAAAACAGACGTCCCTATTTAGAAGGTAAGAGCCTCCAAGAGCTTTTTGGAACCTGCTCAGTCTGATCCATCTGGTGCCAGCTGAATTCTAGGCATGGAAAACACTAGGTTAAGGTGGCAGAATTTTATTCCCTCTGTGGGATTTTGTCCCGTAGAATCACAGGGGACATTAGTGTTTGTCATTTTCGTTTTACCTTTTCCTCCATCCCTCCTTCCTTTCTCTTCATCTCTTACTTCTTTTGTCCTTTCTCCTGTTCACCTGCCACCACCAGGAGTGGTGTGTGTGTGTGTGTGTGTGTGTGTGTGTGTGTGTGTTGCTGGGGGTGCTCTTCACCTCCCCTTGTGGGAAGTTGATCCAAAACTGTGAGGTTGAAATAGTGCTTGAACTCCAATGACACTAGATGCTGCCATCCTGTGGCTTAGCATTAGTGTCTGGGATGATTGGGGCAAGATCTCAACCTCCCCGCAACCCACTTCACTGCTGGCAGAATCCCTCCTGCCCCCCCTGCTAGAGCCGCCTCCCTGGCCAACCTGGGTGGGGGTGGAGAAGAGGGTTCTGATAACTTGAGCTGTGGTTTGGAGGTAGAACAGCTGTCAAGGGTACTGAGGGGGAGGTAGCAGGAGCTCACCCTACAAGGTGGTGGGTTGGCACTGGAGGTTACTAGAAAGGACAAGAAGACTCCATTCTGGGGTTCAGGAGGTGAATTCATCCCTCAGTGGTGGGCAGGTAGTCAGTTTAAATACTGCTGGTTCCAGGTGCCCTTAATTCCCCCTGATTCCTCGGGGCGTTTGAGTCTTTGACAGGTTCTCGTTCCCTTGCAGCAGGAGGACGTCATGGCCAGAGTGATGCACCAGCTCCGCATCATCCGGCACTTGTGCCAGGTGCCTTAGACACTGCAGGGGCTGTGCCACTGAGGCCATCAGCAACTCCCGCTCCCTGCTGCAGGTACTGCTCCGGCTCACTGTAAATGGGGTGCTAGTGGAAGGGGAAATGGAGCCCCCTGGCACTCAGTAAAAGGGAAAGTGGTGGATTCTCCATCTCTTGATGTCATTTCATGAAGACTAGATGCCTTTCTGGAATGTGTGTGCCCAAAAAGTACCTATTGTACTATACAGGAAGCCTATGATATGCAGGGGGTTAGATGAGATGTTCTAAAGGTCTCTTCTGGCCATAAAGTGTAGTAATTTTGGAAACACTGAGTGTAGCATTGGGAGCAGCCTCTGATGCTTTACTGTCTAGCCGGCTTGCTTCCTAGAATGAAGACGCATCGAGTGGGGTGATCCACAGAGAGTAGCTGAAACCTTCAAAGTGTCAGGCCAGCAGCAGGACATTAGCACTTTAGGGTTTGGTTGAGTGTGGCAGTGATATCACAAAGGCCTTATCCTGGACCTCAGCCTATGGGTCAAAGGTGTTAGGGAGGTGGTTACCTGAGAGAGAGATGCTGACATCAGCCAGGCAGGACAGGAGCGCAGGGCCAGGGAAACCTCAGAGACCCCTTTGGCTTTGCTTTAGCAAGTCTCCTTCTCGAGGTCTCCCTTTTTAGGACTCAGAGAGTATTAGGGTTCAAGTATGTGAGCGCGAGGAGGAACCTCTTTCGAGTTTCTCCTTTTACTGATTTTACTAGAAAACAGACATCCCTGTTTAGAAAGTAAGAGCCTCCAAGAGGTTTTGGAACCTGCTCAGTCTGATCCATCTGGTGCCAGCTGAATTCTAGGCATGGAAAACACTAGTTCAAGGTGGCAGAATTTTAATCCCTCCCTTAATATTGTCTGGTAGAATCACTGGGGACATTAGGGTTTGTCCTTTTCGTTTTACCTTTTCCTCCATCCCTCCTTCCTTTCTCTTTATCTCTTACTTCTTTTGTCCTTTCTCTTGTTCCCCTCCCACCACCAGGAGTGGTATGTGTGTGTGTGTGTGTGTGTGTGTGTGTGTGTGTGTGTGTGTGTGTGTTGCTGGGGGTGCTCTTCACCTCCCCTTGTTGGGAGTTGATCCAAAACTGTATGGTTGAAATAGTGCTTGGACTCCACTGACACTAGATGCTGCCATCGTGTGGTTTAGCATTAGTGTCTGGGATGACTTGGGGCAAGATCTCAACCTCCCCGCAACCCACTTCACTGCTGCCAGAATCCCACCTGCCCCCCCTGCTAGAGCCGCCTCCCTGGCCAACCTGGGTGGGGGTGGAGAAGAGGGTTCTGATAACTTGAGCTGTGGTTTGGAGGTGGAACAGCTGTCAAGGGCACTGAGGGGGAGGTAGCAGGAGCTCACCCTACAAGGACGGGGGTTGGCACTGGAGATTCCTAGAAAGGAGAAGACGACTCCATTCTGGGGTTCAGGAGGTGAATTCATCCCTCAGTGGTGGGCAGGTGCTGGGTGTAAATACTACTGGTTCCAGGTGTCCTTAATTGCCCCTGATTCCTCGGGGCATTTGAGTCTCTGACAGGTTCTCGTTCCCTTGCAGGAGGAGGACGTCACGGCCAAAGGGATGCACCAGCTCCGCATCATCCGGCACTTACGCCATGTGCCTGAGACACTGCAGGGGCTGTTCCTCTGAGGCCTTAGCAACTCCCTCTCCCTGGTGCAGGTACTGCTCTGGCTCACTGTAAATGGGGAGCTAGTGGAAGGGGAAATGGAGCCCCCTGGCACTCACTAAAAGGGAAAGTGGTGGATTCTCCAACTCTTGATGTCATTGATTGAAGACTAGATGCCTTTCTGGAATGTGTGTGCCCAAAAAGTAACTATTGTACTATACTGGAAGCCTATGATATGGAGGGGGTTAGATGAGATGCTGTAAAGGTCTCTTCTGGCCAGAAAGTCTCCTACTTTTGGAAACACTGAGTGTAGTATTGGGAGCAGCCTCTGATGTTTTACTGTCTAGCTAGCTTGCTTCCTAGAATGAAGACGAATTTTGTGGTGTGATCCACAGAGCGTAGCTCAAACCTTCAAAGTGTCAGGCCAGCAGCAGGACATGAGCACTTTAGGGTTTGGTTGGGTATGGCAGTGATATCACAAAGGCTTTTTCAAGGACCTCAGTGTACTGGTCAAAGGTGTTAGGGAGGTGGTGACCTCAGAGAGAGATGCTGTCTTCAGCCAGGGAGGACAGGGGCTTACGACCAGGGAAACCTCAGAGACCCCTGTGGCTTTGCTTCAGCAAGTCTCCTTCTCGAGGTTTCTTTTTGAGGACTGAGAGAGTGTTAGGGTTGACGTATGTGAGTGCGAGCAGGAGCCTCTTTCGAGTTTTCTCCTTTCCTTTTACTGATTTTACTTGAAAATTAGAAGGTAAGAGCCTCCAAGAGGTTTTGGAACCTGCTCAGTCTGATCCATCTGGTGCCAGCTGAATTCTCGGCATGGAAAACAGTAGTTTAAGGTGGCAGAATTTTCTTCCCTCCCTGGAATTTTGTCCCGTGGAATCACTGGGGACACTAGGGTTTGTCCTTTTCGTTTTACCTTTTCCTCCATCCCTCCTTCCTTTCTCTTCATCTCTTACTCCTTTTGTCCTTTCTCTTGTTCCCCTCCCACCTCCAGGAGTGGTGTGTGTGTTGCTGGGGGTGCTCTTCACCTCCCCTTGTTGGGAGTTGATCCAAAACTGTATGGTTGAAATAGTGCTTGGACTCCACTGACACTAGATGCTGCCATCGTGTGGTTTAGCATTAGTGTCTGGGATGACTTGGGGCAAGATCTCAACCTCCCCGCAACCCACTTCACTGCTGCCAGAATCCCACCTGCCCCCCCTGCTAGAGCCGCCTCCCTGGCCAACCTGGGTGGGGGTGGAGAAGAGGGTTCTGATAACTTGAGCTGTGGTTTGGAGGTGGAACAGCTGTCAAGGGCACTGAGGGGGAGGTAGCAGGAGCTCACCCTACAAGGACGGGGGTTGGCACTGGAGATTCCTAGAAAGGAGAAGACGACTCCATTCTGGGGTTCAGGAGGTGAATTCATCCCTCAGTGGTGGGCAGGTGCTGGGTGTAAATACTACTGGTTCCAGGTGTCCTTAATTGCCCCTGATTCCTCGGGGCATTTGAGTCTCTGACAGGTTCTCGTTCCCTTGCAGGAGGAGGACGTCACGGCCAAAGGGATGCACCAGCTCCGCATCATCCGGCACTTACGCCATGTGCCTGAGACACTGCAGGGGCTGTTCCTCTGAGGCCTTAGCAACTCCCTCTCCCTGGTGCAGGTACTGCTCTGTCTCACTGTAAATGGGGAGCTAGTGGAAGGGGAAATGGAGCCCCCTGGCACTCACTAAAAGGGAAAGTGGTGGATTCTCCAACTCTTGATGTCATTGATTGAAGACTAGATGCCTTTCTGGAATGTGTGTGCCCAAAAAGTAACTATTGTACTATACTGGAAGCCTATGATATGGAGGGGGTTAGATGAGATGCTGTAAAGGTCTCTTCTGGCCAGAAAGTCTCCTACTTTTGGAAACACTGAGTGTAGTATTGGGAGCAGCCTCTGATGTTTTACTGTCTAGCTAGCTTGCTTCCTAGAATGAAGACGAATTTTGTGGTGTGATCCACAGAGCGTAGCTCAAACCTTCAAAGTGTCAGGCCAGCAGCAGGACATGAGCACTTTAGGGTTTGGTTGGGTATGGCAGTGATATCACAAAGGCTTTTTCAAGGACCTCAGCGTACTGGTCAAAGGTGTTAGGGAGGTGGTGACCTCAGAGAGAGATGCTGTCTTCAGCCAGGGAGGACAGGGGCTTACGACCAGGGAAACCTCAGAGACCCCTGTGGCTTTGCTTCAGCAAGTCTCCTTCTCGAGGTTTCTTTTTGAGGACTGAGAGAGTGTTAGGGTTGACGTATGTGAGTGCGAGCAGGAGCCTCTTTCGAGTTTTCTCCTTTCCTTTTACTGATTTTACTTGAAAATTAGAAGGTAAGAGCCTCCAAGAGGTTTTGGAACCTGCTCAGTCTGATCCATCTGGTGCCAGCTGAATTCTCGGCATGGAAAACAGTAGTTTAAGGTGGCAGAATTTTCTTCCCTCCCTGGAATTTTGTCCCGTGGAATCACTGGGGACACTAGGGTTTGTCCTTTTCGTTTTACCTTTTCCTCCATCCCTCCTTCCTTTCTCTTCATCTCTTACTCCTTTTGTCCTTTCTCTTGTTCCCCTCCCACCTCCAGGAGTGGTGTGTGTGTTGCTGGGGGTGCTCTTCACCTCCCCTTGTTGGGAGTTGATCCAAAACTGTATGGTTGAAATAGTGCTTGGACTCCACTGACACTAGATGCTGCCATCGTGTGGTTTAGCATTAGTGTCTGGGATGACTTGGGGCAAGATCTCAACCTCCCCGCAACCCACTTCACTGCTGCCAGAATCCCACCTGCCCCCCCTGCTAGAGCCGCCTCCCTGGCCAACCTGGGTGGGGGTGGAGAAGAGGGTTCTGATAACTTGAGCTGTGGTTTGGAGGTGGAACAGCTGTCAAGGGCACTGAGGGGGAGGTAGCAGGAGCTCACCCTACAAGGACGGGGGTTGGCACTGGAGATTCCTAGAAAGGAGAAGACGACTCCATTCTGGGGTTCAGGAGGTGAATTCATCCCTCAGTGGTGGGCAGGTGCTGGGTGTAAATACTGCTGGTTCCAGGTGTCCTTAATTGCCCCTGATTCCTCGGGGCATTTGAGTCTCTGACAGGTTCTCGTTCCCTTGCAGGAGGAGGACGTCACGGCCAAAGGGATGCACCAGCTCCGCATCATCCGGCACTTACGCCATGTGCCTGAGACACTGCAGGGGCTGTTCCTCTGAGGCCTTCAGCAACTCCCGCTCCCTGCTGCAGGTACTGCTCTGTCTCCCTGTAAATGGCGAGCTAGTGGAAGGGGAAATGGAGCCCCCTGGCACTCACTAAAAGGGAAAGTGGTGGATTCTCCATCTCTTGATGTCATTGAATGAAGACTAGATGCCTTTCTGGAATGTGTGTGCCCAAAAAGTAACTATTGTACTATACAGGAGGCCTATGATATGCAGGGGCTTAGATGAGATGCTCTAAAGGTCTCTTGTGGCCATAAAGTCTACAAATTTTGGAAACACTGAGTGTAGTATTGGGAGCAGCCTGTGATATTTTACTGTCTAGCCGGCTTGCTTCCTAGAATGAAGACGCATTGAGTGGGGTGATCCACAGAGAGTACCTGTGTCAAGGCTGTATCCCCACTTTGAAGTTTAGGGTACAAATGTAGGGGCCTGCATGAAAACCTCTAAGCTTAACCACCATCCCAAGGCTAATTTCCTCCCCTGGGTAGCCTTGAGAAACCTTTCAGCAATTCCCTGGTGAATACAGATCCAAACCCCTTGGATCTTAAAACAAGGAGAAATAAACCATCCCCCCTCCTTCCTCCCACCAACTTCTGGTGAATACAGATCCAACCCCCTTGGATCTAAAAGAAGGAGAAATTAACCATTTCCCTCCTTCCTCCCACCAACTCCTGGTGAATCAAGATCCAAACTCCTTGGTTCTTAAAAATAAGGCTTTTAATTAAAGAAAAAGGTAAAAATCATCTCTGTAAAATCAGTATGGAAATTAACCTTACAGGGTAATCAAACTTAAAGAGCTCAGAGGACTCCCCTCTTGTCTTAGGTTCAAAGTACAGCAAACAAAGATAAACACTCTAGTAAAAGGTAGATTTACAAGTTGAGAAAACAAAGGAAAACTAACACGCCTTGTTTGAAATAGGAGAGACTTGTTTAGAAAGATGTGGAGAACCTGGATTGATGTCTAGTCCCTCTCAGTCCCGAGGGCGAACACCCACACAAACAAAGAACACAAACAAAAGCCTTCCCCTCCCCAAGATTTGAAAGTATCTTGTCCCCTTATTGGTCCTTTAGGTCAGATGCCAGCCAGGTTACCTGAGCTTCTTAACCCTTTAGAGGGAAAAGGATTTTGGAGTCTCTGGCCAGGAGGATTTCTTAGTACTGTACACAGGACAGCTGTTACCCTTCCCTTTATAGTTATGACAACCTCAAACCTTCAAAGTGTCAGGCCAGCAGCAGGACATTAGCACTTCAGGGTTTGGTTGGGTGTGGCAGTGACATCACAAAGGCCTTTTGCAGGATGTCAGCTTATTGGTCAAATGTGTTAGGGAGGTGGTGACCTCAGAGAGAGATGCTGACATCAGCCTGGCAGGACAGGAGCACAGGGCCAGGGAAACCTCAGAGACCCTGTGGCTTTGCTTCAGCAAGTCTCCTTCTCGGGGTCTTTCTTTGAGGACTGAGAGAGTATTAGGGTTCACGTACGTGAGTGCGTGCAGGAGCCTCTTTCGAGTTTTCTCCTTTCCTTTTACTGATTTTACTAGAAAACAGACGTCCCTGTTTAGAAGGTAAGAGCCTCCAAGAGGTTTTGGCAGCTGCTCAGTCTGATCCACGTGGTGCCAGCTGAATTCTAGGCATGGAAAACAGTAGTTTAAGATGGCAGAATTTTATTCCATCCCTTGGATTTTGTGCCGTAGAATCACTGGGGACGTTAGGGTTTGTCCTTTTTGTTTTACCTTTTCCTCCATCCCTCCTTCCTTTCTCTTCATCTCTTACTTCTTTTGTCCTTTCTCCTCTTCCCCTCCCACCACAAGGAGTGGTGTGTGTGTGTGTGTGTGTGTGTGTGTGTGTGTTGCTGGGGGTGCTCATCACCTCTCCTTGTGGGAAGTTCATCGAAAACTGTGGGGTTGAAATAGTGTTTGGACTCCACTGACACTAGATGCTGCCATCCTGTGGCTTAGCATTAGTGTCTGGGATGACTTGGGTCAAGATCTCAACTTCCCCGCAACCCACTTCACTGCTGCCAGAATCCCTCCTGCCCCCCCTGCTAGAGCCGCCTCCCTGGCCAACCTGGGTGGGGGTGGAGAACAGTGTTTTTTTCATACGTTCATAGATTCTAGGACTGGAAGGGACCTCGAGAGGTCATCGAGTCCAGTCCCCTGCCCGCATGGCAGGACCATGTAACGGACTTATTAGATAAGGGAAATGCGGTGGACCTAATATACCTGGATTTCAGTAAAGCGTTTGATACTGTACCCCATGAGGAATTATTGGTTAAACTGGAAAACATGGGGATCGATATGAAAATCCAGAGGTGGATAAAGAATTGGTTAATGGGGAGAATGCAGCGGGTCGTATTAAAGGGTGAACTGTCGGGTTGGAGGGAGGTTACTAGTGGAGTGCCTCAAGGTTCGGTTTTGGGACCCATTTTATTTAATCTATTTATAACTGACCTCGGAACCGATTGCAAGAGTGGGCTGATAAAGTTTGCGGATGATACGAAGGTGGGAGGAGTTGCAAATTCGGAGGAGGATAGGGATATTCTGCAGGGAGACTTGAATGAGCTTGTGAATTGGAGTGTCAGAAATAAGATGAAATTTAATAGTGAAAAGTGTAAGGTGATGCACTTGGGGATGACTAATAACAATTTTAGTTACAAGATGGGGACGCATTGGTTAGAAGTAACGGAAGAGGAGAAGGACCTAGGGGTCCTTGTAGAGCGCAGGATGACTATGAGTCGACAATGTGACGTGGCTGTGAAAAAAGCCAATGCGGTCTTGGGATGTATTAGGCGAGGTATATCTAGTAGGGATAAGGAGGTCCTGCTTCCGTTGTATACGGCGCTGGTGAGACCTCATTTGGAGTACTGTGTGTAGTTCTGGTCTCCCATGTTTAAAAAAGATGAACTCAAATTGGAACGGGTGCAGAGAAGGGCGACTAGGATGATCAGAGGAATGGAAAACCTGTCGTATGAAAAGAGATTAGAGGAGCTCGGGTTGTTTAGTCTGACAAAACGAAGGCTGAGGGGGGATATGATTGCTATCTTTAAATATATCAGAGGGATAAATACAAGGGAGGGAGAGGAATTATTTCAGCTGAGTACTAATGTGGACACGAGAACCAATGGATATAAACTGGCCGTGGGGAAGTTCAGGCTTGAAATCAGACGAAGGTTTCTGACCGTCAGAGGGGTGAAATATTGGAACGGCCTTCCGAGGGAAACGGTGGGGGCAACGGACCTGTCTGGTTTTAAGATTAAGTTGGATAAGTTTATGGAGGGAATGGTTTAATGGTAAAACATAGTAGCCGAGGAAAACCAAGCAATGGTACGTAAATAGCATAATGGCAAACAAGGGTCAGGCTAGAGACTCTTGCCTACATGCTCGGGGTATTACTGATCGCCATATTTGGGGTCGGGAAGGAATTTTCCTCCAGGGTAGATTGGCTGAGCCTCTGGAGGTTTTTCGCCTTCCTCCGCAGCATGGGGCAGGGATCACTAGCAGGAGGGTCCCTGCCGATTGAAGTCACTAAAACACAGGATTGGGGACTTCAACGGCACAGTCCAGGGAAGGGTCTTGTGGCCTGCAGCATGCAGGGGGTCAGACCAGATGATCATAATGGTCCCTTCTGACCTTAAAGTCTATGAGTCTATGAGACCAAATACCATCCCTGATAGACATTTATCTAACCTCCTCTTAAATATCTCAAGAGATGGAGATTCCACAACCTCCCTCGGCAATTTATTCCAGTGTTTAACCACCCTGACAGTTAGGAACTTTTTCCTAATGTCCAACCTAGACCTCCCTTGCTGCACTTTAAACCCATTGCTTCTGGTTCTATCCTTAGAGGCTAAGGTGAACAAGTTTTCTCCCTCCTCCTTATGACACCCTTTTAAATACCTGAAAACTGCTATCATGTCTCCTCTCAGTCTTCTCTTTTCCAAACTAAACAAAGCCAATTCTTTCAGCCTTCCTTCATAGGTCATGTTCTCAAGACCTTTAATAATTCTTGTTGCTCTTCTCTGGACCCTTTCCAATTTCTCCACATCTTTTTTAAAATGCGGTGCCCAGAACTGGACACAATACTCCAGCTGAGGCCTAACCAGAGCAGAGTAGAGCGGAAGAATGACTTCTCGTGTCTTGCTCACAACACACCTGTTAATACATCCCAGAATCAGGTTTGCTTTTTTTGCAACAGCATCACACTGTTGACTCATATTTAGCTTGTGGTCCACTATAACCCCTAGATCCCTTTCTGCCGTACTCCTTCCTAGACAGTCTCTTCCCATTCTGTATGTGTGAAACTGATTGTTCCTTCCTAAGTGGAGCACTTTGCATTTGTCTTTGTTAAACTTCATCCTGTTTAACTCAGACCATTTCTCCAATTTGTCCAGATCATTTTGAATTATGACCCTGTCCTCCAAAGCAGTTGCAATCCCTCCCAGTTTGGTATCATCCGCAAACTTAATAAGCGTACTTTCTATGCCAATATCTAAGTCGTTGATGAAGATATTGAACAGCGCCGGTCCCAAAACAGACCCCTGCGATACCCCACTCGTTATGGCTTTCCAGCAGGATTGGGAACTATTAATAACAACTCTCTGAGTACGGTTATCCAGCCAGTTATGCACCCACCTTATAGTAGCCCCATCTAAATTGTATTTGCCTAGTTTATCAATAAGAATATCATGCGAGACCGTATCAAAAGCCTTACTAAAGTCTAGGTATACCACATCCACAGCCTCACCCTTATCCACAAGGCTCGTTATCCTATCAAAGAAAGCTATCAGATTGGTTTGACATGATTTGTTCTTCACAAATCCATGCCGGCTGTTCCCTATCACCTTACCACCTTCCAAGTGTTTGCAGATGATTTCCTTAATTACTTGCTCCATTATCTTCCCTGGCACAGAAGTTAAACTCACTGGGGTCTGTAGTTTCCTGGGTTGTTTTTATTTCCCTTTTTATAGATGGGCACTATATTTGCCCTTTTCCAGTCTTCTGGAATCTCTCCCGTCTCCCATGATTTTCCAAAGATAATAGCTAGAGGCTCAGATACCTCCTCTATTAGCTCCTTGAGTATTCTAGGATGCATTTCATCAGGCCCGGGTGACTTGCAGGCATCTAACTTTTCTAAGTGATTTTTAACTTGTTCTTTTTTTATTTTATCTGCTAAACCTACCCCCTTCCCATTAGCATTCACTATGTTAGGCATTCCTTCAGACTTCTCGGTGAAGACCGAAACAAAGAAGTCATTAAGCATCTCCGCCATTTCCAAGTTTCCTGTTACTGTTTCTCCCTCTTCACTAAGCAGTGGGCCTACCCTGTCTTTGGTCTTCCTCTTGCTTCTAATGTATTGATAAAAAGTCGTCTTGTTTCCCTTTATTCCCGTAGCTAGTTTGAGCTCATTTTGTGCCTTTGCCTTTCTAATCTTGCCCCTGCATTCCTGTGTTGTTTGCCTATATTCATCCTTTGTAATCTGTCCCAGTTTCCATTTTTGATATGACTCCTTTTTATTTTTTAGATCATGCAAGATCTCATGGTTAAGCCAAGGTGGTCTTTTGCCACATTTTCTATCTTTCCTAACCAGCGGAATAGCTTGCTTTTGGGCCCTTAATAGTGTCCCTTTGAAAAACTGCCAACTCTCCTCAGTTGTTTTTCCCCTCAGTCTTGATTCCCATGGGACCTTACCTATCAGCTCTCTGAGCTTACCAAAATCTGCCTTCCTGAAATCCATTGTCTCTATTTTGCTGTTCTCCCTTCTACCCTTCCTTAGAATTGCAAACTCTATGATTTCATGATCACTTTCACCCAGGCTGCCTTCTACTTTCAAATTCTCAACGAGTTCCTCCCTATTTGTTAAAATCAAGTCTAGAACAGCTTCCCCCCAGTAGCTTTTTCAACCTTCTGAAATAAAAAGTTGTCTCCAATGCAGTCCAGGAATTTGTTGGATAGTCTGTGCCCCGCTGTGTTATTTTCCCAACATATAGCCGGATAGTTGAAGTCCCCCATCACCACCAAATCTTGGGCTTTGGATGATTTTGTTAGTTGCTTAAAAAAAGCCTCATCCACCTCTTCCACCTGGTTAGGTGGCCTGTAGTAGACTCCTAGCATGACATCTCCCTTGTTTTTTACCCCTTTTAGCCTAACCCAGAGACTCTCAACACTTCCGTCTCCTATGTCCATCTCTACCTCAGTCCAAGTGTGTACATTTTTAATATACAAGGCAACACCTCCTCCCTTTTTCCCCTGTCTATCCTTCCTGAGCAAGCTGTACCCATCCACACCAACATTCCAATCATGTGTATTATCCCACCAAGTTTCAGTGATGCCAACAATGTCATAGTTGTATTTATTTATTAGCACTTCCAGTTCTTCCTGCTTATTCCCCATACTTCTCGCATTTGTATAGAGACATCTAAGATACTGGTTTGATCTTTCCTCCCAGTTTTGTCCTGACCCTCCTTTCCCTCTGACAATATAGCCCACACTCCCTCTCGTTTTTGACCCATCTCCCCGGTCTCCATGTTCCCCACTTACCTGTGGGCTTTGCTCACCTGTCCCCGTCGAACCTAGTTTAAGCCCTCCTCACTAGGTTAGCCAGTCTGTGTCCAAAGGTACTAATAACTTGAGCTGTGGTTTGGAGGTGGAACAGCTGTCAAGGGCACTGAGGGGGAGATAGCAGGAGCTCATCCTTCAAGGAGGGGGGTTGGCACTGGAGGTTACTAGAAAGGAGAAGACGACTCCATTCTGGGGTTCAGGAGGTGAATTTATCCCTCAGTGGTGGGCAGGTGATGGGTGGAAGTAGTGCTGGTTCCAGGTGCCCTTAATTCCCGCTGATTTCTCGGGGCGTTTGAGTCTCTGACAGGTTCTCATTCCCTTGCAGCAGGAGGACGTCACGGCCAAAAGTGATGCACCAGCTCCGCATCATCCGGTACTTGCGCCATATTCCTGAGACACTGCAGGGGCTGTGCCTCTGAGGCCATCAGCAACTCCCGCTCCCTGCTGCAGGTACTGCTCTGGTTCACTGTAAATGGGGAGCTAGTGGAAGGGGAAATGGAGCCCCCTGGCCCTCACTAAAAGGGAAAGTGGTGGATTCTCCATCTCTTAATGTCATTGAAGGAAGACTAGATGCCTTTCTGCAATGTGTGTGCCCAAAAAGTAACTATTGTACTATACAGCAAGCCTATGGTATGCAAGGGGTTAGATGAGATGCTCTAAAGGTCTCTTGTGGCCATAAAGTCCCCTAATTTTGGAAACACTGAGTGTAGCATTGGGAGCAGCCTCTGATGTTTTACCGTCTAGCCGGCTTGCTTCCTAGAATGAACAGGCATTGAGTGGGGTGATCCACAGAGAGTAGCTGAAACCTTCAAAGTGTCAGCCCAGCAACAGGACATTAGCACTTCCGGGGAAGGGTGGGTGTGGCAGTGATATCACAAAGGCCTTTTGCAGGACGTCAGCCTATTGGTCAAAGGTGTTAGGGAGGTGGTGACCTCCGAGAGAGATGCTGACATCAGCCTGGCAGGACAGGAGCACAGGGCCAGGGAAACCTCAGAGACCCCTGTGGCTTTGCTTCAGCAAGTCTCCTTCTCGAGGTCTCTCTTTGAGGACTGAGAGAGTGTTAGGGTTGACGTATGTGAGTGTGAGCAGGAGCCTTTTTCGAGTTTTCTCCTTTCCTTTTGACGGATTTAACTAGAAAACAGACGTCCCTATTTAGAAGGTAAGAGCCTCCAAGAGGTTTTGGAACCTGCTCAGTCTGATCCATCTGGTGCCAGCTGAATTCTAGGCATGGAAAACAGTAGTTTAAGATGGCAGAATTTTATTCCCTCCCTGGGATTTTGTCCCGTAGAATCACTGGGGACATTAGGGTTTGTCCTTTTCGTTTTACCTTTTCCTCCATCCCTCCTTCCTTTCTCTTCATCTCTTACTTCTTTTGTCCTTTCTCCTGTTCCCCTTTCACCACCAGGAGTGGTGTGTGTGTGTGTGTGTGTTTGTGTGTGTGTTGCTGGGGGTGCTCTTCACCTCCCCTTGTGGGGAGTTCATCCAAAACTGTATGGTTGAAATAGTGCTTGGACTCCACTGACACTAGATGCTGCCATCCTGTGGCTTAGCATTAGTGTCTGGGATGACTTGGGGCAAGATCTCAACCTCCCCTCAACCCACTTCACTTCTGGCAGAATCCCTCCTGCCCCCCCGCTAGAGCCGCCTCGATGCCCAACCTGGTTGAGGGTGCAGAAGAGGGTTCTGATAACTTGAGGTTTGGTTTGGAGGTGGAACAGCTGTGAAGAACACTGAGGGGGAGGTAGCAGGAGCTAATCCTACAAGGAGGGGGGTTGGCACTGGAGGATACTAGAAAGGACAAGAAGACTCCATTCTGGGGTTCAGGAGGTGAATTCATCCCTCAGCGGTGGGCAGGTGGTGGGTGGAAATACTGCTGGTTCCAGGTGCCCTTAATTCCCCCTGATTCCTCGGGACCTTTGAGTCTCTGACAGGTTCTCGTTCCCTTGCAGCAGGAGGACGTCACGGCCAAAGTGATGCACCAGCTCCGCATCATCCGGCAGTTGCGCCAGGTGCCTGAGACACTGCAGGGGCTGTTCCTCTGAGGCCTTCAGCAACTCCCGCTCCCTGCTGCAGGTACTGCTCTGGCTCACTGTAAATGGGGAGCTAGTGGAAGGGGAAATGGAGCCCCCTGGCCCTCACTAAAAGGGAAAGTGGTGGATTCTCCATCTCTTGATGTCATTGAATGAAGACTAGATGCCTTTCTGGAATGTGTGTGCCCAAAGAGTAACTATTGTACTATACAGGAGGCCTATGATATGCAGCGGGTTAGATTAGATGCTCTAAAGGTCTCTTCTGACCATAAAGTCTACTAATTTTGGAAACACTGAGTGTAGCATTGGGTGCAGCCTCTGATGTTTTACTGTCTAGCCCGCTTGCTTCCTAGAATGAGGATGCATTGAGTGGGGTGATCCACAGAGAGTAGCTCAAACCTTCAAAGTGTCAGGCCAGTAGCAGGACATTAGCACTTTAGGGTTTGGTTGGGTGTGGCAGTGATATCACAAAGGCCTTATCCTGGACCTCAGCCTATGGGTCAAAGGTGTTAGGGAGGTGGTTACCTGAGAGAGAGATGCTGACATCAGCCAGGCAGGACAGGAGCGCAGGGCCAGGGAAACCTCAGAGACCCCTTTGGCTTTGCTTTAGCAAGTCTCCTTCTCGAGGTCTCCCTTTTTAGGACTCAGAGAGTATTAGGGTTCAAGTATGTGAGTGCGAGGAGGAACCTCTTTCGAGTTTCTCCTTTTATTGATTTTACTAGAAAACAGACGTGCCTGTTGAGAAGGTAAGAACCTTGGAGAGGTTTTTAACCTGCTCAGTCTGCAGTCTGATCCATCTGGTGCCAGCTGAATTCTAGGCATGGAAAACACTAGTTCAAGGTGGCAGAATTTTATAGCCCACCTGGGATTTTGTGCCGTAGAATCACTGGGGACATTAGGGTTTGTCCTTTTCGTTTTACCTTTTCCTCCATCCCTCCTTGCTTTCTCTTGTTCCCCTCCCACCACCAGGAGTGGTGTGTGTGTGTGTGTGTGTTGCTGGGGGTGCTCTTCACCTCCCCTTGTGGGAAGTTGACACTGCAAGGGCTGTGCCTCTGTGGACATCAGCAACTCCCACTCCCTGCTGCAGGTACTGCTCTGGCTCCCTGTAAATGGGGTGCTAGTGGAAGGGGAAATGGAACCCCCTGGCACTCACTAAAAGGGAAAGTGGTGGATTCTCCATCTCTTGATGTCATTGAATGAAGACTAGATGCCTTTCTGGAATGTGTGTGCCCAAAGAGTAACTATTGTACTATACAGGAAGCCTATGATATACAGGGGCTTAGATTAGATGCTCTAAAGGTCTCTTGTGGCCATAAAGTCTACTAATTTTGGAAACACTGAGTGTAGTATTGGGAGCAGCCTCTGATGTTTTACTGTCTAGCCGGCTTGCTTCCTAGAATGAAGACGCATTGAGTGGGGTGATCCACACAGAGTAGCTCAAACCTTCAAAGTGTCAGGCCAGCAGCAGGACATTAGCACTTCCGGGGATGGGTGGGTGTGGCAGTGACATCACAAAGGCCTTTTCAGGACCTCAGCCTATTGGTCAAAGGTGTTAGGGAGGTGGTAACCTCAGAGAGAGATGCTGACATCAGCCAGGCAGGACAGGGGCTTAGGGCCAGGGAAACCTCAGAGACCCCTGTGACTTTCATAGAATCATAGAATCATAGAATATCAGGGTTGGAAGGGACCTCAAGAGGTCATCTACTCCAACCCCGTCCTCAAAGCAGGACCAATTCCCAACTAAATCATCCCAGCCAGGGCTTTGTCAAGCCGGGCCTTAAAAACCTCCAAGGAAGGAGACTCCACCACCTCCCTAGTTAACGCATTCCAGTGCTTCACCACCCTCCTAGTGAAATAGTGTTTCCTAATATCCAACCTGGACCTCCCCCACTGCAACTTGAGACCATTGCTCCTTGTTCTGTCATCTGCCACCACTGAGAACAACCGAGCTCCATCCTCTTTGGAACCCCCCTTCAGGTAGTTGAAGGCTGCTATCAAATCCCCCCTCATTCTTCTCTTCTGGAGACTAAACAATCCCAGTTCCCTCAGCCTCTCCTCATAAGTCATGTGCTCCAGACCCCTAATCATTTTTGTTGCTCTCCACTGGACTCTTTCCAATTTTTCCACATCCTTCTTGTAGTGTGGGGCCTGTCGGAGAAAAACAGAGTTCTCACTATTTGTTTAGGTACAGCAAGTCAGATGCTTTATTAACGCTCACAATTGCCCAGAGGGAGAGAGCTAAGCAGGTCTCTCACAGGTAACTAATTACAGCAAGCATTTATACCTTTCATTACAGAAATAACGAGGGACAGCTGCGTTTTGTTTATACATAGGCCATCTTGATATCTCATTTCTTCACTTGTTTTGACTCTTGCCAACATACAATATTTTCTATACCTTATCTACACAAGGTCTTCTATACCTTATCTATACCAGGTCATAATGACTTCTTACACAGTTCTTTCTCACCCGCCTCACACATTCCTCGCTTCTACAAATCTCGCGTTATTAGGGTTACAGTTAGCCTAACTCTTGCTAACGAACTGTCATGCATTGCATCCCCTTCCTGTGAGCTCTTTCTCTGCTTCCACAGGCCCAAAACTGGACACAGTATTCCAGATGAGGCCTCACCAATGTCGAATAAAGGGGAACGATCACGTTCCTCGATCTGCTGGCAATGCCCCTACTTATACAGCCCAAAATGCCGTTAGCCTTCTTGGCAACAAGAGCACACTGTTGACTCATATCCAGCTTCTCGTCCACTGTGACCCCTAGGTCCTTTTCTGCAGAACTGCTACCTAGCCATTCGGTCCCTAGTCTGTAGCAGTGCATGGGATTCTTCCGTCCTAAGTGCAGGACTCTGCACTTGTCCTTGTTGAACTTCATCAGGTTTTTTTCTGCCCAATCCTCTAATTTGTCTAGGTCCCTCTGTATCCGATCCCTACCCTCTAGCGTATCTACCACGCCTCCTAGTTTAGTGTCATCTGCAAACTTGCTGAGAGTGCAGTCCACACCATCCTCCAGATCATTAATAAAGATATTAAACAAAACCGGCCCCAGGACCGACCCTTGGGGCACTACTCCGCTTGAAACCGGCTGCCAACTAGACATGGAGCCATTGATCACTACCCGTTGAGCCCGACGATCCAGCCAGCTTTCTATCCACCTTACAGTCCATTCATCCATCCATCCCATACTTCTTTAACTTGGTGGCAAGAATACTGTGGGAGAGCGTATCAAAAGCTTTGCTAAAGTCAAGGAATAACACATCCACTGCTTTCCCCTCATCCACAGAGCCAGTTATCTCATCATAGAAGGCAATTAGGTTAGTCAGGCACGACTTCCCCTTGGTGAATCCATGCTGACTGTTCCTGATCACTTTCCTCTCCTCTAAGTGTTTCATAATTGATTCCTTGAGGACCTGCTCCATGATTTTTCCAGGGACTGAGGTGAGGCTGACTGGCCTGTAGTTCCCCGGATCCTCCTCCTTCCCTTTTTTAAAGATGGGCACTACATTAGCCTTTTTCCAGTCATCCGGGACCTCCCTCGATCGCCATGAGTTTTCAAAAATAATGGCTAATGGCTGTGCAATCTCATCCGCCAAGTCCTTTAGCACCCTCGGATGCAGCGCATCCAGCCCCATGGAGTTGTGCACGTCCAGTTTTTCTAAATAGTCCCGAACCACTTCTTTCTCCACAGAGGGCTGGTCACCTTCTCCCCATATTGTGCTGCCCAGTGCAGCAGTCTGGGAGCTGACCTTGTTCGTGAAGACAGAGGCAAAAAAAGCATTGAGTACATTAGCTTTTTCCACATCCTCAGTCACTAGGTTGCCTCCCTCATTCAGTAAGGGGCCCACACTTTCCTTGACTTTCTTCTTGTTGCTAACATACCTGAAGAAACCCTTCTTGTTACTCTTAACATCTCTTGCTAGCTGCAACTCCAAGTGTGATTTGGCCTTCCTGATTTCACTCCTGCATGCCTGAGCAATATTTTTATACTCCTCCCTGGTCATTTCTCCAATCTTCCACTTCTTGTAAGCTTCTTTTTTGCGTTTAAGATCAGCAAGGATTTCACTGTTTAGCCAAGCTGGTCGCCTGCCATATTTACTATTCTTTCTACACATCGGGATGGTTTGTTCCTGCAACCGCAATAAGGATTCTTTAAAATACAGCCAGCTCTCCTGGACCCCTTTGCCCTTCATGTTATTCTCCCAGGGGATCCTGCCCATCTGTTCCCTGAGGGAGTCAAAGTCTGCTTTTCTGAAGTCCAGGGTCCGTATTCTGCTGCTCTCCTTTCTTCCTTGTGTCAGGATCCTGAACTCGACCATCTCATGGTCACTGCCTCCCAGGTTCCCATCCACTTTTGCTTCCCCTACTAATTCTTCCCTGTTTGTGAGCAGCAGGTCGAGAAAAGCTCTGCCCCTAGTTGGTTCCTCCAGCACTTGCACCAGGAAATTGTGCCCTACACTTTCCAAAAACTTCCTGGATTGTCTGTGCACCGCTGTATTGCTCTCCTAGCAGATATCAGGGTGATTAAAGTCTCCCATGAGAACCAGGGCCTGCGATCTAGCAACTTCTGCTAGTTGCCAGAAGAAAGCCTCGTCCACCTCATCCCCCTGGTCTGGTGGTCTATACCAGACTCCAACCGTGACATCCCCCTTGTTGCTCACACTTCTCAACTTTATCCAGAGACTCTCAGGTTTTTCTACAGTTTCATACCGGACCTCTGAGCACTCATACTCCTCTCTTACATACAATGCAACTCCCCCACCTTTTCTGCCCTGCCTGTCCTTCCTGAACAGTTTATATCCATCCATGACAGTACTCCAGTCATGTGAGTTATCCCACCAAGTGTCTGTTATTGCTTCAGCAAGTCTCCTTCTCGAGGTCTCTCTTTGAGGACTGAGAGAGTATTAGTGTTCACATGTGTGAGTGCGAGCAGGAGCCTCTTTGGAGTTTTCTCCTTTCCTTTGACGGATTTTACTAGAAAACAGACGTCCCTATTTAGAAGGTAAGAGCCTCCAAGAGCTTTTTGGAACCTGCTCAGTCTGATCCATCTGGTGCCAGCTGAATTCTAGGCATGGAAAACACTAGGTTAAGGTGGCAGAATTTTATTCCCTCTGTGGGATTTTGTCCCGTAGAATCACAGGGGACATTAGTGTTTGTCATTTTCGTTTTACCTTTTCCTCCATCCCTCCTTCCTTTCTCTTCATCTCTTACTTCTTTTGTCCTTTCTCCTGTTCACCTGCCACCACCAGGAGTGGTGTGTGTGTGTGTGTGTGTGTGTGTGTGTGTTGCTGGGGGTGCTCTTCACCTCCCCTTGTGGGAAGTTGATCCAAAACTGTGAGGTTGAAATAGTGCTTGAACTCCAATGACACTAGATGCTGCCATCCTGTGGCTTAGCATTAGTGTCTGGGATGATTGGGGCAAGATCTCAACCTCCCCGCAACCCACTTCACTGCTGGCAGAATCCCTCCTGCCCCCCCTGCTAGAGCCGCCTCCCTGGCCAACCTGGGTGGGGGTGGAGAAGAGGGTTCTGATAACTTGAGCTGTGGTTTGGAGGTAGAACAGCTGTCAAGGGTACTGAGGGGGAGGTAGCAGGAGCTCACCCTACAAGGTGGTGGGTTGGCACTGGAGGTTACTAGAAAGGACAAGAAGACTCCATTCTGGGGTTCAGGAGGTGAATTCATCCCTCAGTGGTGGGCAGGTAGTCAGTTTAAATACTGCTGGTTCCAGGTGCCCTTAATTCCCCCTGATTCCTCGGGGCGTTTGAGTCTTTGACAGGTTCTCGTTCCCTTGCAGCAGGAGGACGTCATGGCCAGAGTGATGCACCAGCTCCGCATCATCCGGCACTTGTGCCAGGTGCCTTAGACACTGCAGGGGCTGTGCCACTGAGGCCATCAGCAACTCCCGCTCCCTGCTGCAGGTACTGCTCTGGCTCACTGTAAATGGGGTGCTAGTGGAAGGGGAAATGGAGCCCCCTGGCACTCAGTAAAAGGGAAAGTGGTGGATTCTCCATCTCTTGATGTCATTTCATGAAGACTAGATGCCTTTCTGGAATGTGTGTGCCCAAAAAGTACCTATTGTACTATACAGGAAGCCTATGATATGCAGGGGGTTAGATGAGATGTTCTAAAGGTCTCTTCTGGCCATAAAGTGTAGTAATTTTGGAAACACTGAGTGTAGCATTGGGAGCAGCCTCTGATGCTTTACTGTCTAGCCGGCTTGCTTCCTAGAATGAAGACGCATCGAGTGGGGTGATCCACAGAGAGTAGCTGAAACCTTCAAAGTGTCAGGCCAGCAGCAGGACATTAGCACTTTAGGGTTTGGTTGCGTGTGGCAGTGATATCACAAAGGCCTTATCCTGGACCTCAGCCTATGGGTCAAAGGTGTTAGGGAGGTGGTTACCTGAGAGAGAGATGCTGACATCAGCCAGGCAGGACAGGAGCGCAGGGCCAGGGAAACCTCAGAGACCCCTTTGGCTTTGCTTTAGCAAGTCTCCTTCTCGAGGTCTCCCTTTTTAGGACTCAGAGAGTATTAGGGTTCAAGTATGTGAGCGCGAGGAGGAACCTCTTTCGAGTTTCTCCTTTTACTGATTTTACTAGAAAACAGACATCCCTGTTTAGAAAGTAAGAGCCTCCAAGAGGTTTTGGAACCTGCTCAGTCTGATCCATCTGGTGCCAGCTGAATTCTAGGCATGGAAAACACTAGTTCAAGGTGGCAGAATTTTAATCCCTCCCTTAATATTGTCTGGTAGAATCACTGGGGACATTAGGGTTTGTCCTTTTCGTTTTACCTTTTCCTCCATCCCTCCTTCCTTTCTCTTTATCTCTTACTTCTTTTGTCCTTTCTCTTGTTCCCCTCCCACCACCAGGAGTGGTGTGTGTGTGTGTGTGTGTGTGTGTGTGTGTGTGTGTGTGTGTGTGTGTGTGTGTGTGTGTGTGTGTGTGTGTGTGTGTGTGTGTGTGTGTGTGTGTGTGTGTGTGTGTGTGTGTGTGTTGCTGGGGGTGCTCTTCACCTCCCCTTGTTGGGAGTTGATCCAAAACTGTATGGTTGAAATAGTGCTTGGACTCCACTGACACTAGATGCTGCCATCGTGTGGTTTAGCATTAGTGTCTGGGATGACTTGGGGCAAGATCTCAACCTCCCCGCAACCCACTTCACTGCTGCCAGAATCCCACCTGCCCCCCCTGCTAGAGCCGCCTCCCTGGCCAACCTGGGTGGGGGTGGAGAAGAGGGTTCTGATAACTTGAGCTGTGGTTTGGAGGTGGAACAGCTGTCAAGGGCACTGAGGGGGAGGTAGCAGGAGCTCACCCTACAAGGACGGGGGTTGGCACTGGAGATTCCTAGAAAGGAGAAGACGACTCCATTCTGGGGTTCAGGAGGTGAATTCATCCCTCAGTGGTGGGCAGGTGCTGGGTGTAAATACTGCTGGTTCCAGGTGTCCTTAATTGCCCCTGATTCCTCGGGGCATTTGAGTCTCTGACAGGTTCTCGTTCCCTTGCAGGAGGAGGACGTCACGGCCAAAGGGATGCACCAGCTCCGCATCATCCGGCACTTACGCCATGTGCCTGAGACACTGCAGGGGCTGTTCCTCTGAGGCCTTAGCAACTCCCTCTCCCGGCTGCAGGTACTGCTCTGGCTCACTGTAAATGGGGAGCTAGTGGAAGGGGAAATGGAGCCCCCTGGCACTCACTAAAAGGGAAAGTGGTGGATTCTCCAACTCTTGATGTCATTGATTGAAGACTAGATGCCTTTCTGGAATGTGTGTGCCCAAAAAGTAACTATTGTACTATACTGGAAGCCTATGATATGGAGGGGGTTAGATGAGATGCTGTAAAGGTCTCTTCTGGCCAGAAAGTCTCCTACTTTTGGAAACACTGAGTGTAGTATTGGGAGCAGCCTCTGATGTTTTACTGTCTAGCTAGCTTGCTTCCTAGAATGAAGACGAATTTTGTGGTGTGATCCACAGAGCGTAGCTCAAACCTTCAAAGTGTCAGGCCAGCAGCAGGACATGAGCACTTTAGGGTTTGGTTGGGTATGGCAGTGATATCACAAAGGCTTTTTCAAGGACCTCAGCATACTGGTCAAAGGTGTTAGGGAGGTGGTGACCTCAGAGAGAGATGCTGTCTTCAGCCAGGGAGGACAGGGGCTTACGACCAGGGAAACCTCAGAGACACCTGTGGCTTTGCTTCAGCAAGTCTCCTTCTCGAGGTTTCTTTTTGAGGACTGAGAGAGTGTTAGGGTTGACGTATGTGAGTGCGAGCAGGAGCCTCTTTCGAGTTTTCTCCTTTCCTTTTACTGATTTTACTTGAAAATTAGAAGGTAAGAGCCTCCAAGAGGTTTTGGAACCTGCTCAGTCTGATCCATCTGGTGCCAGCTGAATTCTCGGCATGGAAAACAGTAGTTTAAGGTGGCAGAATTTTCTTCCCTCCCTGGAATTTTGTCCCGTGGAATCACTGGGGACACTAGGGTTTGTCCTTTTCGTTTTACCTTTTCCTCCATCCCTCCTTCCTTTCTCTTCATCTCTTACTTCTTTTGTCCTTTCTCTTGTTCCCCTCCCACCTCCAGGAGTGGTGTGTGTGTTGCTGGGGGTGCTCTTCACCTCCCCTTGTGGGAAGTTGATCCAAAACTGTCGGGTTCAAATAGTGCTTGGACTCCACTGACACTAGATGCTGCCATCCTGTGGCTTAGCATTAGTGTCTGGGACAACTTGGGACAAGATCTCAACTTCCCCGCAACCCACTTCACTGCTGGCAGAATCCCTCCTGCCCCCCCGCTAGAGCCGCCTCGATGCCCAACCTGGTTGAGGGTGCAGAAGAGGGTTCTGATAACTTGAGGTTTGGTTTGGAGGTGGAACAGCTGTGAAGAACACTGAGGGGGAGGTAGCAGGAGCTAATCCTACAAGGAGGGGGGTTGGCACTGGAGGATACTAGAAAGGACAAGAAGACTCCATTCTGGGGTTCAGGAGGTGAATTCATCCCTCAGCGGTGGGCAGGTGGTGGGTGGAAATACTGCTGGTTCCAGGTGCCCTTAATTCCCCCTGATTCCTCGGGACCTTTGAGTCTCTGACAGGTTCTCGTTCCCTTGCAGCAGGAGGACGTCACGGCCAAAGTGATGCACCAGCTCCGCATCATCCGGCACTTGCGCCAGGTGCCTGAGACACTGCAGGGGCTGTTCCTCTGAGGCCTTCAGCAACTCCCGCTCCCTGCTGCAGGTACTGCTCTGGCTCACTGTAAATGGCGAGCTAGTGGAAGGGGAAATGGAGCCCCCTGGCCCTCACTAAAAGGGAAAGTGGTGGATTCTCCATCTCTTGATGTCATTGAATGAAGACTAGATGCCTTTCTGGAATGTGTGTGCCCAAAGAGTAACTATTGTACTATACAGGAGGCCTATGATATGCAGCGGGTTAGATTAGATGCTCTAAAGGTCTCTTCTGACCATAAAGTCTACTAATTTTGGAGACACTGAGTGTAGCATTGGGTGCAGCCTCTGATGTTTTACTGTCTAGCCCGCTTGCTTCCTAGAATGAGGATGCATTGAGTGGGGTGATCCACAGAGAGTAGCTCAAACCTTCAAAGTGTCAGGCCAGTAGCAGGACATTAGCACTTTAGGGTTTGGTTGGGTGTGGCAGTGATATCACAAAGGCCTTATCCTGGACCTCAGCCTATGGGTCAAAGGTGTTAGGGAGGTGGTTACCTGAGAGAGAGATGCTGACATCAGCCAGGCAGGACAGGAGCGCAGGGCCAGGGAAACCTCAGAGACCCCTTTGGCTTTGCTTTAGCAAGTCTCCTTCTCGAGGTCTCCCTTTTTAGGACTCAGAGAGTATTAGGGTTCAAGTATGTGAGTGCGAGGAGGAACCTCTTTCGAGTTTCTCCTTTTATTGATTTTACTAGAAAACAGACGTGCCTGTTGAGAAGGTAAGAACCTTGGAGAGGTTTTTAACCTGCTCAGTCTGCAGTCTGATCCATCTGGTGCCAGCTGAATTCTAGGCATGGAAAACACTAGTTCAAGGTGGCAGAATTTTATAGCCCACCTGGGATTTTGTGCCGTAGAATCACTGGGGACATTAGGGTTTGTCCTTTTCGTTTTACCTTTTCCTCCATCCCTCCTTGCTTTCTCTTGTTCCCCTCCCACCACCAGGAGTGGTGTGTGTGTGTGTGTGTGTGTGTTGCTGGGGGTGCTCTTCACCTCCCCTTGTGCGAAGTTGACACTGCAAGGGCTGTGCCTCTGTGGACATCAGCAACTCCCACTCCCTGCTGCAGGTACTGCTCTGGCTCACTGTAAATGGGGTGCTAGTGGAAGGGGAAATGGAACCCCCTGGCACTCACTAAAAGGGAAAGTGGTGGATTCTCCATCTCTTGATGTCATTGAATGAAGACTAGATGCCTTTCTGGAATGTGTGTGCCCAAAGAGTAACTATTGTACTATACAGGAAGCCTATGATATGCAGGGGCTTAGATTAGATGCTCTAAAGGTCTCTTGTGGCCATAAAGTCTACTAATTTTGGAAACACTGAGTGTAGTATTGGGAGCAGCCTCTGATGTTTTACTGTCTAGCCGGCTTGCTTCCTAGAATGAAGACGCATTGAGTGGGGTGATCCACACAGAGTAGCTCAAACCTTCAAAGTGTCAGGCCAGCAGCAGGACATTAGCACTTCCGGGGATGGGTGGGTGTGGCAGTGACATCACAAAGGCCTTTTCAGGACCTCAGCCTATTGGTCAAAGGTGTTAGGGAGGTGGTAACCTCAGAGAGAGATGCTGACATCAGCCAGGCAGGACAGGGGCTTAGGGCCAGGGAAACCTCAGAGACCCCTGTGACTTTCATAGAATCATAGAATATCAGGGTTGGAAGGGACCTCAAGAGGTCATCTACTCCAACCCCGTCCTCAAAGCAGGACCAATTCCCAACTAAATCATCCCAGCCAGGGCTTTGTCAAGCCGGGCCTTAAAAACCTCCAAGGAAGGAGACTCCACCACCTCCCTAGTTAACGCATTCCAGTGCTTCACCACCCTCCTAGTGAAATAGTGTTTCCTAATATCCAACCTGGACCTCCCCCACTGCAACTTGAGACCATTGCTCCTTGTTCTGTCATCTGCCACCACTGAGAACAACCGAGCTCCATCCTCTTTGGAACCCCCCTTCAGGTAGTTGAAGGCTGCTATCAAATCCCCCCTCATTCTTCTCTTCTGGAGACTAAACAATCCCAGTTCCCTCAGCCTCTCCTCATAAGTCATGTGCTCCAGACCCCTAATCATTTTTGTTGCTCTCCACTGGACTCTTTCCAATTTTTCCACATCCTTCTTGTAGTGTGGGGCCTGTCGGAGAAAAACAGAGTTCTCACTATTTGTTTAGGTACAGCAAGTCAGATGCTTTATTAACGCTCACAATTGCCCAGAGGGAGAGAGCTAAGCAGGTCTCTCACAGGTAACTAATTACAGCAAGCATTTATACCTTTCATTACAGAAATAACGAGGGACAGCTGCGTTTTGTTTATACATAGGCCATCTTGATATCTCATTTCTTCACTTGTTTTGACTCTTGCCAACATACAATATTTTCTATACCTTATCTACACAAGGTCTTCTACACCTTATCTATACCAGGTCATAATGACTTCTTACACAGTTCTTTCTCACCCGCCTCACACATTCCTCGCTTCTACAAATCTCGCGTTATTAGGGTTACAGTTAGCCTAACTCTTGCTAACGAACTGTCATGCATTGCATCCCCTTCCTGTGAGCTCTTTCTCTGCTTCCACAGGCCCAAAACTGGACACAGTATTCCAGATGAGGCCTCACCAATGTCGAATAAAGGGGAACGATCACGTTCCTCGATCTGCTGGCAATGCCCCTACTTATACAGCCCAAAATGCCGTTAGCCTTCTTGGCAACAAGAGCACACTGTTGACTCATATCCAGCTTCTCGTCCACTGTGACCCCTAGGTCCTTTTCTGCAGAACTGCTACCTAGCCATTCGGTCCCTAGTCTGTAGCAGTGCATGGGATTCTTCCGTCCTAAGTGCAGGACTCTGCACTTGTCCTTGTTGAACTTCATCAGGTTTTTTTCTGCCCAATCCTCTAATTTGTCTAGGTCCCTCTGTATCCGATCCCTACCCTCTAGCGTATCTACCACGCCTCCTAGTTTAGTGTCATCTGCAAACTTGCTGAGAGTGCAGTCCACACCATCCTCCAGATCATTAATAAAGATATTAAACAAAACCGGCCCCAGGACCGACCCTTGGGGCACTACTCCGCTTGAAACCGGCTGCCAACTAGACATGGAGCCATTGATCACTACCCGTTGAGCCCGACGATCCAGCCAGCTTTCTATCCACCTTACAGTCCATTCATCCATCCATCCCATACTTCTTTAACTTGGTGGCAAGAATACTGTGGGAGAGCGTATCAAAAGCTTTGCTAAAGTCAAGGAATAACACATCCACTGCTTTCCCCTCATCCACAGAGCCAGTTATCTCATCATAGAAGGCAATTAGGTTAGTCAGGCACGACTTCCCCTTGGTGAATCCATGCTGACTGTTCCTGATCACTTTCCTCTCCTCTAAGTGTTTCATAATTGATTCCTTGAGGACCTGCTCCATGATTTTTCCAGGGACTGAGGTGAGGCTGACTGGCCTGTAGTTCCCCGGATCCTCCTCCTTCCCTTTTCTAAAGATGGGCACTACATTAGCCTTTTTCCAGTCATCCGGGACCTCCCTCGATCGCCATGAGTTTTCAAAAATAATGGCTAATGGCTGTGCAATCTCATCCGCCAAGTCCTTTAGCACCCTCGGATGCAGCGCATCCAGCCCCATGGAGTTGTGCACGTCCAGTTTTTCTAAATAGTCCCGAACCACTTCTTTCTCCACAGAGGGCTGGTCACCTTCTCCCCATATTGTGCTGCCCAGTGCAGCAGTCTGGGAGCTGACCTTTCTAGTGGTATATGTGTGTGTGTGTGTGTGTGTGTGTGTGTGTGTGTGTGTGTGTGTGTTGCTGGGGGTGCTCTTCACCTCCCCTTGTTGGGAGTTGATCCAAAACTGTATGGTTGAAATAGTGCTTGGACTCCACTGACACTAGATGCTGCCATCGTGTGGTTTAGCATTAGTGTCTGGGATGACTTGGGGCAAGATCTCAACCTCCCCGCAACCCACTTCACTGCTGCCAGAATCCCACCTGCCCCCCCTGCTAGAGCCGCCTCCCTGGCCAACCTGGGTGGGGGTGGAGAAGAGGGTTCTGATAACTTGAGCTGTGGTTTGGAGGTGGAACAGCTGTCAAGGGCACTGAGGGGGAGGTAGCAGGGTCTCACCCTACAAGGACGGGGGTTGGCACTGGAGATTCCTAGAAAGGAGAAGACGACTCCATTCTGGGGTTCAGGAGGTGAATTCATCCCTCAGTGGTGGGCAGGTGCTGGGTGTAAATACTACTGGTTCCAGGTGTCCTTAATTGCCCCTGATTCCTCGGGGCATTTGAGTCTCTGACAGGTTCTCGTTCCCTTGCAGGAGGAGGACGTCACGGCCAAAGGGATGCACCAGCTCCGCATCATCCGGCACTTACGCCATGTGCCTGAGACACTGCAGGGGCTGTTCCTCTGAGGCCTTAGCAACTCCCTCTCCCGGCTGCAGGTACTGCTCTGGCTCACTGTAAATGGGGAGCTAGTGGAAGGGGAAATGGAGCCCCCTGGCACTCACTAAAAGGGAAAGTGGTGGATTCTCCAACTCTTGATGTCATTGATTGAAGACTAGATGCCTTTCTGGAATGTGTGTGCCCAAAAAGTAACTATTGTACTATACTGGAAGCCTATGATATGGAGGGGGTTAGATGAGATGCTGTAAAGGTCTCTTCTGGCCAGAAAGTCTCCTACTTTTGGAAACACTGAGTGTAGTATTGGGAGCAGCCTCTGATGTTTTACTGTCTAGCTAGCTTGCTTCCTAGAATGAAGACGAATTTTGTGGTGTGATCCACAGAGCGTAGCTCAAACCTTCAAAGTGTCAGGCCAGCAGCAGGACATGAGCACTTTAGGGTTTGGTTGGGTATGGCAGTGATATCACAAAGGCTTTTTCAAGGACCTCAGCGTACTGGTCAAAGGTGTTAGGGAGGTGGTGACCTCAGAGAGAGATGCTGTCTTCAGCCAGGGAGGACAGGGGCTTACGACCAGGGAAACCTCAGAGACCCCTGTGGCTTTGCTTCAGCAAGTCTCCTTCTCGAGGTTTCTTTTTGAGGACTGAGAGAGTGTTAGGGTTGAGGTATGTGAGTGCGAGCAGGAGCCTCTTTCGAGTTTTCTCCTTTCCTTTTACTGATTTTACTTGAAAATTAGAAGGTAAGAGCCTCCAAGAGGTTTTGGAACCTGCTCAGTCTGATCCATCTGGTGCCAGCTGAATTCTCGGCATGGAAAACAGTAGTTTAAGGTGGCAGAATTTTCTTCCCTCCCTGGAATTTTGTCCCGTGGAATCACTGGGGACACTAGGGTTTGTCCTTTTCGTTTTACCTTTTCCTCCATCCCTCCTTCCTTTCTCTTCATCTCTTACTCCTTTTGTCCTTTCTCTTGTTCCCCTCCCACCTCCAGGAGTGGTGTGTGTGTTGCTGGGGGTGCTCTTCACCTCCCCTTGTTGGGAGTTGATCCAAAACTGTATGGTTGAAATAGTGCTTGGACTCCACTGACACTAGATGCTGCCATCGTGTGGTTTAGCATTAGTGTCTGGGATGACTTGGGGCAAGATCTCAACCTCCCCGCAACCCACTTCACTGCTGCCAGAATCCCACCTGCCCCCCCTGCTAGAGCCGCCTCCCTGGCCAACCTGGGTGGGGGTGGAGAAGAGGGTTCTGATAACTTGAGCTGTGGTTTGGAGGTGGAACAGCTGTCAAGGGCACTGAGGGGGAGGTAGCAGGAGCTCACCCTACAAGGACGGGGGTTGGCACTGGAGATTCCTAGAAAGGAGAAGACGACTCCATTCTGGGGTTCAGGAGGTGAATTCATCCCTCAGTGGTGGGCAGGTGCTGGGTGTAAATACTACTGGTTCCAGGTGTCCTTAATTGCCCCTGATTCCTCGGGGCATTTGAGTCTCTGACAGGTTCTCGTTCCCTTGCAGGAGGAGGACGTCACGGCCAAAGGGATGCACCAGCTCCGCATCATCCGGCACTTACGCCATGTGCCTGAGACACTGCAGGGGCTGTTCCTCTGAGGCCTTAGCAACTCCCTCTCCCGGCTGCAGGTACTGCTCTGGCTCACTGTAAATGGGGAGCTAGTGGAAGGGGAAATGGAGCCCCCTGGCACTCACTAAAAGGGAAAGTGGTGGATTCTCCAACTCTTGATGTCATTGATTGAAGACTAGATGCCTTTCTGGAATGTGTGTGCCCAAAAAGTAACTATTGTACTATACTGGAAGCCTATGATATGGAGGGGGTTAGATGAGATGCTGTAAAGGTCTCTTCTGGCCAGAAAGTCTCCTACTTTTGGAAACACTGAGTGTAGTATTGGGAGCAGCCTCTGATGTTTTACTGTCTAGCTAGCTTGCTTCCTAGAATGAAGACGAATTTTGTGGTGTGATCCACAGAGCGTAGCTCAAACCTTGAAAGTGTCAGGCCAGCAGCAGGACATGAGCACTTTAGGGTTTGGTTGGGTATGGCAGTGATATCACAAAGGCTTTTTCAAGGACCTCAGCGTACTGGTCAAAGGTGTTAGGGAGGTGGTGACCTCAGAGAGAGATGCTGTCTTCAGCCAGGGAGGACAGGGGCTTACGACCAGGGAAACCTCAGAGACCCCTGTGGCTTTGCTTCAGCAAGTCTCCTTCTCGAGGTTTCTTTTTGAGGACTGAGAGAGTGTTAGGGTTGACGTATGTGAGTGCGAGCAGGAGCCTCTTTCGAGTTTTCTCCTTTCCTTTTACTGATTTTACTTGAAAATTAGAAGGTAAGAGCCTCCAAGAGGTTTTGGAACCTGCTCAGTCTGATCCATCTGGTGCCAGCTGAATTCTCGGCATGGAAAACAGTAGTTTAAGGTGGCAGAATTTTCTTCCCTCCCTGGAATTTTGTCCCGTGGAATCACTGGGGACACTAGGGTTTGTCCTTTTCGTTTTACCTTTTCCTCCATCCCTCCTTCCTTTCTCTTCATCTCTTACTCCTTTTGTCCTTTCTCTTGTTCCCCTCCCACCTCCAGGAGTGGTGTGTGTGTTGCTGGGGGTGCTCTTCACCTCCCCTTGTTGGGAGTTGATCCAAAACTGTATGGTTGAAATAGTGCTTGGACTCCACTGACACTAGATGCTGCCATCGTGTGGTTTAGCATTAGTGTCTGGGATGACTTGGGGCAAGATCTCAACCTCCCCGCAACCCACTTCACTGCTGCCAGAATCCCACCTGCCCCCCCTGCTAGAGCCACCTCCCTGGCCAACCTGGGTGGGGGTGGAGAAGAGGGTTCTGATAACTTGAGCTGTGGTTTGGAGGTGGAACAGCTGTCAAGGGCACTGAGGGGGAGGTAGCAGGAGCTCACCCTACAAGGACGGGGGTTGGCACTGGAGATTCCTAGAAAGGAGAAGACGACTCCATTCTGGGGTTCAGGAGGTGAATTCATCCCTCAGTGGTGGGCAGGTGCTGGGTGTAAATACTGCTGGTTCCAGGTGTCCTTAATTGCCCCTGATTCCTCGGGGCATTTGAGTCTCTGACAGGTTCTCGTTCCCTTGCAGGAGGAGGACGTCACGGCCAAAGGGATGCACCAGCTCCGCATCATCCGGCACTTACGCCATGTGCCTGAGACACTGCAGGGGCTGTTCCTCTGAGGCCTTCAGCAACTCCCGCTCCCTGCTGCAGGTACTGCTCTGTCTCCCTGTAAATGGCGAGCTAGTGGAAGGGGAAATGGAGCCCCCTGGCACTCACTAAAAGGGAAAGTGGTGGATTCTCCATCTCTTGATGTCATTGAATGAAGACTAGATGCCTTTCTGGAATGTGTGTGCCCAAAAAGTAACTATTGTACTATACAGGAGGCCTATGATATGCAGGGGCTTAGATGAGATGCTCTAAAGGTCTCTTGTGGCCATAAAGTCTACAAATTTTGGAAACACTGAGTGTAGTATTGGGAGCAGCCTGTGATATTTTACTGTCTAGCCGGCTTGCTTCCTAGAATGAAGACGCATTGAGTGGGGTGATCCACAGAGAGTACCTGTGTCAAGGCTGTATCCCCACTTTGAAGTTTAGGGTACAAATGTAGGGGCCTGCATGAAAACTTCTAAGCTTAACCACCATCCCAAGGCTAATTTCCTCCCCTGGGTAGCCTTGAGAAACCTTTCACCAATTCCCTGGTGAATACAGATCCAAACCCCTTGGATCTTAAAACAAGGAGAAATAAACCATCCCCCCTCCTTCCTCCCACCAACTTCTGGTGAATACAGATCCAACCCCCTTGGATCTAAAAGAAGGAGAAATTAACCATTCCCCTCCTTCCTCCCACCAACTCCTGGTGAATCAAGATCCAAACTCCTTGGATCTTAAAACAAGGAAAAATCAATCAGGTTCTTAAAAATAAGGCTTTTAATTAAAGAAAAAGGTAAAAATCATCTCTGTAAAATCAGTATGGAAATTAACCTTACAGGGTAATCAAACTTAAAGAGCTCAGAGGACTCCCCTCTAGTCTTAGGTTCAAAGTACAGCAAACAAAGATAAACACTCTAGGAAAAGGTACATTTACAAGTTGAGAAAACAAAGGAAAACTAACACGCCTTGTTTGAAATAGGAGAGACTTGTTTAGAAAGATGTGGAGAACCTGGATTGATGTCTGGTCCCTCTCAGTCCCGAGGGCGAACACCCACACAAACAAAGAACACAAACAAAAGCCTTCCCCTCCCCAAGATTTGAAAGTATCTTGTCCCCTTATTGGTCCTTTAGGTCAGATGCCAGCCAGGTTACCTGAGCTTCTTAACCCTTTAGAGGGAAAAGGATTTTGGAGTCTCTGGCCAGGAGGATTTCTTAGTACTGTACACAGGACAGCTGTTACCCTTCCCTTTATAGTTATGACAACCTCAAACCTTCAAAGTGTCAGGCCAGCAGCAGGACATTAGCACTTCAGGGTTTGGTTGGGTGTGGCAGTGACATCACAAAGGCCTTTTGCAGGATGTCAGCTTATTGGTCAAATGTGTTAGGGAGGTGGTGACCTCAGAGAGAGATGCTGACATCAGCCTGGCAGGACAGGAGCACAGGGCCAGGGAAACCTCAGAGACCCTGTGGCTTTGCTTCAGCAAGTCTCCTTCTCGGGGTCTTTCTTTGAGGACTGAGAGAGTATTAGGGTTCACGTACGTGAGTGCGTGCAGGAGCCTCTTTCGAGTTTTCTCCTTTCCTTTTACTGATTTTACTAGAAAACAGACGTCCCTGTTTAGAAGGTAAGAGCCTCCAAGAGGTTTTGGCAGCTGCTCAGTCTGATCCACGTGGTGCCAGCTGAATTCTAGGCATGGAAAACAGTAGTTTAAGATGGCAGAATTTTATTCCATCCCTTGGATTTTGTGCCGTAGAATCACTGGGGACATTAGGGTTTGTCCTTTTTGTTTTACCTTTTCCTCCATCCCTCCTTCCTTTCTCTTCATCTCTTACTTGTTTTGTCCTTTCTCCTGTTCCCCTCCCACCACCAGGAGTGGTGTGTGTGTCTGTGTGTGTGTGTTGGTGGGGGTGCTCATCACCTCTCCTTGTGGGAAGTTCATCGAAAACTGTGGGGTTGAAATAGTGTTTGGACTCCACTGACACTAGATGCTGCCATCCTGTGGCTTAGCATTAGAGTCTGGGATGACTTGGGTCAAGATCTCAACTTCCCCGCAACCCACTTCACTGCTGCCAGAATCCCTCCTGCCCCCCCTGCTAGAAAACCTGTCGTATGAAAAGAGATTAGAGGAGCTCGGGTTGTTTAGTCTGACAAAACGAAGGCTGAGGGGGGATATGATTGCTATCTTTAAATATATCAGAGGGATAAATACAAGGGAGGGTGAGGAATTATTTCAGCTGAGTACTAATGTGGACACGAGAACCAATGGATATAAACTGGCCATGGGGAAGTTCAGGCTTGAAATCAGACGAAGGTTTCTGACCGTCAGAGGGGTGAAATATTGGAACGGCCTTCCGAGGGAAACGGTGGGAGCAACGGACCTGTCTGGTTTTAAGATTAAGTTGGATAAGTTTATGGAGGGAATGGTTTAATGGTAAAACATAGTAGCCGAGGAAAACCAAGCAATGGTACGTAAATAGCATAATGGCAAACAAGGGTCAGGCTAGAGACTCTTGCCTACATGCTCGGGGTATTACTGATCGCCATATTTGGGGTCGGGAAGGAATTTTCCTCCAGGGTAGATTGGCTGAGCCTCTGGAGGTTTTTCGCCTTCCTCCGCAGCATGGGGCAGGGATCACTAGCAGGAGGGTCCCTGCCGATTGAAGTCACTAAAACACAGGATTGGGGACTTCAACGGCACAGTCCAGGGAAGGGTCTTGTGGCCTGCAGCATGCAGGGGGTCAGACCAGATGATCATAATGGTCCCTTCTGACCTTAAAGTCTATGAGTCTATAAGACCAAATACCATCCCTGATAGACATTTATCTAACCTACTCTTAAATATCTCAAGAGATGGAGATTCCACAACCTCCCTCGGCAATTTATTCCAGTGTTTAACCACCCTGACAGTTAGGAACTTTTTCCTAATGTCCAACCTAGACCTCCCTTGCTGCACTTTAAACCCATTGCTTCTGGTTCTATCCTTAGAGGCTAAGGTGAACAAGTTTTCTCCCTCCTCCTTATGACACCCTTTTAAATACCTGAAAACTGCTATCATGTCTCCTCTCAGTCTTCTCTTTTCCAAACTAAACAAAGCCAATTCTTTCAGCCTTCCTTCATAGGTCATGTTCTCAAGACCTTTAATCATTCTTGTTGCTCTTCTCTGGACCCTTTCCAATTTCTCCACATCTTTTTTAAAATGCGGTGCCCAGAACTGGACACAATACTCCAGCTGAGGCCTAACCAGAGCAGAGTAGAGCGGAAGAATGACTTCTCGTGTCTTGCTCACAACACACCTGTTAATACATCCCAGAATCAGGTTTGCTTTTTTTGCAACAGCATCACACTGTTGACTCATATTTAGCTTGTGGTCCACTATAACCCCTAGATCCCTTTCTGCCGTACTCCTTCCTAGACAGTCTCTTCCCATTCTGTATGTGTGAAACTGATTGTTCCTTCCTAAGTGGAGCACTTTGCATTTGTCTTTGTTAAACTTCATCCTGTTTAACTCAGACCATTTCTCCAATTTGTCCAGATCATTTTGAATTATGACCCTGTCCTCCAAAGCAGTTGCAATCCCTCCCAGTTTGGTATCATCCGCAAACTTAATAAGCGTACTTTCTATGCCAATATCTAAGTCGTTGATGAAGATATTGAACAGCGCCGGTCCCAAAACAGACCCCTGCGATACCCCACTCCTTATGGCTTTCCAGCAGGATTGGGAACTATTAATAACAACTCTCTGAGTACGGTTATCCAGCCAGTTATGCACCCACCTTATAGTAGCCCCATCTAAATTGTATTTGCCTAGTTTATCAATAAGAATATAAAAAAAGCCTCATCCACCTCTTCCACCTGGTTAGGTGGCCTGTAGTAGACTCCTAGCATGTCATCTCCCTTGTTTTTTACCCCTTTTAGCCTAACCCAGAGACTCTCAACACTTCCGTCTCCTATGTCCATCTCTACCTCAGTCCAAGTGTGTACATTTTTAATATACAAGGCAACACCTCCTCCCTTTTTCCCCTGTCTATCCTTCCTGAGCAAGCTGTACCCATCCACACCAACATTCCAATCATGTGTATTATCCCACCAAGTTTCAGTGATGCCAACAATGTCATAGTTGTGTTTATTTATTAGCACTTCCAGTTCTTCCTGCTTATTCCCCATACTTCTCGCATTTGTATATAGGCATCTAAGATACTGGTTTGATGTTTCCTCCCAGTTTTGTCCTGACCCTCCTTTCCCTCTGACAATATAGCCCACACTCCCTCTCGTTTTTGACCCATCTCCCCGGTCTCCATGTTCCCCACTTACCTGTGGGCTTTGCTCACCTGTCCCGTTCGAACCTAGTTTAAAGCCCTCCTCACTAGGTTAGCCAGTCTGTGTCCAAAGGTACTAATAACTTGAGCTGTGGTTTGGAGGTGGAACAGCTGTCAAGGGCACTGAGGGGGAGATAGCAGGAGCTCATCCTTCAAGGAGGGGGGTTGGCACTGGAGGTTACTAGAAAGGACAAGAAGACTCCATTCTGGGGTTCAGGAGGTGAATTTATCCCTCAGTGGTGGGCAGGTGATGGGTGGAAGTAGTGCTGGTTCCAGGTGCCCTTAATTCCCGCTGATTCCTCGGGGCGTTTGAGTCTCTGACAGGTTCTCGTTCCCTTTCAGCAGGAGGACGTCACGGCCAAAAGTGATGCACCAGCTCCGCATCGTCGGGCACTTGCGCCAGATTCCTGAGACACTGCAGGGGCTGTGCCTCTGAGGCCATCAGCAACTCCCGCTCCCTGCTGCAGGTACTGCTCTGGCTCACTGTAAATGGGGAGCTAGTGGAAGGGGAAATGGAGCCCCCTGGCACTCACTAAAAGGGAAAGTGGTGGATTCTCCATCTCTTGATGTCATTGAAGGAAGACTAGATGCCTTTCTGGAATGTGTGTGCCCAAAAAGTAACTATTGTACTATACAGCAAGCCTATGGTATGCAAGGGGTTAGATGAGATGCTCTAAAGGTCTCTTCTGGCCATAAAGTCCCCTAATTTTGGAAACACTGAGTGTAGCATTGGGAGCAGCCTCTGATGTTTTACCGTCTAGCCGGCTTGCTTCCTAGAATGAACAGGCATTGAGTGGGGTGATCCACAGAGAGTAGCTGAAACCTTCAAAGTGTCAGGCCAGCAGCAGGACATTAGCACTTAAGGGTTTGATTGGTGGCAGTGATATCACAAAGGTCTTTTGCAGGACCTCAGCATATTGGTCAAAGGTGTTAGGGAGGTGGTAACCTCAGAGAGAGATGCTGCCATCAGCGAGGCAGTACAGGGGCGCATGGCCAGGGAAACCTCAGAGACCCCTGTGGCTTTGCTTCAGCAAGTCTCCTTCTCGAGGTTTCTCTTGAGGACTGAGAGAGTATTAGGATTCACGTATTTGAGTGAGAGCAGGAGCCTCTTTCGAGTTGTCTCCTTTCCTTTTACTGATTTTACTAGAAAACAGACGTCCCTGTTTAGAAGGTAAGAGCCTCCAAGAGGTTTTGGCAGCTGCTCAGTCTGATCCACGTGGTGCCAGCTGAATTCTAGGCATGGAAAACAGTAGTTTAAGATGGCAGAATTTTATTCCATCCCTTGGATTTTGTGCCATAGAATCACTGGGGACATTAGGGTTTGTCCTTTTTGTTTTACCTTTTCCTCCATCCCTCCTTCCTTTCTCTTCATCTCTTACTTCTTTTGTCCTTTCTCCTGTTCCCCTCCCACCACCAGGAGTGGTGTGTGTGTGTGTGTGTGTGTGTTGCTGGGGGTGCTCATCACCTCTCCTTGTGGGAAGTTCATCGAAAACTGTGGGGTTGAAATAGTGTTTGGACTCCACTGACACTAGATGCTGCCATCCTGTGGCTTAGCATTAGTGTCTGGGATGACTTGGGGCAAGATCTCAACTTCCCCGCAACCCACTTCACTGCTGCCAGAATCCCTCCTGCCCCCCCTGCTAGAGCCGCCTCCCTGGCCAACCTGGGTGGGGGTGGAGAACAGTGTTTTTTTCATACGTTCATAGATTCTAGGACTGGAAGGGACCTCGAGAGGTCATCGAGTCCAGTCCCCTGCCCGCATGGCAGGACCATGTAACGGACTTATTAGATAAGGGAAATGCGGTGGACCTAATATACCTAGATTTCAGTAAAGCGTTTGATACTGTACCCCATGAGGAATTATTGGTTAAACTGGAAAACATGGGGATCGATATGAAAATCCAGAGGTGGATAAAGAATTGGTTAATGGGGAGAATGCAGCGGGTCGTATTAAAGGGTGAACTGTCGGGTTGGAGGGAGGTTACTAGTGGAGTGCCTCAAGGTTCGGTTTTGGGACCCATTTTATTTAATCTATTTATAACTGACCTCGGAACCGATTGCAAGAGTGGGCTGATAAAGTTTGCGGATGATACGAAGGTGGGAGGAGTTGCAAATTCGGAGGAGGATAGGGATATTCTGCAGGGAGACTTGAATGAGCTTGTGAATTGGAGTGTCAGAAATAAGATGAAATTTAATAGTGAAAAGTGTAAGGTGATGCACTTGGGGATGACTAATAACAATTTTAGTTACAAGATGGGGACGCATTGGTTAGAAGTAACGGAAGAGGAGAAGGACCTAGGGGTCCTTGTAGAGCGCAGGATGACTATGAGTCGACAATGTGACGTGGCTGTGAAAAAAGCCAATGCGGTCTTGGGATGTATTAGGCGAGGTATATCTAGTAGGGATAAGGAGGTCCTGCTTCCGTTGTATACGGCGCTGGTGAGACCTCATTTGGAGTACTGTGTGTAGTTCTGGTCTCCCATGTTAAAAAAAGATGAACTCAAATTGGAACGGGTGCAGAGAAGGGCGACTAGGATGATCAGAGGAATGGAAAACCTGTCGTATGAAAAGAGATTAGAGGAGCTCGGGTTGTTTAGTCTGACAAAACGAAGGCTGAGGGGGGATATGATTGCTATCTTTAAATATATCAGAGGGATAAATACAAGGGAGGGAGAGGAATTATTTCAGCTGAGTACTAATGTGGACACGAGAACCAATGGATATAAACTGGCCGTGGGGAAGTTCAGGCTTGAAATCAGACGAAGGTTTCTGACCGTCAGAGGGGTGAAATATTGGAACGGCCTTCCGAGGGAAACGGTGGGGGCAACGGACCTGTCTGGTTTTAAGATTAAGTTGGATAAGTTTATGGAGGGAATGGTTTAATGGTAAAACATAGTAGCCGAGGAAAACCAAGCAATGGTACGTAAATAGCATAATGGCAAACAAGGGTCAGGCTAGAGACTCTTGCCTACATGCTCGGGGTATTACTGATCGCCATATTTGGGGTCGGGAAGGAATTTTCCTCCAGGGTAGATTGGCTGAGCCTCTGGAGGTTTTTCGCCTTCCTCCGCAGCATGGGGCAGGGATCACTAGCAGGAGGGTCCCTGCCGATTGAAGTCACTAAAACACAGGATTGGGGACTTCAACGGCACAGTCCAGGGAAGGGTCTTGTGGCCTGCAGCATGCAGGGGGTCAGACCAGATGATCATAATGGTCCCTTCTGACCTTAAAGTCTATGAGTCTATAAGACCAAATACCATCCCTGATAGACATTTATCTAACCTACTCTTAAATATCTCAAGAGATGGAGATTCCACAACCTCCCTCGGCAATTTATTCCAGTGTTTAACCACCCTGACAGTTAGGAACTTTTTCCTAATGTCCAACCTAGACCTCCCTTGCTGCACTTTAAACCCATTGCTTCTGGTTCTATCCTTAGAGGCTAAGGTGAACAAGTTTTCTCCCTCCTCCTTATGACACCCTTTTAAATACCTGAAAACTGCTATCATGTCTCCTCTCAGTCTTCTCTTTTCCAAACTAAACAAAGCCAATTCTTTCAGCCTTCCTTCATAGGTCATGTTCTCAAGACCTTTAATCATTCTTGTTGCTCTTCTCTGGACCCTTTCCAATTTCTCCACATCTTTTTTAAAATGCGGTGCCCAGAACTGGACACAATACTCCAGCTGAGGCCTAACCAGAGCAGAGTAGAGCGGAAGAATGACTTCTCGTGTCTTGCTCACAACAGACCTGTTAATACATCCCAGAATCAGGTTTGCTTTTTTTGCAACAGCATCACACTGTTGACTCATATTTAGCTTGTGGTCCACTATAACCCCTAGATCCCTTTCTGCCGTACTCCTTCCTAGACAGTCTCTTCCCATTCTGTATGTGTGAAACTGATTGTTCCTTCCTAAGTGGAGCACTTTGCATTTGTCTTTGTTAAACTTCATCCTGTTTAACTCAGACCATTTCTCCAATTTGTCCAGATCATTTTGAATTATGACCCTGTCCTCCAAAGCAGTTGCAATCCCTCCCAGTTTGGTATCATCCGCAAACTTAATAAGCGTACTTTCTATGCCAATATCTAAGTCGTTGATGAAGATATTGAGCAGTGCCAGTCCCAAAACAGACCCCTGCGATACCCCACTCGTTATGGCTTTCCAGCAGGATTGGGAACTATTAATAACAACTCTCTGAGTACGGTTATCCAGCCAGTTATGCACCCACCTTATAGTAGCCCCATCTAAATTGTATTTGCCTAGTTTATCAATAAGAATATAAAAAAAGCCTCATCCACCTCTTCCACCTGATTAGGTGGCCTGTAGTAGACTCCTAGCATGACATCTCCCTTGTTTTTTACCCCTTTTAGCCTAACCCAGAGACTCTCAACACTTCCGTCTCCTATGTCCATCTCTACCTCAGTCCAAGTGTGTACATTTTTAATATACAAGGCAACACCTCCTCCCTTTTTCCCCTGTCTATCCTTCCTGAGCAAGCTGTACCCATCCACACCAACTTTCCAATCATGTGTATTATCCCACCAAGTTTCAGTGATGCCAACAATGTCATAGTTGTATTTATTTATTAGCACTTCCAGTTCTTCCTGCTTATTCCCCATACTTCTCGCATTTGTATATAGGCATCTAAGACCCTGGTTTGATCTTTCCTCCCAGTTTTGTCCTGACCCTCCTTTCTCTCTGACAATATAGCCCACACTCCCTCTCGTTTTTGACCCATCTCCCCGGTCTCCATGTTCCCCACTTACCTGTGGGCTTTGCTCACCTGTCCCCGTCGAACCTAGTTTAAAGCCCTCCTCACTAGGTTAGCCAGTCTGTGTCCAAAGGTACTAATAACTTGAGCTGTGGTTTGGAGGTGGAACAGCTGTCAAGGGCACTGAGGGGGAGATAGCAGGAGCTCACCCTACAAGGAGGGGGGTTGGCACTGGAGGTTACTAGAAAGGAGAAGAAGACTCCATTCTGGGGTTCAGGAGGTGAATTTATCCCTCAGTGGTCGGCAGGTGCTGGGTGGAAATACTGCTGGTTCCAGGTGCCCTTAATTCCTCCTGATTCCTCGGGGCGTTTGAGTCTCTGACAGGTTCTCGTTCCCTTGCAGCAGGAGGACGTCACGGCCAAAAGTGATGCACCAGCTCCGCATCATCCGGCACTTGCGCCAGATTCCTGAGACACTGCAGGGGCTGTGCCTCTGAGGCCATCAGCAACTCCCGCTCCCTGCTGCAGGTACTGCTCTGGCTCACTGTAAATGGGGAGGTAGTGGAAGGGGAAATGGAGCCCCCTGGCACTCACTAAAAGGGAAAGTGGTGGATTCTCCAACTCTTGATGTCATTGATTGAAGACTAGATGCCTTTCTGGAACGTGTGTGCCCAAAAAGTAACTATTGTACTATACTGGAAGCCTAAGATATGGAGGGGCTTAGATGAGATGCTGTAAAGGTCTCTTCTGGCCAGAAAGTCTCCTACTTTTGGAAACACTGAGTGTAGTATTGGGAGCAGCCTCTGATGTTTTACTGTCTAGCCGGCTTGCTTCCTAGAATGAAGACGCATTGAGTGGGGTGATCCACACAGAGTAGCTCAAACCTCCAAAGTGTCAGGCCAGCAGCAGGATATTAGCACTTCAGGGGATGGGTGGGTGTGGCAGTGACATCACAAAGGCCTTTTCAGGACCTCAGCCTATTGGTCAAAGGTGTTAGGGAGGTGGTGACCTCAGAGAGAGATGCTCACATCAGCCAGGCAAAACAGGGGCGCAGGGCCAGGGAAACCTCAGAGACCCCTGTGGCTTTGCTTCAGCAAGTCTCCTTTTCGAGCTCTCTTTGAGGACTGAGAGAGTATTAGGGTTCACATATGTGAGTGTGAGCAGGAGCCTCTTTCGAGTTTTCTCCTTTCCTTTTACCCATTTTACTAGAAAACAGAAGTCCCTGTTGAGAAAGTAAGTGCCTCGGAGAGGTTTGTAACCTGTTCAGTCTGATCCACCTGGTGCCATCTGAATTCTAGGCATGGAAAACACTAGTTTAAGGTGGCAGAATTTTATTCCCTCCCTGGGATTTTGTCCCGTAGAATCACTGGGGATATTAGGAAAACAACAAGGAGTCTGGTGGCACCTTAAAGACTAACAGATTTATTTGGGCATAAGCTTTCGTGAGTAAAAACCTCACTTCTTCGGATGCATAGAGTGAAAGTTACAGATGCAGGCATTATATACTGACACATGGAGAGCAGGGAGTTACTTCACAAGTGGAGAACCAGTGTTGACAGGGCCAATTCAAAAATCAGGGTGGATGTAGTCCACTCCAAATAATAGATGAGGAGGTGTCAATTCCAGGAGAGGAAAAGCTGTTTCTGTAGTGAGCCAGCCACTCCCAGTCCCTATTCAAGCCCAGATTAATGGTGTTGAATTTGCAAATGAATTTTAGTTCTGCTGTTTCTCTTTGAAGTCTGTTTCTGAAGTTTTTTTGTTCAATGATAGTGTCTTTTAAATCTGTAATAGAATGACCAGGGAGATTGAAGTGTTCACATACTGGCTTATGTATGTTACCATTCCTGATGTCCGACATGGGGACACTAGGGTTTGTCCTTTTCATTTTACCTTTTCCTCCATCCCTCCTTCCTTTCTCTTCATCTCTTACTTCTTTTGTCCTTTCTCTTGTTCCCCTCCCACCTAGAGGAGTGGTGTGTGTGTTGCTGGGGGTGCTGTTCACCTCCCCTTGTGTGAAATTGATCCAAAACTGTCGGGTTCAAATAGTGCTTGGACTCCACTGACACTAGATGCTGCCATCCTGTAGCTTGGCATTAGTGTCTGGGATAACTTGGGGCAAGATCTCAACTTCCCCGCAACCCACTTCACTGCTGGCAGAATCCCTCCTGCCCCCCCTGCTAGGGCCGCCTCCCTGCGCAACCTGGGTTGGGGTGGAGAAGAGGGTTCTGATAAGTTGAGCTGTGGTTTGGAGGTAGAACAGCTGTCAAGGGCACTGAGAGGGAGGTAGCAGGAGCTCACCCTACAAGGTGGTGGGTTGGCACTGGAGGTTACTAGAAAGGACAAGAAGACTCCATTCTGGGGTTCAGGAGGTGAATTCATCCCTCAGTGGTGGGCAGGTAGTCAGTTTAAATACTGCTGCTTCCAGGTGCCCTTAATTCCCCCTGATTCCTCGGGGCGTTTGAGTCTCTGACAGGTTTTCGTTCCTTTGCAGGAGGAGGACGTCACGGCCAAAGTGATGCACCCGCATCATCCGCCACTTGCGCCAGGTGCCTGAGACACTGCAGGGGCTGCGCCTCTGAGGCCTTCAGCAACTCCCGCTCCCTGCTGCAGGTACTGCTCTGGCTCACTGTAAATGGGGAGCTAGTGGAAGGGGAAATGGAGCCCCCTGGCACTCACTAAAAGGGAAAGTGGTGGATTCTCCATCTCTTGATGTCATTGAATGAAGACTAGATGCCTTTCTGGAATGTGTGCGCCCAAAAAGTAACTATTGTACTATACAGGAGGCCTATGATATGCAGGGGCTTAGATGAGATGCTGTAAAGGTCTCTTGTGGCCATAAAGTCTACTAATTTTGGAAACACTGAGTGTAGTATTGGGAGCAGCGTCTGATGTTTTACTGTCTAGCTGGCTTGCTTCCTAGAATGAAGACGCATTGAGTGGGGTGATCCACAGAGAGTACCTGTGTCAAGGCTGTATCCCCACTTTGAAGTTTAGGGTACAAATGTAGGGGCCTGCATGAAAACTTCTAAGCTTAACCACCATCCCAAGGCTAATTTCCTCCCCTGGGTAGCCTTGAGAAACCTTTCACCAATTCCCTGGTGAATACAGATCCAAACCCCTTGGATCTTAAAACAAGGAGAAATTAACCATCCCCCCTCCTTCCTCCCACCAACTTCTGGTGAATCAAGATCCAAACTCCTTGGATCTTAAAACAAGGAAAAATCAATCAGGTTCTTATAAATAAGGCTTTTAATTAAAGAAAAAGGTAAAAATCATCTCTGTAAAATCAGTATGGAAATTAACCTTACAGGGTAATCAAACTTAAAGAGCTCAGAGGACTCCCCTCTAGTCTTAGGTTCAAAGTACAGCAAACAAAGATAAACACTCTAGTAAAAGGTACATTTACAAGTTGAGAAAACAAAGGAAAACTAACACGCCTTGTTTGAAATAGGAGAGACTTGTTTAGAAAGATGTGGAGAACCTGGATTGATGTCTGGTCCCTCTCAGTCCCGAGGGCGAACACCCACACAAACAAAGAACACAAACAAAAGCCTTCCCCTCCCCAAGATTTGAAAGTATCTTGTCCCCTTATTGGTCCTTTAGGTCAGATGCCAGCCAGGTTACCTGAGCTTCTTAACCCTTTACAGGGAAAAGGATTTTGGAGTCTCTGGCCAGGAGGATTTTATAGTACTGTACACAGGACAGCTGTTACCCTTCCCTTTATAGTTATGACAACCTCAAAGCTTCAAAGTGTCAGGCCAGCAGCAGGACATTAGCACTTCAGGGTTTGGTTGGGTGTGGCAGTGACATCACAAAGGCCTTTTGCAGGATGTCAGCTTATTGGTCAAATGTGTTAGGGAGGTGGTGACCTCAGAGAGAGATGCTGACATCAGCCTGGTAGGACAGGAGCACAGGGCCAGGGAAACCTCAGAGACCCTGTGGCTTTGCTTCAGCAAGTCTCCTTCTCGGGGTCTTTCTTTGAGGACTGAGAGAGTATTAGGGTTCATGTACGTGAGTGCGTGCAGGAGCCTCTTTCGAGTTTTCTCCTTTCCTTTTACTGATTTTACTAGAAAACAGACGTCCCTGTTTAGAAGGTAAGAGCCTCCAAGAGGTTTTGGCAGCTGCTCAGTCTGATCCACGTGGTGCCAGCTGAATTCTAGGCATGGAAAACAGTAGTTTAAGATGGCAGAATTTTATTCCATCCCTTGGATTTTGTGCCGTAGAATCACTGGGGACATTAGGGTTTGTCCTTTTTGTTTTACCTTTTCCTCCATCCCTCCTTCCTTTCTCTTCATCTCTTACTTCTTTTGTCCTTTCTCCTGTTCCTCGAAAACTGTGGGGTTGAAATAGTGTTTGGACTCCACTAACACTAGATGCTGCCATCCTGTGGCTTAGCATTAGTGTCTGGGATGACTTGGGTCAAGATCTCAACTTCCCCGCAACCCACTTCACTGCTGCCAGAATCCCTCCTGCCCCCCCTGCTAGAGCCGCCTCCCTGGCCAACCTGGGTGGGGGTGGAGAACAGTGTTTTTTTCATACATTCATAGATTATCGGACTGGAAGGGACCCCGAGAGGTCATCGAGTCCAGTCCCCTGCCCGCATGGCAGGACCAAATACCATCTAGACCATCCCTGATAGACATTTATCTAACCTACTCTTAAATATCTCAAGAGATGGAGATTCCACAACCTCCCTCGGCAATTTATTCCAGTGTTTAACCACCCTGACAGTTAGGAACTTTTTCCTAATGTCCAACCTAGACCTCCCTTGCTGCACTTTAAACCCATTGCTTCTGGTTCTATCCTTAGAGGCTAAGGTGAACAAGTTTTCTCCCTCCTTCTTATGACACCCTTTTAAATACCTGAAAACTGCTATCATGTCTCCTCTCAGTCTTCTCTTTTCCAAACTAAACAAAGCCAATTCTTTCAGCCTTCCTTCATAGGTCATGTTCTCAAGACCTTTAATCATTCTTGTTGCTCTTCTCTGGACCCTTTCCAATTTCTCCACATCTTTTTTAAAATGCGGTGCCCAGAACTGGACACAATACTCCAGCTGAGGCCTAACCAGAGCAGAGTAGAGCGGAAGAATGACTTCTCGTGTCTTGCTCACAACACACCTGTTAATACATCCCAGAATCAGGTTTGCTTTTTTTGCAACAGCATCACACTGTTGACTCATATTTAGCTTGTGGTCCACTATAACCCCTAGATCCCTTTCTGCCGTACTCCTTCCTAGACAGTCTCTTCCCATTCTGTATGTGTGAAACTGATTGTTCCTTCCTAAGTGGAGCACTTTGCATTTGTCTTTGTTAAACTTCATCCTGTTTAACTCAGACCATTTCTCCAATTTGTCCAGATCATTTTGAATTATGACCCTGTCCTCCAAAGCAGTTGCAATCCCTCCCAGTTTGGTATCATCCGCAAACTTAATAAGCGTACTTTCTATGCCAATATCTAAGTCGTTGATGAAGATATTGAACAGCGCCGGTCCCAAAACAGACCCCTGCGATACCCCACTCGTTATGGCTTTCCAGCAGGATTGGGAACTATTAATAACAACTCTCTGAGTACAGTTATCCAGCCAGTTATGCACCCACCTTATAGTAGCCCCATCTAAATTGTATTTGCCTAGTTTATCAATAAGAATATCATGCGAGATCGTATCAAATGCCTTACTAAAGTCTAGGTATACCACATCCACAGCCTCACCCTTATCCACAAGGCTCGTTATCCTATCAAAGAAAGCTATCAGATTGGTTTGACATGATTTGTTCTTCACAAATCCATGCTGGCTGTTCCCTATCACCTTACCACCTTCCAAGTGTTTGCAGATGATTTCCTTAATTACTTGCTCTAAGATACTGGTTTGATCTTTCCTCCCAGTTTTGTCCTGACCCTCCTTTCCCTCTGACAATATAGCCCACACTCCCTCTCGTTTTTGACCCATCTCCCCGGTCTCCATGTTCCCCACTTACCTGTGGGCTTTGCTCACCTGTCCCCGTCGAACCTAGTTTAAAGCCCTCCTCACTAGGTTAGCCAGTCTGTGTCCAAAGGTATTAATAACTTGAGCTGTGGTTTGGAGGTGGAACAGCTGTCAAGGGCACTGAGGGGGAGATAGCAGGAGCTCATCCTTCAAGGAGGGGGGTTGGCACTGGAGGTTACTAGAAAGGACAAGAAGACTCCATTCTGGGGTTCAGGAGGTGAATTTATCCCTCAGTGGTGGGCAGGTGATGGGTGGAAGTAGTGCTGGTTCCAGGTGCCCTTAATTCCCGTTGATTCCTCGGGGCGTTTGAGTCTCTGACACGTTCTCATTCCCTTGCAGCAGGAGGACGTCACGGCCAAAAGTGATGCACCAGCTCCGCATCATCCGGCACTTGCGCCAGATTCCTGAGACACTGCAGGGGCTGTGCCTCTGAGGCCATCAGCAACTCCCGCTCCCTGCTCCAGGTACTGCTCTGTCTCACTGTAAATGGGGAGCTAGTGGAAGGGGAAATGGAGCCCCCTGGCACTCACTAAAAGGGAAAGTGGTGGATTCTCCATCTCTTGATGTCATTGAAGGAAGACTAGATGCCTTTCTGCAATGTGTGTGCCCAAAAAGTAACTATTGTACTATACAGCAAGCCTATGGTATGCAAGGGGTTAGATGAGATGCTCTAAAGGTCTCTTGTGGCCATAAAGTCCCCTAATTTTGGAAACACTGAGTGTAGCATTGGGAGCAGCCTCTGATGTTTTACCGTCTAGCCGGCTTGCTTCCTAGAATGAACAGGCATTGAGTGGGGTGATCCACAGAGAGTAGCTGAAACCTTCAAAGTGTCAGCCCAGCAACAGGACATTAGCACTTCCGGGGAAGGGTGGGTGTGGCAGTGTTATCACAAAGGCCTTTTGCAGGACGTTAGCCTATTGGTCAAAGGTGTTAGGGAGGTGGTGACCTCCGAGAGAGATGCTGACATCAGCCTGGCAGGACAGGAGCACAGGGCCAGGGAAACCTCAGAGACCCCTGTGGCTTTGCTTCAGCAAGTCTCCTTCTCGAGGTCTCTCTTTGAGGACTGAGAGAGTGTTAGGGTTGACGTATGTGAGTGTGAGCAGGAGCCTCTTTCGAGTTTTCTCCTTTCCTTTTGACGGATTTTACTAGAAAACAGACGTCCCTATTTAGAAGGTAAGAGCCTCCAAGAGGTTTTGGAACCTGCTCAGTCTGATCCATCTGGTGCCAGCTGAATTCTAGGCATGGAAAACAGTAGTTTAAGATGGCAGAATTTTATTCCCTCCCTGGGATTTTGTCCCGTAGAATCACTGGGGACATTAGGGTTTGTCCTTTTCGTTTTACCTTTTCCTCCATCCCTCCTTCCTTTCTCTTCATCTCTTACTTCTTTTGTCCTTTCTCCTGTTCCCCTTTCACCACCAGGAGTGGTGTGTGTGTGTGTGTGTGTTTGTGTGTGTGTTGCTGGGGGTGCTCTTCACCTCCCCTTGTGGGGAGTTCATCCAAAACTGTATGGTTGAAATAGTGCTTGGACTCCACTGACACTAGATGCTGCCATCCTGTGGCTTAGCATTAGTGTCTGGGATGACTTGGGGCAAGATCTCAACCTCCCCTCAACCCACTTCACTTCTGGCAGAATCCCTCCTGCCCCCCCGCTAGAGCCGCCTCGATGCCCAACCTGGTTGGGGGTGCAGAAGAGGGGTCTGATAACTTGAGGTTTGGTTTGGAGGTGGAACAGCTGTGAAGAACACTGAGGGGGAGGTAGCAGGAGCTAATCCTACAAGGAGGGGGGTTGGCACTGGAGGATACTAGAAAGGACAAGAAGACTCCATTCTGGGGTTCAGGAGGTGAATTCATCCCTCAGTGGTGGGCAGGTAGTCAGTTTAAATACTGCTGGTTCCAGGTGCCCTTAATTCCCCCTGATTCCTCGGGGCGTTTGAGTCTCTGACAGGTTCTCGTTCCCTTGCAGGAGGAGGACGTCACGGCCAAAGTGATGCACCCGCATCATCCGCCACTTGCGCCAGGTGCCTGAGACACTGCAGGGGCTGCGCCTCTGAGGCCTTCAGCAACTCCCGCTCCCTGCTGCAGGTACTGCTCTGTCTCCCTGTAAATGGGGAGCTAGTGGAAGGGGAAATGGAGCCCCCTGGCACTCACTAAAAGGGAAAGTGGTGGATTCTCCATCTCTTGATGTCATTGAATGAAGACTAGATGCCTTTCTGGAATGTGTGTGCCCAAAGAGTAACTATTGTACTATACAGGAAGCCTATGATATGCAGGGGCTTAGATGAGATGCTCTAAAGGTCTCTTCTGGCCATAAAGTGTAGTAATTTTGGAAACACGGAGTGTAGCATTGGGAGCAGCCTCTGATGTTTTACTGTCTAGCCCGCTTGCTTCCTGAAATGAGGATGCATTGAGTGGGGTGATCCACAGAGAGTAGCTCAAACCTTCAAAGTGTCAGGCCAGCAGCAGGACATTAGCACTTCAGGGTTTGATTGGTGGCAGTGATATCACAAAGGTCTTTTGCAGGACGTCAGCTTATTGGTCAAATGTGTTAGGGAGGTGGTGACCTCAGAGAGAGATGCTGACATCAGAGAGAGATGCTGACATGAGGGCCAGGGAAAGCTCAGAGACCCCTCTGGCTTTGCTTCAGCAAGTCTCCTCCTTGAGGTCTCTCTTTGAGGAAAGTAAGTGCCTCGGAGAGGTTTGTATCCTGTTCAGTCTGATCCACCTGGTGCCAGCTGAATTCTAGGCATGGAAAACACTAGTTCAAGGTGGCAGAATTTTATTCCCTCCCTGTGATTTTGTCCCGTAGAATCACTGGGGACATTAGTGTTTGTCCTTTTCGTTTTACCTTTTCCTCCCTCCCTCCTTCCTTTCTCTTCATCTCTTACTTCTTTTGTCCTTTCTCCTGTTCCCCTCCCACCACCGGGAGTGGTTTGTGTGTGTGTGTGTGTGTGTGTGTTTTGCTGGGGGTTCTCTTCACCTCCCTTTGTGGGGAGTTCATCCAAACCTGTGTGGTTGAAATAGTGCTTGGACTCCACTAACACTAGATGCTGCCATCGTGTGGATTAGCATTGGTGTCTGGGATGACTTGGGGCAAGATCTCAACCTCCCCGCAACCCACTTCACTGCTGGCAGAATCCCACCTGCCACCACTGCTAGAGCCGCCTCCCTGGCCAACCTGGGTGGGGGTGGAGAAGAGGGTTTTGATAACTTGAGCTGTGGTTTGGTGGTGGAACATCTGTCAAGGGCACTGAGAGGGAGGTAGCAGCAGCTCACCCTTCAAGGAGGGGGTTTGGCACTGGAGGTTACTAGAAAGGACAATAAGACTCCATTCTCGGGTTCAGGAGGTGAATTCATCCCTCTGTGGTGGGCAGGTGCTGAGTGGAAATACTGCTGATTCCCGGTGCCCTTAATTCCCCCTGATTCCTCGGGGCGTTTGAGTCTCTGACAGGTTCTCGTTCCCTTGCAGCAGGAGGACGTCACGGCCAAAGCTATGCACCAGCTCCGCATCATCCATCACTTGCGCCAGGTGCCTGAGACACTGCAGGGGCTGTGCCTCTGAGGCCATCAGCAACTCCCGCTCCCTGCTGCAGGTACTGCTTTGGTTTACTGTAAATGGGGAGCTAGTGGAAGGGGAAATGGAGCCCCCTGGCACTCACTAAATGGGAAAGTGGTGGATTCTCCATCTCTTGATGTCATTGAATGAAGACTAGATGCCTTTCTGGAATGTGTTTTCTAAGAAAGTAACTGTTGTGCTCTACAGGAAGCCTATGATATGCAGGGGGTTAGATGAGATGCTCTAAAGGTCTCTTGTGGCCATAAAGTCTCCTAATTTTGGAAACACTGAGTGTAGCATTGGGAGCAGCCCCTGATGTTTTAGTGTCTAACCGGCTTGCTTCCTAGAATGAAGACGCATTGAGTGGGGTGATCCACACAGAGTAGCTCAAACCTTCAAAGTGTCAGGCCAGCAGCAGGACATTAGCACTTCCGGGGATGGGTGGGTGTGGTAGTGACATCACAAAGGCCTTTTGCAGGACGTCAGCTTATTGGTCAAATGTGTTAGGGAGGTGGTGACCTCAGAGAGAGATGCTGACATCAGAGAGAGATGCTGACATGAGGGCCAGGGAAAGCTCAGAGACCCCTCTGGCTTTGCTTCAGGAAGTCTCCTTCTCGAGGTCTCTCTTTGAGGACTGAGAGAGTATTAGGGTTCACATATGTGAATGCGAGGAGGAACCTCTTTCGAGTTGTTTCCTTTCCTTTTACTGATTTTACTAGAAAACAGACGTCCCTGTTGAGAAAGTAAGTGCCTCGGAGAGGTTTGTAACCTGTTCAGTCTGATCCACCTGGTGCCAGCTGAATTCTAGGCATGGAAAACAGTAGTTTAAGATGGCAGAATTTTATTTCATCCCTTGGATTTTGTGCCGTAGAATCACTGGGGACATTAGGGTTTGTCCTTTTTGTTTTACCTTTTCCTCCATCCCTCCTTCCTTTCTCTTCATCTCTTACTTCTTTTCTCCTTTCTCCTGTTCCTCAAAAACTGTGGGGTTGAAATAGTGTTTGGACTCCACTGACACTAGATGTTGCCATCCTGTGGCTTAGCATTAGTGTCTGGGATGACTTGGGGCAAGATCTCAACTTCCCCTCAACCCACTTCACTGCTGCCAGAATCCCTCCTGCCCCCCCTGCTAGAGCCGCCTCCCTGGCCAACCTGGGTGGGGGTGGAGAACAGTGTTTTTTTCATACATTCATAGATTCTAGGACTGGAAGGGACCTCGAGAGGTCATCGAGTCCAGTCCCCTGCCCGCATGGCAGGACCAAATACCATCTAGACCATCCCTGATAGACATTTATCTAACCTACTCTTAAATATCTCAAGAGATGGAGATTCCACAACCTCCCTCGGCAATTTATTCCAGTGTTTAACCACCCTGACAGTTAGGAACTTTTTCCTAATGTCCAACCTAGACCTCCCTTGCTGCAGTTTAAACCATTTGCTTCTGGTTCTATCCTTAGAGGCTAAGGTGAACAAGTTTTCTCCCACCTCCTTATGACACCCTTTTAAATACCTGAAAACTGCTATCATGTCTCCTCTCAGTCTTCTCTTTTCCAAACTAAACAAAGCCAATTCTTTCAGCCTTCCTTCATAGGTCATGTTCTCAAGACCTTTAATCATTCTTGTTGCTCTTCTCTGGACCCTTTCCAATTTCTCCACATCTTTTTTAAAATGCGGTGCCCAGAACTGGACACAATACTCCAGCTGAGGCCTAACCAGAGCAGAGTAGAGCGGAAGAATGACTTCTCGTGTCTTGCTCACAACACACCTGTTAATACATCCCAGAATCAGGTTTGCTTTTTTTGCAACAGCATCACACTGTTGACTCATATTTAGCTTGTGGTCCACTATAACCCCTAGATCCCTTTCTGCCGTACTCCTTCCTAGACAGTCTCTTCCCATTCTGTATGTGTGAAACTGATTGTTCCTTCCTAAGTGGAGCACTTTGCATTTGTCTTTGTTAAACTTCATCCTGTTTAACTCAGACCATTTCTCCAATTTGTCCAGATCATTTTGAATTATGACCCTGTCCTCCAAAGCAGTTGCAATCCCTCCCAGTTTGGTATCATCCGCAAACTTAATAAGCGTACTTTCTATGCCAATATCTAAGTCGTTGATGAAGATATTGAACAGCGCCGGTCCCAAAACAGACCCCTGCGATACCCCACTCGTTATGGCTTTCCAGCAGGATTGGGAACTATTAATAACAACTCTCTGAGTACGGTTATCCAGCCAGTTATGCACCCACCTTATAGTAGCCCCATCTAAATTGTATTTGCCTAGTTTATCAATAAGAATATCATGCGAGACCGTATCAAATGCCTTACTAAAGTCTAGGTATACCACATCCACAGCCTCACCCTTATCCAGAAGGCTCGTTATCCTATCAAAGAAAGCTATCAGATTGGTTTGACGTGATTTGTTCTTCACAATCCATGATGGCTGTTCCCTATCACCTTACCACCTTCCAAGTGTTTGCAGATGATTTCCTTAATTACTTGCTCCGTTATCTTCCCTGGCACAGAAGTTAAACTCACTGGTCTGTAGTTTCCTGGGTTGTTTTTATTTCCCTTTTTATAGATGGGCACTATATTTGCCCTTTTCCAGTCTTCTGGAATCTCTCCCGTCTCCCATGATTTTCCAAAGATAATAGCTAGAGGCTCAGATACCTCCTCTATTAGCTCCTTGAGTATTCCAGGATGCATTTCATCAGGCCCGGGTCACTTGCAGGCATCTAACTTGTTCTTTTTTTATTTTATCTGCTAAACCTACCCCCTTCCCATTAGCATTCACTATGTTAGGCATTCCTTCAGACTTCTCGGTGAAGACCGAAACAAAGAAGTCATTAAGCATCTCCGCCATTTCCAAGTTTCCTGTTACTGTTTCTCCCTCTTCACTAAGCAGTGGGCCTACCCTGTCTTTGGTCTTCCTCTTGCTTCTAATGTATTGATAAAAAGTCTTCTTGTTTCCCTTTATTCCCGTAGCTAGTTTGAGCTCATTTTGTGCCTTTGCCTTTCTAATCTTGCCCCTGCATTCCTGTGTTGTTTGCCTATATTCATCCTTTGTAATCTGTCCCAGTTTCCATTTTTGATATGACTCCTTTTTATTTTTTAGATCATGCAAGATCTCATGGTTAAGCCAAGGTGGTCTTTTGCCACAGTTTCTATCTTTCCTAACCAGCGGAATAGCTTGCTTTTGGGCCCTTAATAGTGTCCCTTTGAAAAACTGCCAACTCTCCTCAGTTGTTTTTCCCCTCAGTCTTGATTCCCATGGGACCTTACCTATCAGCTCTCTGAGCTTACCAAAATCTGCCTTCCTGAAATCCATTGTCTCTATTTTGCTGTTCTCCCTTCTACCCTTCCTTAGAATTGCAAACTCTATGATTTCATGATCACTTTCACCCAGGCTGCCTTCTACTTTCAAATTCTCAACGAGTTCCTCCCTATTTGTTAAAATCAAGTCTAGAACAGCTTCCCCCCAGTAGCTTTTTCAACCTTCTGAAATAAAAAGTTGTCTCCAATGCAGTCCAGGAATTTGTTGGATAGTCTGTGCCCCGCTGTGTTATTTTCCCAACATATAGCCGGATAGTTGAAGTCCCCCATCACCACCAAATCTTGGGCTTTGGATGATTTTGTTAGTTGCTTAAAAAAAGCCTCATCCACCTCTTCCACCTGGTTAGGTGGCCTGTAGTAGACTCCTAGCATGACATCTCCCTTGTTTTTTACCCCTTTTAGCCTAACCCAGAGACTCTCAACGTCTCCTATGTCCATCTCTACCTCAGTCCAAGTGTGTACATTTTTAATATACAAGGCAACACCTCCTCCCTTTTTCCCCTGTCTATCCTTCCTGAGCAAGCTGTACCCATCCACACCAACATTCCAATCACGTGTATTATCCCACCAAGTTTCAGTGATGCCAACAATGTCATAGTTGTATTTATTTATTAGCACTTCCAGTTCTTCCTGCTTATTCCCCATACTTCTCGCATTTGTATATAGGCATCAAAAGTAGCTATTGTACTATACAGGAGGCCTATGATATGCAGGGGCTTAGATGAGATGCTCTAAAGGTCTCTTGTGGCCATAACGTCTACAAATTTTGGAAACACTGAGTGTAGTATTGGGAGCAGCCTCTGATGTTTTACTGTCTAGCTAGCTTGCTTCCTAGAATGAAGACGAATTTTGTGGTGTGATCCAAAGAGCGTAGCTCAAACCTTCAAAGTGTCAGGCAAGCAGCAGGACATGAGCACTTTAGGGTTTGGTTGGGTGTGGCAGTGATATCACAAAGGCTTTTTCAAGGACCTCAGCGTACTGGTGAAAGGTGTTAGGGAGGTGGTGACCTCAGAGAGAGATGCTGTCTTCAGCCAGGGAGGACAGGGGCTTACGACCAGGGAAACCTCAGAGACCCCTGTGGCTTTGCTTCAGCAAGTCTGCTTCTCGAGGTTTCTTTTTGAGGACTGAGAGAGTATTAGGGTTCACGTATTTAAGTGCGAGCAGGAGCCTCTTTCGAGTTTTCTCCTTTCCTTTTACTGATTTTACTTGAAAATTAGAAGGTAAGAGCGTCCAAGAGGTTTTGGAACCTGCTCAGTCTGATCCATCTGGTGCCAGCTGAATTCTCGGCATGGAAAACAGTAGTTTAAGGTGGCAGAATTTTATTCCCTCCCTGGAATTTTGTCCCGTAGAATCACTGGGGACACTAGGGTTTGTCCTTTTCGTTTTACCTTTTCCTCCATCCCTCCTTCCTTTCTCTTCATCTCTTATTTCTTTTGTCCTTTCTCTTGTTCCCCTCACACCACCAGGAGTGGGGTGTGTGTGTGTGTGTGTGTGTGTGTGTGTGTGTGTGTGTGTGTGTGTGTGTGGTGCTGATGGTTCTCTTCTCCTCCCCTTGTGGGGAGTTGATCCAAAACTGTGGGGTTGAAATAGTGCTTGGACCCCATTGACAGTAGATGCTGCCATTGTGTGACTTAGCATTAGTGTCTGGGATGACTTGGGTCAAGATCTCAACCTCCCTGCAACCCACTTCACTGCTGTCAGAATCCCTCCTGCACACCCTGTTAGAGCCGCCTCCCAGCCCAACCTGTGTCGGGGTGGAGAAGAGGGTTCTGATGACTTGAGCTGTGGTTTGGAGGTGGAATATCTGTGAAGGGCACTGAGCAGGAGGTAGCAGGAGCTCACCCTACAAGGAGGGGGGTTGGCTCTGGAGGTTTCTATAAAGGACAAGAAGACTCCATTTTGGGGTTCAGGAGGTGAATTCATCTCTCATTGATGGGCAGGTGCTGGGTGGAAATACTGCTGGTTCCAGGTTCCCTTAATTCCCCCTGATTCCTCGGGGCGTTTGAGTCTCTGACAGGTTCTCGTTCCCTTGCAGCAGGGGGACGTCACGGCCAAAAGTGATGCACCAGCTCCGCATCATCCGGCACTTGCGCCAGATTCCTGAGACACTGCAGGGGCTGTGCCTCTGAGGCCATCAGCAACTCCCGCTCCCTGCTGCAGGTACTGCTCTGGCTCACTGTAAATGGGGAGCTAGTGGAAGGGGAAATGGAGCCCCCTGGCACTCACTAAAAGGGAAAGTGATGGATTCTCCATCTCTTAATGTCATTTAATTTAGACTAGATACCTTTCTGGAATGTTTGTGCCCAAAAAGTAACTATTGTACTATACAGGAAGCCCATGATATGCAGGGGCTTAGATGAGATGCTCTAAAGGTCTCTTCTGGCCATAAAGTGTAATAATTTTGGAAACAGTGAGTGTAGCATTGGGAGCAGCCTCTGATGTTTTATTGTCTAGCCGGCTTGCTTCCTAGAATGAAGACCCATTGAGTGGGGTGATTCACACAGACTAGCTCAAACCTTCAAAGTGTCAGGCCAGCAGGAGGACATTAGCACTTCAGGGTTTGGTTCGGTGTGGCAGTGACACCACAAAGGCCTTTTGCAGGACGTCAGCTTATTGGTCAAATGTGTTAGGGAGGTGGTGACCTCAGAGAGAGATGCTGACATCAGAGAGAGATGCTGACATGAGGGCCAGGGAAACCTCAGAGACCCCTCTGGTTTTGCTTCAGCAAGTCTCCTCCTTGAGGTCTCTCTTTGAGGAAAGTAAGTGCCTCGGAGAGGTTTGTATCCTGTTCAGTCTGATCCACCTGGTGCCAGCTGAATTCTAAGCATGGAAAACACTAGTTCAAGGTGGCAGAATTTTATTCCCTCCCTGTGATTTTGTCCCGTAGAATCACTGGGGACATTAGTGTTTGTCCTTTTCATTTTACCTTTTCCTCCCTCCCTCCTTCCTTTCTCTTCATCTCTTACTTCTTTTGTCCTTTCTCCTGTTCCCCTCCCACCACCGGGAGTGGTTTGTGTGTCTGTGTGTGTTTGTGTGTTGCTGGGGGTGCTCTTCACCTCCCTTTGTGGGGAGTTCATCCAAACCTGTGTGGTTGAAATAGTGCTTGGACTCCACTGACACTAGATGCTGCCATCGTGTGGATTAGCATTGGTGTCTGGGATGACTTGGGGCAAGATCTCAACCTCCCCGGAACCCACTTCACTGCTGGCAGAATCCCTCCTGCCACCCCTGCTAGAGCCGCCTCCCTGGCCAACCTGGGTGGGGGTGGAGAAGAGGGTTCTGATAACTTGAGCTGTGGTTTGGTGGTGGAACATCTGTCAAGGGCACTGAGAGGGAGGTAGCAGCAGCTCACCCTTCAAGGAGGGGATTTGGCACTGGAGGTTACTAGAAAGGACAAGAAGACTCCATTCTGGGGTTCAGGAGGTGAATTCATCCCTCAGCGGTGGGCAGGTGCTGAGTGGAAATACTGCTGGTTCCCGGTGCCCTTAATTCCCCCTGATTCCTCGGGGCGTTTGAGTCTCTGACAGGTTCTCGTTCCCTTGCAGCAGGAGGACGTCACGGCCAAAGTGATGCACCCGCATCATCCGCCACTTGCGCCAGGTGCCTGAGACACTGCATGGGTTGTTCCTCTGAGTCTTTCAGCAACTCCCGCTCCCTGCTGCAGGTACTGCTCTGTCTCACTGTAAATGGGGAACTAGTGGAAGGGGAAATGGAGCCCCCTGGCACTCACTAAAAGGGAAAGTGGTGGGTTCTCCATCTCTTGATGTCATTGAATGAAGAGTAGATGCCTTTTTGGAATGTGTGTGCCCAAAAAGTAACTATTGTACTATACAGGAGACCTATGATATGCAGGGGCTTAGATGAGATGCTCTAAAGGTCTCTTGTGGCCATAAAGTCTACAAATTTTGGAAACACTGAGTGTAGTATTGGGAGCAGCCTGTGATGTTTTACTGTCTAGCCGGCTTGCTTCCTAGAATGAAGACGCATTGAGTGGGGTGATCCACAGAGAGTACCTGTGTCAAGGCTGTATCCCCACTTTGAAGTTTAGGGTACAAATGTAGGGGCCTGCATGAAAACTTCTAAGCTTAACCACCATCCCAAGGCTAATTTCCTCCCCTGGGTAGCCTTGAGAAACCTTTCACCAATTCCCTCGTGAATACAGATCCAACCCCCTTGGATCTTAAAACAAGGAGAAATTAACCATCCCCCCTCCTTCCTCCCACCAACTCCTGGTGAATCAAGATCCAAACTCCTTGGATCTTAAAACAAGGAAAAATCAATCAGGTTCTTATAAATAAGGCTTTTAATTAAAGAAAAAGGTAAAAATCATCTCTGTAAAATCAGTATGGAAATTAACCTTACAGGGTAATCAAACTTAAAGAGCTCAGAGGACTCCCCTCTAGTCTTAGGTTCAAAGTACAGCAAACAAAGATAAACACTCTAGTAAAAGGTACATTTACAAGTTGAGAAAAGAAAGGAAAACTAACACGCCCTGTTTGAAATAGGAGAGACTTGTTTAGAAAGATGTGGAGAACCTGGATTGATGTCTGGTCCCTCTCAGTCCCGAGGGCGAACACCCACACAAACAAAGAACACAAACAAAAGCCTTCCCCTCCCCAAGATTTGAAAGTATCTTGTCCCCTTATTGGTCCTTTAGGTCAGATGCCAGCCAGGTTACCTGAGCTTCTTAACCCTTTACAGGGAAAAGGATTTTGGAGTCTCTGGCCAGGAGGGATTTTATAGTACTGTACACAGGACAGCTGTTACCCTTCCCTTTATAGTTATGACAACCTCAAACCTTCAAAGTGTCAGGCCAGCAGCAGGACATTAGCACTTGAGGGTTTGGTTGGGTGTGGCAGTGACATCACAAAGGCCTTTTGCAGGATGTCAGCTTATTGGTCAAATGTGTTAGGGAGGTGGTGACCTCAGAGAGAGATGCTGACATCAGCCTGGCAGGACAGGAGCACAGGGCCAGGGAAACCTCAGAGACCCCTGTGGCTTTGCTTCAGCAAGTCTCCTTCTCGAGGTCTCTCTTTGAGGACTGAGAGAGTATTAGGGTTCACGTACGTGAGTGCGTGCAGGAGCCTCTTTCGAGTTTTCTCCTTTCCTTTTACTGATTTTACTAGAAAACAGACGTCCCTGTTTAGAAGGTAAGAGCCTCCAAGGCCTTGTCTACACTACGAGAGTAGTTCGATTTTACTTGCATCGAATTTTTGTAATCGATATTGCAAAGTCGAACGTGTGTGTCCACACTAAGGACAGTAATTCGACTTTGTGCGTCCACACTAACGGAGAAAGCGTCGACATTCGAAGCGGTGCACTGTGGTCAGCTATCCCACAGTTCCCGCAGTCCCCTCTGCCCATTGGAATTCTGGGTGTAGCCGGCAATGCCTTCTGGGTAACAAAATGAGTCGAGGGTGCTTTTGGGAAACTGTCGTCATCCGTCCATCACTCCCGCCCTCCCTCCCTGAAAGCGCCGGCGGGAAAACAGTTCGCGCACTTTTCCAGTCATTGACAGCGCGGACGCCACTGTACTCCGAGCATGGAGCCCGCTGCGACCATCGCTGCAGTTGTGGCCGCTCTCAACGTCTCGCAGCTTATCATAAAGGTTTCCCTGAGGCAGATGCAGAAAAGTCAGGCGAGGAGGCTACGGCACCGCGGTGATGTCCTGAAGTCTGAGAGTAGCACAGACCTGTCAGAAAGCAGGCGACCCAGCGCCGAGGACATCACAGTGGCAATGGGTCATGTTGATGCCGTGGAACGGCGATTCTGGGCACGGGAAACAAGCACTGAGTGGTGGGACCGCATAGTGCTGCAGGTCTGGGATGTATCCCAGTGGCTGCGAAACTTTCGCATGCGGAAGGGAACTTTCCTGGAACTTTGTGAGTTGCTGTCCCCTGCCCTGAAGCGCAGTGACACCCGGTTGCGAGCTGCACTGAGTGTACAGAAGCGAGTGGCCATAGCCCTCTGGAAGCTTGCAACGCCAGACAGCTACCGGTCAGTCGCGAACCAGTTTGGGGTGGGCAAATCTACCGTGGGGGTTGTTGTGATGCAAGTAGCGAAGGCAATCGTTGATGTACTGCTGCCAAAGGTAGTGACCCTGGGAAACGTGGAGGCGATCATAGATGGTTTCGCAGCGATGGGATTCCCAAACTGCGGTGGGGCCATAGATGGAACTCACATCCCTATCCTGGCACCGGACCACCAGGCCACCCAGTACATTAACCGAAAGGGCTACTTTTCCATGGTGCTGCAAGCACTGGTGGACCACAGGGGACGTTTTACCAACATCTACGTGGGATGGCCAGGCAAGGTTCATGACGCTCGTGTTTTCAGGAACTCTGGTCTGTTTAGACGGCTGCAACAAGGTATTTACTTCCCGGACCACAAAATAACTGTTGGGGATGTGGAGATGCCTATAGTCATCCTCGGGGACCCAGCCTACCCGCTAATGCCCTGGCTCATGAAGCCCTATACTGGCGCCCTGGACACTGAAAAAGAACTCTTCAACTACCGGCTGAGCAAGTGCAGAATGGTGGTGGAGTGTGCTTTTGGCCGTCTCAAGGGGAGATGGAGAAGCTTACTGACTCGCTGTGATCTCAGCGAAACCAATATCCCCATTGTTATAGCAGCTTGCTGTGTGCTCCACAATCTCTGTGAGAGCAAGGGGGAGACCTTTATGGCGGGGTGGGAGGTTGAGGAAAATAGCCTGGCTGGTGATTACTCACAGCCAGACAGCCGGGCGATTAGAAGAGACCAGCGGGAAGCGCTGTGCATCCGGGAGGCTTTGAAAGCAAAGTTCCTGAGTGAGCAGGGTAACCTGTGACTTTATAGTTTGTGTACTGAGAAGCTAAACCTGCCCCCATTTCTTTACCCAGGTAATGTTGACTATCCTATCCAGTTACATACCCCCTTCATCCCCCTTCCAACACACGTGTCGAAATAAAAATAGTTCTACTTTGTTAAAGCACACCGTTTTCTTTAATACTGTTTTCGCGGGAATTTTTTAAAACTGGGACGCAGACTGTGGTGCGGAGTGGGTGTAGTGTTGTGACGCGAATGCAGCTTCTAAACTCAAGGATTGACAGGCTCTGCTGCGGTGGGATGCTTGTTTCAACGGAGCCTGTCAACCCTCCTGACTGTGTGTATGGGGGGTCTATTTGACTTTGTGGCAGGGGGAGGACGGTTACAGATCCCATGCTGTGTGGCTCTGTGATCCTGCCTAAGGACCGGCGCTTAAGATCTGTAACTGCCCTCCCCCGCCACAAAGTCACAGAGCAACCCACCCCCCCCCCCAACATTACATCAAAACAACCTCCCAGACTAACCGGGGTAACTAGTCACTGCATCACTGCACTGTGTATGTGCCCTGCTGCTGTGCCTGCCCCCGACTATGTACCCTGCCAAAGGAGACTGTCCTGTCCAATTACCAACCCCCTTTCCCCTCCTCCTCCAAAAGAACATGATTGAAACAGTAGTTAACAGAAACAAATTTTTTATTATCAACTACACATGGCATTGGGAGGTGAAACTTGGACGTGGGCTTCTGTCAGGCGGGAAGGAAAGAACTTTTCAAATTTTGGGAAATGAGAGCCTTCTGCTACTAGAGCTCTCTGCAGGGGTGGAGTGAGAGTTAGCAGGGACTCTGCCGCCTCTCCTTCTTTGCACTTTGGGTGAGGTGGGTATGGGACTTGGTGGCGGGGGAGGGCGGTTAGAGATGGACTGCAGCGGGGCTCTGTCCTCCTGCCTCCGTTCCTGCAGAACATCCACAAGGCGCCAGAGCGTGTCCGTTTGCTCCCTCAGTAGTCCAAGCAGCGTTTGAGTCGCCTGCTGGTCTTCCTGCCGCCACCTCTCCTCCCGATCCATGTTGGCTTGGTGCATTCGGGTCAAGTTCTCCCGCCACTGGGTCTGCTGTGCTGCCTGGGCTTGGGAACAGGCCATAAGCTCAGAGAACATGTCCTCCCGTGTCCTCTTCTTCCTACGCCTAATCCGCGCTAGCCTCTGGGAGTGTGATTCCAGGCTAGGTTGTGAGACAGTCGCAGACGGGGCTGTGGAAATGGGAAAAAGGGAGTGAATTCCTAAGAAAGATAAATGTAGTTGTGAACAAAGAACATAGTCTTTCTCTGTGAACAAGACCATGCACAGCACCTTTCACATGCGCACTCAGCACAAGGTCGAATTCTCGGCCTTCGCATTCAGTGCCTGGGGTCTTGAACAGCACATTTGAGAAGCGAGGCAGCACAACGGAATTTCTGTTGCAGGCAGACATGGTAAGCCGTACACTTGTGGCAGTTTAAAACTTTTATATTACCACTGGCCTCATTTCACATTTAAATCAATGTCAGTCCCTGCTGCCAGCAATCCGGCAAGCGGGAACTCTGCCCCTGTCCCACCCCCTCGCGGCTGTCCCCGGGAACGATCCCTTTCGGCTGCCCCTCTCCCGCCTCCACCGCGTGGCTGCAAACCAGCGGTTACAGTTCTGTAAAGGAACGGGAAAGCAGTCCCAACACTAACATTCCCCTACCTAATTAAAAGCAGGTCACCATGGCCGACATCACCCTGATGAGGATCTCCGAGAGCGACAAAGAGAGAATGCTCCGGGAAAGCCTCCAAAGACCAGGGCCGTATGCCGCCCTGCTGTGCAGAGCAATGATCCCGGAGTACTTGATAATCTCGTGGCGCGGCAACGTGTCGTACTTCGGAGGACCCAATAAGGCCGCTCTCCCCAAGAACCTCATGCAACGGCTTTCAAGTTACCTCCAGGAGAGCTTCATCGAGATGTCCCAGGAGGATTACTGCTCTATCCCCGGACACATAGACCGCATTTTACTGTAGCTGCAGTAGCAGGGAATAAACAGTAGAGCAGCTTGTGCAGGACAATCACTGAAAACCGGACATTGCTAGATTTCTTTTCAAAACTTGCACTGCCCCTTACTAAACCGTTAAGCGCCTAGGGCACACTAATCATGAACAACCCATTCTTTTAATTGTTAATATTCCTGTTTTGTTAAAAATAAATGTTTAGATGTTTACAACACTTACTGGCTGATCCTTCACCAGATTCTGTGTCCGGGGTAACGGCTGGGGACGCTTCGTAGGGGATCTCTGTAAGGGTGATGAAGAGATCCTGGCTGTCGGGGAAATCAGCGTTGTGAGAGCTGCCGACTGCCTCGCCCTCCTCATCTCCTTCCTCATCTTCCCCGTCCCCTAACATGTCCGAGGAACCGGCCATGGACAGTATCCCATCCTCAGAGTCCACGGTCACTGGTGGGGTAGTGGTGGCGGCCGCACCGAGGATGGAATGCAGTGCCTCGTAGAAACGGGATGTCTGGGGATGGGATCCGGAGCGTCCGTTTGCCTCTTTGGTCTTCTGGTAGCCTTGTCTCAGCTCCTTGATTTTCACGCGGCACTGTGTTGCATCCCGGCTGTATCCTCTCTCTGCCATGTCTTTAGAGATCTTCTCGTAGATCTTTGCATTCCTTCTTTTGGATCGCAGCTCGGAAAGCACGGACTCATCGCCCCACACAGCGATGAGATCCAAGACTTCACGATCAGTCCATGCTGGGGCTCTCTTTCTATTCACAGACTGCACGACCATCACTGCTGGAGAGCTCTGCATCGTTGCCAGTGCTGCTGTGCTCGCCACGATGTCCAGACAGGAAATGAGATTCAAACTGGCCAGACAGGAAAAGGAATTCAAATTCAAATTTTCCCGGGGCTTTTCCTGTGTGGCTGGTCAGAGCATCCGAGCTCGCACTGCTGTCCAGAGCGTCAACAGAGTGGTGCACTGTGGGATAGCTCCCGGAGCTATTAGCGTCGATTTCCATCCACACCTAGCCTAATTCGACATGGCCATGTCGAATTTAGCGCTACTCCCCTCGTCGGGGAGGAGTACAGAAGTCGAATTAAAGAGACCTCTATGTCGAACTAAATAGCATCGCAGTGTGGACGGGTGCAGGGTTAATTCGATGTAACGGCGCTAACTTCGACATAAACGCCTAGTGTAGACCAGGCCCAAGAGGTTTTGGCAGCTGCTCAGTCTGATCCACGTGGTGCCAGCTGAATTCTAGGCATGGAAAACAGTAGTTTAAGATGGCAGAATTTTATTCCATCCCTTGGATTTTGTGCCGTAGAATCACTGGGGACATTAGGGTTTGTCCTTTTTGTTTTACCTTTTCCTCCATCCCTCCTTCCTTTCTCTTCATCTCTTACTTCTTTTGTCCTTTCTCCTGTTCCTCGAAAACTGTGGGGTTGAAATAGTGTTTGGACTCCACTAACACTAGATGCTGCCATCCTGTGGCTTAGCATTAGTGTCTGGGATGACTTGGGGCAAGATCTCAACTTCCCCGCAACCCACTTCACTGCTGCCAGAATCCCTCCTGCCCCCCCTGCTAGAGCCGCCTCCCTGGCCAACCTGGGTGGGGGTGGAGAACAGTGTTTTTTTCATACATTCATAGATTATCGGACTGGAAGGGACCTCGAGAGGTCATCGAGTCCAGTCCCCTGCCCGCGTGGCAGGACCAAATACCATCTAGACCATCCCTGATAGACATTTATCTAACCTACTCTTAAATATCTGAAGAGATGGAGATTCCACAACCTCCCTCGGCAATTTATTCCAGTGTTTAACCACCCTGACAGTTAGGAACTTTTTCCTAATGTCCAACCTAGACCTCCCTTGCTGCACTTTAAACCCATTGCTTCTGGTTCTATCCTTAGAGGCTAAGGTGAACAAGTTTTCTCCCTCCTCCTTATGACACCCTTTTAAATACCTGAAAACTGCTATCATGTCTCCTCTCAGTCTTCTCTTTTCCAAACTAAACAAAGCCAATTCTTTCAGCCTTCCTTCATAGGTCATGTTCTCAAGACCTTTAATCATTCTTGTTGCTCTTCTCTGGACCCTTTCCAATTTCTCCACATCTTTTTAAAAATGCGGTGCCCAGAACTGGACACAATACTCCAGCTGAGGCCTAACCAGAGCAGAGTAGAGCGGAAGAATGACTTCTCGTGTCTTGCTCACAACACACCTGTTAATACATCCCAGAATCAGGTTTGCTTTTTTTGCAACAGCATCACACTGTTGACTCATATTTAGCTTGTGGTCCACTATAACCCCTAGATCCCTTTCTGCCGTACTCCTTCCTAGACAGTCTCTTCCCATTCTGTATGTGTGAAACTGATTGTTCCTTCCTAAGTGGAGCACTTTGCATTTGTCTTTGTTAAACTTCATCCTGTTTAACTCAGACCATTTCTCCAATTTGTCCAGATCATTTTGAATTATGACCCTGTCCTCCAAAGCAGTTGCAATCCCTCCCAGTTTGGTATCATCCGCAAACTTAATAAGCGTACTTTCTATGCCAATATCTAAGTCGTTGATGAAGATATTGAACAGCGCCGGTCCCAAAACAGACCCCTGCGATACCCCACTCGTTATGGCTTTCCAGCAGGATTGGGAACTATTAATAACAACTCTCTGAGTACGGTTATCCAGCCAGTTATGCACCCACCTTATAGTAGCCCCATCTAAATTGTATTTGCCTAGTTTATCAATAAGAATATCATGCGAGACCGTATCAAATGCCTTACTAAAGTCTAGGTATACCACATCCACAGCCTCACCCTTGTCCACAAGGCTCGTTATCCTATCAAAGAAAGCTATCAGATTGGTTTGACATGATTTGTTCTTCACAAATCCATGCTGGCTGTTCCCTATCACCTTACCACCTTCCAAGTGTTTGCAGATGATTTCCTTAATTACTTGCTCCATTATCTTCCCTGGCACAGAAGTTAAACTCACTGGGGTCTGTAGTTTCCTGAGTTGTTTTTATTTCCCTTTTTATAGATGGGCACTATATTTGCCCTTTTCCAGTCTTCTGGAATCTCTCCCGTCTCCCATGATTTTCCAAAGATAATAGCTAGAGGCTCAGATACCTCCTCTATTAGCTCCTTGAGTATTCTAGGATGCATTTCATCAGGCCCGGGTGACTTGCAGGCATCTAACTTTTCTAAGTGATTTTTAACTTGTTCTTTTTTTATTTTATCTGCTAAACCCTACCCCCTTCCCGTTAGCATTCACTATGTTAGGCATTCCTTCAGACTTCTCGGTGAAGACCGAAACAAAGAAGTCATTAAGCATCTCCGCCATTTCCAAGTTTCCTGTTACTGTTTCTCCCTCTTCACTAAGCAGTGGGCCTACCCTGTCTTTGGTCTGCCTCTTGCTTCTAATGTATTGATAAAAAGTCTTCTTGTTTCCCTTTATTCCCGTAGCTAGTTTGAGCTCATTTTGTGCCTTTGCCTTTCTAATCTTGCCCCTGCATTCCTGTGTTGTTTGCCTATATTCATCCTTTGTAATCTGTCCCAGTTTCCATTTTTTATATGACTCCTTTTTATTTTTTAGATCATGCAAGATCTCATGGTTAAGCCAAGGTGGTCTTTTGCCACATTTTCTATCTTTCCTAACCAGCGGAATAGCTTGCTTTTGGGCCCTTAATAGTGTCCCTTTGAAAAACTGCCAACTCTCCTCAGTTGTTTTTCCCCTCAGTCTTGATTCCCATGGGACCTTACCTATCAGCTCTCTGAGCTTACCAAAATCTGCCTTCCTGAAATCCATTGTCTCTATTTTGCTGTTCTCCCTTCTACCCTTCCTTAGAATTGCAAACTCTATGATTTCATGATCACTTTCACCCAGGCTGCCTTCTACTTTCAAATTCTCAACGAGTTCCTCCCTATTTGTTAAAATCAAGTCTAGAACAGCTTCCCCCCTAGTAGCTTTTTCAACCTTCTGAAATAAAAAGTTGTCTCCAATGCAGTCCAGGAATTTGTTGGATAGTCTGTGCCCCGCTGTGTTATTTTCCCAACATATAGCCGGATAGTTGAAGTCCCCCATCACCACCAAATCTTGGGCTTTGGATGATTTTGTTAGTTGCTTAAAAAAAGCCTCATCCACCTCTTCCACCTGGTTAGGTGGCCTGTAGTAGACTCCTAGCATGACATCTCCCTTGTTTTTTACCCCTTTTAGCCTAACCCAGAGACTCTCAACACTTCCGTCTCCTATGTGCATCTCTACCTCAGTCCAAGTGTGTACATTTTTAATATACAAGGCAACACCTCCTCCCTTTTTCCCCTGTCTATCCTTCCTGAGCAAGCTGTACCCATCCACACCAACATTCCAATCATGTGTATTATCCCACCAAGTTTCAGTAATGCCAACAATGTCATAGTTGTATTTATTTATTAGCACTTCCAGTTCTTCCTGCTTATTCCCCATACTTCTCGCATTTCTATATAGACATCTAAGATACTGGTTTGATCTTTCCTCCCAGTTTTGTCCGGACCCTCCTTTCCCTCTGACAATATAGCCCACACTCCCTCTCGTTTTTGACCCATCTCCCCGGTCTCCATGTTCCCCACTTACCTGTGGGCTTTGCTCACCTGTCCCCGTCGAACCTAGTTTAAAGCCCTCCTCACTAGGTTAGCCAGTCTGTGTCCAAAGGTACTAATAACTTGAGCTGTGGTTTGGAGGTGGAACAGCTGTCAAGGGCACTGAGGGGGAGATAGCAGGAGCTCATCCTTCAAGGAGGGGGGTTGTCACTGGAGGTTACTAGAAAGGACAAGAAGACTCCATTCTGGGGTTCAGGAGGTGAATTTATCCCTCAGTGGTGGGCAGGTGATGGGTGGAAGTAGTGCTGGTTCCAGGTGCGCTTAATTCCCGCTGATTCCTCGGGGCGTTTGAGTCTCTGACAGGTTCTCGTTCCCTTGCAGCAGGAGGACGTCACGGCCAAAAGTGATGCACCAGCTCTGCATCATCCGGCACTTGCGCCAGATTCCTGAGACACTGCAGGGGCTGTGCCTCTGAGGCCATCAGCAACTCCCGCTCCCTGCTGCAGGTACTGCTCTGGCTCACTGTAAATGGGGAGCTAGTGGAAGGGGAAATGGAGCCCCCTGGCACTCACTAAAAGGGAAAGTGGTGGATTCTCCATCTCTTGATGTCATTGAAGGAAGACTAGATGCCTTTCTGCAATGTGTGTGCCCAAAAAGTAACTATTGTACTATACAGCAAGCCTATGGTATGCAAGGGGTTAGATGAGATGCTCTAAAGGTCTCTTCTGGCCATAAAGTCCCCTAATTTTGGAAACATTGAGTGTAGCATTGGGAGCAGCCTGTGATGTTTTACTGTCTAGCCGGCTTGCTTCCTAGAATGAACAGGCATTGAGTGGGGTGATCCACAGAGAGTAGCTGAAACCTTCAAAGTGTCAGGCCAGCAGCAGGACACTAGCACTTAAGGGTTTGATTGGTGGCAGTGATATCACAAAGGTCTTTTGCAGGACCTCAGCATATTGGTCAAAGGTGTTAGGGAGGTGGTAACCTCAGAGAGAGATGCTGCCATCAGCGAGGCAGGACAGGGGCGCATGGCCAGGGAAACCTCAGAGACCCCTGTGGCTTTGCTTCAGCAAGTCTCCTTCTCGAGGTTTCTCTTGAGGACTGAGAGAGTATTAGGATTCACGTATTTGAGTGAGAGCAGGAGCCTCTTTCGAGTTGTCTCCTTTCCTTTTACTGATTTTACTAGAAAACAGACATCCCTGTTTAGAAAGTAAGAGCCTCCAAGAGGTTTTGGAACCTGCTCAGTCTGATCCATCTGGTGCCAGCTGAATTCTAGGCATGGAAAACACTAGTTCAAGGTGGCAGAATTTTAATCCCTCCCTGTAATTTTGTCTGGTAGAATCACTGGGGACATTAGGGTTTGTCCTTTTCGTTTTACCTTTTCCTCCATCCCTCCTTCCTTTCTCTTCATCTCTTACTTCTTTTGTCCTTTCTCTTGTTCCCCTCCCACCACCAGGAGTGGTATATGTGTGTGTGTGTGTGTGTGTGTGTGTGTTGCTGGGGGTGCTCTTCACCTCCCCTTGTTGGGAGTTGATCCAAAACTGTATGGTTGAAATAGTGCTTGGACTCCACTGACACTAGATGCTGCCATCGTGTGGTTTAGCATTAGTGTCTGGGATGACTTGGGGCAAGATCTCAACCTCCCCGCAACCCACTTCATTGCTGCCAGAATCCCACCTGCCCCCCCTGCTAGAGCCGCCTCCCTGGCCAACCTGGGTGGGGGTGGAGAAGAGGGTTCTGATAACTTGAGCTGTGGTTTGGAGGTGGAACAGCTGTCAAGGGCACTGAGGGGGAGGTAGCAGGAGCTCACCCTACAAGGACGGGGGTTGGCACTGGAGATTCCTAGAAAGGAGAAGACGACTCCATTCTGGGGTTCAGGAGGTGAATTCATCCCTCAGTGGTGGGCAGGTGCTGGGTGTAAATACTGCTGGTTCCAGGTGTCCTTAATTGCCCCTGATTCCTCGGGGCATTTGAGTCTCTGACAGGTTCTCGTTCCCTTGCAGGAGGAGGACGTCACGGCCAAAGGGATGCACCAGCTCCGCATCATCCGGCACTTACACCATGTGCCTGAGACACTGCAGGGGCTGTTCCTCTGAGGCCTTAGCAACTCCCTCTCCCTGCTGCAGGTACTGCTCTGGCTCACTGTAAATGGGGAGCTAGTGGAAGGGGAAATGGAGCCCCCTGGCACATACTAAAAGGGAAAGTGGTGGATTCTCCAACTCTTGATGTCATTGATTGAAGACTAGATGCCTTTCTGGAATGTGTGTGCCCAAAAAGTAACTATTGTACTATACTGGAAGCCTATGATATGGAGGGGGTTAGATGAGATGCTGTAAAGGTCTCTTCTGGCCAGAAAGTCTCCTACTTTTGGAAACACTGAGTGTAGTATTGGGAGCAGCCTCTGATGTTTTACTGTCTAGCTAGCTTGCTTCCTAGAATGAAGACGAATTTTGTGGTGTGATCCACAGAGCGTAGCTCAAACCTTCAAAGTGTCAGGCCAGCAGCAGGACATGAGCACTTTAGGGTTTGGTTGGGTGTGGCAGTGATATCACAAAGGCTTTTTCAAGGACCTCAGCGTACTGGTCAAAGGTGTTAGGGAGGTGGTGACCTCAGAGAGAGATGCTGTCTTCAGCCAGGGAGGACAGGGGCTTACGACCAGGGAAACCTCAGAGACCCCAGTGGCTTTGCTTCAGCAAGTCTCCTTCTCGAGGTTTCTTTTTGAGGACTGAGAGAGTGTTAGGGTTGACGTATGTGAGTGCGAGCAGGAGCCTCTTTCGAGTTTTCTCCTTTCCTTTTACTGATTTTACTTGAAAATTAGAAGGTAAGAGCTGTCGGAGAAAAACTGAGTTCTCACTATTTTGTTTTAGGTACAGCAAGTCAGATGCTTTATTAACTCTCACATGTGCAGAGGGAGAGAGCAAAGCAGGTCTCTCCCTGGTAACTAATTACAGCAAGCATTTATACCTTTCATTACAGAAATAATGAGGGACAGCTGCATTTTGTTTATACATAGGCCATCTTGATATCTCATTTCCTTACTTGTTTTGACTCTTGCCTACATACAATTAGTTTCTATACCTTATCTACACAAGGTCTTCTACACCTTATCTATACTGAGGTCACAATGACTTCTTACACAGCTCTTTCTCACCCGTCTCACACAATCCTCACACAATCCTCGCTTCTACAAATCTCACGTTATCAGGGTTATCAGGGTCACAGCTAGCTTGACTCTTGCTAACAAAGACTGTCTCTTGCTAACGAAGCCTGACTCTTGCTAACAACCATCATGCATTGCAGTTCCCTTCTACGAAGCCTGACTCTTGCTAACAACCATCATGCATTGCAGTTCCCTTCTGTCAGTTCTTTTCTCTGCTTCCACAACCCCCCCTTTTGTACTTCTAGTACAACAAACATTCTCAAATCTCTATTTGCATCAAGTCCTGGACTTCAGATTCTAAATTAGATGCTTCAACCTTAGGGGTTTTGATTGGATGCAATGATAATGCATGATTAGCATGAACATGAAAGGTATTACTATTATTACATCTTTTACAACAACAATAACATAATCCTAAGCTAACTAATAACAATACAAGCAATAACATTCCCATAGCAATACTATAATGGGGTTGTTGTACAGCCTTTGTCATAAAGCACAATACATCATATTTAGTACATAAGGTAGATACTCTATAAGCAGTGTGAAAGGCATACTTTTCTACTTGATATACATTTTGAAGCATGTGAATTTGCCCTTGTACCTCAGAGATTTTCTGAATCTCAGGTAACAATGAAAGCAAATTTTGAAATCTATCAGATAGTAAGCTAGTCCAATTAAAGGGTATCTGGAACCTAAGGGCTACTTGAAAAACTCTATCTGCAGGCCAGTAAATGATATGATTGCCTGCAGTGGTAGTGAGATTAAAATGTATGTCTTGTGATATGGTGTCATTAACATACACACAGCTATCATTAGCTTGGAAGAGTAAGTGTCCTGTCAGGGTAGTTCCTTGTCCCCTACCCTCCCAGCAAACGTAGTCATAGAGAGTGACAACTTCTCCTGGCTTCAGTTTACGTGTACACTGAAGCTGTGGGGGTTCTAATGGCCAGAATGTCCACAGGTTACCTAACCCCATCCAAATGTCAAGTGTAATCCTAGGAGCACTAACTAAGAATCGATTGGGCATACCAGGTAGTCTAATTTCCCAGATGTCTCGATGAATTACCCAATCCCATATGCATCCTCCCCATGGACCCGGCAGGATACGGTATGTGGGAGCCCACACCCCCTGTACCGGTCCATATGCTTGGAAGGAGCACTGAGAACGTCCACACTTCCACCCAGAAAGTTTCCAAGTATGTCTCCATGGCCACAGGTCAGATGGTACTCCTGACGTGTCTGTAAGGGCAGTGGGCCAAGCCTGGTGCTCTAGATCATTCCGAATGGCCATTAGCTGGTCATTCAAGAAATCCTGAATCTCTGAGCATGCTAGATCCCACTGCAATGCCTTCCCAGCCTCAGTGATATTCAATACCATCTCTGTCAGTAACTTCTGGGTCATAGAACTAAGGGCGGAGATAACATGTAACTCACCAACTCCAGCCTGTACCTGGGTTAGTTGTGCTCCAGAAACAAGGCCTATGGCCTTCTCTAGTTGGCCCAATTTCTCATCATGTTCCTGATTCTTAAAAATATTCCAAACTGCTGCTGCACTATTGGCCCCATCCCACAGGGATCCGGTCAAGTCTCTTCTCTTTCTAGAAGAAATAACCCAAGCCCTCTGTTGTGCTAATCTAATGGCAGCCCCTTGTGAACAGTTCGGGTATGTAGAGGTAATCTGGAAACTGGATAAGGGCAATGAAAATTTAACAGTTCCCAGTGTGGTGTTAATCACAGTCCATCGATATCCTACTACATCTCTCTTTGGTGTAGTACTATACCACATCTGTTGGTCAAATACCTTTATGTATTTCCGGGAGGCATTAACATTAATGGTATAAGATGGAGTGTATTGCAGTAAGGTACAAGTCACATTATCAGTCACTGGAATCATTTCTATGCAGGTAAAATTTCCAGTGGCAGAACAAACTCTTTGAGTGCTTGTTCGATTGTTCACTAATTGGGTGATCAAATAACAATAAGGGCCTCTTTCATTTAACACAGTACAAATTCCAGGAACAATCATCATATCTATTTCACTATAGAACCCATCAATTGCAGTTATTAATTCTTGGGGTTCACTAGTAGTGATATCATGTACTTTTATCTCTACAGATCCATTTGTTTTCCATTCAATTGTTTGCTCATATACATTATCTTGAACTTTAAAGAATAATTTCTCTGAGCAAAATTTCAGTAAATCACTGAGATGTGAAAGTCTTGGCCAATGAGTTTCATTGGAATGTGTAGTACTGTTTGTACCTGGATAAGTTACAGTGGTGGTGGCAAGGGTCAAGGGACTAGTGGTGGTGGGTGTAGTCTTTGTAGTGGCAAGGCGTTTTTGATATTCATCATCTGAAAGCCAATTAGGGAGGGCAGTGCATCCTGAAGGTACCTGTCCATAAGCACAAAGCCCTGATCCTGGAAAGAATCCACCCCACCACTGGACCCCACATTCCCAGGAACGTTCCCCACAGTTCCCTCCTTGCCAATAAACAATACTTCGTTTCTTCCACCAGGGCCAGTTCTTAATGTCTTTTGTAGTTAGAAAGTTCTGGACTTTGGTGGTTTCAGCAGAGCGAGTGTTTCTTCTTTTCTTCTTTAAAAACAGTTGTGATTCACCACAGTGCAGGGGAGAGGTTACTAGCACTTCACCCTGTACTGGTGTGGTTCCTGTAAAAGAATTCAAAGGCACAGTAGATCTGTCAGTGGACAAGGGAGAGGTTACTAGCACTTCACCTTGTCCTCTTTCCCTGCTGTCCAGGAGGCACAGCAGAGCTAGCAGGAGAAACAGGCTGATCAGCTGCTGGAGAATCCTCTCCAGGCGGAGGGGTCTTTTTGCAGTGTGAAGCATGGGTCCAGGTGGGCAGTCCTTGGCACTTCACAGCAGTGTTGGTAGTTAGCAGGACTTGGAAAGGACCTTTCCAGCGTGGAGCCAGGGCAGTCTTTCGCTGATGGACCTTTATGTAGACCCAGTCTCCTGGTTCCAGCGAGTGGCAGGGCTGCACAGGATCCTTGGGTAGTGCTTCTTTCACCTGTGTATAGAAAGACTTAACACATTTCATTAGTGTCTGACAATACTTAAGCATTGTGTCATCCATTAAATGAATGTCCATCTGAGCTAGGGTCAGTGGGGGCGCAGTTGGTAGTCTCATCGCGCGCCCTGTCAGAATCTCATGAGGGCTGAGTCCAGTCTTTCGATTGGGAGTGGCCCTCATACTCATTAGTGCCAGAGGAAGGGCATCTGGCCACTTCAAGTTTGTTTCAGCACAAATCTTGGCCAGTTTATTTTTCAGAATTCCATTCTGGCGTTCCACTGTCCCAGCAGACTGCGGATGGTGGGGACAGTGAAGGTTGTGTTGAGTCTGCAAAGCTGCACATAACTCCTTTACAATCTGTCCAGTAAAATGAGTTCCACGGTCACTGTTGATACTCACAGGGATGCCAAATCGTGGTACAAAATCTTTAAGCAGAAGTTTCACAACAGTCCTGGCATCTGCTTTCCTGCAGGGAAAAGCTTCAACCCAATTTGAAAATACATCCACCAAAACCAATACATATTCATAGCCACAACATTTAGACAGTTGAATAAAATCAATCTGAATATTTACAAAAGGTCCCCAAGGGGGAGGGTGAGCTGCCTGCCTAACTTTAACAGCTTTACCAATGTTATGCTGCTGACAAATCACACATTGTTGACAGTAGTGATGTGCAATGACTGGGAACCCGAATGCACACCAATCTCGGTTAACTGCAGCAACCATCCCCCCTTTGCTCACGTGAGCCATTCTGTGGTATACACGAGCAAGATAGGGCATTAGCATCTTCGGTGCAACCAGGCGACCAGCTGGGGCACGCCAAAGATGATCAGGGTGTAGAATACAGCCATTAGCACTCCAAAAACGTTTCTCAGCTGCCGGTGCAGCTTCCTGGATCTTGGCCAGATCCTCAAGGGAGGCTAGTGGAGGCTGCTCAATCAAAGCACAAGTATATTCAGCCTGAGGTGCAGAAAGGGCCGCGGCTTTGGCTGCAGAGTCTGCCAAAGCATTTCCACGGGTAACTTCATCATGAGGGGTCTGGTGAGCTGTACATTTCACGACAGCTATAGCTTTGGGCAATAAAAGAGCATCTAAAAGAGCAGAGACATACAGACTGTTCTTAATAGGAGAACCAGTGGATGTAAGAAAACCTCTATACTTCCAGAGCAACCCATAATCATGTACCACTCCAAAAGCATAACGAGAGTCTGTATAGATTGTGACTGCTTGATCCTGTGCTAGAATGCAGGCTCGAGTTAAAGCCGCAAGTTCGGCCACTTGAGCAGAAAACACAGAAGGAAGGAAAGCACTTTCAATAACAGCATGTGCAGAGCACACAGCATAACCAGCAACCAATTTGCCCTTAGAATCTCGCAAGCACGAACCATCTACAAAGTAAATAAGATCAGGATTTTGCAAAGGCACATCTAGTAAATCATCTCTTGGACGAGAGAGAACCGATGTCACAGACACACAGTCATGTGGGTCTCCGTCTTCGGGCCCAGGCAACAAGGAGGCAGGATTTAGAACAGGGCAACGAGCCAAAGTGATATGAGATGAAGACAACAAGACAAGCTCATATTTTGTAAGACGAGACGTGGATAGATGCTGTGTCTTAGATTTTAACAAGAGAGCAGCCACAGCATGAGGGACAGCAACAATCAAAGGAGATCCTAAGACAATAGATTCAGATACCTGAACAGCAAGAGCTGCTGCAGCTACAGCACGCAGGCAAGGGGGAAATCCAGCTGCCACAGCGTCTAGGGCAGTACTGTAATAAGCAATGGGACGGTGTTTGTCTCCGTGCTTTTGCGTTAATACAGCCAAAGCAAACCCATTACGCTCATGACAGAAAAGAGTGAATGGTTTAGCATAATCAGGAAGTCCCAGGGCTGGTGCACTGGACAGACTTTGCTTGATAGCAACAAAAGCTTGTTCAGCCTCTGGAGACCAAGGAAGAGGCTCAGGGGTACCTGACTTAGTCAGATCCTGTAAGGGTTTAATCATTGTTGCATAGCCTAAAATCCATTGTCTACAGTACCCAGTCATGCCAAGAAAAGTACGCATTTGAGAAATAGTTCCAGGCCTCTTAAAGGAACCTGGAGTGCATGTGCCACACTTCTAGTAAGATAACGGGTACTTTCCTCAGAGGGATTAGAATCAGGGGAGTTACTGGGAGGCTCAGAATCACCTCTTTGTGGTGAAGAGGAGGCTTCTCTCCCAGGGGAAGAGAGAACAATGTGTGCAGCTGATACATGCGGTGGTGAAACTGGCACTGCCGGGTGAGATTCGTTAGCAGACCCAGGCTGTGCAGGGGGAGGAGGCAGCTCAGGCTGCTGCTGCTGCTGAATGTTACTGAAGAAATCTAAAATATCCTCAGCAGTTTCCTCCTCACTGTCAGATCTAACTAATTGGGGATAAAGGGGAGCAGAAGGAATTGCTTGAACGGGATTAGGATACACAGGAGCAGAAGGAATCGCTCTAGGGGGTAAACAGCTGGATGCCTTGCATTTAAGCTGTAAATGTTGTACTTGGGCTTTTAACTTTTCCTGGGAGTCCTTTAGACTCCGCACTCGAGACTCGTGGAGTCTCTTTGTTGCTTCCTCCCACCAACAGACAAATTGCTCCCACTGTGTATCAGAGGCTTTTGGTGAAGCCAGAGTTTCTTTAAGGTATTTAAGTTTGTCTAAATCAAAGGTACCTTCTAGTGGACATTGTTTAGATGGATTAGCACGCGTGTAAAGATTCCAACTATTTAAATACCTGCAGGTTTTCGGGCCATAATGTACGTACATGAAATAAGCTGGGGTACCCTTAGGGGGTGAGAGGGAAGACTTAGACTGTCCCCCACCCATTTTCCAATCACACACTCAAAGGGGAAGGATGCCCTGTCCGCGCTAGCGGCTCATAAACTAAGGATTCTCCCTACAGGGTATTCACACAGGAGTGACTAACGAGGATAGCCATGACCCCCTACACCTCCCTTCAGCAAAGAGCGTCGGCTAATCTCAGAGAGAAAGCGCCGCTTACTCTGTTGCATCCAGTGAGATGGTCAGACTGTCTGTGGCTCACACGGAGAGGAAAAGGGGAGGGAAGATGGGTGCACACACTCCTAGACCCAGGTAGCCTCCTCGCCGGACGATGCCAGGCCGAGTCAACCTACATGGGTCGGATCTCCTAAAAGATCCTCTAGTTACCGGGCTTGCGTTAGAGTAGTTCTGGTCACGAGCCAAAAGACTTCGCAGAGTACTCTGGGCGTCTTCCGGTAACACTCAATTCACACTGTGTACACACACACACACACACACACAGACTACACACACCAACATACCAAGGCCTTATACCAGGTACTACTCCTGAGTACCTCCAGGTACTATTCCCAAGTACCTCGATGCATCACTTGAGGCGGTAAAAACCCCTCTTGAGGCAGTAACAACTCCTCAATACAGGTGCAAACCCTATGCACCTAGCATATGCTTACAGGGGGCGGCAAACAATTCCCCTATTACGCCGCTCAGCATCTGACCTTGCTGCACAGTCAATAAGTTCGGATGGCGTGAGCCCAACAGGGGCAGACGGCCCCACGGACAGTCCTCCTCCGACACCCCAATAGAGATTTCAAAAGGTCTCTTACCTCTATTGTGGCGCCATGGGGTTCGAAGGGGAACGATCCGTAGCAGCTGCCGTTGCCTCAGTGGGCGTTGCCATCCCGGACGAGCCCCCAAATTGTCGGAGAAAAACTGAGTTCTCACTATTTTGTTTTAGGTACAGCAAGTCAGATGCTTTATTAACTCTCACATGTGCAGAGGGAGAGAGCAAAGCAGGTCTCTCCCTGGTAACTAATTACAGCAAGCATTTATACCTTTCATTACAGAAATAATGAGGGACAGCTGCATTTTGTTTATACATAGGCCATCTTGATATCTCATTTCCTTACTTGTTTTGACTCTTGCCTACATACAATTAGTTTCTATACCTTATCTACACAAGGTCTTCTACACCTTATCTATACTGAGGTCACAATGACTTCTTACACAGCTCTTTCTCACCCGTCTCACACAATCCTCACACAATCCTCGCTTCTACAAATCTCGCGTTATCAGGGTTATCAGGGTCACAGCTAGCTTGACTCTTGCTAACAAAGACTGTCTCTTGCTAACGAAGCCTGACTCTTGCTAACAACCATCATGCATTGCAGTTCCCTTCTACGAAGCCTGACTCTTGCTAACAACCATCATGCATTGCAGTTCCCTTCTGTCAGTTCTTTTCTCTGCTTCCACAGAGCCTCCAAGAGGTTTTGGAACCTGCTCAGTCTGATCCATCTGGTGCCAGCTGAATTCTCGGCATGGAAAACAGTAGTTTAAGGTGGCAGAATTTTATTCCCTCCCTGGAATTTTGTCCCATGGAATCACTGGGGACACTAGGGTTTGTCCTTTTCGTTTTACCTTTTCCTCCATCCCTCCTTCCTTTCTCTTCATCTCTTACTTCTTTTGTCCTTTCTCTTGTTCCCCTCCCACCTCCAGGAGTGGTGTGTGTGTTGCTGGGGGTGCTCTTCACCTCCCCTTGTGGGAAGTTGATCCAAAACTGTCGGGTTCAAATAGTGCTTGGACTCCACTGACACTAGATGCTGCCATCCTGTGGCTTAGCATTAGTGTCTGGGACAACTTGGGGCAAGATCTCAACTTCCCCGCAACCCACTTCACTGCTGGCAGAATCCCTCCTGCCCCCCCTGCTAGGGCCGCCTCCCTGCGCAACCTGGGTTGGGGTGGAGAAGAGGGTTCTGATAACTTGAGCTGTGGTTTGGAGGTAGAACAGCTGTCAAGGGTACTGAGGGGGAGGTAGCAGGAGCTCACCCTACAAGGTGGTGGGTTGGCACGGGAGGTTACTAGAAAGGACAAGAAGACTCCATTCTGGGGTTCAGGAGGTGAATTCATCCCTCAGTGGTGGGCAGGTAGTCAGTTTAAATACTGCTGGTTCCAGGTGCCCTTAATTCCCCCTGATTCCTCGGGGCGTTTGAGTCTCTGACAGGTTCTCGTTCCCTTGCAGGAGGAGGACGTCACGGCCAAAGTGATGCACCCGCATCATCCGCCACTTGCGCCAGGTGCCTGAGACACTGCAGGGGCTGCGCCTCTGAGGCCTTCAGCAACTCCCGCTCCCTGCTGCAGGTACTGCTCTGTCTCACTGTAAATGGGGTGCTAGTGGAAGGGGAAATGGAGCCCCCTGGCACTCACTAAAAGGGAAAGTGGTGGATTCTCCATCTCTTGATGTCATTGAATGAAGACTAGATGCCTTTCTGGAATGTGTGTGCCCAAAAAGTAACTATTGTACTATACAGGAGGCCTATGATATGCAGGTGCTTAGATGAGATGCTCTAAAGGTCTCTTGTGGCCATAAAGTCTACAAATTTTGGAAACACTGAGTGTAGTATTGGGAGCAGCCTGTGATGTTTTACTGTCTAGCCGGCTTGCTTCCTAGAATGAAGACGCATTGAGTGGGGTGATCCACAGAGAGTACCTGTGTCAAGGCTGTATCCCCACTTTGAAGTTTAGGGTACAAATGTAGGGGCCTGCATGAAAACTTCTAAGCTTAACCACCATCCCAAGGCTAATTTCCTCCCCTGGGTAGCCTTGAGAAACCTTTCACCAATTCCCTGGTGAATACAGATCCAACCCCCTTGGATCTATAAGAAGGAGAAATTAACCATTCCCCTCCTTCCTCCCACCAACTCCTGGTGAATCAAGATCCAAACTCCTTGGATCTTAAAACAAGGAAAAATCAATCAGGTTCTTAAAAATAAGGCTTTTAATTAAAGAAAAAGGTAAAAATCATCTCTGTAAAATCAGTATGGAAATTAACCTTACAGGGTAATCAAACTTAAAGAGCTCAGAGGACTCCCCTCTAGTCTTAGGTTCAAAGTACAGCAAACAAAGATAAACACTCTAGGAAAAGGTACATTTACAAGTTGAGAAAACAAAGGAAAACTAACACGCCTTGTTTGAAATAGGAGAGACTTGTTTAGAAAGATGTGGAGAACCTGGATTGATGTCTGGTCCCTCTCAGTCCCGAGGGCGAACACCCACACAAACAAAGAACACAAACAAAAGCCTTCCCCTCCCCAAGATTTGAAAGTATCTTGTCCCCTTATTGGTCCTTTAGGTCAGATGCCAGCCAGGTTACCTGAGCTTCTTAACCCTTTACAGGGAAAAGGATTTTGGAGTCTCTGGCCAGGAGGATTTTATAGTACTGTACACAGGACAGCTGTTACCCTTCCCTTTATAGTTATGACAACCTCAAACCTTCAAAGTGTCAGGCCAGCAGCAGGACATTAGCACTTCAGGGTTTGGTTGGGTGTGGCAGTGACATCACAAAGGCCTTTTGCAGGATGTCAGCTTATTGGTCAAATGTGTTAGGGAGGTGGTGACCTCAGAGAGAGACGCTGACATCAGCCTGGCAGGACAGGAGCACAGGGCCAGGGAAACCTCAGAGACCCTGTGGCTTTGCTTCAGCAAGTCTCCTTCTCGAGGTCTTTCTTTGAGGACTGAGAGAGTATTAGGGTTCACGTACGTGAGTGCGTGCAGGAGCCTCTTTCGAGTTTTCTCCTTTCCTTTTACTGATTTTACTAGAAAACAGACGTCCCTGTTTAGAAGGTAAGAGCCTCCAAGAGGTTTTGGCAGCTGCTCAGTCTGATCCACGTGGTGCCAGCTGAATTCTAGGCATGGAAAACAGTAGTTTAAGATGGCAGAATTTTATTCCATCCCTTGGATTTTGTGCCGTAGAATCACTGGGGACATTAGGGTTTGTCCTTTTTGTTTTACCTTTTCCTCCATCCCTCCTTCCTTTCTCTTCATCTCTTACTTCTTTTGTCCTTTCTCCTGTTCCCCTCCCACCACCAGGAGTGGTGTGTGTGTGTGTGTTGCTGGGGGTGCTCATCACCTCCCCTTGTGGGAAGTTCATCGAAAACTGTGGGGTTGAAATAGTGTTTGGACTCCACTGACACTAGATGCTGCCATCCTGTATCTTAGCATTAGTGTCTGGGATGACTTGGGGCAAGATCTCAACTTCCCCGCAACCCACTTCACTGCTGCTAGAATCCCTCCTGCCCCCCCCTGCTAGAAAACCTGTCGTATGAAAAGAGATTAGAGGAGCTCGGGTTGTTTAGTCTGACAAAACGAAGGCTGAGGGGGGATATGATTGCTATCTTTAAATATATCAGAGGGATAAATACAAGGGAGGGAGAGGAATTATTTCAGCTGAGTACTAATGTGGACACGAGAACCAATGGATATAAACTGGCCGTGGGGAAGTTCAGGCTTGAAATCAGACGAAGGTTTCTGACCGTCAGAGGGGTGAAATATTGGAACGGCCTTCCGAGGGAAACGGTGGGGGCAACGGACCTGTCTGGTTTTAAGATTAAGTTGGATAAGTTTATGGAGGGAATGGTTTAATGGTAAAACATAGTAGCCGAGGAAAACCAAGCAATGGTACGTAAATAGCATAATGGCAAACAAGGGTCAGGCTAGAGACTCTTGCCTACATGCTCGGGGTATTACTGATCGCCATATTTGGGGTCGGGAAGGAATTTTCCTCCAGGGTAGATTGGCTGAGCCTCTGGAGGTTTTTCGCCTTCCTCCGCAGCATGGGGCAGGGATCACTAGCAGGAGGGTCCCTGCCGATTGAAGTCACTAAAACACAGGATTGGGGACTTCAACGGCACAGTCCAGGGAAGGGTCTTGTGGCCTGCAGCATGCAGGGGGTCAGACCAGATGATCATAATGGTCCCTTCTGACCTTAAAGTCTATGAGTCTATAAGACCAAATACCATCCCTGATAGACATTGATCTAACCTACTCTTAAATATCTCAAGAGATGGAGATTCCACAACCTCCCTCGGCAATTTATTCCAGTGTTTAACCACCCTGACAGTTAGGAACTTTTTCCTAATGTCCAACCTAGACCTCCCTTGCTGCACTTTAAACCCATTGCTTCTGGTTCTATCCTTAGAGGCTAAGGTGAACAAGTTTTCTCCCTCCTCCTTATGACACCCTTTTAAATACCTGAAAACTGCTATCATGTCTCCTCTCAGTCTTCTCTTTTCCAAACTAAACAAAGCCAATTCTTTCAGCCTTCCTTCATAGGTCATGTTCTCAAGACCTTTAATCATTCTTGTTGCTCTTCTCTGGACCCTTTCCAATTTCTCCACATCTTTTTTAAAATGCGGTGCCCAGAACTGGACACAATACTCCAGCTGAGGCCTAACCAGAGCAGAGTAGAGCGGAAGAATGACTTCTCGTGTCTTGCTCACAACAGACCTGTTAATACATCCCAGAATCAGGTTTGCTTTTTTTGCAACAGCATCACACTGTTGACTCATATTTAGCTTGTGGTCCACTATAACCCCTAGATCCCTTTCTGCCGTACTCCTTCCTAGACAGTCTCTTCCCATTCTGTATGTGTGAAACTGATTGTTCCTTCCTAAGTGGAGCACTTTGCATTTGTCTTTGTTAAACTTCATCCTGTTTAACTCAGACCATTTCTCCAATTTGTCCAGATCATTTTGAATTATGACCCTGTCCTCCAAAGCAGTTGCAATCCCTCCCAGTTTGGTATCATCCGCAAACTTAATAAGCGTACTTTCTATGCCAATATCTAAGTCGTTGATGAAGATATTGAACAGCGCCGGTCCCAAAACAGACCCCTGCGATACCCCACTCGTTATGGCTTTCCAGCAGGATTGGGAACTATTAATAACAACTCTCTGAGTACGGTTATCCAGCCAGTTATGCACCCACCTTATAGTAGCCCCATCTAAATTGTATTTGCCTAGTTTATCAATAAGAATATAAAAAAAGCCTCATCCACCTCTTCCACCTGATTAGGTGGCCTGTAGTAGACTCCTAGCATGACATCTCCCTTGTTTTTTACCCCTTTTAGCCTAACCCAGAGACTCTCAACACTTCCGTCTCCTATGTCCATCTCTACCTCAGTCCAAGTGTGTACATTTTTAATATACAAGGCAACACCTCCTCCCTTTTTCCCCTGTCTATCCTTCCTGAGCAAGCTGTACCCATCCACACCAACATTCCAATCATGTGTATTATCCCACCAAGTTTCAGTGATGCCAACAATGTCATAGTTGTATTTATTTATTAGCACTTCAAGTTCTTCCTGCTTATTCCCCATACTTCTCGCATTTGTATATAGGCATCTAAGACCCTGGTTTGATCTTTCCTCCCAGTTTTGTCCTGACCCTCCTTTCTCTCTGACAATATAGCCCACACTCCCTCTCGTTTTTGACCCATCTCCCCGGTCTCCATGTTCCCCACTTACCTGTGGGCTTTGCTCACCTGTCCCCGTCGAACCTAGTTTAAAGCCCTCCTCACTAGGTTAGCCAGTCTGTGTCCAAAGGTACTAATAACTTGAGCTGTGGTTTGGAGGTGGAACAGCTGTCAAGGGCACTGAGGGGGAGATAGCAGGAGCTCACCCTACAAGGAGGGGGGTTGGCACTGGAGGTTACTAGAAAGGAGAAGAAGACTCCATTCTGGGGTTCAGGAGGTGAATTTATCCCTCAGTGGTCGGCAGGTGCTGGGTGGAAATACTGCTGGTTCCAGGTGCCCTTAATTCCTCCAGATTCCTCGGGGCGTTTCAGTCTCTGACAGGTTCTCGTTCCCTTGCAGCAGGAGGACGTCACGGCCAAAAGTGATGCACCAGCTCCGCATCATCCGGCACATGCGCCAGATTCCTGAGACACTGCAGGGGCTGTGCCTCTGAGGCCATCAGCAACTCCCGCTCCCTGCTGCAGGTACTGCTCTGGCTCACTGTAAATGGGGAGGTAGTGGAAGGGGAAATGGAGCCCCCTGGCACTCACTAAAAGGGAAAGTGGTGGATTCTCCAACTCTTGATGTCATTGATTGAAGACTAGATGCCTTTCTGGAACGTGTGTGCCCAAAAAGTAACTATTGTACTATACTGGAAGCCTAAGATATGGAGGGGCTTAGATGAGATGCTGTAAAGGTCTCTTCTGGCCAGAAAGTCTCCTACTTTTGGAAACACTGAGTGTAGTATTGGGAGCAGCCTCTGATGTTTTACTGTCTAGCCGGCTTGCTTCCTAGAATGAAGACGCATTGAGTGGGGTGATCCACACAGAGTAGCTCAAACCTTCAAAGTGTCAGGCCAGCAGCAGGACATTAGCACTTCAGGGGATGGGTGGGTGTGGCAGTGACATCACAAAGGCCTTTTCAGGACCTCAGCCTATTGGTCAAAGGTGTTAGGGAGGTGGTGACCTCAGAGAGAGATGCTCACATCAGCCAGGCAAAACAGGGGCGCAGGGCCAGGGAAACCTCAGAGACCCCTGTGGCTTTGCTTCAGCAAGTATCCTTCTCGAGCTCTCTTTGAGGACTGAGAGAGTATTAGGGTTCACATATGTGAGTGTGAGCAGGAGCCTCTTTCGAGTTTTCTCCTTTCCTTTTACCCATTTTACTAGAAAACAGAAGTCCCTGTTGAGAAAGTAAGTGCCTCGGAGAGGTTTGTAACCTGTTCAGTCTGATCCACCTGGTGCCATCTGAATTCTAGGCATGGAAAACACTAGTTTAAGGTGGCAGAATTTTATTCCCTCCCTGGGATTTTGTCCCGTAGAATCACTGGGGATATTAGGAAAACAACAAGGAGTCTGGTGGCACCTTAAAGACTAACAGATTTATTTGGGCATAAGCTTTCGTGAGTAAAAACCTCACTTCTTCGGATGCATAGAGTGAAAGTTACAGATGCAGGCATTATATACTGACACATGGAGAGCAGGGAGTTACTTCACAAGTGGAGAACCAGTGTTGACAGGGCCAATTCAAAAATCAGGGTGGATGTAGTCCACTCCAAATAATAGATGAGGAGGTGTCAATTCCAGGAGAGGAAAAGCTGTTTCTGTAGTGAGCCAGCCACTCCCAGTCCCTATTCAAGCCCAGATTAATGGTGTTGAATTTGCAAATGAATTTTAGTTCTGCTGTTTCTCTTTGAAGTCTGTTTCTGAAGTTTTTTTGTTCAATGATAGTGACTTTTAAATCTGTAATAGAATGACCAGGGAGATTGAAGTGTTCACATACTGGCTTATGTATGTTACCATTCCTGATGTCCGACATGGGGACACTAGGGTTTGTCCTTTTCATTTTACCTTTTCCTCCATCCCTCCTTCCTTTCTCTTCATCTCTTACTTCTTTTGTCCTTTCTCTTGTTCCCCTCCCACCTACAGGAGTGGTGTGTGTGTTGCTGGGGGTGCTCTTCACCTCCCCTTGTGTGAAATTGATCCAAAACTGTCGGGTTCAAATAGTGCTTGGACTCCACTGACACTAGATGCTGCCATCCTGTAGCTTGGCATTAGTGTCTGGGATAACTTGGGGCAAGATCTCAACTTCCCCGCAACCCACTTCACTGCTGGCAGAATCCCTCCTGCCCCCCCTGCTAGGGCCGCCTCCCTGCGCAACCTGGGTTGGGGTGGAGAAGAGGGTTCTGATAAGTTGAGCTGTGGTTTGGAGGTAGAACAGCTGTCAAGGGCACTGAGAGGGAGGTAGCAGGAGCTCACCCTACAAGGTGGTGGGTTGGCACTGGAGGTTACTAGAAAGGACAAGAAGACTCCATTCTGGGGTTCAGGAGGTGAATTGCTCAAAGGTGTTAGGGAGGTGGTGACCTCAGAGAGAGATGCTGACATGAGCCAGGCATGACAGGAGCACAGGGCCAGGGAAACCTCAGAGACCCCTGTGGTTTTGCTTTAGCAAGTCTCCTTCTCGAGGTCTCTCTTTGAGGACTGACAGAGTATTAGGGTTCACGTATGTGAGTGGGAGCAGGAGCCTCTTTCGAGTTTTCTCCTTTCCTTTTACTGATTTTACTAGAAATTAGTTAGAAGCAACAAAGCACATTTGGGGATTTTTCGACGGTTGGGGTCTCTGGTGATTGGTTCCATATAAGATGGGGAAAAAAAATGGAGTCTCCTTCCTTGGAGGTTTTTAAGGCCCGGCTTGACAAAGACCTGGCTGGGATGATTTAGCTGGGAATTGGTCCTGCTCTGAGCATGGGGTTGGACTAGATGACTTCTTGAGGTCCCTTCCAACTCTGATATTCTATGATTCTATGAAAACAGACTTCCCTGTTGAGAAGGTAAGAGCCTCCAAGAGGTTTTGGAACCTCCACAGTCTGATCCATCTGGTGCCAGCTGAATTCTAGGCATGGGAAACACTAGTTCAAGGTGGCAGAATTTTATTCCGTCCCTTGTATTTTATCCCGTAGAATCACTAGGGATATTAGCGTTTGTCCTTTTCATTTTACCTTTTCCTCCATCCCTCCTTCCTTTTTCTTCATCTCTTACTTCTTTTGTCCTTTCTCTTGTTCCCCTCCCACCACCAGGAGTGGTGTGTGTTTGTGTGTCTGTGTGTGTATTGCTGGGGGTTCTCTTCACCTCTCCTTGTGGGAAGTTCCTCTAAAACTGTGGGGTTGAAATAGTGCTTGGACTCCACTGACACAAGATGCTGCCATCCTGTGGCTTAGCATTAGTGTCTGGGATGACTTGGGGCAAGATCTCAACCTCCCCTCAACCTCTTCACTTCTGGCAGAATTCCTTCCGGCCCCCCCGCTAGAGCCGCCTCCATGCCCAACCTGGTTGGGGGAGGACAAGAGGGTTCTGATAACTTGAGGTTTGGTTTGGAGGTGGAACAGCTGTCAAGAACACTGAGTGGGAGGAAGCAGGAGCTCATCCTTCAAGGAGGGGGGTTGGCACTGGAGGTTACTAGAAAGGACAAGAAGACTCCATTCTGGGGTTCAGGAGGTGAATTCATCCCTCAGTGGTGGGCAGGTGCTGAGTGGAAATACTGCTGGTTCCAGGTGCCCTTAATTCCCCCTGATTCCTCGGGGCGTTTCAGTCTCTGACAGGTTCTCGTTCCCTTGCAGGAGGAGGACGTCACGGCCAAAGTGATGCACCCGCATTATCCGCCACTTGCGCCAGGTGCCTGAGACACTGCAGGGGCTGCGCCTCTGATGCCTTCAGCATCTCCTGCTCCCTGCTGCAGGTACTGCTCTGTCTCCCTGTAAATGGCGAGCTAGTGGAAGGCGAAATGGAGCCCCCTGGCACTCACTAAAAGGGAAAGTGGTGGATTCTCCATCTCTTGATGTCATTGAATGAAGACTAGATGCCTTTCTGGAATGTGTGTGCCCAAAAAGTAGCTATTGTACTATACAGGAGGCCTATGATATGCAGGGGCTTAGATGAGATGCTCTAAAGGTCTCTTGTGGCCATAACGTCTACAAATTTTGGAAACACTGAGTGTAGTATTGGGAGCAGCCTCTGATGTTTTACTGTCTAGCTAGCTTGCTTCCTAGAATGAAGACGAATTTTGTGGTGTGATCCACAGAGCATAGCTCAAACCTTCAAAGTGTCAGGCAAGCAGCAGGACATGAGCACTTTAGGGTTTGGTTGGGTGTGGCAGTGATATCACAAAGGCTTTTTCAAGGACCTCAGCGTACTGGTCAAAGGTGTTAGGGAGGTGGTGACCTCAGAGAGAGATGCTGTCTTCAGCCAGGGAGGACAGGGGCTTACGACCAGGGAAACCTCAGAGACCCCTGTGGCTTTGCTTCAGCAAGTCTGCTTCTCGAGGTTTCTTTTTGAGGACTGAGAGAGTATTAGGGTTCACGTATTTAAGTGCGAGCAGGAGCCTCTTTCGAGTTTTCTCCTTTCCTTTTACTGATTTTACTTGAAAATTAGAAGGTAAGAGCCTCCAAGAGGTTTTGGAACCTGCTCAGTCTGATCCATCTGGTGCCAGCTGAATTCTCGGCATGGAAAACAGTAGTTTAAGGTGGCAGAATTTTATTCCCTCCCTGGAATTTTGTCCCGTAGAATCACTGGGGACACTAGGGTTTGTCCTTTTCGTTTTACCTTTTCCTCCATCCCTCCTACCTTTCTCTTCATCTCTTACTTCTTTTGTCCTTTCTCTTGTTCCCCTCACACCACCAGGAGTGGTGTGTGTGTGTGTGTGTGCGTGTGTGTGTGTGTGTGTGTGTGTGTGTGTGTGTGGTGCTGTTGGTTCTCTTCACCTCCCCTTGTGGGGAGTTGATCCAAAACTGTGGGGTTGAAATAGTGCTTGGACCCCACTGACAGTAGATGCTGCCATTGTGTGACTTAGCATTAGTGTCTGGGATGACTTGGGTCAAGATCTCAACCTCCCTGCAACCCACTTCACTGCTGTCAGAATCCCTCCTGCACACCCTGTTAGAGCCGCCTCCCAGCCCATCCTGTGTCGGGGTGGAGAAGAGGGTTCTGATGACTTTAGCTGTGGTTTGGAGGTGGAATGTCTGTGAAGGGCACTGAGCAGGAGGTAGCAGGAGCTCACCCTACAAGGAGGGGGGTTGGCTCTGGAGGTTTCTAGAAAGGACAAGAAGACTCCATTGTGGGGTTCAGGAGGTGAATTCATCTCTCATTGATGGGCAGGTGCTGGGTGGAAATACTGCTGGTTCCAGGTTCCCTTAATTCCCCCTGATTCCTCGGGGCCTTTGAGTCTCTGACAGGTTCTCGTTCCCTTGCAGCAGGAGGACGTCAGGGCCAAAATGATGCACCAGCTCTGCATCATCCTGCACTTACGCCACGTGCCTGAGACACTGCAGGTGCTGCGCCTCTGAGGCCTTCAGGAACTCCCGCTCCCTGCTGCAGGTACTGTTCTGGCTCACTGTAAATGGGGAGCTAGTGGAAGGGGAAATGGATCCCCCTGGCACTCACTAAAAGGGAAAGTGATGGATTCTCCATCTCTTAATGTCATTTAATTTAGACTAGATACCTTTCTGGAATGTTTGTGCCCAAAAAGTAACTATTGTACTATACAGGAAGCCCATGATATGCAGGGGCTTAGATTAGATGCTCTAAAGGTCTCTTCTGGCCATAAAGTGTAGTAATTTTGGAAACACGGAGTGTAGCATTGGGAGCAGCCTCTGATGTTTTATTGTCTAGCCGGCTTGCTTTTTAGAATGAAGACGCATTGAGTGGGGTGATCCACACAGAGTAGCTCAAACGTTCAAAGTGTCAGGCCAGCAGGAGGACATTAGCACTTCAGGGTTTGGTTGGGTGTGGCAGTGACATCACAAAGGCCTTTTGCAGGACGTCAGCTTATTGGTCAAATGTGTTAGGGAGGTGGTGACCTCAGAGAGAGATGCTGACATCAGAGAGAGATGCTGACATGAGGGCCAGGGAAAGCTCAGAGCCCCCTCTGGCTTTGCTTCAGCAAGTCTCCTCCTTGAGGTCTCTCTTTGAGGAAAGTAAGTGCCTCGGAGAGGTTTGTATCCTGTTCAGTCTGATCCACCTGGTGCCAGCTGAATTCTAGGCATGGAAAACACTAGTTCAAGGTGGCAGAATTTTATTCCCTCCCTGTGATTTTGTCCCGTAGAATCACTGGGGACATTAGTGTTTGTCCTTTTCGTTTTACCTTTTCCTCCCTCCCTCCTTCCTTTCTCTTCATCTCTTACTTCTTTTGTCCTTTCTCCTGTTCCCCTCCCACCACCGGGAGTGGTTTGTGTGTGTGTGTGTGTGTGTGTGTGTGTGTTTTGCTGGGGGTTCTCTTCACCTCCCTTTGTGGGGAGTTCATCCAAACCTGTGTGGTTGAAATAGTGCTTGGACTCCACTAACACTAGATGCTGCCATCGTGTGGATTAGCATTGGTGTCTGGGATGACTTGGGGCAAGATCTCAACCTCCCCGCAACCCACTTCACTGCTGGCAGAATCCCACCTGCCACCACTGCTAGAGCCGCCTCCCTGGCCAACCTGGGTGGGGGTGGAGAAGAGGGTTTTGATAACTTGAGCTGTGGTTTGGTGGTGGAACAGCTGTCAAGGGCACTGAGAGGGAGGTAGCAGCAGCTCACCCTTCAAGGAGGGGATTTGGCACTGGAGGTTACTAGAAAGGACAATAAGACTCCATTCTGGGGTTCAGGAGGTGAATTCATCCCTCTGTGGTGGGCAGGTGCTGAGTGGAAATACTGCTGATTCCCGGTGCCCTTAATTCCCCCTGATTCCTCGGGGCGTTTGAGTCTCTGACAGGTTCTCGTTCCCTTGCAGCAGGAGGACGTCACAGCCAAAGCTATGCACCAGCTCCGCATCATCCATCACTTGCGCCAGGTGCCTGAGACACTGCAGGGGCTGTGCCTCTGAGGCCATCAGCAACTCCCGCTCCCTGCTGCAGGTACTGCTTTGATTTACTGTAAATGGGGAGCTAGTGGAAGGGGAAATGGAGCCCCCTGGCACTCACTAAATGGGAAAGTGGTGGATTCTCCATCTCTTGATGTCATTGAATGAAGACTAGATGCCTTTCTGGAATGTGTTTTCTAAGAAAGTAACTGTTGTGCTCTACAGGAAGCCTATGATATGCAGGGGGTTAGATGAGATGCTCTAAAGGTCTCTTGTGGCCATAAAGTCTCCTAATTTTGGAAACACTGAGTGTAGCATTGGGAGCAGCCCCTGATGTTTTAGTGTCTAACCAGTTTGCTTCCTAGAATGAAGACGCATTGAGTGGGGTGATCCACACAGAGTAGCTCAAACCTTCAAAGTGTCAGGCCAGCAGCAGGACATTAGCACTTCCGGGGATGGGTGGGTGTGGTAGTGACATCACAAAGGCCTTTTCAGGACCTCAGCCTATTGGTCAAAGGTGTTAGGGAGGTGGTGACCTCCGAGAGAGATGCTGACATCAGCCAGGCAGGACAGGAGCTTAGGGCCAGGGAAACCTCAGACACCCCTGTGGCTTTCATAGAATCATAGAATCATAGAATATCAGGGTTGGAAGGGACCTCAAGAGGTCATCTAGTCCAACCCCCTCCTCAAAGCAGGACCAATTCCCAACTAAATCATCCCAGCCAGGGCTTTGTCAAGCCGGGTCTTAAAAACCTCCAAGGAAGGAGACTCCACCACCTCCCTAGGTAACGCATTCCAGTGCTTCACCACCCTCCTAGTGAAATAGTGTTTCCTAATATCCAACCTGGACCTCCCCCACTGCAACTTGAGACCATTGCTCCTTGTTCTGTCATCTGCCACCACTGAGAACAACCGAGCTCCATCCTCTTTGAACCCCCCTTCACGTAGTTGAAGGCTGCTATCAAATCCCCCCTCATTCTTCTCTTCTGGAGACTAAACAATCCCAGTTCCCTCAGCCTCTCCTCATAAGTCATGTGCTCCAGACCCCTAATCATTTTTGTTGCTCTCCGCTGGACTCTTTCCAATTTTTCCACATCCTTCTTGTTGTGTGGGGCCTGTCGGAGAAAAACAGAGTTCTCACTATTTGTTTAGGTACAGCAAGTCAGATGCTTTATTAACTCTCACAATTGCCCAGAGGGAGAGAGCTAAGCACGTCTCTCCCAGGTAACTAATTACAGCAAGCATTTATACCTTTCATTACAGAAATAACGAGGGACAGCTGCGTTTTGTTTATACATAGGCCATCTTGATATCTCATTTCTTCACTTGTTTTGACTCTTGCCAACATACAATATTTTCTATACCTTATCTACACAAGGTCTTCTACACCTTATCTATACCAGGTCATAATGACTTCTTACACAGTTCTTTCTCACCCACCTCACACATTCCTCGCTTCTACAAATCTCGCGTTATTAGGGTTACAGTTAGCCTAACTCTTGCTAACGAACTGTCATTCATTGCATCCCCTTCCTGTCAGCTCTTTCTCTGCTTCCACAGGCCCAAAACTGGACACAGTATTCTAGATGAGGCCTCACCAATGTCGAATAAAGGGGAACGATCACGTTCCTCGATCTGCTGGCAATGCCCCTACTTATACAGCCCAAAATGCCGTTAGCCTTCTTGGCAACAAGAGCACACTGTTGACTCATATCCAGCTTCTCGTCCACTGTGACCCCTAGGTCCTTTTCTGCAGAACTGCTACCTAGCCATTCGGTCCCTAGTCTGTAGCAGTGCATGGGATTCTTCCGTCCTAAGTGCAGGACTCTGCACTTGTCCTTGTTGAACTTCATCAGGTTTTTTTCTGCCCAATCCTCTAATTTGTCTAGGTCCCTCTGTATCCGATCCCTACCCTCTAGCGTATCTACCACGCCTCCTAGTTTAGTGTCATCTGCAAACTTGCTGAGAGTGCAGTCCACACCATCCTCCAGATCATTAATAAAGATATTAAACAAAACCGGCCCCAGGACCGACCCTTGGGGCACTACTCCGCTTGAAACCGGCTGCCAACTAGACATGGAGCCATTGATCACTACCTGTTGAGCCCGACGATCCAGCCAGCTTTCTATCCACCTTACAGTCCATTCATCCATCCATCCCATACTTCTTTAACTTGGTGGCAAGAATACTGTGGGAGAGCGTATCAAAAGCTTTGCTAAAGTCAAGGAATAACACATCCACTGCTTTCCCCTCATCCACAGAGCCAGTTATCTCATCATAGAAGGCAATTAGGTTAGTCAGGCACGACTTCCCCTTGGTGAATCCATGCTGACTGTTCCTGATCACTTTCCTCTCCTCTAAGTGTTTCATCATTGATTCCTTGAGGACCTGCTCCATGATTTTTCCAGGGACTGAGGTGAGGCTGACTGGCCTGTAGTTCCCCGGATCCTCCTCCTTCCCTTTTTTAAAGATGGGCACTACATTAGCCTTTTTCCAGTCATCCGGGACCTCCCTCGATCGCCATGAGTTTTCAAAAATAATGGCTAATGGCTGTGCAATCTCATCCGCCAAGTCCTTTAGCACCTTCGGATGCAGCGCATCCAGCCCCATGGAGTTGTGCACGTCCAGTTTTTCTAAATAGTCCCGAACCACTTCTTTCTCCACAGAGGGCTGGTCACCTTCTCCCCATATTGTGCTGCCCAGTGCAGCAGTCTGGGAGCTGACCTTGTTCGTGAAGACAGAGGCAAAAAAAGCATTGAGTACATTAGCTTTTTCCACATCCTCAGTCACTAGGTTGCCTCCCTCATTCAGTAAGGGGCCCACACTTTCCTTGACTTTCTTCTTGTTGCTAACATACCTGAAGAAACCCTTCTTGTTACTCTTAACATCTCTTGCTAGCTGCAACTCCAAGTGTGATTTGGCCTTCCTGATTTCACTCCTGCATGCCTGAGCAATATTTTTATACTCCTCCCTGGTCATTTCTCCAATCTTCCACTTCTTGTAAGCTTCTTTTTTGCGTTTAAGATCAGCAAGGATTTCACTGTTTAGCCAAGCTGGTCGCCTGCCATATTTACTATTCTTTCTACACATCGGGATGGTTTGTTCCTGCAACCGCAATAAGGATTCTTTAAAATACAGCCAGCTCTCCTGGACCCCTTTGCCCTTCATGTTATTCTCCCAGGGGATCCTGCCCATCTGTTCCCTGAGGGAGTCAAAGTCTGCTTTTCTGAAGTCCAGGGTCCGTATTCTGCTGCTCTCCTTTCTTCCTTGTGTCAGGATCCTGAACTCGACCATCTCATGGTCACTGCCTCCCAGGTTCCCATCCACTTTTGCTTCCCCTACTAATTCTTCCCTGTTTGTGAGCAGCAGGTCGAGAAAAGCTCTGCCCCTAGTTGGTTCCTCCAGCACTTGCACCAGGAAATTGTGCCCTACACTTTCCAAAAACTTCCTGGATTGTCTGTGCACCGCTGTATTGCTCTCCTAGCAGATATCAGGGTGATTAAGGTCTCCCATGAGAACCAGGGCCTGCGATCTAGCAACTTCTGCTAGTTCCCAGAAGAAAGCCTCGTCCACCTCATCCCCCTGGTCTGGTGGTCTATACCAGACTCCAACCGTGACATCCCCCTTGTTGCTCACACTTCTCAACTTTATCCAGAGACTCTCAGGTTTTTCTACAGTTTCATACCGGACCTCTGAGCACTCATACTCCTCTCTTACATACAATGCAACTCCCCCACCTTTTCTGCCCTGCCTGTCCTTCCTGAACAGTTTATATCCATCCATGACAGTACTCCAGTCATGTGAGTTATCCTACCAAGTGTCTGTTATTGCTTCAGCAAGTCTCCTTCTCGAGGTCTCTCTTTGAGGACTGAGAGAGTATTAGTGTTCACATGTGTGAGTGCGAGCAGGAGCCTCTTTGGAGTTTTCTCCTTTCCTTTGACGGATTTTACTAGAAAACAGACGTCCCTATTTAGAAGGTAAGAGCCTCCAAGAGCTTTTTGGAACCTGCTCAGTCTGATCCATCTGGTGCCAGCTGAATTCTAGGCATGGAAAACACTAGGTTAAGGTGGCAGAATTTTATTCCCTCTGTGGGATTTTGTCCCGTAGAATCACAGGGGACATTAGTGTTTGTCATTTTCGTTTTACCTTTTCCTCCATCCCTCCTTCCTTTCTCTTCATCTCTTACTTCTTTTGTCCTTTCTCCTGTTCACCTGCCACCACCAGGAGTGGTGTGTGTGTGTGTGTGTGTGTGTGTGTGTGTGTTGCTGGGGGTGCTCTTCACCTCCCCTTGTGGGAAGTTGATCCAAAACTGTGAGGTTGAAATAGTGCTTGAACTCCAATGACACTAGATGCTGCCATCCTGTGGCTTAGCATTAGTGTCTGGGATGATTGGGGCAAGATCTCAACCTCCCCGCAACCCACTTCACTGCTGGCAGAATCCCTCCTGCCCCCCCTGCTAGAGCCGCCTCCCTGGCCAACCTGGGTGGGGGTGGAGAAGAGGGTTCTGATAACTTGAGCTGTGGTTTGGAGGTAGAACAGCTGTCAAGGGTACTGAGGGAGAGGTAGCAGGAGCTCACCCTACAAGGAGGGGGGTTGTCACTGGAGGTTACTAGAAAGGACAAGAAGACTCCATTCTGGGGTTGAGGAGGTGAATTCATCCCTCAGTGGTCGGCAGGTGCTGGGTGGAAATACTGCTGGTTCCAGGTGCCCTTAATTCCTCCTGATTCCTCGGGACGTTTGAGTCTCTGACAGGTTCTCGTTCCCTTGCAGCAGGAGGACGTCACGGCCAAAGCGATGCACCAGCTCCGCATCATCCTGCACTTGCGCCAGGTTCCTGAGACACTGCAGGGGCTGTGCCTCTGAGGCCATCAGCAACTCCCGCTCCCTGCTGCAGGTACTGCTTTGGTTTACTGTAAATGGGGAGCTAGTGGAAGGGGAAATGGAGCCCCCTGGCACTCACTAAAAGGGAAAGTGGTGGATTCTCCATCTCTTGATGTCATTGAATGAAGACTAGATGCCTTTCTGGAATGTGTGCGCCCAAAAAGTAACTATTGTACTATACAGGAGGCCTATGATATGCAGGGGCTTAGATGAGATGCTCTAAAGGTCTCTTGTGGCCATAAAGTCTACAAATTTTGGAAACAGTAGTATTGGGAGCAGCCTCTGATGTTTTACTGTCTAGCCGGCTTGCTTCCTAGAAAGAAGACGCATTGAGTCGGGTGATCCACAGAGAGTACCTGTGTCAAGGCTGAATGCCCACTTTGAAGTTTAGGGTACAAATGTAGGGGCCTGCCTGAAAACTTCTAAGCTTAACCACCATCCCAAGGCTAATTTCCTCCCCTGGGTAGCCTTGAGAAACCTTTCACCAATTCCCTGGTGAATACAGATCCAAACCCCTTGGATCTTAAAACAAGGAGAAATTAACCATCCCCCCTCCTTCCTCCCACCAAGTCCTGGTGAATCAAGATCCAAACTCCTTGGATCTTAAAACAAGGAAAAATCAATCAGGTTCTTAAAAATAAGGCTTTTAATTAAAGAAAAAGGTAAAAATCATCTCTGTAAAATCAGTATGGAAATTAACCTTACAGGGTAATCAAACTTAAAGAGCTCAGAGGACTCCCCTCTAGTCTTAGGTTCAAAGTACAGCAAACAAAGATAAACACTCTAGGAAAAGGTACATTTACAAGTTGAGAAAACAAAGGAAAACTAACACGCCCTGTTTGAAATAGGAGAGACTTGTTTAGAAAGATGTGGAGAACCTGGATTGATGTCTGGTCCCTCTCAGTCCCGAGGGCGAACACCCACACAAACAAAGAACACAAACAAAAGCCTTCCCCTCCCCAAGATTTGAAAGTATCTTGTCCCCTTATTGGTCCTTTAGGTCAGATGCCAGCCAGGTTACCTGAGCTTCTTAACCCTTTACAGGGAAAAGGATTTTGGAATCTCTGGCCAGGAGGGATTTTATAGTACTGTACACAGGACAGCTGTTACCCTTCCCTTTATAGTTATGACAACCTCAAACCTTCAAAGTGTCAGGCCAGCAGCAGGACATTAGCACTTCAGGGTTTGGTTGGGTGTGGCAGTGACATCACAAAGGCCTTTTGCAGGATGTCAGCTTATTGGTCAAATGTGTTAGGGAGGTGGTGACCTCAGAGAGAGATGCTGACATCAGCCTGGCAGGACAGGAGCACAGGGCCAGGGAAACCTCAGAGACCCCTGTGGCTTTGCTTAAGCAAGTCTCCTTCTCGAGGTCTCTCTTTGAGGACTGAGAGAGTATTAGGGTTCACGTACGTGAGTGCGTGCAGGAGCCTCTTTCGAGTTTTCTCCTTTCCTTTTACTGATTTTACTAGAAAACAGACGTCCCTATTAAGAAGGTAAGAGCCTCGGAGAGGTTTGTAACCTTTTCAGTCTGATCCACCTGGTGCCAGCTGAATTCTAGGCATGGAAAACACTAGCTCAAGGTGGCAGAATTTTATTCCCTCCCTGGGATTTTGTCCCGTGGAATCACTGGGGACATTAGGTTTTGTCCTTTTCGTTTTACCTTTTCCTCCATCCCTCCTTCCTTTCTCTTCATCTCTTACTTCTTTTGTCCTTTCTCCTGTTCCCCTCCCACCACCAGGAGTGGGGTGTGTGTGTGTGTGTGTGTTTGTTGTTGGCGGTGCTCTTCACCTCCCCTTGTGGAAAGTTGATCGAATACTGTGAGGTTTAAATAGTGCTTGGACTCCACTGACACTAGATGCTCCCATCCTGTGGCTTAACATGACTGTCTGGGATGACTTGGGGCAAGGTCTCAACCTCCCCGCAACGCACTTTTCTGCTTTCAGAATCCCTGCTGCCCCCCCTCCTAGATCCGCCTCCCTGTCCAACCTGGGTGCGGGTGGAGAAGAGGGTTCTGATAACTTGAGCTGTGGTTTGGAGGTGGAACAGCTGTCAAGGGCACTGAGCAGGAGGTAGCAGGAGCTCATCCTACAAGGAGTGGGGTTGGCACTGGAGGTTACTAGAAAGGACAAGAAGATTCCATTCTGGGGTTGAGGAGGTGAATTGCTCAAAGGTGTTAGGGAGGTGGTGACCTCAGAGAGAGATGCTGATATCAGCCAGGCAGGACAGGGGCCCAGGGCCAGGGAAACCTCAGAGACCCCTGTGGCTTTGCTTCAGGAAGTCTCCTTCTCGAGGTCTCTCTTTGAGGACTGAGAGAGTATTAGGGTTCACATATGTGAATGCGAGGAGGAACCTCTTTCGAGTTGTTTCCTTTCCTTTTACTGATTTTACTAGAAAACAGACGTCCCTGTTGAGAAAGTAAGTGCCTCGGAGAGGTTTGTAACCTGTTCAGTCTGATCCACCTGGTGCCAGCTGAATTCTAGGCATGGAAAACAGTAGTTTAAGATGGCAGAATTTTATTTCATCCCTTGGATTTTGTGCCGTAGAATCACTGGGGACATTAGGGTTTGTCCTTTTTGTTTTACCTTTTCCTCCATCCCTCCTTCCTTTCTCTTCATCTCTTACTTCTTTTCTCCTTTCTCCTGTTCCTCAAAAACTGTGGGGTTGAAATAGTGTTTGGACTCCACTGACACTAGATGCTGCCATCCTGTGGCTTAGCATTAGTGTCTGGGATGACTTGGGGCAAGATCTCAACTTCCCCTCAACCCACTTCACTGCTGCCAGAATCCCTCCTGCCCCCCCTGCTAGAGCCGCCTCCCTGGCCAACCTGGGTGGGGGTGGAGAACAGTGTTTTTTTCATACATTCATAGATTCTAGGACTGGAAGGGACCTCGAGAGGTCATCGAGTCCAGTCCCCTGCCCGCATGGCAGGACCAAATACCATCTAGACCATCCCTGATAGACATTTATCTAACCTACTCTTAAATATCTCAAGAGATGGAGATTCCACAACCTCCCTCGGCAATTTATTCCAGTGTTTAACCACCCTGACAGTTAGGAACTTTTTCCTAATGTCCAACCTAGACCTCCCTTGCTGCAGTTTAAACCATTTGCTTCTGGTTCTATCCTTAGAGGCTAAGGTGAACAAGTTTTCTCCCACCTCCTTATGACACCCTTTTAAATACCTGAAAACTGCTATCATGTCTCCTCTCAGTCTTCTCTTTTCCAAACTAAACAAACCCAATTCTTTCAGCCTTCCTTCATAGGTCATGTTCTCAAGACCTTTAATCATTCTTGTTGCTCTTCTCTGGACCCTTTCCAATTTCTCCACATCTTTTTTAAAATGCGGTGCCCAGAACTGGACACAATACTCCAGCTGAGGCCTAACCAGAGCAGAGTAGAGCGGAAGAATGACTTCTCGTGTCTTGCTCACAACACACCTGTTAATACATCCCAGAATCAGGTTTGCTTTTTTTGCAAGAGCATCACACTGTTGACTCATATTTAGCTTGTGGTCCACTATAACCCCTAGATCCCTTTCTGCCGTACTTCTTCCTAGACAGTCTCTTCCCATTCTGTATGTGTGAAACTGATTGTTCCTTCCTAAGTGGAGCACTTTGCATTTGTCTTTGTTAAACTTCATCCTGTTTAACTCAGACCATTTCTCCAATTTGTCCAGATCATTTTGAATTATGACCCTGTCCTCCAAAGCAGTTGCAATCCCTCCCAGTTTGGTATCATCCGCAAACTTAATAAGCGTACTTTCTATGCCAATATCTAAGTCGTTGATGAAGATATTGAACAGCGCCGGTCCCAAAACAGACCCCTGCGATACCCCACTCGTTATGGCTTTCCAGCAGGATTGGGAACTATTAATAACAACTCTCTGAGTACGGTTATCCAGCCAGTTATGCACCCACCTTATAGTAGCCCCATCTAAATTGTATTTGCCTAGTTTATCAATAAGAATATCATGCGAGACCGTATCAAATGCCTTACTAAAGTCTAGGTATACCACATCCACAGCCTCACCCTTATCCAGAAGGCTCGTTATCCTATCAAAGAAAGCTATCAGATTGGTTTGACGTGATTTGTTCTTCACAAATCCATGATGGCTGTTCCCTATCACCTTACCACCTTCCAAGTGTTTGCAGATGATTTCCTTAATTACTTGCTCCGTTATCTTCCCTGGCACAGAAGTTAAACTCACTGGTCTGTAGTTTCCTGGGTTGTTTTTATTTCCCTTTTTATAGATGGGCACTATATTTGCCCTTTTCCAGTCTTCTGGAATCTCTCCCGTCTCCCATGATTTTCCAAAGATAATAGCTAGAGGCTCAGATACCTCCTCTATTAGCTCCTTGAGTATTCCAGGATGCATTTCATCAGGCCCGGGTGACTTGCAGGCATCTAACTTTTCTAAGTGATTTTTAACTTGTTCTTTTTTTATTTTATCTGCTAAACCTACCCCCTTCCCATTAGCATTCACTATGTTAGGCATTCCTTCAGACTTCTCGGTGAAGACCGAAACAAAGAAGTCATTAAGCATCTCCGCCATTTCCAAGTTTCCTGTTACTGTTTCTCCCTCTTCACTAAGCAGTGGGCCTACCCTGTCTTTGGTCTTCCTCTTGCTTCTAATGTATTGATAAAAAGTCTTCTTGTTTCCCTTTATTCCCGTAGCTAGTTTGAGCTCATTTTGTGCCTTTGCCTTTCTAATCTTGCCCCTGCATTCCTGTGTTGTTTGCCTATATTCATCCTTTGTAATCTGTCCCAGTTTCCATTTTTGATATGACTCCTTTTTATTTTTTAGATCATGCAAGATCTCATGGTTAAGCCAAGGTGGTCTTTTGCCACATTTTCTATCTTTCCTAACCAGCGGAATAGCTTGCTTTTGGGCCCTTAATAGTGTCCCTTTGAAAAACTGCCAACTCTCCTCAGTTGTTTTTCCCCTCAGTCTTGATTCCCATGGGACCTTACCTATCAGCTCTCTGAGCTTACCAAAATCTGCCTTCCTGAAATCCATTGTTTCTATTTTGCTGTTCTCCCTTCTACCCTTCCTTAGAATTGCAAACTCTATGATTTCATGATCACTTTCACCCAGGCTGCCTTCTACTTTCAAATTCTCAACGAGTTCCTCCCTATTTGTTAAAATCAAGTCTAGAACAGCTTCCCCCCAGTAGCTTTTTCAACCTTCTGAAATAAAAAGTTGTCTCCAATGCAGTCCAGGAATTTGTTGGATAGTCTGTGCCCCGCTGTGTTATTTTCCCAACATATATCCGGATAGTTGAAGTCCCCCATCACCACCAAAGCTTGGGCTTTGGATGATTTTGTTAGTTGCTTAAAAAAAGCCTCATCCACCTCTTCCACCTGGTTAGGTGGCCTGTAGTAGACTCCTAGCATGACATCTCCCTTGTTTTTTACCCCTTTTAGCCAATCATGTGTATTATCCCACCAAGCTTCAGTGATGCCAACAATGTCATAGTTGTATTTATTTATTAGCACTTCCAGTTCTTCCTGCTTATTCCCCATACTTCTCGCATTTGTATAGAGACATCTAAGATACTGGTTTGATCTTTCCTCCCAGTTTTGTCCTGACCCTCCTTTCCCTCTGACAATATAGCCCACACTCCCTCTCGTTTTTGACCCATCTCCCCGGTCTCCATGTTCCCCACTTACCTGTGGGCTTTGCTCACCTGTCCCCGTCGAACCTAGTTTAAAGCCCTCCTCACTAGGTTAGCCAGTCTGTGTCCAAAGGTACTAATAACTTGAGCTGTGGTTTGGAGGTGGAACAGCTGTCAAGGGCACTGAGGGGGAGATAGCAGGAGCTCATCCTTCAAGGAGGGGGGTTGGCACTGGAGGTTACTAGAAAGGAGAAGACGACTCCATTCTGGGGTTCAGGAGGTGAATTTATCCCTCAGTGGTGGGCAGGTGATGGGTGGAAGTAGTGCTGGTTCCAGGTGCCCTTAATTCCCGCTGATTCCTCGGGGCGTTTGAGTCTCTGACAGGTTCTCGTTCCCTTGCAGCAGGAGGACGTCACGGCCAAAAGTGATGCACCAGCTCCGCATCATCCGGCACTTGCGCCAGATTCCTGAGACACTGCAGGGGCTGTGCCTCTGAGGCCATCAGCAACTCCCGCTCCCTGCTGCAGGTACTGCTCTGGCTCACTGTAAATGGGGAGCTAGTGGAAGGGGAAATGGAGCCCCGTGGCACTCACTAAAAGGGAAAGTGGTGGTTCTTCTTCGAGTGCTTGCTCATATCCATTCCATTAGGTGTGTGCGCGCCGCGTGCACGATCGTCGGAAGATTTTCTACCCTAGCAACACCGGCGGGTCGGCTGTGGAGCCCCCTAGAGTGGCGCCTTCATGGCGCTGAATATATACCCCAGCCGACCCGGCGCCCCCTCAGTTCCTTCTTACCGCCCCTGACGGTCGTTGGAACTGTGGAGCGCTGCTTAGCTGTTCTCCAGTCTCCCTAGCTTAGTTAGTTATTCGCAGTTATAGTTATAGTTATAGTCCTAGTGTTTATAGTTAAATAGTTCAATAGTTTTAAAAGTTGTTCTAGTTGTTATAATAGTTCAGGGGATTAAGGGGGTCGTCTCCCCCTTTCTCCCCCGGCCGCGGGGCCGGGCTCATGCCCAACGCTCCCGGCTTCAAGCTGTGCGCCTCCTGCGCTAAGCCTATGCCCACGAGCGACCCGCACGACTCCTGTCTGAAGTGCCTGGGAGAGTCCCATCAAACAGATAAGTGCAAGATCTGTAAGGCCTTCAGACCAAGGACCAAGAAGGAGCGGGACTTTCGGCTCCGGCAACTCCTGATGGAGGCGGCACTTAGTCCGGACGCTCCATCTACAAGTCAGGCCCCGGCACCCAGCGCCTCGGTGCGCAGTGCCCCGGCGGCACCGGCTATGACGACCACGCGAGTGGCGTCAGATAAGCCTCCCCGGCACCGGACCTCGTCGGCACCGCAAGCACAGCAAGTGCCTCGGCGCCGGTCATTATCCCCAGGGCATAAAAAAGCCCATAAGACGGGGACCTCCGTGCCGAAGACGCTGGCTCCCCCAGTGCCGGGGGTAGAGCCGCGTCCGCCGGTGGAGCACCGGAAACAGGTGCCTCCAGCACCGTCGACTCCGGCACCGAGGCCGTTGAGTCCGGTGCAGATGGTGTCTCCACCGAGGCCGGCGGTGATACAGTGCCTCCCGTCGACGCCAGAGACCTTCGCGGCGGCGAGAGACTTAATAGCTCTCACGGAGCCGGCACCGCCTCAACCACCGGCACCGACGGCACTGTTGACTCGCCCGGTCCAGTCGAGGGGGAAACCTGCCTTGATGCGCCCTCCATCGCAAGGGCTGGAACCTCGGCACCGATCCAGGTCCCGAAGCAGGTCCCCACGCCGCTCACAGTCCCGGCACCGAATATCACCTCGGCACCGGTCGTACTCGCGGCCAAGATCTTCTTCGCGGCACCGCTCTACGTCTCGGCACCGCTATGATCGTCGGCACCGATCAACGTCGAGACGTAGTTCTCGGCACCGCTACGGTCGACGCTCGACGTCGAGAGGCCGCTCCCGGTACCGGGCATACTCCAGGTCCTCGTCGAGGTCCAGATCCGTCTCCCGGCACCGACGAGGTCATCGGCACCGGTCGCGGTCCCGGCACCGATCGCTGGCACCGCGTAGAGATAGATCATCTCCGGACCGGCACCGTGCGGCACCGCAGCCCACGGGAATCGTCTCGACGCTCTCGGCACCGCCATGGCCATCGAGATCGGTGTCTCGCTCCTCGGAGAACCTCTCGAGATCGGCATACCCCCCTCAGGGGCAAGCCGAGGAACAGGACTTGGGCCATTGGCAGAACATAACAGAGGACCATTCTCATGGCCCATCTCACTGGTCGTTTTGGACCCCGTGGGCGTACCATCAGGCGCAAGGGGCTCCAGTTGCTTCGACCTCTCGCTCCGGTCACTCTGCTAGAAGGGCCCCGGAGTCCACCATCTCTCGGCCTCCGCCAGGGGGCATGGAGGCTTCCGTGTCCGCACCACCTGACGCCCTGGATTCAAGCGCAGGTGATGCTCCGGCCCAGGAGCAGGGAGACCAGGACCCTCCCTTGGATCCTGTTCCACCGGAGGCATCTTCCTCTTCCTCTCCGGATGAGGCAGTGGCGGGCACATCGTGCACAGGTCCACCTCCAATAGATCTTCGGGCTCACCAGGATCTTCTGCGTAGGATGGCCCGTAATATGGACCTGCAGGCGGAGGAGATAGTGGAGGTGCACGACCCCATCGCGAATATCCTCGGAGCGGATGCCCCATCGAGGGTGGCGTTACCCCTGATCCGCACGATACAAGCCAATGCATCTACGATATGGCAGACTCCTGCCTCTATCCCACCCACAGCGAGAGGGGTGGAAAGGAAATACTTTGTCCCGTCTAAAGACTACGGGTACTTGTATACCCACCCCCAGCCGTGTTCACTGGTGGTGGCATCAGTGAACGCAAGGGAGCGCCACGGTCAGCAGGCCGCAGCGCCCAAATCAAAGGAGGCCAAGCGCCTCGATTTATTCGGCCGTAAAGTTTACTCAGCCGGAGGGCTGCAACTTAGAGCGGCTAACCAACAGGCGCTCTTGAGCCGCTATAGCTTTAACTCCTGGAACTCTATGGGGAAGTTCAAGGAGTTGGTTCCCCAAGAGTCCAGGGAGGAGTTTGGAGCCCTGGTAGAGGAAGGTAAGAAGGTGGCTCGGACCTCCTTACAGGCCTCCTTAGACATAGCGGACTCTGCTGCGAGAACCCTGGCCTCAGATATCGCTATGCGGAGGATCTCCTGGCTCCAGGTTTCGGGTCTGCCTCAGGAACTGCAGCAAACCCTGCAGGATCTACCCTTCGAAGGACAAGGGTTGTTTTCAGAAAAGACGGACTCTCGCTTGCAGAGCCTCAAGGACTCCAGGACGATCATGCGTTCCCTGGGGATGCATGTTGTGGGCCCTCAGCGCAGGCCATTCAGACCGCAGCCTCAGCGCTTCTACCCCCCCCGCCTCGTCAGAGACAGGACTCGGCCCGGAGGCGAGGGCGAGGTGGTAGAAGAAGGTGGACCGGCCCTCTACCCGGTCAGAACCAAGGGCCTCCTAGACCACCTTCAGGCCCCAGGCAGAACTTTTGAAGGTGCGGTCGAGGACGGCGCCCCAGTCATCCCCCAGGATCCAGCCCCCTCCTTTCGGGATCGCCTTTCCCATTTCCACCGTGCCTGGTCCCTTATAACCTCGGACCGTTGGGTCCTTCGCACGGTGGACAGGGGATATGCTATCCAGTTTTCTTCAATCCCCTCCTCCTCCCCCCCTTCCCCGTCCCTCTTCAGGGACCCTTCTCACGAGCAACTTCTTATACAGGAAGTTTCCACGCTCCTTGCTATGGGGGCCATAGAGGAGGTTCCAGTGGAGTTGAGGGGCAGGGGATTCTATTCCCGTTACTTCCTCATTCCCAAGTCCAAAGGAGGTCTGCGACCCATCTTGGACTTGCGCGGACTCAACAAATTCGTAGTAAAGTTGAAGTTCCGCATGGTCTCTCTGGGGGCCATTATCCCTTCCCTCGATCCTGGAGACTGGTTCGCCGCCCTCGACATGAAAGACGCATACTTTCACATCCCAATTTACCCGCCTCACAGACGCTTCCTGCGATTCGTGGTAAGCAAGGTGCACTACCAATTTGCAGTCCTTCCCTTCGGCCTATCCTCGGCCCCAAGGGTGTTCACGAAATGTATGGCCGTCGTGGCAGCGTACCTTCGTCGGCAAGGGATACAGGTGTTCCCGTACCTAGACGACTGGCTAGTACGCGGTCGCACCAAAGAGCAAGCTCGAGCTCACATCCACATAATAGTGCACACATTCAACGAGTTGGGCATCCTACTCAACAAGGACAAATCTACTCTAGAACCTACCCAGAGAATAGAATTCATCGGTGCAGTTCTAGACTCCAGACGTGCACAAGCCATCCTGCCAGACAACCGCTTTGGCACCATCACGAGCCTCATTCAAGGACTCAAGGCCTTCCCAACTACCACGGTGAGGTCGTGCCTTACCCTGCTGGGTCACATGGCTTCTTGCACGTACGTAACCAGGCATGCCAGACTTCGGCTTCGCCCACTCCAGACCTGGGTGTCATCGATATACCGCCCACATCGGGACAGCCTGAACATGGTGGTCACGGTCCCGAACTCGGTCCTGACCTCCCTCACATGGCGGCTAGATCACAATGTGGTTTGCGAGGGGATGCCGTTTCACGCCCCACAACCCTCTCTGCACCTGGTCACAGACGCTTCATCTCTGGGTTGGGGCGCCCATCTCAACGAGCACCATACCCAGGGCCGGTGGACTGCACCCCAGCTAGCCCTGCACATCAATGTTCGGGAACTGATGGCGGTGCGCCTGGCGTGCCAGGCATTTCTCAATCTCCTACGTGGCCGCTGTGTGTTAGTTCTCATCGACAACACCACGGCCATGTTTTACATCAACAAGCAAGGAGGAGCACGTTCGTCAATTCTATGCCAAGAGGCCATTCGCCTGTGGGACTTCTGCATCGCCCACTCAATCCATCTCACGGCATCGTTCCTCCCTGGTGTCCAGAACACTTTAGCGGACCGACTCAGCAGGTCCTTTCAGACTCACGAGTGGTCTATCCGTCCGGACATCATACATTCCGTTTTCCAGAAGTGGGGGTTTCCCCAGATAGACCTGTTTGCATCTCGAGACAACAGGAAGTGCCACGTGTTCTGCTCCCTGCAAGGTCGAGCTCCGGGCTCCCTCTCGGATGCGTTTCTCCTTCCCTGGAAAGACCACCTGTTTTATGCCTTCCCTCCGTTTCCTCTCGTCCACAAGGTACTGCTCAAATTGCGCAGAGACCAGGCACAGGTGATTCTGATCGCCCCAGCGTGGCCGAGACAACATTGGTACACCACGCTGTTGGAGCTCTCGGTTCAGACACCGATCCCGCTTCCATTATGTCCGGATCTCATCTCTCAGGACCACGGCCGGCTGCGTCACCCCGACCTGCAATCACTCCACCTCACGGCGTGGCTGCTCCATGGTTCACCCAGGTAGAGCAGCAATGCTCACATTCTGTCCAACAGATTCTGCTGAGCAGTAGGAAGCCCTCAACACGGTCCACGTACCTGGCCAAGTGGAAGCGGTTCTCCTGTTGGTGCGAACAACGAGCCACGCCCCCGTTACAGGCACCTATTCCTCTCATATTGGAATATCTCCTCTCCCTAAAACAGCAGGGTTTGGCGATATCTTCAATTAGAGTTCACCTGGCCGCTATATCGGCCTTTCACCCAGGGGAACTCGCATCCTCGGTATTCTCTAACCCGATGGTCGTTAGATTCCTCAAGGGCTTAGACCGGATGTATCCACAACAACGTCAGCCCGTTCTGACGTGGGACCTCAACCTGGTTCTCTCCAAGCTCACAGGTCCTCCATTCGAGCCACTGGCCACCTGTTCACTTCTGTACCTATCCTGGAAGACAGCCTTCCTCGTAGCCATCACCTCAGCAAGGCGCGTTTCTGAACTCAGGGCGCTTACATCCGAGCCCCCTTACACAGTTTTCCATAAGGATAAAGTGCAGCTTCGCCCACATCCTGCCTTTCTCCCTAAGGTGGTTTCTCCATTTCATATCAACCAGGATATATTTCTCCCGGTCTTTCATCCTAAACCACATGCTACTCGCCAGGACCAACGTTTGCATTCTCTGGACGTGCGCAGGGCCCTGGCTTTCTATATTGACCGCACAAGGCACTTTAGAAAGACGACGCAACTCTTCGTTGCAGTGGCCGACCGAATGAAAGGCTCACCGGTCTCCTCACAATGCCTATCCTCCTGGATTACGTCTTACATCCGGACTTGCTATGACCTGGCAGGTGTCTCAGCACCGCACATCACCGCTCACTCCACGAGGGCCCAAGCTTCCTCGACGGCTTTCCTGGCTCAAGTTCCGATCCAGGACATTTGTAGAGCTGCGGTTTGGTCATCAGTCCACACGTTTACAGCTCACTACGCACTAGTGCAGCAGTCCAGGGACGATGCTGCATTCGGATCAGCAGTTTTGCACACAGCAATGTCTCACTCCGACCCCACCACCTAAGTTGGGCTTGGGAGTCACCTAATGGAATGGATATGAGCAAGCACTCGAAGAAGAAAAGACGGTTACTCACCGTTGTAACTGTTGTTCTTCGAGATGTGTTGCTCATATCCATTCCAAACCCGCCCCCCGTCCCCACTGTCGGAGTAGCCGGCAAGAAGGAACTGAGGGGGCGCCGGGTCGGCTGGGGTATATATTCAGCGCCATGAAGGCGCCACTCTAGGGGGCTCCACAGCCGACCCGCCGGTGTTGCTAGGGTAGAAAATCTTCCGACGATCGTGCACGCGGCGCGCACACACCTAATGGAATGGATATGAGCAACACATCTCGAAGAACAACAGTTACAACGGTGAGTAACCATCTTATTCTCCATCTCTTGATGTCATTGAAGGAAGACTAGATGCCTTTCTGCAATGTGTGTGCCCAAAAAGTAACTATTGTACTATACAGCAAGCCTATGGTATGCAAGGGGTTAGATGAGATGCTCTAAAGGTCTCTTGTGGCCATAAAGTCCCCTAATTTTGGAAACACTGAGTGTAGCATTGGGAGCAGCCTCTGATGTTTTACCGTCTAGCCGGCTTGCTTCCTAGAATGAACAGGCATTGAGTGGGGTGATCCACAGAGAGTAGCTGAAACCTTCAAAGTGTCAGCCCAGCAACAGGACATTAGCACTTCCGGGGAAGGGTGGGTGTGGCAGTGATATCACAAAGGCCTTTTGCAGGACGTCAGCCTATTGGTCAAAGGTGTTAGGGAGGTGGTGACCTCCGAGAGAGATGCTGACATCAGCCTGGCAGGACAGGAGCACAGGGCCAGGGAAACCTCAGAGACCCCTGTGGCTTTGCTTCAGCAAGTCTCCTTCTCGAGGTCTCTCTTTGAGGACTGAGAGAGTGTTAGGGTTGACGTATGTGAGTGTGAGCAGGAGCCTCTTTCGAGTTTTCTCCTTTCCTTTTGACGGATTTTACTAGAAAACAGACTTCCCTATTTAGAAGGTAAGAGCCTCCAAGAGGTTTTGGAACCTGCTCAGTCTGATCCATCTGGTGCCAGCTGAATTCTAGGCATGGAAAACAGTAGTTTAAGATGGCAGAATTTTATTCCCTCCCTGGGATTTTGTCCCGTAGAATCACTGGGGACATTAGGGTTTGTCCTTTTCGTTTTACCTTTTCCTCCATCCCTCCTTCCTTTCTCTTCATCTCTTACTTCTTTTGTCCTTTCTCCTGTTCCCCTTTCACCACCAGGAGTGGTGTGTGTGTGTGTGTGTGTGTTTGTGTGTGTGTTGCTGGGGGTGCTCTTCACCTCCCCTTGTGGGGAGTTCATCCAAAACTGTATGGTTGAAATAGTGCTTGGACTCCACTGACACTAGATGCTGCCATCCTGTGGCTTAGCATTAGTGTCTGGGATGACTTGGGGCAAGATCTCAACCTCCCCTCAACCCACTTCACTTCTGGCAGAATCCCTCCTGCCCCCCCACTAGAGCCGCCTCGATGCCCAACCTGGTTGGGGGTGCAGAAGAGGGTTCTGATAACTTGAGGTTTGGTTTGGAGGTGGAACAGCTGTGAAGAACACTGAGGGGGAGGTAGCAGGAGCTAATCCTACAAGGAGGGGGGTTGGCACTGGAGGATACTAGAAAGGACAAGAAGACTCCATTCTGGGGTTCAGGAGGTGAATTCATCCCTCAGCGGTGGGCAGGTGGTGGGTGGAAATACTGCTGGTTCCAGGTGCCCTTAATTCCCCCTGATTCCTCGGAACCTTTGAGTCTCTGACAGGTTCTCGTTCCCTTGCAGCAGGAGGACGTCACGGCCAAAGTGATGCACCAGCTCCGCATCATCCGGCACTTGCGCCAGGTGCCTGAGACACTGCAGGGGCTGTTCCTCTGAGGCCTTCAGCAACTCCCGCTCCCTGCTGCAGATACTGCTCTGGCTCACTGTAAATGGGGAGCTAGTGGAAGGGGAAATGGAGCCCCCTGGCCCTCACTAAAAGGGAAAGTGATGGATTCTCCATCTCTTGATGTCATTGAATGAAGACTAGATGCCTTTCTGGAATGTGTGTGCCCAAAGAGTAACTATTGTACTATACAGGAGGCCTATGATATGCAGCGGGTTAGATTAGATGCTCTAAAGGTCTCTTCTGACCATAAAGTCTACTAATTTTGGAAACACTGAGTGTAGCATTGGGTGCAGCCTCTGATGTTTTACTGTCTAGCCCGCTTGCTTCCTAGAATGAGGATGCATTGAGTGGGGTGATCCACAGAGAGTAGCTCAAACCTTCAAAGTGTCAGGCCAGTAGCAGGACATTAGCACTTTAGGGTTTGGTTGGGTGTGGCAGTGATATCACAAAGGCCTTATCCTGGACCTCAGCCTATGGGTCAAAGGTGTTAGGGAGGTGGTTACCTGAGAGAGAGATGCTGACATCAGCCAGGCAGGACAGGAGCGCAGGGCCAGGGAAACCTCAGAGACCCCTTTGGCTTTGCTTTAGCAAGTCTCCTTCTCGAGGTCTCCCTTTTTAGGACTCAGAGAGTATTAGGGTTCAAGTATGTGAGTGCGAGGAGGAACCTCTTTCGAGTTTCTCCTTTTATTGATTTTACTAGAAAACAGACGTGCCTGTTGAGAAGGTAAGAACCTTGGAGAGGTTTTTAACCTGCTCAGTCTGCAGTCTGATCCATCTGGTGCCAGCTGAATTCTAGGCATGGAAAACACTAGTTCAAGGTGGCAGAATTTTATAGCCCACCTGGGATTTTGTGCCGTAGAATCACTGGGGACATTAGGGTTTGTCCTTTTCGTTTTACCTTTTCCTCCATCCCTCCTTGCTTTCTCTTGTTCCCCTCCCACCACCAGGAGTGGTGTGTGTGTGTGTGTGTGTTGCTGGGGGTGCTCTTCACCTCCCCTTGTGGGAAGTTGACACTGCAAGGGCTGTGCCTCTGTGGACATCAGCAACTCCCACTCCCTGCTGCAGGTACTGCTCTGGCTCACTGTAAATGGGGTGCTAGTGGAAGGGGAAATGGAACCCCCTGGCACTCACTAAAAGGGAAAGTGGTGGATTCTCCATCTCTTGATGTCATTGAATGAAGACTAGATGCCTTTCTGGAATGTGTGTGCCCAAAGAGTAACTATTGTACTATACAGGAAGCCTATGATATGCAGGGGCTTAGATTAGATGCTCTAAAGGTCTCTTGTGGCCATAAAGTCTACTAATTTTGGAAACACTGAGTGTAGTATTGGGAGCAGCCTCTGATGTTTTACTGTCTAGCCGGCTTGCTTCCTAGAATGAAGACGCATTGAGTGGGGTGATCCACACAGAGTAGCTCAAACCTTCAAAGTGTCAGGCCAGCAGCAGGACATTAGCACTTCCGGGGATGGGTGGGTGTGGCAGTGACATCACAAAGGCCTTTTCAGGACCTCAGCCTATTGGTCAAAGGTGTTAGGGAGGTGGTAACCTCAGAGAGAGATGCTGACATCAGCCAGGCAGGACAGGGGCTTAGGGCCAGGGAAACCTCAGAGACCCCTGTGACTTTCATAGAATCATAGAATATCAGGGTTGGAAGGGACCTGAAGAGGTCATCTACTACAACCCCGTCCTCAAAGCAGGACCAATTCCCAACTAAATCATCCCAGCCAGGGCTTTGTCAAGCCGGGCCTTAAAAACCTCCAAGGAAGGAGACTCCACCACCTCCCTAGTTAACGCATTCCAGTGCTTCACCACCCTCCTAGTGAAATAGTGTTTCCTAATATCCAACCTGGACCTCCCCCACTGCAACTTGAGACCATTGCTCCTTGTTCTGTCATCTGCCACCACTGAGAACAACCGAGCTCCATCCTCTTTGGAACCCCCCTTCACGTAGTTGAAGGCTGCTATCAAATCCCCCCTCATTCTTCTCTTCTGGAGACTAAACAATCCCAGTTCCCTCAGCCTCTCCTCATAAGTCATGTGCTCCAGACCCCTAATCATTTTTGTTGCTCTCCACTGGACTCTTTCCAATTTTTCCACATCCTTCTTGTAGTGTGGGGCCTGTCGGAGAAAAACAGAGTTCTCACTATTTGTTTAGGTACAGCAAGTCAGATGCTTTATTAACGCTCACAATTGCCCAGAGGGAGAGAGCTAAGCAGGTCTCTCACAGGTAACTAATTACAGCAAGCATTTATACCTTTCATTACAGAAATAACGAGGGACAGCTGCGTTTTGTTTATACATAGGCCATCTTGATATCTCATTTCTTCACTTGTTTTGACTCTTGCCAACATACAATATTTTCTATACCTTATCTACACAAGGTCTTCTACACCTTATCTATACCAGGTCATAATGACTTCTTACACAGTTCTTTCTCACCCGCCTCACACATTCCTCGCTTCTACAAATCTCGCGTTATTAGGGTTACAGTTAGCCTAACTCTTGCTAACGAACTGTCATGCATTGCATCCCCTTCCTGTGAGCTCTTTCTCTGCTTCCACAGGCCCAAAACTGGACACAGTATTCCAGATGAGGCCTCACCAATGTCGAATAAAGGGGAACGATCACGTTCCTCGATCTGCTGGCAATGCCCCTACTTATACAGCCCAAAATGCCGTTAGCCTTCTTGGCAACAAGAGCACACTGTTGACTCATATCCAGCTTCTCGTCCACTGTGACCCCTAGGTCCTTTTCTGCAGAACTGCTACCTAGCCATTCGGTCCCTAGTCTGTAGCAGTGCATGGGATTCTTCCGTCCTAAGTGCAGGACTCTGCACTTGTCCTTGTTGAACTTCATCAGGTTTTTTTCTGCCCAATCCTCTAATTTGTCTAGGTCCCTCTGTATCCGATCCCTACCCTCTAGCGTATCTACCACGCCTCCTAGTTTAGTGTCATCTGCAAACTTGCTGAGAGTGCAGTCCACACCATCCTCCAGATCATTAATAAAGATATTAAACAAAACCGGCCCCAGGACCGACCCTTGGGGCACTACTCCGCTTGAAACCGGCTGCCAACTAGACATGGAGCCATTGATCACTACCCGTTGAGCCCGACGATCCAGCCAGCTTTCTATCCACCTTACAGTCCATTCATCCATCCATCCCATACTTCTTTAACTTGGTGGCAAGAATACTGTGGGAGAGCGTATCAAAAGCTTTGCTAAAGTCAAGGAATAACACATCCACTGCTTTCCCCTCATCCACAGAGCCAGTTATCTCATCATAGAAGGCAATTAGGTTAGTCAGGCACGACTTCCCCTTGGTGAATCCATGCTGACTGTTCCTGATCACTTTCCTCTCCTCTAAGTGTTTCATAATTGATTCCTTGAGGACCTGCTCCATGATTTTTCCAGGGACTGAGGTGAGGCTGACTGGCCTGTAGTTCCCCGGATCCTCCTCCTTCCCTTTTTTAAAGATGGGCACTACATTAGCCTTTTTCCAGTCATCCGGGACCTCCCTCGATCGCCATGAGTTTTCAAAAATAATGGCTAATGGCTGTGCAATCTCATCCGCCAAGTCCTTTAGCACCCTCGGATGCAGCGCATCCAGCCCCATGGAGTTGTGCACGTCCAGTTTTTCTAAATAGTCCCGAACCACTTCTTTCTCCACAGAGGGCTGGTCACCTTCTCCCCATATTGTGCTGCCCAGTGCAGCAGTCTGGGAGCTGACCTTGTTCGTGAAGACAGAGGCAAAAAAAGCATTGAGTACATTAGCTTTTTCCACATCCTCAGTCACTAGGTTGCCTCCCTCATTCAGTAAGGGGCCCACACTTTCCTTGACTTTCTTCTTGTTGCTAACATACCTGAAGAAACCCTTCTTGTTACTCTTAACATCTCTTGCTAGCTGCAACTCCAAGTGTGATTTGGCCTTCCTGATTTCACTCCTGCATGCCTGAGCAATATTTTTATACTCCTCCCTGGTCATTTCTCCAATCTTCCACTTCTTGTAAGCTTCTTTTTTGCGTTTAAGATCAGCAAGGATTTCACTGTTTAGCCAAGCTGGTCGCCTGCCATATTTACTATTCTTTCTACACATCGGGATGGTTTGTTCCTGCAACCGCAATAAGGATTCTTTAAAATACAGCCAGCTCTCCTGGACCCCTTTGCCCTTCATGTTATTCTCCCAGGGGATCCTGCCCATCTGTTCCCTGAGGGAGTCAAAGTCTGCTTTTCTGAAGTCCAGGGTCCGTATTCTGCTGCTCTCCTTTCTTCCTTGTGTCAGGATCCTGAACTCGACCATCTCATGGTCACTGCCTCCCAGGTTCCCATCCACTTTTGCTTCCCCTACTAATTCTTCCCTGTTTGTGAGCAGCAGGTCGAGAAAAGCTCTGCCCCTAGTTGGTTCCTCCAGCACTTGCACCAGGAAATTGTGCCCTACACTTTCCAAAAACTTCCTGGATTGTCTGTGCACCGCTGTATTGCTCTCCTAGCAGATATCAGGGTGATTAAAGTCTCCCATGAGAACCAGGGCCTGCGATCTAGCAACTTCTGCTAGTTGCCAGAAGAAAGCCTCGTCCACCTCATCCCCCTGGTCTGGTGGTCTATACCAGACTCCAACCGTGACATCCCCCTTGTTGCTCACACTTCTCAACTTTATCCAGAGACTCTCAGGTTTTTCTACAGTTTCATACCGGACCTCTGAGCACTCATACTCCTCTCTTACATACAATGCAACTCCCCCACCTTTTCTGCCCTGCCTGTCCTTCCTGAACAGTTTATATCCATCCATGACAGTACTCCAGTCATGTGAGTTATCCCACCAAGTGTCTGTTATTGCTTCAGCAAGTCTCCTTCTCGAGGTCTCTCTTTGAGGACTGAGAGAGTATTAGTGTTCACATGTGTGAGTGCGAGCAGGAGCCTCTTTGGAGTTTTCTCCTTTCCTTTGACGGATTTTACTAGAAAACAGACGTCCCTATTTAGAAGGTAAGAGCCTCCAAGAGCTTTTTGGAACCTGCTCAGTCTGATCCATCTGGTGCCAGCTGAATTCTAGGCATGGAAAACACTAGGTTAAGGTGGCAGAATTTTATTCCCTCTGTGGGATTTTGTCCCGTAGAATCACAGGGGACATTAGTGTTTGTCATTTTCGTTTTACCTTTTCCTCCATCCCTCCTTCCTTTCTCTTCATCTCTTACTTCTTTTGTCCTTTCTCCTGTTCACCTGCCACCACCAGGAGTGGTGTGTGTGTGTGTGTGTGTGTGTGTGTGTGTTGCTGGGGGTGCTCTTCACCTCCCCTTGTGGGAAGTTGATCCAAAACTGTGAGGTTGAAATAGTGCTTGAACTCCAATGACACTAGATGCTGCCATCCTGTGGCTTAGCATTAGTGTCTGGGATGATTGGGGCAAGATCTCAACCTCCCCGCAACCCACTTCACTGCTGGCAGAATCCCTCCTGCCCCCCCTGCTAGAGCCGCCTCCCTGGCCAACCTGGGTGGGGGTGGAGAAGAGGGTTCTGATAACTTGAGCTGTGGTTTGGAGGTAGAACAGCTGTCAAGGGTACTGAGGGGGAGGTAGCAGGAGCTCACCCTACAAGGTGGTGGGTTGGCACTGGAGGTTACTAGAAAGGACAAGAAGACTCCATTCTGGGGTTCAGGAGGTGAATTCATCCCTCAGTGGTGGGCAGGTAGTCAGTTTAAATACTGCTGGTTCCAGGTGCCCTTAATTCCCCCTGATTCCTCGGGGCGTTTGAGTCTTTGACAGGTTCTCGTTCCCTTGCAGCAGGAGGACGTCATGGCCAGAGTGATGCACCAGCTCCGCATCATCCGGCACTTGTGCCAGGTGCCTTAGACACTGCAGGGGCTGTGCCACTGAGGCCATCAGCAACTCCCGCTCCCTGCTGCAGGTACTGCTCTGGCTCACTGTAAATGGGGTGCTAGTGGAAGGGGAAATGGAGCCCCCTGGCACTCAGTAAAAGGGAAAGTGGTGGATTCTCCATCTCTTGATGTCATTTCATGAAGACTAGATGCCTTTCTGGAATGTGTGTGCCCAAAAAGTACCTATTGTACTATACAGGAAGCCTATGATATGCAGGGGGTTAGATGAGATGTTCTAAAGGTCTCTTCTGGCCATAAAGTGTAGTAATTTTGGAAACACTGAGTGTAGCATTGGGAGCAGCCTCTGATGCTTTACTGTCTAGCCGGCTTGCTTCCTAGAATGAAGACGCATCGAGTGGGGTGATCCACAGAGAGTAGCTGAAACCTTCAAAGTGTCAGGCCAGCAGCAGGACATTAGCACTTTAGGGTTTGGTTGCGTGTGGCAGTGATATCACAAAGGCCTTATCCTGGACCTCAGCCTATGGGTCAAAGGTGTTAGGGAGGTGGTTACCTGAGAGAGAGATGCTGACATCAGCCAGGCAGGACAGGAGCGCAGGACCAGGGAAACCTCAGAGACCCCTTTGGCTTTGCTTTAGCAAGTCTCCTTCTCGAGGTCTCCCTTTTTAGGACTCAGAGAGTATTAGGGTTCAAGTATGTGAGCGCGAGGAGGAACCTCTTTCGAGTTTCTCCTTTTACTGATTTTACTAGAAAACAGACATCCCTGTTTAGAAAGTAAGAGCCTCCAAGAGGTTTTGGAACCTGCTCAGTCTGATCCATCTGGTGCCAGCTGAATTCTAGGCATGGAAAACACTAGTTCAAGGTGGCAGAATTTTAATCCCTCCCTTAATATTGTCTGGTAGAATCACTGGGGACATTAGGGTTTGTCCTTTTCGTTTTACCTTTTCCTCCATCCCTCCTTCCTTTCTCTTTATCTCTTACTTCTTTTGTCCTTTCTCTTGTTCCCCTCCCACCACCAGGAGTGGTGTGTGTGTGTGTGTGTGTGTGTGTGTGTGTGTGTGTGTGTGTGTGTGTGTGTGTGTGTGTGTGTGTGTGTGTGTGTGTGTGTGTTGCTGGGGGTGCTCTTCACCTCCCCTTGTTGGGAGTTGATCCAAAACTGTATGGTTGAAATAGTGCTTGGACTCCACTGACACTAGATGCTGCCATCGTGTGGTTTAGCATAAGTGTCTGGGATGACTTGGGGCAAGATCTCAACCTCCCCGCAACCCACTTCACTGCTGCCAGAATCCCACCTGCCCCCCCTGCTAGAGCCGCCTCCCTGGCCAACCTGGGTGGGGGTGGAGAAGAGGGTTCTGATAACTTGAGCTGTGGTTTGGAGGTGGAACAGCTGTCAAGGGCACTGAGGGGGAGGTAGCAGGAGCTCACCCTACAAGGACGGGGGTTGGCACTGGAGATTCCTAGAAAGGAGAAGACGACTCCATTCTGGGGTTCAGGAGGTGAATTCATCCCTCAGTGGTGGGCAGGTGCTGGGTGTAAATACTGCTGGTTCCAGGTGTCCTTAATTGCCCCTGATTCCTCGGGGCATTTGAGTCTCTGACAGGTTCTCGTTCCCTTGCAGGAGGAGGACGTCACGGCCAAAGGGATGCACCAGCTCCGCATCATCCGGCACTTACGCCATGTGCCTGAGACACTGCAGGGGCTGTTCCTCTGAGGCCTTAGCAACTCCCTCTCCCGGCTGCAGGTACTGCTCTGGCTCACTGTAAATGGGGAGCTAGTGGAAGGGGAAATGGAGCCCCCTGGCACTCACTAAAAGGGAAAGTGGTGGATTCTCCAACTCTTGATGTCATTGATTGAAGACTAGATGCCTTTCTGGAATGTGTGTGCCCAAAAAGTAACTATTGTACTATACTGGAAGCCTATGATATGGAGGGGGTTAGATGAGATGCTGTAAAGGTCTCTTCTGGCCAGAAAGTCTCCTACTTTTGGAAACACTGAGTGTAGTATTGGGAGCAGCCTCTGATGTTTTACTGTCTAGCTAGCTTGCTTCCTAGAATGAAGACGAATTTTGTGGTGTGATCCACAGAGCGTAGCTCAAACCTTCAAAGTGTCAGGCCAGCAGCAGGACATGAGCACTTTAGGGTTTGGTTGGGTATGGCAGTGATATCACAAAGGCTTTTTCAAGGACCTCAGCGTACTGGTCAAAGGTGTTAGGGAGGTGGTGACCTCAGAGAGAGATGCTGTCTTCAGCCAGGGAGGACAGGGGCTTACGACCAGGGAAACCTCAGAGACCCCTGTGGCTTTGCTTCAGCAAGTCTCCTTCTCGAGGTTTCTTTTTGAGGACTGAGAGAGTGTTAGGGTTGACGTATGTGAGTGCGAGCAGGAGCCTCTTTCGAGTTTTCTCCTTTCCTTTTACTGATTTTACTTGAAAATTAGAAGGTAAGAGCCTCCAAGAGGTTTTGGAACCTGCTCAGTCTGATCCATCTGGTGCCAGCTGAATTCTCGGCATGGAAAACAGTAGTTTAAGGTGGCAGAATTTTCTTCCCTCCCTGGAATTTTGTCCCGTGGAATCACTGGGGACACTAGGGTTTGTCCTTTTCGTTTTACCTTTTCCTCCATCCCTCCTTCCTTTCTCTTCATCTCTTACTTCTTTTGTCCTTTCTCTTGTTCCCCTCCCACCTCCAGGAGTGGTGTGTGTGTTGCTGGGGGTGCTCTTCACCTCCCCTTGTGGGAAGTTGATCCAAAACTGTCGGGTTCAAATAGTGCTTGGACTCCACTGACACTAGATGCTGCCATCCTGTGGCTTAGCATTAGTGTCTGGGACAACTTGGGACAAGATCTCAACTTCCCCGCAACCCACTTCACTGCTGGCAGAATCCCTCCTGCCCCCCCTGCTAGGGCCGCCTCCCTGCGCAACCTGGGTTGGGGTGGAGAAGAGGGTTCTGATAACTTGAGCTGTGGTTTGGAGGTAGAACAGCTGTCAAGGGTACTGAGGGGGAGGTAGCAGGAGCTCACCCTACAAGGTGGTGGGTTGGCACTGGAGGTTACTAGAAAGGACAAGAAGACTCCATTCTGGGGTTCAGGAGGTGAATTCATCCCTCAGTGGTGGGCAGGTAGTCAGTTTAAATATTGCTGGTTCCAGGTGCCCTTAATTCCCCCTGATTCCTCGGCGCGTTTGAGTCTCTGACAGGTTCTCGTTCCCTTGCAGGAGGAGGACGTCACGGCCAAAGTGATGCACCAGCTCCGCATCATCCGGCACTTGCGCCATGTGCCTGAGACACTGCAGGGGCTGCGCCTCTGAGGCCTTCAGCAACTCCCGCTCCCTGCTGCAGGTACTGCTCTGTCTCCCTGTAAATGGCGAGCTAGTGGAAGGGGAAATGGAACCCCCTGGCACTCACTAAAAGGGAAAGTGGTGGATTCTCCATCTCTTGATGTCATTGAATGAAGACTAGATGCCTTTCTGGAATGTGTGTGCCCAAAAAGTAACTATTGTACTATACAGGAGGCCTATGATATGCAGGGGCTTAGATGAGATGCTCTAAAGGTCTCTTGTGGCCATAAAGTCTACAAATTTTGGAAACACTGAGTGTAGTATTGGGAGCAGCCTGTGATGTTTTACTGTCTAGCCGGCTTGCTTCCTAGAATGAAGACGCATTGAGTGGGGTGATCCACAGAGAGTACCTGTGTCAAGGCTGTATCCCCACTTTGAAGTTTAGGGTACAAATGTAGGGGCCTGCATGAAAACCTCTAAGCTTAACCACCATCCCAAGGCTAATTTCCTCCCCTGGGTAGCCTTGAGAAACCTTTCACCAATTCCCTGGTGAATACAGATCCAAACCCCTTGGATCTTAAAACAAGGAGAAATAAACCATCCCCCCTCCTTCCTCCCACCAACTTGTGGTGAATACAGATCCAACCCTCTTGGATCTAAAAGAAGGAGAAATTAACCATTTCCCTCCTTCCTCCCACCAACTCCTGGTGAATCAAGATCCAAACTCCTTGGTTCTTAAAAATAAGGCTTTTAATTAAAGAAAAAGGTAAAAATCATCTCTGTAAAATCAGTTTGGAAATTAACCTTACAGGGTAATCAAACTTAAAGAGCTCAGAGGACTCCCCTCTAGTCTTAGGTTCAAAGTACAGCAAACAAAGATAAACACTCTAGTAAAAGGTACATTTACAAGTTGAGAAAACAAAGGAAAACTAACACGCCTTGTTTGAAATAGGAGAGACTTGTTTAGAAAGATGTGGAGAACCTGGATTGATGTCTGGTCCCTCTCAGTCCCGAGGGCGAACACCCACACAAACAAAGAACACAAACAAAAGCCTTCCCCTCCCCAAGATTTGAAAGTATCTTGTCCCCTTATTGGTCCTTTAGGTCAGATGCCAGCCAGGTTACCTGAGCTTCTTAACCCTTTAGAGGGAAAAGGATTTTGGAGTCTCTGGCCAGGAGGATTTCTTAGTACTGTACACAGGACAGCTGTTACCCTTCCCTTTATAGTTATGACCACCTCAAACCTTCAAAGTGTCAGGCCAGCAGCAGGACATTAGCACTTCAGGGTTTGGTTGGGTGTGGCAGTGACATCACAAAGGCCTTTTGCAGGATGTCAGCTTATTGGTCAAATGTGTTAGGGAGGTGGTGACCTCAGAGAGAGATGCTGACATCAGCCTGGCAGGACAGGAGCACAGGGCCAGGGAAACCTCAGAGACCCTGTGGCTTTGCTTCAGCAAGTCTCCTTCTCGGGGTCTTTCTTTGAGGACTGAGAGAGTATTAGGGTTCACGTACGTGAGTGCGTGCAGGAGCCTCTTTCGAGTTTTCTCCTTTCCTTTTACTGATTTTACTAGAAAACAGACGTCCCTGTTTAGAAGGTAAGAGCCTCCAAGAGGTTTTGGCAGCTGCTCAGTCTGATCCACGTGGTGCCAGCTGAATTCTAGGCATGGAAAACAGTAGTTTAAGATGGCAGAATTTTATTCCATCCCTTGGATTTTGTGCCGTAGAATCACTGGGGACGTTAGGGTTTGTCCTTTTTGTTTTACCTTTTCCTCCATCCCTCCTTCCTTTCTCTTCATCTGTTACTTCTTTTGTCCTTTCTCCTCTTCCCCTCCCACCACAAGGAGTTGTGTGTGTGTGTGTGTGTGTGTGTGTGTGTGTGTGTGTGTTCCTGGGGGTGCTCATCACCTCTCCTTGTGGGAAGTTCATCGAAAACTGTGGGGTTGAAATAGCGTTTGGACTCCACTGACACTAGATGCTGCCATCCTGTGGCTTAGCATTAGTGTCTGGGATGACTTGGGTCAAGATCTCAACTTCCCCGCAACCCACTTCACTGCTGCCAGAATCCCTCCTGCCCCCCCTGCTAGAGCCGCCTCCCTGGCCAACCTGGGTGGGGTTGGAGAACAGTGTTTTTTTCATACGTTCATAGATTCTAGGACTGGAAGGGACCTCGAGAGGTCATCGAGTCCAGTCCCCTGCCCGCATGGCAGGACCATGTAACGGACTTATTAGATAAGGGAAATGCGGTGGACCTAATATACCTGGATTTCAGTAAAGCGTTTGATACTGTACCCCATGAGGAATTATTGGTTAAACTGGAAAACATGGGGATCGATATGAAAATCCAGAGGTGGATAAAGAATTGGTTAATGGGGAGAATGCAGCGGGTCGTATTAAAGGGTGAACTGTCGGGTTGGAGGGAGGTTACTAGTGGAGTGCCTCAAGGTTCGGTTTTGGGACCCATTTTATTTAATCTATTTATAACTGACCTCGGAACCGATTGCAAGAGTGGGCTGATAAAGTTTGCGGATGATACGAAGGTGGGAGGAGTTGCAAATTCGGAGGAGGATAGGGATATTCTGCAGGGAGACTTGAATGAGCTTGTGAATTGGAGTGTCAGAAATAAGATGAAATTTAATAGTGAAAAGTGTAAGGTGATGCACTTGGGGATGACTAATAACAATTTTAGTTACAAGATGGGGACGCATTGGTTAGAAGTAACGGAAGAGGAGAAGGACCTAGGGGTCCTTGTAGACCGCAGGATGACTATGAGTCGACAATGTGACGTGGCTGTGAAAAAAGCCAATGCGGTCTTGGGATGTATTAGGCGAGGTATATCTAGTAGGGATAAGGAGGTCCTGCTTCCGTTGTATACGGCGCTGGTGAGACCTCATTTGGAGTACTGTGTGTAGTTCTGGTCTCCCATGTTTAAAAAAGATGAACTCAAATTGGAACGGGTGCAGAGAAGGGCGACTAGGATGATCAGAGGAATGGAAAACCTGTCGGATGAAAAGAGATTAGAGGAGCTCGGGTTGTTTAGTCTGACAAAACGAAGGCTGAGGGGGGATATGATTGCTATCTTTAAATATATCAGAGGGATAAATACAAGGGAGGGTGAGGAATTATTTCAGCTGAGTACTAATGTGGACACGAGAACCAATGGATATAAACTGGCCATGGGGAAGTTCAGGCTTGAAATCAGACGAAGGTTTCTGACCGTCAGAGGGGTGAAATATTGGAACGGCCTTCCGAGGGAAACGGTGGGAGCAACGGACCTGTCTGGTTTTAAGATTAAGTTGGATAAGTTTATGGAGGGAATGGTTTAATGGTAAAACATAGTAGCCGAGGAAAACCAAGCAATGGTACGTAAATAGCATAATGGCAAACAAGGGTCAGGCTAGAGACTCTTGCCTACATGCTCGGGGTATTACTGATCGCCATATTTGGGGTCGGGAAGGAATTTTCCTCCAGGGTAGATTGGCTGAGCCTCTGGAGGTTTTTCGCCTTCCTCCGCAGCATGGGGCAGGGATCACTAGCAGGAGGGTCCCTGCCGATTGAAGTCACTAAAACACAGGATTGGGGACTTCAACGGCACAGTCCAGGGAAGGGTCTTGTGGCCTGCAGCATGCAGGGGGTCAGACCAGATGATCATAATGGTCCCTTCTGACCTTAAAGTCTATGAGTCTATAAGACCAAATACCATCCCTGATAGACATTGATCTAACCTACTCTTAAATATCTCAAGAGATGGAGATTCCACAACCTCCCTCGGCAATTTATTCCAGTGTTTAACCACCCTGACAGTTAGGAACTTTTTCCTAATGTCCAACCTAGACCTCCCTTGCTGCACTTTAAACCCATTGCTTCTGGTTCTATCCTTAGAGGCTAAGGTGAACAAGTTTTCTCCCTCCTCCTTATGACACCCTTTTAAATACCTGAAAACTGCTATCATGTCTCCTCTCAGTCTTCTCTTTTCCAAACTAAACAAAGCCAATTCTTTCAGCCTTCCTTCATAGGTCATGTTCTCAAGACCTTTAATCATTCTTGTTGCTCTTCTCTGGACCCTTTCCAATTTCTCCACATCTTTTTTAAAATGCGGTGCCCAGAACTGGACACAATACTCCAGCTGAGGCCTAACCAGAGCAGAGTAGAGCGGAAGAATGACTTCTCGTGTCTTGCTCACAACACACCTGTTAATACATCCCAGAATCAGGTTTGCTTTTTTTGCAAGAGCATCACACTGTTGACTCATATTTAGCTTGTGGTCCACTATAACCCCTAGATCCCTTTCTGCCGTACTCCTTCCTAGACAGTCTCTTCCCATTCTGTATGTGTGAAACTGATTGTTCCTTCCTAAGTGGAGCACTTTGCATTTGTCTTTGTTAAACTTCATCCTGTTTAACTCAGACCATTTCTCCAATTTGTCCAGATCATTTTGAATTATGACCCTGTCCTCCAAAGCAGTTGCAATCCCTCCCAGTTTGGTATCATCCGCAAACTTAATAAGCGTACTTTCTATGCCAATATCTAAGTCGTTGATGAAGATATTGAACAGCGCCGGTCCCAAAACAGACCCCTGCGATACCCCACTCGTTATGGCTTTCCAGCAGGATTGGGAACTATTAATAACAACTCTCTGAGTACGGTTATCCAGCCAGTTAGGCACCCACCTTATAGTAGCCCCATCTAAATTGTATTTGCTTAGTTTATCAATAAGAATATCATGCGAGACCGTATCAAATGCCTTACTAAAGTCTAGGTATACCACATCCACAGCCTCACCCTTATCCACAAGGCTCGTTATCCTATCAAAGAAAGCTATCAGATTGGTTTGACATGATTTGTTCTTCACAAATCCATGCTGGCTGTTCCCTATCACCTTACCACCTTCCAAGTGTTTGCAGATGATTTTCTTAATTACTTGCTCCATTATCTTCCCTGGCACAGAAGTTAAACTCACTGGGGTCTGTAGTTTCCTGGGTTGTTTTTATTTCCCTTTTTATAGATGGGCACTATATTTGCCCTTTTCCAGTCTTCTGGAATCTCTCCCGTCTCCCATGATTTTCCAAAGATAATAGCTAGAGGCTCAGATACCTCCTCTATTAGCTCCTTGAGTATTCTAGGATGCATTTCATCAGGCCCGGGTGACTTGCAGGCATCTAACTTTTCTAAGTGATTTTTAACTTGTTCTTTTTTTATTTTATCTGCTAAACCTACCCCCTTCCCATTAGCATTCACTATGTTAGGCATTCCTTCAGACTTCTCGGTGAAGACCGAAACAAAGAAGTCATTAAGCATCTCCGCCATTTCCAAGTTTCCTGTTACTGTTTCTCCCTCTTCACTAAGCAGTGGGCCTACCCTGTCTTTGGTCTTCCTCTTGCTTCTAATGTATTGATAAAAAGTCTTCTTGTTTCCCTTTATTCCCGTAGCTAGTTTGAGCTCATTTTGTGCCTTTGCCTTTCTAATCTTGCCCCTGCATTCCTGTGTTGTTTGCCTATATTCATCCTTTGTAATCTGTCCCAGTTGCCATTTTTATATGACTCCTTTTTATTTTTTAGATCATGCAAGATCTCATGGTTAAGCCAAGGTGGTCTTTTGCCACATTTTCTATCTTTCCTAACCAGCGGAATAGCTTGCTTTTGGGCCCTTAATAGTGTCCCTTTGAAAAACTGCCAACTCTCCTCAGTTGTTTTTCCCCTCAGTCTTGATTCCCATGGGACCTTACCTATCAGCTCTCTGAGCTTACCAAAATCTGCCTTCCTGAAATCCATTGTCTCTATTTTGCTGTTCTCCCTTCTACCCTTCCTTAGAATTGCAAACTCTATGATTTCATGATCACTTTCACCCAGGCTGCCTTCTACTTTCAAATTCTCAACGAGTTCCTCCCTATTTGTTAAAATCAAGTCTAGAACAGCTTCCCCCCAGTAGCTTTTTCAACCTTCTGAAATAAAAAGTTGTCTCCAATGCAGTCCAGGAATTTGTTGGATAGTCTGTGCCCCGCTGTGTTATTTTCCCAACATATAGCCGGATAGTTGAAGTCCCCCATCACCACCAAATCTTGGGCTTTGGATGATTTTGTTAGTTGCTTAAAAAAAGCCTCATCCACCTCTTCCACCTGGTTAGGTGGCCTGTAGTAGACTCCTAGCATGTCATCTCCCTTGTTTTTTACCCCTTTTAGCCTAACCCAGAGACTCTCAACACTTCCGTCTCCTATGTCCATCTCTACCTCAGTCCAAGTGTGTACATTTTTAATATACAAGGCAACACCTCCTCCCTTTTTCCCCTGTCTATCCTTCCTGAGCAAGCTGTACCCATCCACACCAACATTCCAATCATGTGTATTATCCCACCAAGTTTCAGTGATGCCAACAATGTCATAGTTGTGTTTATTTATTAGCACTTCCAGTTCTTCCTGCTTATTCCCCATACTTCTCGCATTTGTATATAGGCATCTAAGATACTGGTTTGATGTTTCCTCCCAGTTTTGTCCTGACCCTCCTTTCCCTCTGACAATATAGCCCACACTCCCTCTCGTTTTTGACCCATCTCCCCGGTCTCCATGTTCCCCACTTACCTGTGGGCTTTGCTCACCTGTCCCGTTCGAACCTAGTTTAAAGCCCTCCTCACTAGGTTAGCCAGTCTGTGTCCAAAGGTACTAATAACTTGAGCTGTGGTTTGGAGGTGGAACAGCTGTCAAGGGCACTGAGGGGGAGATAGCAGGAGCTCATCCTTCAAGGAGGGGGGTTGGCACTGGAGGTTACTAGAAAGGACAAGAAGACTCCATTCTGGGGTTCAGGAGGTGAATTTATCCCTCAGTGGTGGGCAGGTGATGGGTGGAAGTAGTGCTGGTTCCAGGTGCCCTTAATTCCCGCTGATTCCTCGGGGCGTTTGAGTCTCTGACAGGTTCTCGTTCCCTTGCAGCAGGAGGACGTCACGGCCAAAAGTGATGCACCAGCTCCGCATCGTCCGGCACTTGCGCCAGATTCCTGAGACACTGCAGGGGCTGTGCCTCTGAGGCCATCAGCAACTCCCGCTCCCTGCTGCAGGTACTGCTCTGGCTCACTGTAAATGGGGAGCTAGTGGAAGGGGAAATGGAGCCCCCTGGCACTCACTAAAAGGGAAAGTGGTGGATTCTCCATCTCTTGATGTCATTGAAGGAAGACTAGATGCCTTTCTGGAATGTGTGTGCCCAAAAAGTAACTATTGTACTATACAGCAAGCCTATGGTATGCAAGGGGTTAGATGAGATGCTCTAAAGGTCTCTTCTGGCCATAAAGTCCCCTAATTTTGGAAACACTGAGTGTAGCATTGGGAGCAGCCTCTGATGTTTTACCGTCTAGCCGGCTTGCTTCCTAGAATGAACAGGCATTGAGTGGGGTGATCCACAGAGAGTAGCTGAAACCTTCAAAGTGTCAGGCCAGCAGCAGGACATTAGCACTTAAGGGTTTGATTGGTGGCAGTGATATCACAAAGGTCTTTTGCAGGACCTCAGCATATTGGTCAAAGGTGTTAGGGAGGTGGTAACCTCAGAGAGAGATGCTGCCATCAGCGAGGCAGTACAGGGGCGCATGGCCAGGGAAACCTCAGAGACCCCTGTGGCTTTGCTTCAGCAAGTCTCCTTCTCGAGGTTTCTCTTGAGGACTGAGAGAGTATTAGGATTCACGTATTTGAGTGAGAGCAGGAGCCTCTTTCGAGTTGTCTCCTTTCCTTTTACTGATTTTACTAGAAAACAGACGTCCCTGTTTAGAAGGTAAGAGCCTCCAAGAGGTTTTGGCAGCTGCTCAGTCTGATCCACGTGGTGCCAGCTGAATTCTAGGCATGGAAAACAGTAGTTTAAGATGGCAGAATTTTATTCCATCCCTTGGATTTTGTGCCATAGAATCACTGGGGACATTAGGGTTTGTCCTTTTTGTTTTACCTTTTCCTCCATCCCTCCTTCCTTTCTCTTCATCTCTTACTTCTTTTGTCCTTTCTCCTGTTCCCCTCCCACCACCAGGAGTGGTGTGTGTGTGTGTGTGTGTGTGTGTGTGTGTGTTGCTGGGGGTGCTCATCACCTCTCCTTGTGGGAAGTTCATCGAAAACTGTGGGGTTGAAATAGTGTTTGGACTCCACTGACACTAGATGCTGCCATCCTGTGGCTTAGCATTAGTGTCTGGGATGACTTGGGTCAAGATCTCAACTTCCCCGCAACCCACTTCACTGCTGCCAGAATCCCTCCTGCCCCCCCTGCTAGAGCCGCCTCCCTGGCCAACCTGGGTGGGGGTGGAGAACAGTGTTTTTTTCATACGTTCATAGATTCTAGGACTGGAAGGGACCTCGAGAGGTCATCGAGTCCAGTCCCCTGCCCGCATGGCAGGACCATGTAACGGACTTATTAGATAAGGGAAATGCGGTGGACCTAATATACCTAGATTTCAGTAAAGCGTTTGATACTGTACCCCATGAGGAATTATTGGTTAAACTGGAAAACATGGGGATCGATATGAAAATCCAGAGGTGGATAAAGAATTGGTTAATGGGGAGAATGCAGCGGGTCGTATTAAAGGGTGAACTGTCGGGTTGGAGGGAGGTTACTAGTGGAGTGCCTCAAGGTTCGGTTTTGGGACCCATTTTATTTAATCTATTTATAACTGACCTCGGAACCGATTGCAAGAGTGGGCTGATAAAGTTTGCGGATGATACGAAGGTGGGAGGAGTTGCAAATTCGGAGGAGGATAGGGATATTCTGCAGGGAGACTTGAATGAGCTTGTGAATTGGAGTGTCAGAAATAAGATGAAATTTAATAGTGAAAAGTGTAAGGTGATGCACTTGGGGATGACTAATAACAATTTTAGTTACAAGATGGGGACGCATTGGTTAGAAGTAACGGAAGAGGAGAAGGACCTAGGGGTCCTTGTAGACCGCAGGATGACTATGAGTCGACAATGTGACGTGGCTGTGAAAAAAGCCAATGCGGTCTTGGGATGTATTAGGCGAGGTATATCTAGTAGGGATAAGGAGGTCCTGCTTCCGTTGTATACGGCGCTGGTGAGACCTCATTTGGAGTACTGTGTGTAGTTCTGGTCTCCCATGTTAAAAAAAGATGAACTCAAATTGGAACGGGTGCAGAGAAGGGCGACTAGGATGATCAGAGGAATGGAAAACCTGTCGTATGAAAAGAGATTAGAGGAGCTCGGGTTGTTTAGTCTGACAAAACGAAGGCTGAGGGGGGATATGATTGCTATCTTTAAATATATCAGAGGGATAAATACAAGGGAGGGAGAGGAATTATTTCAGCTGAGTACTAATGTGGACACGAGAACCAATGGATATAAACTGGCCGTGGGGAAGTTCAGGCTTGAAATCAGACGAAGGTTTCTGACCGTCAGAGGGGTGAAATATTGGAACGGCCTTCCGAGGGAAACGGTGGGGGCAACGGACCTGTCTGGTTTTAAGATTAAGTTGGATAAGTTTATGGAGGGAATGGTTTAATGGTAAAACATAGTAGCCGAGGAAAACCAAGCAATGGTACGTAAATAGCATAATGGCAAACAAGGGTCAGGCTAGAGACTCTTGCCTACATGCTCGGGGTATTACTGATCGCCATATTTGGGGTCGGGAAGGAATTTTCCTCCAGGGTAGATTGGCTGAGCCTCTGGAGGTTTTTCGCCTTCCTCCGCAGCATGGGGCAGGGATCACTAGCAGGAGGGTCCCTGCCGATTGAAGTCACTAAAACACAGGATTGGGGACTTCAACGGCACAGTCCAGGGAAGGGTCTTGTGGCCTGCAGCATGCAGGGGGTCAGACCAGATGATCATAATGGTCCCTTCTGACCTTAAAGTCTATGAGTCTATAAGACCAAATACCATCCCTGATAGACATTTATCTAACCTACTCTTAAATATCTCAAGAGATGGAGATTCCACAACCTCCCTCGGCAATTTATTCCAGTGTTTAACCACCCTGACAGTTAGGAACTTTTTCCTAATGTCCAACCTAGACCTCCCTTGCTGCACTTTAAACCCATTGCTTCTGGTTCTATCCTTAGAGGCTAAGGTGAACAAGTTTTCTCCCTCCTCCTTATGACACCCTTTTAAATACCTGAAAACTGCTATCATGTCTCCTCTCAGTCTTCTCTTTTCCAAACTAAACAAAGCCAATTCTTTCAGCCTTCCTTCATAGGTCATGTTCTCAAGACCTTTAATCATTCTTGTTGCTCTTCTCTGGACCCTTTCCAATTTCTCCACATCTTTTTTAAAATGCGGTGCCCAGAACTGGACACAATACTCCAGCTGAGGCCTAACCAGAGCAGAGTAGAGCGGAAGAATGACTTCTCGTGTCTTGCTCACAACACACCTGTTAATACATCCCAGAATCAGGTTTGCTTTTTTTGCAACAGCATCACACTGTTGACTCATATTTAGCTTGTGGTCCACTATAACCCCTAGATCCCTTTCTGCCGTACTCCTTCCTAGACAGTCTCTTCCCATTCTGTATGTGTGAAACTGATTGTTCCTTCCTAAGTGGAGCACTTTGCATTTGTCTTTGTTAAACTTCATCCTGTTTAACTCAGACCATTTCTCCAATTTGTCCAGATCATTTTGAATTATGACCCTGTCCTCCAAAGCAGTTGCAATCCCTCCCAGTTTGGTATCATCCGCAAACTTAATAAGCGTACTTTCTATGCCAATATCTAAGTCGTTGATGAAGATATTGAACAGTGCCGGTCCCAAAACAGACCCCTGCGATACCCCACTCGTTATGGCTTTCCAGCAGGATTGGGAACTATTAATAACAACTCTCTGAGTACGGTTATCCAGCCAGTTATGCACCCACCTTATAGTAGCCCCATCTAAATTGTATTTGCCTAGTTTATCAATAAGAATATAAAAAAAGCCTCATCCACCTCTTCCACCTGATTAGGTGGCCTGTAGTAGACTCCTAGCATGACATCTCCCTTGTTTTTTACCCCTTTTAGCCTAACCCAGAGACTCTCAACACTTCCGTCTCCTATGTCCATCTCTACCTCAGTCCAAGTGTGTACATTTTTAATATACAAGGCAACACCTCCTCCCTTTTTCCCCTGTCTATCCTTCCTGAGCAAGCTGTACCCATCCACACCAACATTCCAATCATGTGTATTATCCCACCAAGTTTCAGTGATGCCAACAATGTCATAGTTGTATTTATTTATTAGCACTTCCAGTTCTTCCTGCTTATTCCCCATACTTCTCGCATTTGTATATAGGCATCTAAGACCCTGGTTTGATCTTTCCTCCCAGTTTTGTCCTGACCCTCCTTTCTCTCTGACAATATAGCCCACACTCCCTCTCGTTTTTGACCCATCTCCCCGGTCTCCATGTTCCCCACTTACCTGTGGGCTTTGCTCACCTGTCCCCGTCCAACCTAGTTTAAAGCCCTCCTCACTAGGTTAGCCAGTCTGTGTCCAAAGGTACTAATAACTTGAGCTGTGGTTTGGAGGTGGAACAGCTGTCAAGGGCACTGAGGGGGAGATAGCAGGAGTTCACCCTACAAGGAGGGGGGTTGGCACTGGAGGTTACTAGAAAGGAGAAGAAGACTCCATTCTGGGGTTCAGGAGGTGAATTTATCCCTCAGTGGTCGGCAGGTGCTGGGTGGAAATACTGCTGGTTCCAGGTGCCCTTAATTCCTCCTGATTCCTCGGGGCGTTTGAGTCTCTGACAGGTTCTCGTTCCCTTGCAGCAGGAGGACGTCACGGCCAAAAGTGATGCACCAGCTCCGCATCATCCGGCACTTGCGCCAGATTCCTGAGACACTGCAGGGGCTGTGCCTCTGAGGCCATCAGCAACTCCCGCTCCCTGCTGCAGGTACTGCTCTGGCTCACTGTAAATGGGGAGGTAGTGGAAGGGGAAATGGAGCCCCCTGGTACTCACTAAAAGGGAAAGTGGTGGATTCTCCAACTCTTGATGTCATTGATTGAAGACTAGATGCCTTTCTGGAACGTGTGTGCCCAAAAAGTAACTATTGTACTATACTGGAAGCCTAAGATATGGAGGGGCTTAGATGAGATGCTGTAAAGGTCTCTTCTGGCCAGAAAGTCTCCTACTTTTGGAAACACTGAGTGTAGTATTGGGAGCAGCCTCTGATGTTTTACTGTCTAGCCGGCTTGCTTCCTAGAATGAAGACGCATTGAGTGGGGTGATCCACACAGAGTAGCTCAAACCTCCAAAGTGTCAGGCCAGCAGCAGGATATTAGCACTTCAGGGGATGGGTGGGTGTGGCAGTGACATCACAAAGGCCTTTTCAGGACCTCAGCCTATTGGTCAAAGGTGTTAGGGAGGTGGTGACCTCAGAGAGAGATGCTCACATCAGCCAGGCAAAACAGGGGCGCAGGGCCAGGGAAACCTCAGAGACCCCTGTGGCTTTGCTTCAGCAAGTCTCCTTTTCGAGCTCTCTTTGAGGACTGAGAGAGTATTAGGGTTCACATATGTGAGTGTGAGCAGGAGCCTCTTTCGAGTTTTCTCCTTTCCTTTTACCCATTTTACTAGAAAACAGAAGTCCCTGTTGAGAAAGTAAGTGCCTCGGAGCGGTTTGTAACCTGTTCAGTCTGATCCACCTGGTGCCATCTGAATTCTAGGCATGGAAAACACTAGTTTAAGGTGGCAGAATTTTATTCCCTCCCTGGGATTTTGTCCCGTAGAATCACTGGGGATATTAGGAAAACAACAAGGAGTCTGGTGGCACCTTAAAGACTAACAGATTTATTTGGGCATAAGCTTTCGTGAGTAAAAACCTCACTTCTTCGGATGCATAGAGTGAAAGTTACAGATGCAGCCATTATATACTGACACATGGAGAGCAGGGAGTTACTTCACAAGTGGAGAACCAGTGTTGACAGGGCCAATTCAAAAATCAGGGTGGATGTAGTCCACTCCAAATAATAGATGAGGAGGTGTCAATTCCAGGAGAGGAAAAGCTGTTTCTGTAGTGAGCCAGCCACTCCCAGTCCCTATTCAAGCCCAGATTAATGGTGTTGAATTTGCAAATGAATTTTAGTTCTGCTGTTTCTCTTTGAAGTCTGTTTCTGAAGTTTTTTTGTTCAATTATAGTGTCTTTTAAATCTGTAATAGAATGACCAGGGAGATTGAAGTGTTCACATACTGGCTTATGTATGTTACCATTCCTGATGTCCGACATGGGGACATTAGGGTTTGTCCTTTTCCTTTTACCTTTTCCTCCATCCCTCCTTCCTTTCTCTTCATCTCTTACTTCTTTTGTCCTTTCTCTTGTTCCCCTCACACCACCAGGAGTGGTGTGTGTGTGTGTGTGTGTGTGTGGTGCTGATGGTTCTCTTCTCCTCCCCTTGTGGGGAGTTGATCCAAAACTGTGGGGTTGAAATAGTGCTTGTACCCCACTGACAGTAGATGCTGCCATTGTGTGACTTAGCATTAGTGTCTGGGATGACTTGGGTCAAGATCTCAACCTCCCTGCAACCCACTTCACTGCTGGGTTTGTCCTTTTCATTTTACCTTTTCCTCCATCCCTCCTTCCTTTCTCTTCATCTCTTACTTCTTTTGTCCTTTCTCTTGTTCCCCTCCCACCTAGAGGAGTGGTGTGTGTGTTGCTGGGGGTGCTCTTCACCTCCCCTTGTGTGAAATTGATCCAAAACTGTCGGGTTCAAATAGTGCTTGGACTCCACTGACACTAGATGCTGCCATCCTGTAGCTTGGCATTAGTGTCTGGGATAACTTGGGGCAAGATCTCAACTTCCCCGCAACCCACTTCACTGCTGGCAGAATCCCTCCTGCCCCCCCTGCTAGGGCCGCCTCCCTGCGCAACCTGGGTTGGGGTGGAGAAGAGGGTTCTGATAAGTTGAGCTGTGGTTTGGAGGTAGAACAGCTGTCAAGGGCACTGAGAGGGAGGTAGCAGGAGCTCACCCTACAAGGTGGTGGGTTGGCACTGGAGGTTACTAGAAAGGACAAGAAGACTCCATTCTGGGGTTCAGGAGGTGAATTCATCCCTCAGTGGTGGGCAGGTAGTCAGTTTAAATACTGCTGGTTCCAGGTGCCCTTAATTCCCCCTGATTCCTCGGGGCGTTTGAGTCTCTGACAGGTTTTCGTTCCTTTGCAGGAGGAGGACGTCACGGCCAAAGTGATGCACCCGCATCATCCGCCACTTGCGCCAGGTGCCTGAGACACTGCAGGGGCTGCGCCTCTGAGGCCTTCAGCAACTCCCGCTCCCTGCTGCAGGTACTGCTCTGGCTCACTCTAAATGGGGAGCTAGTGGAAGGGGAAATGGAGCCCCCTGGCACTCACTAAAAGGGAAAGTGGTGGATTCTCCATCTCTTGATGTCATTGAATGAAGACTAGATGCCTTTCTGGAATGTGTGCGCCCAAAAAGTAACTATTGTACTATACAGGAGGCCTATGATATGCAGGGGCTTAGATGAGATGCTCTAAAGGTCTCTTGTGGCCATAAAGTCTACTAATTTTGGAAACACTGAGTGTAGTATTGGGAGCAGCGTCTGATGTTTTACTGTCTAGCTGGCTTGCTTCCTAGAATGAAGACGCATTGAGTGGGGTGATCCACAGAGAGTACCTGTGTCAAGGCTGTATCCCCACTTTGAAGTTTAGGGTACAAATGTAGGGGCCTGCATGAAAACTTCTAAGCTTAACCACCATCCCAAGGCTAATTTCCTCCCCTGGGTAGCCTTGAGAAACCTTTCACCAATTCCCTGGTGAATACAGATCCAAACCCCTTGGATCTTAAAACAAGGAGAAATTAACCATCCCCCCTCCTTCCTCCCACCAACTTCTGGTGAATCAAGATCCAAACTCCTTGGATCTTAAAACAAGGAAAAATCAATCAGGTTCTTATAAATAAGGCTTTTAATTAAAGAAAAAGGTAAAAATCATCTCTGTAAAATCAGTATGGAAATTAACCTTACAGGGTAATCAAACTTAAAGAGCTCAGAGGACTCCCCTCTAGTCTTAGGTTCAAAGTACAGCAAACAAAGATAAACACTCTAGGAAAAGGTACATTTACAAGTTGAGAAAACAAAGGAAAACTAACACGCCTTGTTTGAAATAGGAGAGACTTGTTTAGAAAGATGTGGAGAACCTGGATTGATGTCTGGTCCCTCTCAGTCCCGAGGGCGAACACCCACACAAACAAAGAACACAAACAAAAGCCTTCCCCTCCCCAAGATTTGAAAGTATCTTGTCCCCTTATTGGTCCTTTAGGTCAGATGCCAGCCAGGTTACCTGAGCTTCTTAACCCTTTAGAGGGAAAAGGATTTTGGAGTCTCTGGCCAGGAGGATTTTATAGTACTGTACACAGGACAGCTGTTACCCTTCCCTTTATAGTTATGTCAACCTCAAACCTTCAAAGTGTCAGGCCAGCAGCAGGACATTAGCACTTCAGGGTTTGGTTGGGTGTGGCAGTGACATCACAAAGGCCTTTTGCAGGATGTCAGCTTATTGGTCAAATGTGTTAGGGAGGTGGTGACCTCAGAGAGAGATGCTGACATCAGCCTGGTAGGACAGGAGCACAGGGCCAGGGAAACCTCAGAGACCCTGTGGCTTTGCTTCAGCAAGTCTCCTTCTCGGGGTCTTTCTTTGAGGACTGAGAGAGTATTAGGGTTCATGTACGTGAGTGCGTGCAGGAGCCTCTTTCGAGTTTTCTCCTTTCCTTTTACTGATTTTACTAGAAAACAGACGTCCCTGTTTAGAAGGTAAGAGCCTCCAAGAGGTTTTGGCAGCTGCTCAGTCTGATCCACGTGGTGCCAGCTGAATTCTAGGCATGGAAAACAGTAGTTTAAGATGGCAGAATTTTATTCCATCCCTTGGATTTTGTGCCGTAGAATCACTGGGGACATTAGGGTTTGTCCTTTTTGTTTTACCTTTTCCTCCATCCCTCCTTCCTTTCTCTTCATCTCTTACTTCTTTTGTCCTTTCTCCTGTTCCTCGAAAACTGTGGGGTTGAAATAGTGTTTGGACTCCACTAACACTAGATGCTGCCATCCTGTGGCTTAGCATTAGTGTCTGGGATGACTTGGGTCAAGATCTCAACTTCCCCGCAACCCACTTCACTGCTGCCAGAATCCCTCCTGCCCCCCCTGCTAGAGCCGCCTCCCTGGCCAACCTGGGTGGGGGTGGAGAACAGTGTTTTTTTCATACATTCATAGATTATCGGACTGGAAGGGACCCCGAGAGGTCATCGAGTCCAGTCCCCTGCCCGCATGGCAGGACCAAATACCATCTAGACCATCCCTGATAGACATTTATCTAACCTACTCTTAAATATCTCAAGAGATGGAGATTCCACAACCTCCCTCGGCAATTTATTCCAGTGTTTAACCACCCTGACAGTTAGGAACTTTTTCCTAATGTCCAACCTAGACCTCCCTTGCTGCACTTTAAACCCATTGCTTCTGGTTCTATCCTTAGAGGCTAAGGTGAACAAGTTTTCTCCCTCCTCCTTATGACACCCTTTTAAATACCTGAAAACTGCTATCATGTCTCCTCTCAGTCTTCTCTTTTCCAAACTAAACAAAGCCAATTCTTTCAGCCTTCCTTCATAGGTCATGTTCTCAAGACCTTTAATCATTCTTGTTGCTCTTCTCTGGACCCTTTCCAATTTCTCCACATCTTTTTTAAAATGCGGTGCCCAGAACTGGACACAATACTCCAGCTGAGGCCTAACCAGAGCAGAGTAGAGCGGAAGAATGACTTCTCGTGTCTTGCTCACAACACACCTGTTAATACATCCCAGAATCAGGTTTGCTTTTTTTGCAACAGCATCACACTGTTGACTCATATTTAGCTTGTGGTCCACTATAACCCCTAGATCCCTTTCTGCCGTACTCCTTCCTAGACAGTCTCTTCCCATTCTGTATGTGTGAAACTGATTGTTCCTTCCTAAGTGGAGCACTTTGCATTTGTCTTTGTTAAACTTCATCCTGTTTAACTCAGACCATTTCTCCAATTTGTCCAGATCATTTTGAATTATGACCCTGTCCTCCAAAGCAGTTGCAATCCCTCCCAGTTTGGTATCATCCGCAAACTTAATAAGCGTACTTTCTATGCCAATATCTAAGTCGTTGATGAAGATATTGAACAGCGCCGGTCCCAAAACAGACCCCTGCGATACCCCACTCGTTATGGCTTTCCAGCAGGATTGGGAACTATTAATAACAACTCTCTGAGTACAGTTATCCAGCCAGTTATGCACCCACCTTATAGTAGCCCCATCTAAATTGTATTTGCCTAGTTTATCAATAAGAATATCATGCGAGATCGTATCAAATGCCTTACTAAAGTCTAGGTATACCACATCCACAGCCTCACCCTTATCCACAAGGCTCGTTATCCTATCAAAGAAAGCTATCAGATTGGTCTGACATGATTTGTTCTTCACAAATCCATGCTGGCTGTTCCCTATCACCTTACCACCTTCCAAGTGTTTGCAGATGATTTCCTTAATTACTTGCTCTAAGATACTGGTTTGATCTTTCCTCCCAGTTTTGTCCTGACCCTCCTTTCCCTCTGACAATATAGCCCACACTCCCTCTCGTTTTTGACCCATCTCCCCGGTCTCCATGTTCCCCACTTACCTGTGGGCTTTGCTCACCTGTCCCCGTCGAACCTAGTTTAAAGCCCTCCTCACTAGGTTAGCCAGTCTGTGTCCAAAGGTACTAATAACTTGAGCTGTGGTTTGGAGGTGGAACAGCTGTCAAGGGCACTGAGGGGGAGATAGCAGGAGCTCATCCTTCAAGGAGGGGGGTTGGCACTGGAGGTTACTAGAAAGGACAAGAAGACTCCATTCTGGGGTTCAGGAGGTGAATTTATCCCTCAGTGGTGGGCAGGTGATGGGTGGAAGTAGTGCTGGTTCCAGGTGCCCTTAATTCCCGTTGATTCCTCGGGGCGTTTGAGTCTCTGACAGGTTCTCATTCCCTTGCAGCAGGAGGACGTCACGGCCAAAAGTGATGCACCAGCTCCGCATCATCCGGCACTTGCGCCAGATTCCTGAGACACTGCAGGGGCTGTGCCTCTGAGGCCATCAGCAACTCCCGCTCCCTGCTCCAGGTACTGCTCTGTCTCACTGTAAATGGGGAGCTAGTGGAAGGGGAAATGGAGCCCCCTGGCACTCACTAAAAGGGAAAGTGGTGGATTCTCCATCTCTTGATGTCATTGAAGGAAGACTAGATGCCTTTCTGCAATGTGTGTGCCCAAAAAGTAACTATTGTACTATACAGCAAGCCTATGGTATGCAAGGGGTTAGATGAGATGCTCTAAAGGTCTCTTGTGGCCATAAAGTCCCCTAATTTTGGAAACACTGAGTGTAGCATTGGGAGCAGCCTCTGATGTTTTACCGTCTAGCCGGCTTGCTTCCTAGAATGAACAGGCATTGAGTGGGGTGATCCACAGAGAGTAGCTGAAACCTTCAAAGTGTCAGCCCAGCAACAGGACATTAGCACTTCCGGGGAAGGGTGGGTGTGGCAGTGTTATCACAAAGGCCTTTTGCAGGACGTCAGCCTATTGGTCAAAGGTGTTAGGGAGGTGGTGACCTCCGAGAGAGATGCTGACATCAGCCTGGCAGGACAGGAGCACAGGGCCAGGGAAACCTCAGAGACCCCTGTGGCTTTGCTTCAGCAAGTCTCCTTCTCGAGGTCTCTCTTTGAGGACTGAGAGAGTGTTAGGGTTGACGTATGTGAGTGTGAGCAGGAGCCTCTTTCGAGTTTTCTCCTTTCCTTTTGACGGATTTTACTAGAAAACAGACGTCCCTATTTAGAAGGTAAGAGCCTCCAAGAGGTTTTGGAACCTGCTCAGTCTGATCCATCTGGTGCCAGCTGAATTCTAGGCATGGAAAACAGTAGTTTAAGATGGCAGAATTTTATTCCCTCCCTGGGATTTTGTCCCGTAGAATCACTGGGGACATTAGGGTTTGTCCTTTTCGTTTTACCTTTTCCTCCATCCCTCCTTCCTTTCTCTTCATCTCTTACTTCTTTTGTCCTTTCTCCTGTTCCCCTTTCACCACCAGGAGTGGTGTGTGTGTGTGTGTGTTTGTGTGTGTGTTGCTGGGGGTGCTCTTCACCTCCCCTTGTGGGGAGTTCATCCAAAACTGTATGGTTGAAATAGTGCTTGGACTCCACTGACACTAGATGCTGCCATCCTGTGGCTTAGCATTAGTGTCTGGGATGACTTGGGGCAAGATCTCAACCTCCCCTCAACCCACTTCACTTCTGGCAGAATCCCTCCTGCCCCCCCGCTAGAGCCGCCTCGATGCCCAACCTGGTTGGGGGTACAGAAGAGGGGTCTGATAACTTGAGGTTTGGTTTGGAGGTGGAACAGCTGTGAAGAACACTGAGGGGGAGGTAGCAGGAGCTAATCCTACAAGGAGGGGGGTTGGCACTGGAGGATACTAGAAAAGACAAGAAGACTCCATTCTGGGGTTCAGGAGGTGAATTCATCCCTCAGTGGTGGGCAGGTAGTCAGTTTAAATACTGCTGGTTCCAGGTGCCCTTAATTCCCCCTGATTCCTCGGGGCGTTTGAGTCTCTGACAGGTTCTCGTTCCCTTGCAGGAGGAGGACGTCACGGCCAAAGTGATGCACCCGCATCATCCGCCACTTGCGCCAGGTGCCTGAGACACTGCAGGGGCTGCGCCTCTGAGGCCTTCAGCAACTCCCGCTCCCTGCTGCAGGTACTGCTCTGTCTCCCTGTAAATGGGGAGCTAGTGGAAGGGGAAATGGAGCCCCCTGGCACTCACTAAAAGGGAAAGTGGTGGATTCTCCATCTCTTGATGTCATTGAATGAAGACTAGATGCCTTTCTGGAATGTGTGTGCCCAAAAAGTAACTATTGTACTATACAGGAGGCCTATGATATGCAGGGGCTTAGATGAGATGCTCTAAAGGTCTCTTGTGGCCATAAAGTCTACAAATTTTGGAAACACTGAGTGTAGTATTGGGAGCAGCCTCTGATGTTTTACTGTCTAGCCCGCTTGCTTCCTAGAATGAGGATGCATTGAGTGGGGTGATCCACAGAGAGTAGCTCAAACCTTCAAAGTGTCATGCCAGTAGCAGGACATTAGCACCTTAGGGTTTGGTTGGGTGTGGCAGTGATATCACAAAGGCCTTATCCTGGACCTCAGCCTATGGGTCAAAGGTGTTAGGGAGGTGGTTACCTGAGAGAGAGATGCTGACATCAGCCAGGCAGGACAGGAGCGCAGGACCAGGGAAACCTCAGAGACCCCTTTGGCTTTGCTTTAGCAAGTCTCCTTCTCGAGGTCTCCCTTTTTAGGACTCAGAGAGTATTAGGGTTCAAGTATGTGAGTGCGAGGAGGAACCTCTTTCGAGTTTCTCCTTTTATTGATTTTACTAGAAAACAGACGTGCCTGTTGAGAAGGTAAGAACCTTGGAGAGGTTTTTAACCTGCTCAGTCTGCAGTCTGATCCATCTGTTGCCAGCTGAATTCTAGGCATGGAAAACACTAGTTCAAGGTGGCAGAATTTTATAGCCCACCTGGGATTTTGTGCCGTAGAATCACTGGGGACATTAGGGTTTGTCCTTTTCATTTTACCTTTTCCTCCATCCCTCCTTGCTTTCTCTTGTTCCCCTCCCACCACCAGGAGTGGTGTGTGTGTTTGTGTGTGTTGCTGGTGGTGCTCTTCACCTCCCCTTGTGGGAAGTTGACACTGCAAGGGCTGTGCCTCTGTGGACATCAGCAACTCCCACTCCCTGCTGCAGGTACTGCTCTGGCTCACTGTAAATGGGGTGCTAGTGGAAGGGGAAATGGAACCCCCTAGCACTCACTAAAAGGGAAAGTGGTGGATTCTCCATCTCTTGATGTCATTGAATGAAGACTAGATGCCTTTCTGGAATGTGTGTGCCCAAAGAGTAACTATTGTACTATACAGGAAGCCTATGATATGCAGGGGCTTAGATGAGATGCTCTAAAGGTCTCTTCTGACCATAAAGTCTACTAATTTTGGAAACACTGAGTGTAGCATTGGGAGCAGCCTCTGATGTTTTACTGTCTAGCCCGCTTGCTTCCTGAAATGAGGATGCATTGAGTGGGGTGATCCACAGAGAGTAGCTCAAACCTTCATAGTGTCAGGCCAGCAGCAGGACACTAGCACTTAAGGGTTTGATTGGTGGCAGTGATATCACAAAGGTCTTTTGCAGGACCTCAACATATTGGTCAAAGGTGTTAGGGAGGTGGTAACCTCAGAGAGAGATGCTGCCATCAGCGAGGCAGGACAGGGGCGCATGGCCAGGGAAACCTCAGAGACCCCTGTGGCTTTGCTTCAGCAAGTCTCCTTCTCGAGGTTTCTCTTGAGGACTGAGAGAGTATTAGGGCTGACGTATGTGAGTGCGAGCAGGAGCCTCTTTCGAGATTTCTCCTTTCTATTTACTGATTTTACTAGAAAACAGACGTCCCTGTTAAGAAGTTAAGAGCCTCGGAGAGGTTTGTAACCTTTTCAGTCTGATCCACCTGGTGCCAGCTGAATTCTAGGCATGGAAAACACTAGCTCAAGGTGGCAGAATTTTATTCCCTCCCTGGGATTTTGTCCCGTGGAATCACTGGGGAGATTAGGTTTTGTCCTTTTCGTTTTACCTTTTCCTCCATCCCTCCTTCCTTTCTCTTCATCACTTACTTCTTTTGTCCTTTCTCCTGTTCCCCTCCCACCACCAGGAGTGTGTGTGTGTGTGTGTGTGTGTGTTGTTGGCGGTGCTCTTCACCTCCCCTTGTGGAAAGTTGATCGAATACTGTGAGGTTGAAATAGTGCTTGGACTCCACTGACACTAGATGCTCCCATCATGTGGCTTAACATTACTGTCTGCGATGACTTGGGGCAAGGTCTCAACCTCCCCGCAACGCACTTTTCTGCTTTCAGAATCCCTGCTGCCCCCCCAGCTAGATCCGCCTCCCTGCCCAACCTGGGTGGGGGTGGAGAAGAGGGTTCTGATAACTTGAGCTGTGGTTTGGAGGTGGAACAGCTGTCAAGGGCACTGAGCTGGAGGTAGCAGGAGCTCATCCTACAAGGAGTGGGGTTGACACTGGAGGTTACTAGAAAGGACAAGAAGACTCCATTCTGGGGTTGAGGAGGTGAATTGCTCAAAGGTGTTAGGGAGGTGGTGACCTCAGAGAGAGATGCTGACATGAGCCAGGCATGACAGGAGCACAGGGCCAGGGAAACCTCAGAGACCCCTGTGGTTTTGCTTTAGCAAGTCTCCTTCTCGAGGTCTCTCTTTGAGGACTGACAGAGTATTAGGGTTCACGTATGTGAGTGGGAGCAGGAGCCTCTTTCGAGTTTTCTCCTTTCCTTTTACTGATTTTACTAGAAATTAGTTAGAAGCAACAAAGCACATTTGGGGATTTTTCGATGGTTGGGGTCTCTGGTGATTGGTTCCATATAAGATGGGGAAAAAAAATGGAGTCTCCTTCCTTGGAGGTTTTTAAGGCCCGGCTTGACAAAGACCTGGCTGGGATGATTTAGCTGTGAATTGGTCCTGCTCTGAGCATGGGGTTGGACTAGATGACTTCTTGAGGTCCCTTCCAACTCTGATATTCTATGATTCTATGAAAACAGACTTCCCTGTTGAGAAGGTAAGAGCCTCCAAGAGGTTTTGGAACCTCCACAGTCTGATCCATCTGGTGCCAGCTGAATTCTAGGCATGGGAAACACTAGTTCAAGGTGGCAGAATTTTATTCCATCCCTTGTATTTTATCCCGTAGAATCACTAGGGATATTAGCGTTTGTCCTTTTCATTTTACCTTTTCCTCCATCCCTCCTTCCTTTTTCTTCATCTCTTACTTCTTTTGTCCTTTCTCTTGTTCCCCTCCCACCACCAGGAGTGGTGCGTGTTTGTGTGTCTGTGTGTGTATTGCTGGGGGTTCTCTTCACCTCTCCTTGTGGGAAGTTCCTCTAAAACTGTGGGGTTCAAATAGTGCTTGGACTCCACTGACACTAGATGCTGCCATCCTGTGGCTTAGCATTAGTGTCTGGGACAACTTGGGGCAAGATCTGTGGTTCTAGCTAGCTTGCTTCCTAGAATAAAGACGAATTTTGTGGTGTGATCCACAGAGCGTAGCTCAAACCTTCAAAGTGTCAGGCCAGCAGCAGGACATGAGCACTTTAGGGTTTGGTTGGGTGTGGCAGTGATATCACAAAGGCTTTTTCAAGGACCTCAGCGTACTGGTCAAAGGTGTTAGGGAGGTGGTGACCTCAGAGAGAGATGCTGTCTTCAGCCAGGGAGGACAGGGGCTTACGACCAGGGAAACCTCAGAGACCCCTGTGGCTTTGCTTCAGCAAGTCTCCTTCTCAAGGTTTCTTTTTGAGGACTGAGAGAGTGTTAGGGTTGACGTATGTGAGTGCGAGCAGGAGCCTCTTTCGAGTTTTCTCCTTTCCTTTTACTGATTTTACTTGAAAATTAGAAGGTAAGAGCCTCCAAGAGGTTTTGGAACCTGCTCAGTCTGATCCATCTGGTGCCAGCTGAATTCTCGGCATGGAAAACAGTAGTTTAAGGTGGCAGAATTTTCTTCCCTCCCTGGAATTTTGTCCCGTGGAATCACTGGGGACACTAGGGTTTGTCCTTTTCGTTTTACCTTTTCCTCCATCCCTCCTTCCTTTCTCTTCATCTCTTACGTCTTTTGTCCTTTCTCTTGTTCCCCTCCCACCTCCAGGAGTGGTGTGTGTGTTGCTGGGGGTGCTCTTCACCTCCCCTTGTGGGAAGTTGATCCAAAACTGTCGGGTTCAAATAGTGCTTGGACTCCACTGACACTAGATGCTGCCATCCTGTGGCTTAGCATTAGTGTCTGGGACAACTTGGGGCAAGATCTGAACTTCCCCGCAACCCACTTCACTGCTGGCAGAATCCCTCCTGCCCCCCCTGCTACGGCCGCCTCCCTGCGCAACCTGGGTTGGGGTGGAGAAGAGGGTTCTGATAACTTGAGCTGTGGTTTGGAGGTAGAACAGCTGTCAAGGGTACTGAGGGGGAGGTAGCAGGAGCTCACCCTACAAGGTGGTGGGTTGGCACTGGAGGTTACTAGAAAGGACAAGAAGACTCCATTCTGGGGTTCAGGAGGTGAATTCATCCCTCAGTGGTGGGCAGGTAGTCAGTTTAAATACTTCTGGTTCCAGGTGCCCTTAATTCCCCCTGATTCCTCGGGGCGTTTGAGTCTCTGACAGGTTCTCGTTCCCTTGCAGCAGGAGGACGTCACGGCCAAAGTGATGCACCAGCTCCGCATCATCCGGCACTTGCGCCATGTGCCTGAGACACTGCAGGGGCTGCGCCTCTGAGGCCTTCAGCAACTCCCGCTCCCTGCTGCAGGTACTGCTCTGTCTCCCTGTAAATGGGGAGCTAGTGGAAGGGGAAATGGAGCCCCCTGGCACTCACTAAAAGGGAAAGTGGTGGATTCTCCATCTCTTGATGTCATTGAATGAAGACTAGATGCCTTTCTGGAATGTGTGTGCCCAAAAAGTAACTATTGTACTATACAGGAGGCCTATGATATGCAGGGGCTTAGATGAGATGCTCTAAAGGTCTCTTGTGGCCATAAAGTCTACAAATTTTGGAAACACTGAGTGCAGTATTGGGAGCAGCCTGTGATGTTTTACTGTCTAGCCGGCTTGCTTCCTAGAATGAAGACGCATTGAGTGGGGTGATCCACAAAGAGTACCTGTGTCAAGGCTGTATCCCCACTTTGAAGTTTAGGGTACAAATGTAGGGGCCTGCATGAAAACCTCTAAGCTTAACCACCATCCCAAGGCTAATTTCCTCCCCTGGGTAGCCTTGAGAAACCTTTCACCAATTCCCTGGTGAATACAGATCCAAACCCCTTGGATCTTAAAACAAGGAGAAATAAACCATCCCCCCTCCTTCCTCCCACCAACTTCCGGTGAATACAGATCCAACCCCCTTGGATCTAAAAGAAGGAGAAATTAACCATTCCCCTCCTTCCTCCCACCAACTCCTGGTGAATCAAGATTCAAACTCCTTGGATCTTAAAACAAGGAAAAATCAATCAGGTTCTTAAAAATAAGGCTTTTAATTAAAGAAAAAGGTAAAAATCATCTCTGTAAAATCAGTATGGAAATTAACCTTACAGGGTAATCAAACTTAAAGAGCTCAGAGGACTCCCCTCTAGTCTTAGGTTCAAAGTACAGCAAACAAAGATAAACACTCTAGTAAAAGGTACATTTACAAGTTGAGAAAACAAAGGAAAACTAACACGCCTTGTTTGAAATAGGAGAGACTTGTTTAGAAAGATGTGGAGTACCTGGATTGATGTCTGGTCCCTCTCAGTCCCGAGGGCGAACACCCACACAAACAAAGAACACAAACAAAAGCCTTCCCCTCCCCAAGATTTGAAAGTATCTTGTCCCCTTATTGGTCCTTTAGGTCAGATGCCAGCCAGGTTACCTGAGCTTCTTAACCCTTTACAGGGAAAAGGATTTTGGAGTCTCTGGCCAGGAGGATTTTATAGTACTGTACACAGGACAGCTGTTACCCTTCCCTTTATAGTTATGACAACCTCAAACCTTCAAAGTGTCAGGCCAGCAGCAGGACATTAGCACTTCAGGGTTTGGTTGGGTGTGGCAGTGACATCACAAAGGCCTTTTGCAGGATGTCAGCTTATTGGTCAAAGGTGTTAGGGAGGTGGTGACCTCAGAGAGAGATGCTGACATCAGCCTGGCAGGACAGGAGCACAGGGCCAGGGAAACCTCAGAGACCCGGTGGCTTTACTTCAGCAAGTCTCCTTCTCGGGGTCTTTCTTTGAGGACTGAGAGAGTATTAGGGTTCACGTACGTGAGTGCGTGCAGGAGCCTCTTTCGAGTTTTCTCCTTTCCTTTTACTGATTTTACTAGAAAACAGACGTCCCTGTTTAGAAGGTAAGAGCCTCCAAGAGGTTTTGGCAGCTGCTCAGTCTGATCCACGTGGTGCCAGCTGAATTCTAGGCATGGAAAACAGTAGTTTAAGATGGCAGAATTTTATTCCATCCCTTGGATTTTGTGCCGTAGAATCACTGGGGACATTAGGGTTTGTCCTTTTTGTTTTACCTTTTCCTCCATCCCTCCTTCCTTTCTCTTCATCTCTTACTTCTTTTGTCCTTTCTCCTGTTCCCCTCCCACCACCAGGAGTGGTGTGTGTGTGTGTGTGTGTGTGTGTTGCTGGGGGTGCTCATCACCTCTCCTTGTGGGAAGTTCATCGAAAACTGTGGGGTTGAAATAGTGTTTGGACTCCACTGACACTAGATGCTGCCATCCTGTGGCTTAGCATTAGTGTCTGGGATGACTTGGGTCAAGATCTCAACTTCCCTGCAACCCACTTCACTGCTGCCAGAATCCCTCCTGCCCCCCCTGCTAGAGCCGCCTCCCTGGCCAACCTGGGTGGGGGTGGAGAACAGTGTTTTTTTCATACGTTCATAGATTCTAGGACTGGAAGGGACCTCGAGAGGTCATCGAGTCCAGTCCCCCGCCCGCATGGCAGGACCATGTAACGGACTTATTAGATAAGGGAAATGCGGTAGATCTAATATACCTGGATTTCAGTAAAGCGTTTGATCCTGTACCCCATGAGGAATTATTGGTTAAACTGGAAAACATGGGGATCGATATGAAAATCCAGAGGTGGATAAAGAATTGGTTAATGGGGAGAATGCAGCGGGTCGTATTAAAGGGTGAACTGTCGGGTTGGAGGGAGGTTACTAGTGGAGTGCCTCAAGGTTCGGTTTTGGGACCCATTTTATTTAATCTATTTATAACTGACCTCGGAACCGATTGCAAGAGTGGGCTGATAAAGTTTGCGGATGATACGAAGGTGGGAGGAGTTGCAAATTCGGAGGAGGATAGGGATATTCTGCAGGGAGACTTGAATGAGCTTGTGAATTGGAGTGTCAGAAATAAGATGAAATTTAATAGTGAAAAGTGTAAGGTGATGCACTTGGGGATGACTAATAACAATTTTAGTTACAAGATGGGGACGCATTGGTTAGAAGTAACGGAAGAGGAGAAGGACCTAGGGGTCCTTGTAGACCGCAGGATGACTATGAGTCGACAATGTGACGTGGCTGTGAAAAAAGCCAATGCGGTCTTGGGATGTATTAGGCGAGGTATATCTAGTAGGGATAAGGAGGTCCTGCTTCCGTTGTATACGGCGCTGGTGAGACCTCATTTGGAGTACTGTGTGTAGTTCTGGTCTCCCATGTTTAAAAAAGATGAACTCAAATTGGAACGGGTGCAGAGAAGGGCGACTAGGATGATCAGAGGAATGGAAAACCTGTCGTATGAAAAGAGATTAGAGGAGCTCGGGTTGTTTAGTCTGACAAAACGAAGGCTGAGGGGGGATATGATTGCTATCTTTAAATATATCAGAGGGATAAATACAAGGGAGGGAGAGGAATTATTTCAGCTTAGGGTACTAATGTGGACACGAGAACCAATGGATATAAACTGGCCGTGGGGAAGTTCAGGCTTGAAATCAGACGAAGGTTTCTGACCGTCAGAGGGGTGAAATATTGGAACGGCCTTCCGAGGGAAACGGTGGGGGCAACGGACCTGTCTGGTTTTAAGATTAAGTTGGATAAGTTTATGGAGGGAATGGTTTAATGGTAAAACATAGTAGCCGAGGAAAACCAAGCAATGGTACGTAAATAGCATAATGGCAAACAAGGGTCAGGCTAGAGACTCTTGCCTACATGCTCGGGGTATTACTGATCGCCATATTTGGGGTCGGGAAGGAATTTTCCTCCAGGGTAGATTGGCTGAGCCTCTGGAGGTTTTTCGCCTTCCTCCGCAGCATGGGGCAGGGATCACTAGCAGGAGGGTCCCTGCCGATTGAAGTCACTAAAACACAGGATTGGGGACTTCAACGGCACAGTCCAGGGAAGGGTCTTGTGGCCTGCAGCATGCAGGGGGTCAGACCAGATGATCATAATGGTCCCTTCTGACCTTAAAGTCTATGAGTCTATAAGACCAAATACCATCCCTGATAGACATTGATCTAACCTACTCTTAAATATCTCAAGAGATGGAGATTCCACAACCTCCCTCGGCAATTTATTCCAGTGTTTAACCACCCTGACAGTTAGGAACTTTTTCCTAATGTCCAACCTAGACCTCCCTTGCTGCACTTTAAACCCATTGCTTCTGGTTCTATCCTTAGAGGCTAAGGTGAACAAGTTTTCTCCCTCCTCCTTATGACACCCTTTTAAATACCTGAAAACTGCTATCATGTCTCCTCTCAGTCTTCTCTTTTCCAAACTAAACAAAGCCAATTCTTTCAGCCTTCCTTCATAGGTCATGTTCTCAAGACCTTTAATCATTCTTGTTGCTCTTCTCTGGACCCTTTCCAATTTCTCCACATCTTTTTTAAAATGCGGTGCCCAGAACTGGACACAATACTCCAGCTGAGGCCTAACCAGAGCAGAGTAGAGCGGAAGAATGACTTCTCGTGTCTTGCTCACAACACACCTGTTAATACATCCCAGAATCAGGTTTGCTTTTTTTGCAAGAGCATCACACTGTTGACTCATATTTAGCTTGTGGTCCACTATAACCCCTAGATCCCTTTCTGCCGTACTCCTTCCTAGACAGTCTCTTCCCATTCTGTATGTGTGAAACTGATTGTTCCTTCCTAAGTGGAGCACTTTGCATTTGTCTTTGTTAAACTTCATCCTGTTTAACTCAGACCATTTCTCCAATTTGTCCAGATCATTTTGAATTATGACCCTGTCCTCCAAAGCAGTTGCAATCCCTCCCAGTTTGGTATCATCCACAAACTTAATAAGCGTACTTTCTATGCCAATATCTAAGTCGTTGATGAAGATATTGAACAGCGCCGGTCCCAAAACAGACCCCTGCGATACCCCACTCGTTATGGCTTTCCAGCAGGATTGGGAACTATTAATAACAACTCTCTGAGTACGGTTATCCAGCCAGTTATGCACCCACCTTATAGTAGCCCCATCTAAATTGTATTTGCCTAGTTTATCAATAAGAATATCATGCGAGACCGTATCAAATGCCTTACTAAAGTCTAGGTATACCACATCCACAGCCTCACCCTTATCCACAAGGCTCGTTATCCTATCAAAGAAAGCTATCAGATTGGTTTGACATGATTTGTTCTTCACAAATCCATGCTGGCTGTTCCCTATCACCTTACCACCTTCCAAGTGTTTGCAGATGATTTCCTTAATTACTTGCTCCATTATCTTCCCTGGCACAGAAGTTAAACTCACTGGGGTCTGTAGTTTCCTGGGTTGTTTTTATTTCCCTTTTTATAGATGGGCACTATATTTGCCCTTTTCCAGTCTTCTGGAATCTCTCCCGTCTCCCATGATTTTCCAAAGATAATAGCTAGAGGCTCAGATACCTCCTCTATTAGCTCCTTGAGTATTCCAGGATGCATTTCATCAGGCCCGGGTGACTTGCAGGCATCTAACTTTTCTAAGTGATTTTTAACTTGTTCTTTTTTTATTTTATCTGCTAAACCTACCCCCTTCCCATTAGCATTCACTATGTTAGGCATTCCTTCAGACTTCTCGGTGAAGACCGAAACAAAGAAGTCATTAAGCATCTCCGCCATTTCCAAGTTTCCTGTTACTGTTTCTCCCTCTTCACTAAGCAGTGGGCCTACCCTGTCTTTGGTCTTCCTCTTGCTTCTAATGTATTGATAAAAAGTCTTCTTGTTTCCCTTTATTCCCGTAGCTAGTTTGAGCTCATTTTGTGCCTTTGCCTTTCTAATCTTGCCCCTGCATTCCTGTGTTGTTTGCCTATATTCATCCTTTGTAATCTGTCCCAGTTTCCATTTTTGATATGACTCCTTTTTATTTTTTAGATCATGCAAGATCTCATGGTTAAGCCAAGGTGGTCTTTTGCCACATTTTCTATCTTTCCTAACCAGCGGAATAGCTTGCTTTTGGGCCCTTAATAGTGTCCCTTTGAAAAACTGCCAACTCTCCTCAGTTGTTTTTCCCCTCAGTCTTGATTCCCATGGGACCTTACCTATCAGCTCTCTGAGCTTACCAAAATCTGCCTTCCTGAAATCCATTGTCTCTATTTTGCTGTTCTCCCTTCTACCCTTCCTTAGAATTGCAAACTCTATGATTTCATGATCACTTTCATGCAGGCTGCCTTCTACTTTCAAATTCTCAACGAGTTCCTCCCTATTTGTTAAAATCAAGTCTAGAACAGCTTCCCCCCAGTAGCTTTTTCAACCTTCTGAAATAAAAAGTTGTCTCCAATGCAGTCCAGGAATTTGTTGGATAGTCTGTGCCCCGCTGTGTTATTTTCCCAACATATAGCCGGATAGTTGAAGTCCCCCATCACCACCAAATCTTGGGCTTTGGATGATTTTGTTAGTTGCTTAAAAAAAGCCTCATCCACCTCTTCCACCTGGTTAGGTGGCCTGTAGTAGACTCCTAGCATGACATCTCCCTTGTTTTTTACCCCTTTTAGCCTAACCCAGAGACTCTCAACACTTCCGTCTCCTATGTCCATCTCTACCTCAGTCCAAGTGTGTACATTTTTAATATACAAGGCAACACCTCCTCCCTTTTTCCCCTGTCTATCCTTCCTGAGCAAGCTGTACCCATCCACACCAACATTCCAATCACGTGTATTATCCCACCAAGTTTCAGTGATGCCAACAATGTCATAGTTGTATTTATTTATTAGCACTTCCAGTTCTTCCTGCTTATTCCCCATACTTCTCGCATTTGTATAGAGACATCTAAGATACTGGTTTGATCTTTCCTCCCAGTTTTGTCCTGACCCTCCTTTCTCTCTGACAATATAGCCCACACTCCCTCTCGTTTTTGACCCATCTCCCCTGGTCTCCATGTTCCCCACTTACCTGTGGGCTTTGCTCACCTGTCCCCGTCGAACCTAGTTTAAAGCCCTCCTCACTAGGTTAGCCAGTCTGTGTCCAAAGGTACTAATAACTTGAGCTGTGGTTTGGAGGTGGAACAGCTGTCAAGGACACTGAGGGGGAGGTAGCAGGAGCTCACCCTAGAAGGAGGGGGATTGGCACTGGAGGTTACTAGAAAGGGCAAGAAGACTCCATTCTGGGATTCAGGAGGTGAATTCATCCCTCAGTGTTGGGCAGGTGCTGGGTGGAAATACTGCTGGTTCCAGGTGCCCTTAATTCCCCCTGATTCCTCGGGGCGTTTGAGTCTGACAGGTTCTCATTCCCTTGCAGCAGGAGGGCGTCACGGCCAAAGTGAGGCACCAGCTCCGCATCATCCATCACTTGCGCCAGGTGCCTGAGACACTGCAGGGGTTGTGCCTCTGAGGCCTTCAGCAACTCCCGCTCTCTGTTGCAGGTACTGCTCTGGCTCACTGTAAATGGGGAGCTAGTGGAAGGGGAAATGGAGCCCCCTGGCACTCAGTGAAAGGGAAAGTGGTGGATTCTCCATCTCTTGAAGTCATTGAATGAAACTAGATGCCTTTCTGGAATGTTTGTGCCCAAAAAGTAACTATTGTCCTATACAGGAAGCCTATGATATGCAGGGGGTTAGATGAGATGCTCTAAAGGTCTCTTCTGGCCATAAAGTGTATTAATTTTGGAAACACTGAGTGTAGCATTGGGAGCAGCCTCTAATGTTTTACTGTCTAACCGGCTTGCTTCCTAGAATGAAGACGCATTGAGTGGGGTGATCCACAGAGAGTAGCTCAAACCTCCAAAGTGTCAGGCCAGCAGCAGGATATTAGCACTTCAGGGGATGGGTGGGTGTGGCAGTGACATCACAAAGGCCTTTTGCAGGAGCTCAGCCTATTGGTCAAAGTTGTTAGGGAGGTGGTGACCTCAGAGAGAGATGCTCACATCAGCCAGGCAAAACAGGGGCGCAGGGCCAGGGAAACCTCAGAGACCCCTGTGGCTTTGCTTCAGCAAGTCTCCTTCTCGAGCTCTCTTTGAGGACTGAGAGATTATTAGGGTTCACATATGTGAGTGTGAGCAGGAGCCTCTTTCGAGTTTTCTCCTTTCCTTTTACCCATTTTACTAGAAAACAGAAGTCCCTGTTGAGAAAGTAAGTGCCTCGGAGAGGTTTGTAACCTGTTCAGTCTGATCCACCTGGTGCCATCTGAATTCTAGGCATGGAAAACACTAGTTTAAGGTGGCAGAATTTTATTCCCTCCCTGGGATTTTGTCCCGTAGAATCACTGGGGATATTAGGAAAACAACAAGGAGTCTGGTGGCACCTTAAAGACTAACAGATTTATTTGGGCATAAGCTTTCGTGAGTAAAAACCTCACTTCTTCGGATGCATAGAGTGAAAGTTACAGATGCAGGCATTATATACTGACACATGGAGAGCAGGGAGTTACTTCACAAGTGGAGAACCAGTGTTGACAGGGCCAATTCAAAAATCAGGGTGGATGTAGTCCACTCCAAATAATAGATGAGGAGGTGTCAATTCCAGGAGAGGAAAAGCTGCTTCTGTAGTGAGCCAGCCACTCCCAGTCCCTATTCAAGCCCAGATTAATGGTGTTGAATTTGCAAATGAATTTTAGTTCTGCTGTTTCTCTTTGAAGTCTGTTTCTGAAGTTTTTTTGTTCAATGATAGTGACTTTTAAATCTGTAATAGAATGACCAGGGAGATTGAAGTGTTCACTTACTGGCTTATGTATGTTACCACTCCTGATGTCCGATTTGTGTCCATTTATTCTTTTGTGGAGGGACTGTCCGGTTTGGCCAATGTACATGGGAGAGGGGCATTGCTGGCACATGATGGCATATATGACATTAGTGGATGTGCAGGTGAATGAGTCCCTGATGGTGTGGCTGATGTGGTTGGGTCCTCTGATGCTGTTGCCAGAGTAGATATGGGGACAGAGTAGGCAACGAGGTTTGCTACGGGGATAGGTTCCTGGGTTGGTGTTTCTGTGGTGTGGTGTGTAGTTGCTGGTGAGTATTTGCTTCAGGTTGGGGGGTTGTCTGTAAGCGAGGACTGGCCTGCCTCCCAAGGTCTGTGAGAGTGAGGGATCATTTTCCAGGATAGGTTGTAGATCGTGGATAATGCGCTGGAGAGGTTTTAGCTGGGGGCTGTATGTGATGGCCAGTGGTGTTCTGTTATTGTTCTTGTTGGGCCTGTCCTGTAGTAGGTGATTTCTGGGTACCCGTCTTGCTCTGTCAATCTGTTTCCTCACTTCCCCAGGTGGGTATTGTAGTTTTACGAATGCTTGATAAAGATCTTGTAGGTGTTTGTCTCTGTCTGAGGGGTTGGAGCAAATTCGGTTGTATCTTAGGGCTTGGCTGTAGACAATGGATCGTGTGATGTGTCTTGGATGGAAGCCGGAGGCATGTAGGTACGTATAGCGGTCAGTAGGTTTCCGGTATAGGGTGGTGTTTATGTGACCATCACTTATTTGTACTGTAGTGTCCAGGAAGTGGATCTCTTGTGTGGACTGGTCCAGGCTGAGGTTGATGGTGGGGTGGAAATTGTTGAAGTCCAGGTGGAATTCTTCAAGGGCCTCCTTTCCGTGGGTCCATATGATGAAGATGTCGTCAATGTAGTGCAAGTAGAGGAGGGGCACTAGGGGACGAGAGCTGAGGAAGCGTTGTTCTAAGTCAGCCATAAAAATGTTGGCATACTGTGGGGCCATGCGAGTACCCATAGCAGTGCCACTGACTTGAAGGTATAAGTTGTCCCCAAATCTGAAGTGGTTGTGGGTGAGGACAAAGTCACAAAGCTCAGCCACCAGGCTTGCTGTGGCCTCATCAGGGATACTGTTCCTGACAGCTTGTAGTCCATCCTCATGTAGAATATTGGTATAAAGTGCTTCTACATGCATGGTGGCCAGGATGGTGTTTCCAGGAAGAACATCAATGCATTGTAGTTTCCTCAGGAAGTTGGTGGTGTCTCGAAGATAGCTGGGAGTGCTGGTAGCATAGGGCCTGAGGAGAGAGGCCAAATAGCCAGATAATCCTGCCGTCAGAGTGCCAATGCCTGAGATGATGGGGCGTCCAGGGTTTCCGGGTTTATGGATCTTGGGTAGCAGATAGAATACCCCTGGTCGGGGTTCTGGGGGTGTGTCCATGTAGATTTGTTCCCGTACTATAGCTGGGAGTTTCTTGAGCAGATGGTGTAGTTTCTTTTGGTATTCCTCAGTGGGATCAGAGGATAGTGGCCTGTAGAATGTGGTCTTGGAGAGTTGCCTGGCAGCCTCCTGTTCATAATCTGACCTGTTCATTATGACTACAGCACCTCCTTTGTCAGCCCCTTTGATGATAATGTCAGAGTTGTTTCTGAGGCTGTGGATGGCATTGCGTTCTGTACGGCTGAGGTTATGGGACAAGTGATGTTGTTTGTCCACAATTTCAGCCTGTGCACGTCTGCGGAAACACTCTATGTAGAGGTCCAGTCTGTCATTTCGACCGTCAGGAGGAGTCCACGCAGAATTCTTCTTTTTGTAGTGTTGGTAGGAGGGTTCCTGTGGGTCAGTGCACTGTTCAGTGGTGCGTTGAAAATATTCCTTGAGTCGGAGACGAGGAAAGTAGGCTTCCAGATCACCGCAGAACTGTATCATGTTCGTGGGGACGGTGGGACAGAAAGAGAGTCCCCGAGATAGGACAGACTCTTCTGCTGGGCTAAGCGTGTGGTTGGAAAGATTGACAATGTTGTTAGATGAGTTGAGGGTACCATTGTTATAGCCCCTAGTGGCAGGTATTAGTTTAGATAACTTACAGTCCTTTTTCCTCTGTAGAGAAGTGAAGTGTGCATTGTAAATGGCTTGTCTCATTTTTGTAAAGTCCAGCCACGTGGAAGTTTGTGTAGAAGGCTGGTATTGTATGAGAGTCTCCAGTTCTGAGAGCTCATTCTTGATCTTCTCCTGTCTGCTGTACAGGATGCTGATCAGGTGGTTCCTCAGTTTCTTTGAGAGAGTGTGTGGCACAATCTCTCACCATACTCAGTGTAGTATGTTGATTGCAATGGATTTTTTACCTTCAGTCCTTTTGGTATGATGTCCATCTGTTTGCATTTGGAGAGGAAGATGATGTCTGTCTGTATCTGTGCAAGTTTTTTGTTGGGGTTGATGGATTTCCACTCCATACGGCTAAATTTAGTGCCTTGCATGGTGTCAAGTATCAGGGGGTAGCCATGTTAGTCTGTATCTACAAAAACAACAAGGAGTCTGGTGGCACCTTAAAGACTAACAGATTTATTTGGGCATAAGCTTTCGTGAGTAAAAACCTCACTTCTTCGGATGCATAGAGTGAAAGTTACAGATGCAGGCATTATATACTGACACATGGAGAGCAGGGAGTTACTTCACAAGTGGAGAACCAGTGTTGACAGGGCCAATTCAAAAATCAGGGTGGATGTAGTCCACTCCCAATAATAGATGAGGAGGTGTCAATTCCAGGAGAGGAAAAGCTGCTTCTGTAGTGAGCCAGCCACTCCCAGTCCCTATTCAAGCCCAGATTAATGGTGTTGAATTTGCAAATGAATTTTAGTTCTGCTGTTTCTCTTTGAAGTCTGTTTCTGAAGTTTTTTTTGTTCAATGATAGTGACTTTTAAATCTGTAATAGAATGACCAGGGAGATTGAAGTGTTCACATACTGGCTTATGTATGTTACCATTCCTGATGTCCGACATGGGGACATTAGGGTTTGTCCTTTTCCTTTTCCCTTTTCCTCCATCCCTCCTTCCTTTCTCTTCATCTCTTACTTCTTTTGTCCTTTCTCTTGTTCCCCTCACACCACCAGGAGTGGTGTGTGTGTGTGTGTGTGTGTGTGTGTGTGTGTGTGTGTGGTGCTGATGGTTCTCTTCTCCTCCCCTTGTGGGGAGTTGATCCAAAACTGTGGGGTTAAAATAGTGCTTGGACCCCACTGACAGTAGATGCTGCCATTGTGTGACTTAGCATTAGTGCCTGGGATGACTTGGGTCAAGATCTCAACCTCCCTGCAACCTACTTCACTGCTGTCAGAATCCCTCCTGCACACCCTCTTAGAGCCGCCTACCAGCCCAACCTGTGTCGGGGTGGAGAAGAGGGTTCTGATGACTTGAGCTGTGGTTTGGAGGTGGAATATCTGTGAAGGGCACTGAGCAGGAGGTAGCAGGAGCTCACCCTAAAAGGAGGGGGGTTGGCTCTGGAGGTTTCTAGAAAGGACAAGAAGACTCCATTTTGGGGTTCAGGAGGTGAATTCATCTCTCATTGATGGGCAGGTGCTGGGTGGAAATGCTGCTGGTTCCAGGTTCCCTTAATTCCCCCTGATTCCTCGGGGCGTTTGAGTCTCTGACAGGTTCTCGTTCCCTTGCAGCAGGAGGACGTCACGGCCAAAATGATGCACCAGCTCCGCATCCTCCTGCACTTACGCCACGTGCCTGAGACACTGCAGGGGCTGCGCCTCTGAGGCCTTCAGGAACTCCCGCTCCCTGCTGCAGGTACTTCTCTGGCTCACTGTAAATGGGGAGCTAGTGGAAGGGGAAATGGAACCCCCTGGCACTCACTAAAAGGGAAAGTGATGGATTCTCCATCTCTTAATGTCATTTAATTTAGACTAGATACCTTTCTGGAATGTTTGTACCCAAAAAGTAACTATTGTACTATACAGGAAGCCCATGATATGCAGGGGCTTAGATTAGATGCTCTAAAGGTCTCTTCTGGCCATAAAGTGTAGTAATTTTGGAAACACGGAGTGTAGCATTGGGAGCAGCCTCTGATGTTTTATTGTCTAGCCGGCTTGCTTCCTAGAATGAAGACCCATTGAGTGGGGTGATTCACAGAGAGTAGCTCAAACCTTCAAAGTGTCAGGCCAGCAGGAGGACATTAGCACTTCAGGGTTTGGTTGGGTGTGGCAGTGACATCACAAAGGCCTTTTGCAGGACGTCAGCTTATTGGTCAAATGTGTTAGGGAGGTGGTGACCTCAGAGAGAGATGCTGACATCAGAGAGAGATGCTGACATGAGGGCCAGGGAAAGCTCAGAGACCCCTCTGGCTTTGCTTCAGCAAGTCTCCTCCTTGAGGTCTCTCTTTGAGGAAAGTAAGTGCCTCGGAGAGGTTTGTATCCTGTTCAGTCTGATCCACCTGGTGCCAGCTGAATTCTAAGCATGGAAAACACTAGTTCAAGCTGGCAGAATTTTATTCCCTCCCTGTGATTTTGTCCCGTAGAATCACTGGGGACATTAGTGTTTGTCCTTTTCATTTTACCTTTTCCTCCCTCCCTCCTTCCTTTCTCTTCATCTCTTACTTCTTTTGTCCTTTCTCCTGTTCCCCTCCCACCACCGGGAGTGGTTTGTGTGTCTGTGTGTGTTTGTGTGTTGCTGGGGGTGCTCTTCACCTCCCTTTGTGGGGAGTTCATCCAAACCTGTGTGGTTGAAATAGTGCTTGGACTCCACTGACACTAGATGCTGCCATCGTGTGGATTATCATTGGTGTCTGGGATGACTTGGGGCAAGATCTCAACCTCCCCGGAACCCACTTCACTACTGGCAGAATCCCTCCTGCCACCCCTGCTAGAGCCACCTCCCTGGCCAACCTGGGTGGGGGTGGAGAAGAGGGTTCTCATAACTTGAGCTGTGGTTTGGTGGTGGAACATCTGTCAAGGGCACTGAGAGGGAGGTAGCAGCAGCTCACCCTTCAAGGAGGGGATTTGGCACTGGAGGTTACTAGAAAGGACAAGAAGACTCCATTCTGGGGTTCAGGAGGTGAATTCATCCCTCAGTGGTGGGCAGGTGCTGAGTGGAAATACTGCTGGTTCCTGGTGTCCTTAATTCCCCCTGATTCCTCGGGGCGTTTGAGTCTCTGACAGGTTCTCGTTCCCTTGCAGCAGGAGGACGTCACGTCAAAAGTGATGCACCCGCATCATCCTGCACTTGCGCCAGGTGCCTGAGACACTGCAGGGGCTGCGCCTCTGAGGCCTTCAGCAACTCCCGCTCCCTGCTGCAGGTACTGCTCTGTCTCCCTGTAAATGGCGAGCTAGTGGAAGGGGAAATGGAGCCCCCTGGCACTCACTAAAAGGGAAAGTGGTGGATTCTCCATCTCTTGATGTCATTGAATGAAGACTAGATGCCTTTCTGGAATGTGTGCGCCCAAAAAGTAACGATTGTACTATACAGGAGGCCTATGATATGCAGGGGCTTAGATGAGATGCTCTAAAAGTCTCTTGTGGCCATAAAGTCTACAAATTTTGGAAACACTGAGTGTAGTATTGGGAGCAGCCTGTAATGTTTTACTGTCTAGCCGGCTTGCTTCCTAGAATGAAGACGCATTGAGTGGGGTGATCCACAGAGAGTACCTGTGTCAAGGCTGTATCCCCACTTTGAAGTTTAGGGTACAAATGTAGGGGCCTGCATGAAAACTTCTAAGCTTAACCACCATCCCAAGGCTAATTTCCTCCCCTGGGTAGCCTTGAGAAACCTTTCAGCAATTCCCTGGTGAATACAGATCCAAACCCCTTGGATCTTAAAACAAGGAGAAATAAACCGTCCCCCCTCCTTCCTCCCACCAACTTCTGGTGAATACAGATCCAACCCCCTTGGATCTAAAAGAAGGAGAAATTAACCATTCCCCTCCTTCCTCCCACCAACTCCTGGTGAATCAAGATCCAAACTCCTTGGATCTTAAAACAAGGAAAAATCAATCAGGTTCTTAAAAATAAGGCTTTTAATTAAAGAAAAAGGTAAAAATCATCTCTGTAAAATCAGTATGGAAATTAACCTTACAGGGTAATCAAACTTAAAGAGCTCAGAGGACTCCCCTCTAGTCTTAGGTTCAAAGTACAGCAAACAAAGATAAACACTCTAGTAAAAGGTACATTTACAAGTTGAGAAAACAAAGGAAAACTAACACGCCTTGTTTGAAATAGGAGAGACTTGTTTAGAAAGATGTGGAGAACCTGGATTGATGTCTGGTCCCTCTCAGTCCCGAGGGCGAACACCCACACAAACAAAGAACACAAACAAAAGCCTTCCCCTCCCCAAGATTTGAAAGTATCTTGTCCCCTTATTGGTCCTTTAGGTCAGATGCCAGCCAGGTTACCTGAGCTTCTTAACCCTTTAGAGGGAAAAGGATTTTGGAGTCTCTGGCCAGGAGGATTTTATAGTACTGTACACAGGACAGCTGTTACCCTTCCCTTTATAGTTATGACAACCTCAAACCTTCAAGGTGTCAGGCCAGCAGCAGGACATTAGCACTTCAGGGTTTGGTTGGGTGTGGCAGTGACATCACAAAGGCCTTTTGCAGGATGTCAGCTTATTGGTCAAATGTGTTAGGGAGGTGGTGACCTCAGAGAGAGATGCTGACATCAGCCTGGCAGGACAGGAGCACAGGGCCAGGGAAACCTCAGAGACCCTGTGGCTTTGCTTCAGCAAGTCTCCTTCTCGGGGTCTTTCTTTGAGGACTGAGAGAGTATTAGGGTTCATGTACGTGAGTGCGTGCAGGAGCCTCTTTCGAGTTTTCTCCTTTCCTTTTACTGATTTTACTAGAAAACAGACGTCCCTGTTTAGAAGGTAAGAGCCTCCAAGAGGTTTTGGCAGCTGCTCAGTCTGATCCAGCTGGTGCCAGCTGAATTCTAGGCATGGAAAACAGTAGTTTAAGATGGCAGAATTTTATTCCATCCCTTGGATTTTGTGCCGTAGAATCACTGGGGACATTAGGGTTTGTCCTTTTTGTTTTACCTTTTCCTCCATCCCTCCTTCCTTTCTCTTCATCTCTTACTTCTTTTGTCCTTTCTCCTGTTCCTCGAAAACTGTGGGGTTGAAATAGTGTTTGGACTCCACTAACACTAGATGCTGCCATCCTGTGGCTTAGCATTAGTGTCTGGGATGACTTGGGTCAAGATCTCAAGTTCCCCGCAACCCACTTCACTGCTGCCAGAATCCCTCCTGCCCCCCCTGCTAGAGCCTCCTCCCTGGCCAACCTGGGTGGGGGTGGAGAACTGTGTTTTTTTCATACATTCATAGATTATCGGACTGGAAGGGACCTCGAGAGGTCATCGTGTCCAGTCCCCTGCCCGCATGGCAGGACCAAATACCATCTAGACCATCCCTGATAGACATTTATCTAACCTACTCTTAAATATCTCAAGAGATGGAGATTCCACAACCTCCCTCGGCAATTTATTCCAGTGTTTAACCACCCTGACAGTTAGGAACTTTTTCCTAATGTCCAACCTAGACCTCCCTTGCTGCACTTTATACCCATTGCTTCTGGTTCTATCCTTAGAGGCTAAGGTGAACAAGTTTTCTCCCTCCTCCTTATGACACCCTTTTAAATACCTGAAAACTGCTATCATGTCTCCTCTCAGTCTTCTCTTTTCCAAACTAAACAAAGCCAATTCTTTCAGCCTTCCTTCATAGGTCATGTTCTCAAGACCTTTAATCATTCTTGTTGCTCTTCTCTGGACCCTTTCCAATTTCTCCACATCTTTTTTAAAATGCGGTGCCCAGAACTGGACACAATACTCCAGCTGAGGCCTAACCAGAGCAGAGTAGAGCGGAAGAATGACTTCTCGTGTCTTGCTCACAACACACCTGTTAATACATCCCAGAATCAGGTTTGCTTTTTTTGCAACAGCATCACACTGTTGACTCATATTTAGCTTGTGGTCCACTATAACCCCTAGATCCCTTTCTGCCGTACTCCTTCCTAGACAGTCTCTTCCCATTCTGTATGTGTGAAACTGATTGTTCCTTCCTAAGTGGAGCACTTTGCATTTGTCTTTGTTAAACTTCATCCTGTTTAACTCAGACCATTTCTCCAATTTGTCCAGATCATTTTGAATTATGACCCTGTCCTCCAAAGCAGTTGCAATCCCTCCCAGTTTGGTATCATCCGCAAACTTAATAAGCGTACTTTCTATGCCAATATCTAAGTCGTTGATGAAGATATTGAACAGCGCCGGTCCCAAAACAGACCCCTGCGATACCCCACTCGTTATGGCTTTCCAGCAGGATTGGGAACTATTAATAACAACTCTCTGAGTACGGTTATCCAGCCAGTTATGCACCCACCTTATAGTAGCCCCATCTAAATTGTATTTGCCTAGTTTATCAATAAGAATATCATGCGAGACCGTATCAAAAGCCTTACTAAAGTCTAGGTATACCACATCCACAGCCTCACCCTTATCCACAAGGCTCGTTATCCTATCAAAGAAAGCTATCAGATTGGTTTGACATGATTTGTTCTTCACAAATCCATGCTGGCTGTTCCCTATCACCTTACCACCTTCCAAGTGTTTGCAGATGATTTCCTTAATTACTTGCTCCATTATCTTCCCTGGCACAGAAGTTAAACTCACTGGGGTCTGTAGTTTCCTGGGTTGTTTTTATTTCCCTTTTTATAGATGGGCACTATATTTGCCCTTTTCCAGTCTTCTGGAATCTCTCCCGTCTCCCATGATTTTCCAAAGATAATAGCTAGAGGCTCAGATACCTCCTCTATTAGCTCCTTGAGTATTCTAGGATGCATTTCATCAGGCCCGGGTGACTTGCAGGCATCTAACTTTTCTAAGTGATTTTTAACTTGTTCTTTTTTTATTTTATCTGCTAAACCTACCCCCTTCCCATTAGCATTCACTATGTTAGGCATTCCTTCAGACTTCTCGGTGAAGACCGAAACAAAGAAGTCATTAAGCATCTCCGCCATTTCCAAGTTTCCTGTTACTGTTTCTCCCTCTTCACTAAGCAGTGGGCCTACCCTGTCTTTGGTCTTCCTCTTGCTTCTAATGTATTGATAAAAAGTCTTCTTGTTTCCCTTTATTCCCGTAGCTAGTTTGAGCTCATTTTGTGCCTTTGCCTTTCTAATCTTGCCCCTGCATTCCTGTGTTGTTTGCCTATATTCATCCTTTGTAATCTGTCCCAGTTTCCATTTTTGATATGACTCCTTTTTATTTTTTAGATCATGCAAGATCTCATGGTTAAGCCAAGGTGGTCTTTTGCCACAGTTTCTATCTTTCCTAACCAGCGGAATAGCTTGCTTTTGGGCCCTTAATAGTGTCCCTTTGAAAAACTGCCAACTCTCCTCAGTTGTTTTTCCCCTCAGTCTTGATTCCCATGGGACCTTACCTATCAGCTCTCTGAGCTTACCAAAATCTGCCTTCCTGAAATCCATTGTCTCTATTTTGCTGTTCTCCCTTCTACCCTTCCTTAGAATTGCAAACTCTATGATTTCATGATCACTTTCACCCAGGCTGCCTTCTACTTTCAAATTCTCAACGAGTTCCTCCCTATTTGTTAAAATCAAGTCTAGAACAGCTTCCCCCCAGTAGCTTTTTCAACCTTCTGAAATAAAAAGTTGTCTCCAATGCAGTCCAGGAATTTGTTGGGTAGTCTGTGCCCCGCTGTGTTATTTTCCCAACATATAGCCAGATAGTTGAAGTCCCCCATCACCACCAAATCTTGGGCTTTGGATGATTTTGTTAGTTGCTTAAAAAAAGCCTCATCCACCTCTTCCACCTGGTTAGGTGGCCTGTAGTAGACTCCTAGCATGACATCTCCCTTGTTTTTTACCCCTTTTAGCCTAACCCAGAGACTCTCAACACTTCCGTCTCCTATGTCCATCTCTACCTCAGTCCAAGTGTGTACATTTTTAATATACAAGGCAACACCTCCTCCCTTTTTCCCCTGTCTATCCTTCCTGAGCAAGCTGTACCCATCCACACCAACATTCCAATCATGTGTATTATCCCACCAAGTTTCAGTGATGCCAACAATGTCATAGTTGTGTTTATTTATTAGCACTTCCAGTTCTTCCTGCTTATTCCCCATACTTCTCGCATTTGTATATAGGCATCTAAGATACTGGTTTGATGTTTCCTCCCAGTTTTGTCCTGACCCTCCTTTCCCTCTGACAATATAGCCCACACTCCCTCTCGTTTTTGACCCATCTCCCCGGTCTCCATGTTCCCCACTTACCTGTGGGCTTTGCTCACCTGTCCCGTTCGAACCTAGTTTAAAGCCCTCCTCACTAGGTTAGCCAGTCTGTGTCCAAAGGTACTAATAACTTGAGCTGTGGTTTGGAGGTGGAACAGCTGTCAAGGGCACTGAGGGGGAGATAGCAGGAGCTCATCCTTCAAGTAGGGGGGTTGGCACTGGAGGTTACTAGAAAGGACAAGAAGACTCCATTCTGGGGTTCAGGAGGTGAATTTATCCCTCAGTGGTGGGCAGGTGATGGGTGGAAGTAGTGCTGGTTCCAGGTGCCCTTAATTCCCGCTGATTCCTCGGGGCGTTTGAGTCTCTGACAGGTTCTCGTTCCCTTGCAGCAGGAGGACGTCACGGCCAAAAGTGATGCACCAGCTCCGCATCATCCGGCACTTGCGCCAGATTCCTGAGACACTGCAGGGGCTGTGCCTCTGAGGCCATCAGCAACTCCCGCTCCCTGCTGCAGGTACTGCTCTGGCTCACTGTAAATGGGGAGCTAGTGGAAGGGGAAATGGAGCCCCCTGGCACTCACTAAAAGGGAAAGTGGTGGATTCTCCATCTCTTGATGTCATTGAAGGAAGACTAGATGCCTTTCTGCAATGTGTGTGCCCAAAGAGTAACTATTGTACTATACAGGAAGCCTATGATATGCAGGGGCTTAGATTAGATGCTCTAAAGGTCCCTTGTGGCCATACAGTCTACTAATTTTGGAAACACTGAGTGTAGCATTGGGAGCAGCCTCTGATGTTTTACTGTCTAGCCCACTTGCTTCCTAGAATGAAGACTCATTGAGTGGGGTGATCCACAGAGAGTAGCTCAAACCTTCATAGTGTCAGGCCAGCAGCAGGACATTAGCACTTAAGGGTTTGATTGGTGGCAGTGATATCACAAAGGTCTTTTGCAGGATGTCAGCTTATTGGTCAAATGTGTTAGGGAGGTGGTGACCTCAGAGAGAGATGCTGATATCAGCCTGGCAGGACAGGAGCACAGGGCCAGGGAAACCTCAGAGACCCTGTGGCTTTGCTTCAGCAAGTCTCCTTCTCGCGGTCTTTCTTTGAGGACTGAGAGAGTATTAGGGTTCACGTACGTGAGTGCGTGCAGGAGCCTCTTTCGAGTTTTCTCCTTTCCTTTTACTGATTTTACTAGAAAACAGACGTCCCTGTTTAGAAGGTAAGAGCCTCCAAGAGGTTTTGGCAGCTGCTCAGTCTGATCCACGTGGTGCCAGCTGAATTCTAGGCATGGAAAACAGTAGTTTAAGATGGCAGAATTTTATTCCATCCCTTGGATTTTGTGCCGTAGAATCACTGGGGACATTAGGGTTTGTCCTTTTTGTTTTACCTTTTCCTCCATCCCTCCTTCCTTTCTCTTCATCTCTTACTTCTTTTGTCCTTTCTCCTGTTCCTCGAAAACTGTAGGGTTGAAATAGTGTTTGGACTCCACTAACACTAGATGCTGCCATCCTGTGGCTTAGCATTAGTGTCTGGGATGACTTGGGGCAAGATCTCAACTTCCCCGCAACCCACTTCACTGCTGCCAGAATCCCTCCTGCCCCCCCTGCTAGAGCCGCCTCCCTGGCCAACCTGGGTGGGGGTGGAGAACAGTGTTTTTTTCATACATTCATAGATTATCGGACTGGAAGGGACCTCAAGAGGTCATCGAGTCCAGTCCCCTGCCCGCATGGCAGGACCAAATACCATCTAGACCATCCCTGATAGACATTTATCTAACCTACTCTTAAATATCTCAAGAGATGGAGATTCCACAACCTCCCTCGGCAATTTATTCCAGTGTTTAACCACCCTGACAGTTAGGAACTTTTTCCTAATGTCCAACCTAGACCTCCCTTGCTGCACTTTAAACCCATTGCTTCTGGTTCTATCCTTAGAGGCTAAGGTGAACAAGTTTTCTCCCTCCTCCTTATGACACCCTTTTAAATACCTGAAAACTGCTATCATGTCTCCTCTCAGTCTTCTCTTTTCCAAACTAAACAAAGCCAATTCTTTCAGCCTTCCTTCATAGGTCATGTTCTCAAGACCTTTAATCATTCTTGTTGCTCTTCTCTGGACCCTTTCCAATTTCTCCACATCTTTTTTAAAATGCGGTGCCCAGAACTGGACACAATACTCCAGCTGAGGCCTAACCAGAGCAGAGTAGAGCGGAAGAATGACTTCTCGTGTCTTGCTCACAACACACCTGTTAATACATCCCAGAATCAGGTTTGCTTTTTTTGCAACAGCATCACACTGTTGACTCATATTTAGCTTGTGGTCCACTATAACCCCTAGATCCCTTTCTGCCGTACTCCTTCCTAGACAGTCTCTTCCCATTCTGTATGTGTGAAACTGATTGTTCCTTCCTAAGTGGAGCACTTTGCATTTGTCTTTGTTAAACTTCATCCTGTTTAACTCAGACCATTTCTCCAATTTGTCCAGATCATTTTGAATTATGACCCTGTCCTCCAAAGCAGTTGCAATCCCTCCCAGTTTGGTATCATCCGCAAACTTAATAAGCGTACTTTCTATGCCAATATCTAAGTCGTTGATGAAGATATTGAACAGCGCCGGTCCCAAAACAGACCCCTGCGATACCCCACTCGTTATGGCTTTCCAGCAGGATTGGGAACTATTAATAACAACTCTCTGAGTACGGTTATCCAGCCAGTTATGCACCCACCTTATAGTAGCCCCATCTAAATTGTATTTGCCTAGTTTATCAATAAGAATATCATGCGAGACCGTATCAAATGCCTTACTAAAGTCTAGGTATACCACATCCACAGCCTCACCCTTATCCACAAGGCTTGTTATCCTATCAAAGAAAGCTATCAGATTGGTTTGACATGATTTGTTCTTCACAAATCCATGCTGGCTGTTCCCTATCACCTTACCACCTTCCAAGTGTTTGCAGATGATTTCCTTAATTACTTGCTCCATTATCTTCCCTGGCACAGAAGTTAAACTCACTGGGGTCTGTAGTTTCCTGGGTTGTTTTTATTTCCCTTTTTATAGATGGGCACTATATTTGCCCTTTTCCAGTCTTCTGGGATCTCTCCCGTCTCCCATGATTTTCCAAAGATAATAGCTAGAGGCTCAGATACCTCCTCTATTAGCTCCTTGAGTATTCTAGGATGCATTTCATCAGGCCCGGGTGACTTGCAGGCATCTAACTTTTCTAAGTGATTTTTAACTTGTTCTTTTTTTATTTTATCTGCTAAACCTACCCCCTTCCCATTAGCATTCACTATGTTAGGCATTCCTTCAGACTTCTCGGTGAAGACCGAAACAAAGAAGTCATTAAGCATCTCCGCCATTTCCAAGTTTCCTGTTACTGTTTCTCCCTCTTCACTAAGCAGTGGGCCTACCCTGTCTTTGGTCTTCCTCTTGCTTCTAATGTATTGATAAAAAGTCTTCTTGTTTCCCTTTATTCCCGTAGCTAGTTTGAGCTCATTTTGTGCCTTTGCCTTTCTAATCTTGCCCCTGCATTCCTGTGTTGTTTGCCTATATTCATCCTTTGTAATCTGTCCCAGTTTCCATTTTTTATATGACTCCTTTTTATTTTTTAGATCATGCAAGATCTCATGGTTAAGCCAAGGTGGTCTTTTGCCACAGTTTCTATCTTTCCTAACCAGCGGAATAGCTTGCTTTTGGGCCCTTAATAGTGTCCCTTTGAAAAACTGCCAACTCTCCTCAGTTGTTTTTCCCCTCAGTCTTGATTCCCATGGGACCTTACCTATCAGCTCTCTGAGCTTACCAAAATCTGCCTTCCTGAAATCCATTGTCTCTATTTTGCTGTTCTCCCTTCTACCCTTCCTTAGAATTGCAAACTCTATGATTTCATGATCACTTTCACCCAGGCTGCCTTCTACTTTCAAATTCTCAACGAGTTCCTCCCTATTTGTTAATATCAAGTCTAGAACAGCTTCCCCCCAGTAGCTTTTTCAACCTTCTGAAATAAAAAGTTGTCTCCAATGCAGTCCAGGAATTTGTTGGATAGTCTGTGCCCCGCTGTGTTATTTTCCCAACATATAGCCGGATAGTTGAAGTCCCCCATCACCACCAAATCTTGGGCTTTGGATGATTTTGTTAGTTGCTTAAAAAAAGCCTCATCCACCTCTTCCACCTGATTAGGTGGCCTGTAGTAGACTCCTAGCATGACATCTCCCTTGTTTTTTACCCCTTTTAGCCTAACCCAGAGACTCTCAACACTTCCGTCTCCTATGTCCATCTCTACCTCAGTCCAAGTGTGTACATTTTTAATATACAAGGCAACACCTCCTCCCTTTTTCCCCTGTCTATCCTTCCTGAGCAAGCTGTACCCATCCACACCAACATTCCAATCATGTGTATTATCCCACCAAGTTTCAGTAATGCCAACAATGTCATAGTTGTATTTATTTATTAGCACTTCCAGTTCTTCCTGCTTATTCCCCATACTTCTCGCATTTGTATATAGACATCTAAGATACTGGTTTGATGTTTCCTCCCAGTTTTGTCCTGACCCTCCTTTCCCTCTGACAATATAGCCCACACTCCCTCTCGTTTTTGACCCATCTCCCCGGTCTCCATGTTCCCCACTTACCTGTGGGCTTTGCTCACCTGTCCCCGTCGAACCTAGTTTAAAGCCCTCCTCACTAGGTTAGCCAGTCTGTGTCCAAAGGTACTAATAACTTGAGCTGTGGATTGGAGGTGGAACAGCTGTCAAGGGCACTGAGGGAGAGGTAGCAGGAGCTCACCCTACAAGGAGGGGGGTTGTCACTGGAGGTTACTAGAAAGGACAAGAAGACTCCATTCTGGGGTTGAGGAGGTGAATTCATCCCTCAATGGTCGGCAGGTGCTGGGTGGAAATACTGCTGGTTCCAGGTGCCCTTAATTCCTCCTGATTCCTCGGGGCGTTTGAGTCTCTGACAGGTTCTCGTTCCCTTGCAGCAGGAGGACGTCACGGCCAAAGCGATGCACCAGCTCCGCATCATCCATCACTTGCGCCAGGTGCCTGAGACACTGCAGGGGCTGTGCCTCTGAGGCCTTCAGCAACTCCCGCTCCCTGCTGCAGGTACTGCTCTGTCTCCCTGTAAATGGCGAGCTAGTGGAAGGGGAAATGGAGCCCCCTGGCACTCACTAAAAGGGATTGAAGTCCTAGATGCCTTTCTGGAATGTGTTTTCTAAGAAAGTAACTGTTGTGCTCTACAGGAAGCCTATGATATGCAGGGGGTTAGATGAGATGCTCTAAAGGTCTATTGTGGCCATAAAGTCTCCTAATTTTGGAAACACTGAGTGTAGCATTGGGAGCAGCCCCTGATGTTTTAGTGTCTAGCCGGATTGCTTCCTAGGATGAAGACGCATTGAGTGGGGTGATCCACACAGAGTAGCTCAAACCTTCAAAGTGTCAGGCCAGCAGCAGGACATTAGCACTTCCGGGAATGGGTGGGTGTAGTAGTGACATCACAAAGGCCTTTTCAGGACCTCAGCCTATTGGTCAAAGGTGTTAGGGAGGTGGTGACCTCCGAGAGAGATGCTGACATCAGCCAGGCAGGACAGGGGCTTAGGGCCAGGGAAACCTCAGACACCCCTGTGGCTTTCATAGAATCATAGAATCATAGAATATCAGGGTTGGAAGGGACCTCAAGAGGTCATCTAGTCCAACCCCCTCCTCAAAGCAGGACCAATTCCCAACTAAATCATCCCAGCCAGGGCTTTGTCAAGCCGGGCCTTAAAAACCTCCAAGGAAGGAGACTCCACCACCTCCCTAGGTAACGCATTCCAGTGCTTCACCACCCTCCTAGTGAAATAGTGTTTCCTAATACCCAACCTGGACCTCCCCCACTGCAACTTGAGACCATTGCTCCTTGTTCTGTCATCTGCCACCACTGAGAACAACCGAGCTCCATCCTCTTTGGAACCCCCCTTCACGTAGTTGAAGGCTGCTATCAAATCCCCCCTCATTCTTCTCTTCTGGAGACTAAACAATCCCAGTTCCCTCAGCCTCTCCTCATAAGTCATGTGCTCCAGACCCCTAATCATTTTTGTTGCTCTCCGCTGGACTCTTTCCAATTTTTCCACATCCTTCTTGTAGTGTGGGGCCTGTCGGAGAAAAACAGAGTTCTCACTATTTGTTTAGGTACAGCAAGTCAGATGCTTTATTAACTCTCACAATTGCCCAGAGGGAGAGAGCTAAGCACGTCTCTCCCAGCTAACTAATTACAGCAAGCATTTATACCTTTCATTACAGAAATAACGAGGGACAGCTGCGTTTTGTTTATACATAGGCCATCTTGATATCTCATTTCTTCACTTGTTTTGACTCTTGCCAACATACAATATTTTCTATACCTTATCTACACAAGGTCTTCTACACCTTATCTATACCAGGTCATAATGACTTCTTACACAGTTCTTTCTCACCCGCCTCACACATTCCTCGCTTCTACAAATCTCGCGTTATTAGGGTTACAGTTAGCCTAACTCTTGCTAACGAACTGTCATTCATTGCATCCCCTTCCTGTCAGCTCTTTCTCTGCTTCCACAGGCCCAAAACTGGACACAGTATTCTAGATGAGGCCTCACCAATGTCGAATAAAGGGGAACGGTCACTTTCCTCGATCTGCTGGCAATGCCCCTACTTATACAGCCCAAAATGCCGTTAGCCTTCTTGGCAACAAGAGCACACTGTTGACTCATATCCAGCTTCTCGTCCACTGTGACCCCTAGGTCCTTTTCTGCAGAACTGCTACCTAGCCATTCGGTCCCTAGTCTGTAGCAGTGCATGGGATTCTTCCGTCCTAAGTGCAGGACTCTGCACTTGTCCTTGTTGAACTTCATCAGGTTTTTTTTGGCCCAATCCTCTAATTTGTCTAGGTCCCTCTGTATCCGATCCCTACCCTCTAGCGTATCTACCACGCCTCCTAGTTTAGTGTCATCTGCAAACTTGCTGAGAATGCAGTCCACACCATCCTCCAGATCATTAATAAAGATATTAAACAAAACCGGCCCCAGGACCGACCCTTGGGGCACTACTCCGCTTGAAACCGGCTGCCGACTAGACATGGAGCCATTGATCACTACCCGTTGAGCCCGACGATCCAGCCAGCTTTCTATCCACCTTACAGTCCATTCATCCAGCCCATACTTCTTTAACTTTTTGGCAAGAATACTGTGGGAGAGCATATCAAAAGCTTTGCTAAAGTTAAGGAATAACACATCCACTGCTTTCCCCTCATCCACAGAGCCAGTTATCTCATCATAGAAGGCAATTAGGTTAGTCAGGCACGACTTCCCCTTGGTGAATCCATGCTGACTGTTCCTGATCACTTTCCTCTCCTCTAAGTGTTTCATCATTGATTCCTTGAGGACCTGCTCCATGATTTTTCCAGGGACTGAGGTGAGGCTGACTGGCCTGTAGTTCCCCGGATCCTCCTCCTTCCCTTTTTTAAAGATGGGCACTACATTAGCCTTTTTCCAGTCATCCGGGACCTCCCTCGATCGCCATGAGTTTTCAAAAATAATGGCTAATGGCTGTGCAATCTCATCCGCCAAGTCCTTTAGCACCCTCGGATGCAGCGCATCCAGCCCCATGGAGTTGTGCACGTCCAGTTTTTCTAAATAGTCCCGAACCACTTCTTTCTCCACAGAGGGCTGGTCACCTTCTCCCCATATTGTGCTGCCCAGTGCAGCAGTCTGGGAGCTGACCTTGTTCGTGAAGACAGAGGCAAAAAAAGCATTGAGTACATTAGCTTTTTCCACATCCTCGGTCACTAGGTTGCCTCCCTCATTCAGTAAGGGGCCCACACTTTCCTTGACTTTCTTCTTGTTGCTAACATACCTGAAGAAACCCTTCTTGTTACTCTTAACATCTCTTGCTAACTGCAACTCCAAGTGTGATTTGGCCTTCCTGATTTCACTCCTGCATGCCTGAGCAATATTTTTATACTCCTCCCTGGTCATTTCTCCAATCTTCCACTTCTTGTAAGCTTCTTTTTTGCGTTTAAGATCAGCAAGGATTTCACTGTTTAGCCAAGCTGGTCGCCTGCCATATTTACTATTCTTTCTACACATCGGGATGGTTTGTTCCTGCAACCGCAATAAGGATTCTTTAAAATACAGCCAGCTCTCCTGGACCCCTTTGCCCTTCATGTTATTCTCCCAGGGGATCCTGCCCATCTGTTCCCTGAGGAAGTCAAAGTCTGCTTTTCTGAAGTCCAGGGTCCGTATTCTGCTGCTCTCCTTTCTTCCTTGTGTCAGGATCCTGAACTCGACCATCTCATGGTCACTGCCTCCCAGATTCCCATCCACTTTTGCTTCCCCTACTAATTCTTCCCTGTTTGTGAGCAGCAGGTCAAGAAAAGCTCTGCCCCTAGTTGGTTCCTCCAGCACTTGCACCAGGAAATTGTGCCCTACACGTTCCAAAAACTTCCTGGATTGTCTGTGCACCGCTGTATTGCTCTCCTAGCAGATATCAGGGTGATTAAAGTCTCCCATGAGAACCAGGGCCTGCGATCTAGCAACTTCTGCTAGTTGCCAGAAGAAAGCCTCGTCCACCTCATCCCCCTGGTCTGGTGGTCTATACCAGACTCCAACCACGACATCCCCCTTGTTGCTCACACTTTTCAACTTTATCCAGAGACTCTCAGGTTTTTCTACAGTTTCATACCGGACCTCTGAGCACTCATACTCCTCTCTTACATACAATGCAACTCCCCCACCTTTTCTGCCCTGCCTGTCCTTCCTGAACAGTTTATATCCATCCATGACAGTACTCCAGTCATGTGAGTTATCCCACCAAGTCTCTGTTATTCCAATCACATCATAGTTCCCTGACTGTGCCAGGACTTCCAGTTCTCCCAGCTTGTTTCCCAGGCTTCTTGCATTTGTGTATAGGCACTTAAGATAACTCATCGATCGTCCCTCTTTCTCAGCATGAGACAGGAGTCCTCCCCCCTTACGCTCTCCTGCTTGTGCTTCCTCCCAGGATCCCATTTCCCCACTTACCTCAGGGCTTTGGTCTCCTTCCCCCGGTGAACCTAGTTTAAAGCCCTCCTCACTAGGTTAGCCAGCCTGCTGGCGAAGATGCTCTTCTCTCTCTTCGTTAGGTGGAGCCCGTCTCTGCCTAGCACTCCTCCTTCTTGGAACACCATCCTATGGTTGAAGAATCCAAAGCCTTCTCTCCAACACCACCTGTGTAGCCATTCGTTGACTTCCACGATTCTACGGTCTCTACCCCGGCCTTTTCCTTTCACAGGGAGGATGGACGAGAACACCACTTGCGCCTCAAACTCCTTTATCCTTCTTCCCAGAGCCACATAGTCTGCAGTGATCCGCTCAAGGTCATCTCTGATCGCTCACCTTCCACATCACCGTCTTCTTAAGAACTTCCTCAACTGTTGCAGGAACTACTCAGAGAAACCTGCAGATGTAAGCCTCAGTGAGCTCTCCCCAAGCGAACTCCCAGTCAAACTCCCGCTCTTAGCCTCTGCTGTTCGCCGCTCCTTCTCCAAGTCTCTCTTTGAGGACTGAGAGAGTATTAGGGTTCACGTATTTGAGTGCGAGCAGGAGCCTCTTTCGAGTTTTTTCCTTTCCTTTTACTGATTTTATTAGAAAACAGACGTCCCTGTTGAGAAGGTAAGAGCCTCCAAGAGGTTTTGGAACCTGCTCAGTCTGATCCATCTGGTGCCAGCTGAATTCTCGGCATGGAAAACAGTAGTTTAAGGTGGCAGAATTTTATTCCCTCCCTGGAATTTTGTCCCGTAGAATCACTGGGGACACTAGGGTTTGTCCTTTTCATTTTACCTTTTCCTCCATCCCTCCTTCCTTTCTCTTCATCTCTTACTTCTTTTGTCCTTTCTCTTGTTCCCCTCCCACCTACAGGAGCGGTGTGTGTGTTGCTGGGGGTGCTCTTCACCTCCCCTTGTGTGAAATTGATCCAAAACTGTCGGGTTCAAATAGTGCTTGGACTCCACTGACACTAGATGCTGCCATCCTGTAGCTTGGCATTAGTGTCTGGGATAACTTGGGGCAAGATCTCAACTTCCCCGCAACCCACTTCACTGCTGGCAGAATCCCTCCTGCCCCCCCTGCTAGGGCCGCCTCCCTGCGCAACCTGGGTTGGGGTGGAGAAGAGGGTTCTGATAAGTTGAGCTGTGGTTTGGAGGTAGAACAGCTGTCAAGGGTACTGAGGGGGAGGTAGCAGGAGCTCACCCTACAAGGTGGTGGGTTGGCACTGGAGGTTACTAGAAAGGACAAGAAGACTCCATTCTGGGGTTCAGGAGGTGAATTCATCCCTCAGTGGTGGGCAGGTAGTCAGTTTAAATACTGCTGGTTCCAGGTGCCCTTAATTCCCCCTGATTCCTCGGGGCGTTTGAGTCTCTGACAGGTTTTCGTTCCTTTGCAGGAGGAGGACGTCACGGCCAAAGTGATGCACCCGCATCATCCGCCACTTGCGCCATGTGCCTGAGACACTGCAGGGGCTGCGCCTCTGAGGCCTTCAGCAACTCCCGCTCCCTGCTGCAGGTACTGCTCTGTCTCCCTGTAAATGGCGAGCTAGTGGAAGGGGAAATGGAGCCCCCTGGCACTCACTAAAAGGGAAAGTGGTGGATTCTCCATCTCTTGATGTCATTGAATGAAGACTAGATGCCTTTCTGGAATGTGTGTGCCCAAAAAGTAACTATTGTACTATACAGGAGGCAGATGAGATGCTGTAAAGGTCTCTTGTGGCCATAAAGTCTACTAATTTTGGAAACACTGAGTGTAGTATTGGGAGCAGCGTCTGATGTTTTACTGTCTAGCTGGCTTGCTTCCTAGAATGAAGACGCATTGAGTGGGGTGATCCACAGAGAGTACCTGTGTCAAGGCTGTATCCCCACTTTGAAGTTTAGGGTACAAATGTAGGGGCCTGCATGAAAACTTGTAAGCTTAACCACCATCCCAAGGCTAATTTCCTCCCCTGGGTAGCCTTGAGAAACCTTTCACCAATTCCCTGGTGAATACAGATCCAAACCCCTTGGATCTTAAAACAAGGAGAAATTAACCATCCCCCCTCCTTCCTCCCACCAACTTCTGGTGAATACAGATCCAACCCCCTTGGATCTAAAAGAAGGAGAAATTAACCATTCCCCTCCTTCCTCCCACCAACTTCTGGTGAATACAGATCCAACCCCCTTGGATCTAAAAGAAGGAGAAATTAACCATTCCCCTCCTTCCTCCCACCAACTCCTGGTGAATCAAGATCCAAACTCCTTGGATCTTAAAACAAGGAAAAATCAATCAGTTTCTTAAAAATAAGGCTTTTAATTAAAGAAAAAGGTAAAAATCATCTCTGTAAAATCAGTATGGAAATTAACCTTACAGGGTAATCAAACTTAAAGAGCTCAGAGGACTCCCCTCTAGTCTTAGGTTCAAAGTACAGCAAACAAAGATAAACACTCTAGGAAAAGGTACATTTACAAGTTGAGAAAACAAAGGAAAACTAACACGCCTTGTTTGAAATAGGAGAGACTTGTTTAGAAAGATGTGGAGAACCTGGATTGATGTCTGGTCCCTCTCAGTCCCGAGGGCGAACACCCACACAAACAAAGAACACAAACAAAAGCCTTCCCCTCCCCAAGATTTGAAAGTATCTTGTCCCCTTATTGGTCCTTTAGGTCAGATGCCAGCCAGGTTACCTGAGCTTCTTAACCCTTTACAGGGAAAAGGATTTTGGAGTCTCTGGCCAGGAGGATTTTATAGTACTGTACACAGGACAGCTGTTACCCTTCCCTTTATAGTTATGACAACCTCAAACCTTCAAAGTGTCAGGCCAGCAGCAGGACATTAGCACTTCAGGGTTTGGTTGGGTGTGGCAGTGACATCACAAAGGCCTTTTGCAGGATGTCAGCTTATTGGTCAAATGTGTTAGGGAGGTGGTGACCTCAGAGAGAGACGCTGACATCAGCCTGGCAGGACAGGAGCACAGGGCCAGGGAAACCTCAGAGACCCTGTGGCTTTGCTTCAGCAAGTCTCCTTCTCGAGGTCTTTCTTTGAGGACTGAGAGAGTATTAGGGTTCACGTACGTGAGTGCGTGCAGGAGCCTCTTTCGAGTTTTCTCCTTTCCTTTTACTGATTTTACTAGAAAACAGACGTCCCTGTTTAGAAGGTAAGAGCCTCCAAGAGGTTTTGGCAGCTGCTCAGTCTGATCCACGTGGTGCCAGCTGAATTCTAGGCATGGAAAACAGTAGTTTAAGATGGCAGAATTTTATTCCATCCCTTGGATTTTGTGCCGTAGAATCACTGGGGACATTAGGGTTTGTCCTTTTTGTTTTACCTTTTCCTCCATCCCTCCTTCCTTTCTCTTCATCTCTTACTTCTTTTGTCCTTTCTCCTGTTCCCCTCCCACCACCAGGAGTGGTGTGTGTGTGTGTGTTGCTGGGGGTGCTCATCACCTCCCCTTGTGGGAAGTTCATCGAAAACTGTGGGGTTGAAATAGTGTTTGGACTCCACTGACACTAGATGCTGCCATCCTGTATCTTAGCATTAGTGTCTGGGATGACTTGGGGCAAGATCTCAACTTCCCCGCAACCCACTTCACTGCTGCTAGAATCCCTCCTGCCCCCCCCTGCTAGAAAACCTGTCGTATGAAAAGAGATTAGAGGAGCTCGGGTTGTTTAGTCTGACAAAACGAAGGCTGAGGGGGGATATGATTGCTATCTTTAAATATATCAGAGGGATAAATACAAGGGAGGGAGAGGAATTATTTCAGCTGAGTACTAATGTGGACACGAGAACCAATGGATATAAACTGGCCGTGGGGAAGTTCAGGCTTGAAATCAGACGAAGGTTTCTGACCGTCAGAGGGGTGAAATATTGGAACGGCCTTCCGAGGGAAACGGTGGGGGCAACGGACCTGTCTGGTTTTAAGATTAAGTTGGATAAGTTTATGGAGGGAATGGTTTAATGGTAAAACATAGTAGCCGAGGAAAACCAAGCAATGGTACGTAAATAGCATAATGGCAAACAAGGGTCAGGCTAGAGACTCTTGCCTACATGCTCGGGGTATTACTGATCGCCATATTTGGGGTCGGGAAGGAATTTTCCTCCAGGGTAGATTGGCTGAGCCTCTGGAGGTTTTTCGCCTTCCTCCGCAGCATGGGGCAGGGATCACTAGCAGGAGGGTCCCTGCCGATTGAAGTCACTAAAACACAGGATTGGGGACTTCAACGGCACAGTCCAGGGAAGGGTCTTGTGGCCTGCAGCATGCAGGGGGTCAGACCAGATGATCATAATGGTCCCTTCTGACCTTAAAGTCTATGAGTCTATAAGACCAAATACCATCCCTGATAGACATTTATCTAACCTACTCTTAAATATCTCAAGAGATGGAGATTCCACAACCTCCCTCGGCAATTTATTCCAGTGTTTAACCACCCTGACAGTTAGGAACTTTTTCCTAATGTCCAACCTAGACCTCCCTTGCTGCACTTTAAACCCATTGCTTCTGGTTCTATCCTTAGAGGCTAAGGTGAACAAGTTTTCTCCCTCCTCCTTATGACACCCTTTTAAATACCTGAAAACTGCTATCATGTCTCCTCTCAGTCTTCTCTTTTCCAAACTAAACAAAGCCAATTCTTTCAGCCTTCCTTCATAGGTCATGTTCTCAAGACCTTTAATCATTCTTGTTGCTCTTCTCTGGACCCTTTCCAATTTCTCCACATCTTTTTTAAAATGCGGTGCCCAGAACTGGACACAATACTCCAGCTGAGGCCTAACCAGAGCAGAGTAGAGCGGAAGAATGACTTCTCGTGTCTTGCTCACAACACACCTGTTAATACATCCCAGAATCAGGTTTGCTTTTTTTGCAACAGCATCACACTGTTGACTCATATTTAGCTTGTGGTCCACTATAACCCCTAGATCCCTTTCTGCCGTACTCCTTCCTAGACAGTCTCTTCCCATTCTGTATGTGTGAAACTGATTGTTCCTTCCTAAGTGGAGCACTTTGCATTTGTCTTTGTTAAACTTCATCCTGTTTAACTCAGACCATTTCTCCAATTTGTCCAGATCATTTTGAATTATCTGTCACCCTGTCCTCCAAAGCAGTTGCAATCCCTCCCAGTTTGGTATCATCCGCAAACTTAATAAGCGTACTTTCTATGCCAATATCTAAGTCGTTGATGAAGATATTGAACAGCGCCGGTCCCAAAACAGACCCCTGCGATACCCCACTCGTTATGGCTTTCCAGCAGGATTGGGAACTATTAATAACAACTCTCTGAGTACGGTTATCCAGCCAGTTATGCACCCACCTTATAGTAGCCCCATCTAAATTGTATTTGCCTAGTTTATCAATAAGAATATCATGCGAGACCGTATCAAATGCCTTACTAAAGTCTAGGTATACCACATCCACAGCCTCACCCTTATCCACAAGGCTCGTTATCCTATCAAAGAAAGCTATCAGATTGGTTTGACATGATTTGTTCTTCACAAATCCATGCTGGCTGTTCCCTATCACCTTACCACCTTCCAAGTGTTTGCAGATGATTTCCTTAATTACTTGCTCCATTATCTTCCCTGGCACAGAAGTTAAACTCACTGGGGTCTGTAGTTTCCTGGGTTGTTTTTATTTCCCTTTTTATAGATGGGCACTATATTTGCCCTTTTCCAGTCTTCTGGAATCTCTCCCGTCTCCCATGATTTTCCAAAGATAATAGCTAGAGGCTCAGATACCTCCTCTATTAGCTCCTTGAGTATTCTAGGATGCATTTCATCAGGCCCGGGTGACTTGCAGGCATCTAACTTTTCTAAGTGATTTTTAACTTGTTCTTTTTTTATTTTATCTGCTAAACCTACCCCCTTCCCATTAGCATTCACTATGTTAGGCATTCCTTCAGACTTCTCGGTGAAGACCGAAACAAAGAAATCATTAAGCATCTCCGCCATTTCCAAGTTTCCTGTTACTGTTTCTCCCTCTTCACTAAGCAGTGGGCCTACCCTGTCTTTGGTCTTCCTCTTGCTTCTAATGTATTGATAAAAAGTCTTCTTGTTTCCCTTTATTCCCGTAGCTAGTTTGAGCTCATTTTGTGCCTTTGCCTTTCTAATCTTGCCCCTGCATTCCTGTGTTGTTTGCCTATATTCATCCTTTGTAATCTGTCCCAGTTTCCATTTTTGATATGACTCCTTTTTATTTTTTAGATCATGCAAGATCTCATGGTTAAGCCAAGGTGGTCTTTTGCCACAGTTTCTATCTTTCCTAACCAGCGGAATAGCTTGCTTTTGGGCCCTTAATAGTGTCCCTTTGAAAAACTGCCAACTCTCCTCAGTTGTTTTTCCCCTCAGTCTTGATTCCCATGGGACCTTACCTATCAGCTCTCTGAGCTTACCAAAATCTGCCTTCCTGAAATCCATTGTCTCTATTTTGCTGTTCTCCCTTCTACCCTTCCTTAGAATTGCAAACTCTATGATTTCATGATCACTTTCACCCAGGCTGCCTTCTACTTTCAAATTCTCAACGAGTTCCTCCCTATTTGTTAAAATCAAGTCTAGAACAGCTTCCCCCCAGTAGCTTTTTCAACCTTCTGAAATAAAAAGTTGTCTCCAATGCAGTCCAGGAATTTGTTGGATAGTCTGTGCCCCGCTGTGTTATTTTCCCAACATATAGCCGGATAGTTGAAGTCCCCCATCACCACCAAATCTTGGGCTTTGGATGATTTTGTTAGTTGCTTAAAAAAAGCCTCATCCACCTCTTCCACCTGGTTAGGTGGCCTGTAGTAGACTCCTAGCATGACATCTCCCTTGTTTTTTACCCCTTTTAGCCTAACCCAGAGACTCTCAACGTCTCCTATGTGCATCTCTACCTCAGTCCAAGTGTGTACATTTTTAATATACAAGGCAACACCTCCTCCCTTTTTCCCCTGTCTATCCTTCCTGAGCAAGCTGTACCCATCCACACCAACATTCCAATCACGTGTATTATCCCACCAAGTTTCAGTGATGCCAACAATGTCATAGTTGTATTTATTTATTAGCACTTCCAGTTCTTCCTGCTTATTCCCCATACTTCTCGCATTTGTATATAGGCATCTAAGATACTGGTTTGATCTTTCCTCCCAGTTTTGTCCTGACCCTCCTTTCTCTCTGACAATATAGCCCACACTCCCTCTCGTTTTTGACCCATCTCCCCGGTCTCCATGTTCCCCACTTACCTGTGGGCTTTGCTCACCTGTCCCCGTCGAACCTAGTTTAAAGCCCTCCTCACTAGGTTAGCCAGTCTGTGTCCAAAGGTACTAATAACTTGAGCTGTGGTTTGGAGGTGGAACAGCTGTCAAGGGCACTGAGGGGGAGATAGCAGGAGCTCATCCTTCAAGGAGGGGGGTTGTCACTGGAGGTTACTAGAAAGGACAAGAAGACTCCATTCTGGGGTTCAGGAGGTGAATTTATCCCTCAGTGGTCGGCAGGTGCTGGGTGGAAATACTGCTGGTTCCAGGTGCCCTTAATTCCTCCAGATTCCTCGGGGCGTTTGAGTCTCTGACAGGTTCTCGTTCCCTTGCAGCAGGAGGACGTCACGGCCAAAAGTGATGCACCAGCTCCGCATCATCCGGCACTTGCGCCAGATTCCTGAGACACTGCAGGGGCTGTGCCTCTGAGGCCATCAGCAACTCCCGCTCCCTGCTGCAGGTACTGCTCTGTCTCACTGTAAATGGGGAGCTAGTGGAAGGGGAAATGGAGCCCCCTGTTACTCACTAAAAGGGAAAGTGGTGGATTCTCCATCTCTTGATGTCATTGAAGGAAGACTAGATGCCTTTCTGGAATGTGTGTGCCCAAAAAGTAACTATTGTACTATACAGCAAGCCTATGGTATGCAAGGGGTTAGATGAGATGCTCTAAAGGTCTCTTGTGGCCATAAAGTCTACAAATTTTGGAAACACTGAGTGTAGTATTGGGAGCAGCCTCTGATGTTTTACTGTCTAGCCGGCTTGCTTCCTAGAATGAAGACGCATTGAGTGGGGTGATCCACACAGAGTAGCTCAAACCTTCAAAGTGTCAGGCCAGCAGCAGGACATTAGCACTTCCGGGGATGGGTGGGTGTGGCAGTGACATCACAAAGGCCTTTTCAGGACCTCAGCCTATTGGTCAAAGGTGTTAGGGAGGTGGTAACCTCAGAGAGAGATGCTGACATCAGCCAGGCAGGACAGGGGCTTAGGGCCAGGGAAACCTCAGAGACCCCTGTGACTTTCATAGAATCATAGAATATCAGGGTTGGAAGGGACCTCAAGAGGTCATCTACTCCAACCCCGTCCTCAAAGCAGGACCAATTCCCAACTAAATCATCCCAGCCAGGGCTTTGTCAAGCCGGGCCTTAAAAACCTCCAAGGAAGGAGACTCCACCACCTCCCTAGTTAACGCATTCCAGTGCTTCACCACCCTCCTAGTGAAATAGTGTTTCCTAATATCCAACCTGGACCTCCCCCACTGCAACTTGAGACCATTGCTCCTTGTTCTGTCATCTGTCACCACTGAGAACAACCGAGCTCCATCCTCTTTGGAACCCCCCTTCACGTAGTTGAAGGCTGCTATCAAATCCCCCCTCATTCTTCTCTTCTGGAGACTAAACAATCCCAGTTCCCTCAGCCTCTCCTCATAAGTCATGTGCTCCAGACCCCTAATCATTTTTGTTGCTCTCCACTGGACTCTTTCCAATTTTTCCACATCCTTCTTGTAGTGTGGGGCCTGTCGGAGAAAAACAGAGTTCTCACTATTTGTTTAGGTACAGCAAGTCAGATGCTTTATTAACTCTCACAATTGCCCAGAGGGAGAGAGCTAAGCAGGTCTCTCCCAGCTAACTAATTACAGCAAGCATTTATACCTTTCATTACAGAAATAACGAGGGACAGCTGCGTTTTGTTTCTACATAGGCCATCTTGATATCTCATTTCTTCACTTGTTTTGACTCTTGCCAACATACAATATTTTCTATACCTTATCTACACAAGGTCTTCTACACCTTATCTATACCAGGTCATAATGACTTCTTACACAGTTCTTTCTCACCCGCCTCACACATTCCTCGCTTCTACAAATCTCGCGTTATTAGGGTTACAGTTAGCCTAACTCTTGCTAACGAACTGTCATGCATTGCATCCCCTTCCTGTGAGCTCTTTCTCTGCTTCCACAGGCCCAAAACTGGACACAGTATTCCAGATGAGGCCTCACCAATGTCGAATAAAGGGGAACGATCACGTTCCTCGATCTGCTGGCAATGCCCCTACTTATACAGCCCAAAATGCCGTTAGCCTTCTTGGCAACAAGAGCACACTGTTGACTCATATCCAGCTTCTCGTCCACTGTGACCCCTAGGTCCTTTTCTGCAGAACTGCTACCTAGCCATTCGGTCCCTAGTCTGTAGCAGTGCATGGGATTCTTCCGTCCTAAGTGCAGGACTCTGCACTTGTCCTTGTTGAACTTCATCAGGTTTTTTTTGGCCCAATCCTCTAATTTGTCTAGGTCCCTCTGTATCCGATCCCTACCCTCTAGCGTATCTACCACGCCTCCTAGTTTAGTGTCATCTGCAAACTTGCTGAGAGTGCAGTCCACACCATCCTCCAGATCATTAATAAAGATATTAAACAAAACCGGCCCCAGGACCGACCCTTGGGGCACTACTCCGCTTGAAACCGGCTGCCAACTAGACATGGAGCCATTGATCACTACCCGTTGAGCCCGACGATCCAGCCAGCTTTCTATCCACCTTACAGTCCATTCATCCATCCCATACTTCTTTAACTTGGTGGCAAGAATACTGTGGGAGAGCGTATCAAAAGCTTTGCTAAAGTCAAGGAATAACACATCCACTGCTTTCCCCTCATCCACAGAGCCAGTTATCTCATCATAGAAGGCAATTAGGTTAGTCAGGCACGACTTCCCCTTGGTGAATCCATGCTGACTGTTCCTGATCACTTTCCTCTCCTCTAAGTGTTTCATCATTGATTCCTTGAGGACCTGCTCCATGATTTTTCCAGGGACTGAGGTGAGGCTGACTGGCCTGTAGTTCCCCGGATCCTCCTCCTTCCCTTTTTTAAAGATGGGCACTACATTAGCCTTTTTCCAGTCATCCGGGACCTCCCTCGATCGCCATGAGTTTTCAAAAATAATGGCTAATGGCTGTGCAATCTCATCCGCCAAGTCCTTTAGCACCTTCGGATGCAGCGCATCCAGCCCCATGGAGTTGTGCACGTCCAGTTTTTCTAAATAGTCCCGAACCACTTCTTTCTCCACAGAGGGCTGGTCACCTTCTCCCCATATTGTGCTGCCCAGTGCAGCAGTCTGGGAGCTGACCTTGTTCGTGAAGACAGAGGCAAAAAAAGCATTGAGTACATTAGCTTTTTCCACATCCTCAGTCACTAGGTTGCCTCCCTCATTCAGTAAGGGGCCCACACTTTCCTTGACTTTCTTCTTGTTGCTAACATACCTGAAGAAACCCTTCTTGTTACTCTTAACATCTCTTGCTAGCTGCAACTCCAAGTGTGATTTGGCCTTCCTGATTTCACTCCTGCATGCCTGAGCAATATTTTTATACTCCTCCCTGGTCATTTGTCCAATCTTCCACTTCTTGTAAGCTTCTTTTTTGCGTTTAAGATCAGCAAGGATTTCACTGTTTAGCCAAGCTGGTCGCCTGCCATATTTACTATTCTTTCTACACATCGGGATGGTTTGTTCCTGCAACCGCAATAAGGATTCTTTAAAATACAGCCAGCTCTCCTGGACCCCTTTGCCCTTCATGTTATTCTCCCAGGGGATCCTGCCCATCTGTTCCCTGAGGGAGTCAAAGTCTGCTTTTCTGAAGTCCAGGGTCCGTATTCTGCTGCTCTCCTTTCTTCCTTGTGTCAGGATCCTGAACTCAACCATCTCATGGTCACTGCCTCCCAGGTTCCCATCCACTTTTGCTTCCCCTACTAATTCTTCCCTGTTTGTGAGCAGCAGGTCGAGAAAAGCTCTGCCCCTAGTTGGTTCCTCCAGCACTTGCACCAGGAAATTGTGCCCTACACTTTCCAAAAACTTCCTGGATTGTCTGTGCACCGCTGTATTGCTCTCCTAGCAGATATCAGGGTGATTAAAGTCTCCCATGAGAACCAGGGCCTGCGATCTAGCAACTTCTGCTAGTTGCCAGAAGAAAGCCTCGTCCACCTCATCCCCCTGGTCTGGTGGTCTATACCAGACTCCAACCGTGACATCCCCCTTGTTGCTCACACTTCTCAACTTTATCCAGAGACTCTCAGGTTTTTCTACAGTTTCATACCGGACCTCTGAGCACTCATACTCCTCTCTTACATACAATGCAACTCCCCCACCTTTTCTGCCCTGCCTGTCCTTCCTGAACAGTTTATATCCATCCATGACAGTACTCCAGTCATGTGAGTTATCCCACCAAGTGTCTGTTATTGCTTCAGCAAGTCTCCTTCTCGAGGTCTCTCTTTGAGGACTGAGAGAGTATTAGTGTTCACATGTGTGAGTGCGAGCAGGAGCCTCTTTGGAGTTTTCTCCTTTCCTTTGACGGATTTTACTAGAAAACAGACGTCCCTATTTATAAGGTAAGAGCCTCCAAGAGGTTTTGGAACCTGCTCAGTCTGATCCATCTGGTGCCAGCTGAATTCTAGGCATGGAAAACACTAGTTTAAGGTGGCAGAATTTTATTCCCTCTGTGGGATTTTGTCCCGTAGAATCACAGGGGACATTAGTGTTTGTCATTTTCGTTTTACCTTTTCCTCCATCCCTCCTTCCTTTCTCTTCATCTCTTACTTCTTTTGTCCTTTCTCCTGTTCACCTGCCACCACCAGGAGCGGTGTGTGTGTGTGTGTGTGTGTTGCTGGGGGTGCTCTTCACCTCCCCTTGTGGGAAGTTGATCCAAAACTGTGGGGTTGAAATAGTGCTTGAACTCCAATGACACTAGATGCTGCCATCCTGTGGCTTAGCATTAGTGTCTGGGATGATTGGGGCAAGATCTCAACCTCCCCGCAACCCACTTCACTGCTGGCAGAATCCCTCCTGCCCCCCCTGCTAGAGCCGCCTCCCTGCCCAACCTGGGTGGGGGTGGAGAAGAGGGTTCTGATAACTTGAGCTGTGGTTTGGAGGTAGAACAGCTGTCAAGGGTACTGAGGGGGAGGTAGCAGGAGCTCACCCTACAAGGTGGTGGGTTGGCACTGGAGGTTACTAGAAAGGACAAGAAGACTCCATTCTGGGGTTCAGGAGGTGAATTCATCCCTCAGTGGTGGGCAGGTAGTCAGTTTAAATACTGCTGGTTCCAGGTGCCCTTAATTCCCCCTGATTCCTCGGGGGGTTTGAGTCTTTGACAGGTTCTCGTTCCCTTGCAGCAGGAGGACGTCATGGCCAGAGTGATGCACCAGCTCCGCATCATCCGGCACTTGTGCCAGGTGCCTTAGACACTGCAGGGGCTGTGCCTCTGAGGCCATCAGCAACTCCCGCTCCCTGCTGCAGGTACTGCTCTGGCTCACTGTAAATGGGGTGCTAGTGGAAGGGGAAATGGAGCCCCCTGGCACTCAGTAAAAGGGAAAGTGGTGGATTCTCCATCTCTTGATGTCATTTCATGAAGACTAGATGCCTTTCTGGAATGTGTGTGCCCAAAAAGTACCTATTGTACTATACAGGAAGCCTATGATATGCAGGGGGTTAGATGAGATGTTCTAAAGGTCTCTTCTGGCCATAAAGTGTAGTAATTTTGGAAACACTGAGTGTAGTATTGGGAGCAGCCTCTGATGCTTTACTGTCTAGCCGGCTTGCTTCCTAGAATGAAGACGCATCGAGTGGGGTGATCCACAGAGAGTAGCTGAAACCTTCAAAGTGTCAGGCCAGCAGCAGGACATTAGCACTTCAGGGGATGGGTGGGTGTGGCAGTCCCTGCACAAAGGCCTTTTGCAGTGTAGTAGTTCCGGGGTGGGGCTCGTCCCTTCCTGGGGTACCTGGGAGCCAGGCCGCCCCGCTACAAAGCGAATAACAGTCTAGGTCCCAGACCTTTGGGTAGGGGCTGAGCACACAATTAGCAGTTCGGCGCTCAGGCCTTTGTGCAGGGACTGAGCACACAATCAACAGTTCAGAGCTCAGGCCCTTATGCAGGGACTGAGCACACAATCAACAGCTCCGGCCCTGGGTCAGGGCGGGGAACAAACCAGTAGTCAGTCAGCGGCCCAGGCCTTGTAGCAGGAGCTGGGTCAGTTTGGGTTAGCCCAGGCCCTAGGTCAGGGCGGGGCAGCAAACCAATCGTCAGTCAGAGGCCCAGGCCCCTTGGACAAGGAGGAGGAGAGACTGCCACCCAGCACGGGGTGGCAAGGGGGAACACAGGCCCACCCACTCCACTGTGTTCCAGCCCGGGGCCCTATCCGCAGCAGTCCGTCTGCCGCGCAGTCAGTGGGGATCCTGACCGCAACACACTGACATGGGTTCGGGGTCTGCTATCCCCGGGCCACTTCCCATCTCCTCCTCCATGGGTACCTGTTCCTCCTGAGTTCCGTCTGCTGGGTCGCAGATCATGGGCTGCTCCGGGCCCCGAGCAGCAGGTAGGTCTGTCACTCCCTCTGGGCCCTTGGCGGGGGGAAGCTCAGACCGTTCCTCAGGATACCGGGCTCTCGGCAGGCTCAGGTCCGCGGGAGCTCGGGCACCAGCGTCTGTCCTCTCCCGCTGCCGGCCAGCTACTGAGCGCTGTGGCTTGGCCTTTATACTTCCTGTCCCGCCCCTTGACTTCCGGGGGGTGGGGACAGGCCGCGGTGGCCTTGACTTCCTGGGGCGCCTGGGAGCCAGGCCGCCCCGCTACATGCAGTATCTCAGCCTATTGGTCAAAGGTGTTAGGGAGGTGGTGACCTCAGAGAGAGATGCTGACATCAGTCAGGGGCGCAGGGCCAGGGAAACCTCAGAGACCCCTGTGGCTTTGCTTTAGCAAGTCTCCTTCTCGAGGTCTCTCTTTGAGGACTGAGAGAGTATTAGGGTTCACGTATGTGAGTGAGAGCAGGAGCCTCTTTCGAGTTTTCTCCTTCCCTTTTACTGATTTTACTAGAAAACAGACGTCCCTGTTTAGAAGGTAAGAGCCTCCAAGAGGTTTTTGAACCTGCTCAGTCTGATCCACCTGGTGCCCGTTGAATTCTAGGCATGGAAAACACTAGTTCAAGGTGACAGAATTTTGTAGTCCACACGGGATTTTGTCCCGTGGAATCACTGGGGACATTAGGGTTTGTCCTTTTCGTTTTACCTTTTCCACCATCCCTCCTTCCTTTCTCTTCATCTCTTACTTCTTTTGTCCTTTCTCCTGTTCCCCTCCCACCACCAGGAGTGGTGTGTGTGTGTGTGTGTGTGTGTGTGTGTTGCTGGGGATGATCTTCACCTCCTCTTGTGGGAAGTTCATCCAAAACTGTGGGGTTGAAATAGTGCTTGGACTCCACAGACACTAGATGCTGCCATCCTGTGGCTTAGCGTTAGTGTCTTGGATGACTTGGGCAAGATCTCAACCTCCCCGCAACCCACTTCACTGCTGCCAGAATCCCTCCTGCCCCCACTGCTAGACCCGCCTCCCAGCCCAACCTTGGTGGGGGTCTAGAAGAGGTTTCTGATGACTTAAGCTGTGGTTTGGAGGTGGAACAGCTGTCAAGGACACTGAGGGGGAGGTAGCAGGAGCTCACCCTAGAAGGAGGGGGATTGGCACTGGAGGTTACTAGAAAGGACAAGAAGACTCCATTCTGGGATTCAGGAGGTGAATTCATCCCTCAGTGTTGGGCAGGTGCTGAGTGGAAATACTGCTGGTTCCAGGTGCCCTTAATTCCCCCTGATTCCTCGGGGCGTTTGAGTCTGACAGGTTCTCATTCCCTTGCAGCAGGAGGGCGTCACGGCCAAAGTGAGGCACCAGCTCCGCATCATCCATCACTTGCGCCAGGTGCCTGAGACACTGCAGGGGTTGTGCCTCTGAGGCCTTCAGCAACTCCCGCTCTCTGTTGCAGGTACTGCTCTGGCTCACTGTAAATGAGGAGCTAGTGGAAGGGGAAATGGAGCCCCCTGGCACTCAGTGAAAGGGAAAGTGGTGGATTCTCCATCACTGAGTGTAGCATTGGGAGCAGCCTCTAATGTTTTACTGTCTAACCGGCTTGCTTCCTAGAATGAAGACGCATTGAGTGGGGTGATCCACACAGAGTAGCTCAAACCTCCAAAGTGTCAGGCCAGCAGCAGGATATTAGCACTTCAGGGGATGGGTGGGTGTGGCAGTGACATCACAAAGGCCTTTTGCAGGAGCTCAGCCTATTGGTCAAAGTTGTTAGGGAGGTGGTGACCTCAGAGAGAGATGCTCACATCAGCCAGGCAAAACAGGGGCGCAGGGCCAGGGAAACCTCAGAGACCCCTGTGGCTTTGCTTCAGCAAGTCTCCTTCTCGAGCTCTCTTTGAGGACTGAGAGATTATTAGGGTTCACATATGTGAGTGTGAGCAGGAGCCTCTTTCGAGTTTTCTCCTTTCCTTTTACCCATTTTACTAGAAAACAGAAGTCCCTGTTGAGAAAGTAAGTGCCTCGGAGAGGTTTGTAACCTGTTCAGTCTGATCCACCTGGTGCCATCTGAATTCTAGGCATGGAAAACACTAGTTTAAGGTGGCAGAATTTTATTCCCTCCCTGGGATTTTGTCCCGTAGAATCACTGGGGATATTAGGAAAACAACAAGGAGTCTGGTGGCACCTTAAAGACTAACAGATTTATTTGGGCATAAGCTTTCGTGAGTAAAAACCTCACTTCTTCGGATGCATAGAGTGAAAGTTACAGATGCAGGCATTATATACTGACACATGGAGAGCAGGGAGTTACTTCACAAGTGGAGAACCAGTGTTGACAGGGCCAATTCAAAAATCAGGGTGGATGTAGTCCACTCCAAATAATAGATGAGGAGGTGTCAATTCCAGGAGAGGAAAAGCTGCTTCTGTAGTGAGCCAGCCACTCCCAGTCCCTATTCAAGCCCAGATTAATGGTGTTGAATTTGCAAATGAATTTTAGTTCTGCTGTTTCTCTTTGAAGTCTGTTTCTGAAGTTTTTTTGTTCAATGATAGTGACTTTTAAATCTGTAATAGAATGACCAGGGAGATTGAAGTGTTCACTTACTGGCTTATGTATGTTACCACTCCTGATGTCCGATTTGTGTCCATTTATTCTTTTGCGGAGGGACTGTCCGGTTTGGCCAATGTACATGGGAGAGGGGCATTGCTGGCACATGATGGCATATATGACATTAGTGGATTTGCAGGTGAATGAGTCCCTGATGGTGTGGCTGATGTGGTTGGGTCCTCTGATGCTGTTGCCAGAGTAGATATGGGGACAGAGTAGGCAACGAGGTTTGCTACGGGGATAGGTTCCTGGGTTGGTGTTTCTGTGGTGTGGTGTGTAGTTGCTGGTGAGTATTTGCTTCAGGTTGGGGGGTTGTCTGTAAGCGAGGACTGGCCTGCCTCCCAAGGTCTGTGAGAGTGAGGGATCATTTTCCAGGATAGGTTGTAGATCGTGGATAATGCGCTGGAGAGGTTTTAGCTGGGGGCTGTATGTGATGGCCAGTGGTGTTCTGTTATTGTCCTTGTTGGGCCTGTCCTGTAGTAGGTGATTTCTGGGTACCCGTCTTGCTCTGTCAATCTGTTTCCTCACTTCCCCAGGTGGGTATTGTAGTTTTACGAATGCTTGATAAAGATCTTGTAGGTGTTTGTCTCTGTCTGAGGGGTTGGAGCAAATTCGGTTGTATCTTAGGGCTTGGCTGTAGACAATGGATCGTGTGATGTGTCTTGGATGGAAGCCGGAGGCATGTAGGTACGTATAGCGGTCAGTAGGTTTCCGGTATAGGGTGGTGTTTATGTGACCATCACTTATTTGTACTGTAGTGTCCAGGAAGTGGATCTCTTGTGTGGACTGGTCCAGGCTGAGGTTGATGGTGGGATGGAAATTGTTGAAGTCCAGGTGGAATTCTTCAAGGGCCTCCTTTCCGTGGGTCCATATGATGAAGATGTCGTCAATGTAGCGCAAGTAGAGGAGGGGCACTAGGGGACGAGAGCTGAGGAAGCGTTGTTCTAAGTCAGCCATAAAAATGTTGGCATACTGTGGGGCCATGCGAGTACCCATAGCAGTGCCACTGACTTGAAGGTATAAGTTGTCCCCAAATCTGAAGTGGTTGTGGGTGAGGACAAAGTCACAAAGCTCAGCCACCAGGCTTGCTGTGGCCTCATCAGGGATACTGTTCCTGACAGCTTGTAGTCCATCCTCATGTAGAATATTGGTATAAAGTGCTTCTACATGCATGGTGGCCAGGATGGTGTTTCCAGGAAGAACATCAATGCATTGTAGTTTCCTCAGGAAGTTGGTGGTGTCTCGAAGATAGCTGGGAGTGCTGGTAGCATAGGGCCTGAGGAGAGAGGCCAAATAGCCAGATAATCCTGCCGTCAGAGTGCCAATGCCTGAGATGATGGGGCGTCCAGGGTTTCCGGGTTTATGGATCTTGGGTAGCAGATAGAATACCCCTGGTCGGGGTTCTGGGGGTGTGTCCATGTAGATTTGTTCCCGTACTATAGCTGGGAGTTTCTTGAGCAGATGGTGTAGTTTCTTTTGGTATTCCTCAGTGGGATCAGAGGATAGTGGCCTGTAGAATGTGGTCTTGGAGAGTTGCCTGGCAGCCTCCTGTTCATAATCTGACCTGTTCATTATGACTACAGCACCTCCTTTGTCAGCCCCTTTGATGATAATGTCAGAGTTGTTTCTGAGGCTGTGGATGGCATTGCGTTCTGTACGGCTGAGGTTATGGGACAAGTGATGTTGTTTGTCCACAATTTCAGCCTGTGCACGTCTGCGGAAACACTCTATGTAGAGGTCCAGTCTGTCATTTCGACCGTCAGGAGGAGTCCACGCAGAATTCTTCTTTTTGTAGTGTTGGTAGGAGGGTTCCTGTGGGTCAGTGCACTGTTCAGTGGTGCGTTGAAAATATTCCTTGAGTCGGAGACGAGGAAAGTAGGCTTCCAGATCACCGCAGAACTGTATCATGTTCGTGGGGACGGTGGGACAGAAAGAGAGTCCCCGAGATAGGACAGACTCTTCTGCTGGGCTAAGCGTGTGGTTGGAAAGATTGACAATGTTGTTAGATGAGTTGAGGGTACCATTGTTATAGCCCCTAGTGGCAGGTATTAGTTTAGATAACTTACAGTCCTTTTTCCTCTGTAGAGAAGTGAAGTGTGCATTGTAAATGGCTTGTCTCATTTTTGTAAAGTCCAGCCACGTGGAAGTTTGTGTAGAAGGCTGGTATTGTATGAGAGTCTCCAGTTCTGAGAGCTCATTCTTGATCTTCTCCTGTCTGCTGTACAGGATGCTGATCAGGTGGTTCCTCAGTTTCTTTGAGAGAGTGTGTGGCACAATCTCTCACCATACTCAGTGTAGTATGTTGATTGCAATGGATTTTTTACCTTCAGTCCTTTTGGTATGATGTCCATCTGTTTGCATTTGGAGAGGAAGATGATGTCTGTCTGTATCTGTGCAAGTTTTTTGTTGGGGTTGATGGATTTCCACTCCATACGGCTAAATTTAGTGCCTTGCATGGTGTCAAGTATCAGGGGGTAGCCATGTTAGTCTGTATCTACAAAAACAACAAGGAGTCTGGTGGCACCTTAAAGACTAACAGATTTATTTGGGCATAAGCTTTCGTGAGTAAAAACCTCACTTCTTCGGATGCATAGAGTGAAAGTTACAGATGCAGGCATTATATACTGACACATGGAGAGCAGGGAGTTACTTCACAAGTGGAGAACCAGTGTTGACAGGGCCAATTCAAAAATCAGGGTGGATGTAGTCCACTCCCAATAATAGATGAGGAGGTGTCAATTCCAGGAGAGGAAAAGCTGCTTCTGTAGTGAGCCAGCCACTCCCAGTCCCTATTCAAGCCCAGATTAATGGTGTTGAATTTGCAAATGAATTTTAGTTCTGCTGTTTCTCTTTGAAGTCTGTTTCTGAAGTTTTTTTTGTTCATGATAGTGACTTTTAAATCTGTAATAGAATGACCAGGGAGATTGAAGTGTTCACATACTGGCTTATGTATGTTACCATTCCTGATGTCCGACATGGGGACATTAGGGTTTGTCCTTTTCCTTTTCCTCCATCCCTCCTTCCTTTCTCTTCATCTCTTACTTCTTTTGTCCTTTCTCTTGTTCCCCTCACACCACCAGGAGTGGTGTGTGTGTGTGTGTGTGTGTGTGTGTGTGTGTGTGTGTGTGTGTGTGTGTGTGTGTGTGTGTGTGTGTGTGTGTGTGTGTGGTGCTGATGGTTCTCTTCTCCTCCCCTTCTGGGGAGTTGATCCAAAACTGTGGGGTTGAAATAGTGCTTGGACCCCACTGACAGTAGATGCTGCCATTGTGTGACTTAGCATTAGTGTCTGGGATGACTTGGGTCAAGATCTCAACCTCCCTGCAACCTACTTCACTGCTGTCAGAATCCCTCCTGCACACCCTGTTAGAGCCGCCTCCCAGCCCAACCTGTGTCGGGGTGGAGAAGAGGGTTCTGATGACTTGAGCTGTGGTTTGGAGGTGGAATATCTGTGAAGGGCACTGAGCAGGAGGTAGCAGGAGCTCACCCTACAAGGAGGGGGGTTGGCTCTGGAGGTTTCTAGAAAGGAGAAGAAGACTCCATTTTGGGGTTCAGGAGGTGAATTCATCTCTCATTGATGGGCAGGTGCTGGGTGGAAATACTGCTGGTTCCAGGTTCCCTTAATTCCCCCTGATTCCTCGGGGCGTTTGAGTCTCTGACAGGTTCTCGTTCCCTTGCAGCAGGAGGACGTCACGGCCAAAATGATGCACCAGATCCGCATCATCCTGCACTTACGCCACGTGCCTGAGACACTGCACGGGCTGCGCCTCTGAGGCCTTCAGGAACTCCCGCTCCCTGCTGCAGGTACTGCTCTGGCTCACTGTAAATGGGGAGCTAGTGGAAGGGGAAATGGAGCCCCCTGGCACTCACTAAAAGGGAAAGTGATGGATTCTCCATCTCTTAATGTCATTTAATTTAGACTAGATACCTTTCTGGAATGTTTGTACCCAAAAAGTAACTATTGTACTATACAGGAAGCCCATGATATGCAGGGGCTTAGATTAGATGCTCTAAAGGTCTCTTCTGGCCATAAAGTGTAGTAATTTTGGAAACACGGAGTGTAGCATTGGGAGCAGCCTCTGATGTTTTATTGTCTAGCCGGTTTGCTTCCTAGAATGAAGACCCATTGAGTGGGGTGATTCACACAGAGTAGCTCAAACCTTCAAAGTGTCAGGCCAGCAGGAGGACATTAGCACTTCAGGGTTTGGTTGGGTGTGGCAGTGACATCACAAAGGCCTTTTGCAGGACGTCAGCTTATTGGTCAAATGTGTTAGGGAGGTGGTGACCTCAGAGAGAGATGCTGACATCAGAGAGAGATGCTGACATGAGGGCCAGGGAAACCTCAGAGACCCCTCTGGCTTTGCTTCAGCAAGTCTCCTCCTTGAGGTCTCTCTTTGAGGAAAGTAAGTGCCTCGGAGAGGTTTGTATCCTGTTCAGTCTGATCCACCTGGTGCCAGCTGAATTCTAAGCATGGAAAACACTAGTTCAAGGTGGCAGAATTTTATTCCCTCCCTGTGATTTTGTCCCGTAGAATCACTGGGGACATTAGTGTTTGTCCTTTTCATTTTACCTTTTCCTCCCTCCCTCCTTCCTTTCTCTTCATCTCTTACTTCTTTTGTCCTTTCTCCTGTTCCCCTCCCACCACCGGGAGTGGTTTGTGTGTGTGTGTTTGTGTGTGTGTTGCTGGGGGTGCTCTTCACCTCCCCTTGTGGGGAGTTCATCCAAAACTGTATAGTTGAAATAGTGCTTGGACTTCACTGACACTAGATGCTGCCATCGTGTGGTTTAGCATTAGTGTCTGGGATGACTTGGGGCAAGATCTCAACCTCCCCGCAACCCACTTCACTGCTGCCAGAATCCCACCTGCCCCCCCTGCTAGAGCCGCATCCCTGCCCAACCTGGGTGGGGGTGGAGAAGAGGGTTCTGATAACTTGAGCTGTGGTTTGGAGGTGGAACAGCTGTCAAGGGCACTGAGGGGGAGGTAGCAGGAGCTCACCCTACAAGGACGGGGGTTGGCACTGGAGATTACTAGAAAGGACAAGAAGACTCCATTCTGGGGTTCAGGAGGTGAATTCATCCCTCAGTGGTGGGCAGGTGCAGGGTGTAAATACTGCTGGTTCCAGGTGTTCTTAATTGCCCCTGATTCCTCGGGGCATTTGAGTCTCTGACAGGTTCTCGTTCCCTTGCAGGAGGAGGACGTCACGGCCAAAGTGATGCACCCGCATCATCCGCCACTTGCGCCAGGTGCCTGAGAGACTGCAGGGGCTGCGCCTCTGAGGCCTTCAGCAACTCCCGCTCTCTGTTGCAGGTACTGCTCTGTCTCCCTGTAAATGGCGAGCTAGTGGAAGGGGAAATGGAGCCCCCTGGCACTCACTAAAAGGGAAAGTGGTGGATTCTCCATCTCTTGATGTCATTGAATGAAGACTAGATGCCTTTCTGGAATGTGTGTGCCCAAAAAGTAACTATTGTACTATACAGGAGGCCTATGATATGGAGGGGGTTAGATGAGATGCTCTAAAAGTCTCTTCTGGCCATAAAGTGTAGTAATTTTGGAAACACTGAGTGTAGCATTGGGAGCAGCCTCTGATGCTTTACTGTCTAGCCGGCTTGCTTCCTAGAATGAAGACGCATCGAGTGGGGTGATCCTCAGAGAGTAGCTGAAACCTTCAAAGTGTCAGGCCAGCAGCAGGACATTAGCACTTCAGAGGATGAGTGGGTGTGGCAGTGACATCACAAAGGCCTTTTGCAGTGTAGTAGTTCCGGGGTGGGGCTCGTCCCTTCCGGCCAGTCCTCCTCAGGATACCGGGCTCTCGGCAGGCTCAGGTCCGCGGGAGCTCGGGCACCAGCGTCTGTCCTCTCCCGCTGCCGGCCAGCTACTGAGCGCTGTGGCTTGGCCTTTATACTTCCTGTCCCGCCCCTTGACTTCCGGGGGGTGGGGACAGGCCGCGGTGGCCTTGACTTCCTGGGGCACCTGGGAGCCAGGCCGCCCCGCTACATGCAGTATCTCAGCGTATTGGTCAAAGGTGTTAGGGAGGTGGTGACCTCAGAGAGAGATGCTGACATCAGTCAGGCAGGACAGGGGCGCAGGGCCAGGGAAACCTCAGAGACCCCTGTGGCTTTGCTTTAGCAAGTCTCCTTTTCGAGGTCTCTCTTTGAGGACTGAGAGAGTATTAGGGTTCACGTATGTGAGTGCGAGCAGGAGCCTCTTTCGAGTTTTCTCCTTTCCTTTTACTGATTTTACTCGAAAACAGACGTCCCTGTTTAGAAGGTAAGAGCCTCCGAGAGGTTTTTGAACCTTCTCAGTCTGATCCACCTGGTGCCCGTTGAATTCTAGGCATGGAAAACACTAGTTCAAGGTGACAGAATTTTGTAGTCCACACGGGATTTTGTCCCGTTGAATCACTGGGGACATTAGGGTTTGTCCTTTTCATTTTACCTTTTCCACCATCCCTCCTTCCTTTCTCTTCATCTCTTACTTCTTTTGTCCTTTCTCCTGTTCCCCTGCCACCACCAGGAGTGGTGTGTGTGTGTGTGTGTGTGTGTGTGTGCGTGTTGCTGGGGGTGATCTTCACCTCCTATTGTGGGAAGTTGATCCAAAACTGTGGGGTTGAAATACTGCTTGGACTCCACTGACACAAGATGCTGCCATCCTGTGGCTTAGCATTAGTGTCTGGGATGACTTGGGGAAGATCTCAACCTCCCCTCAAACCACTTCACTTCTGGCAGAATCCCTCCTGCCCCCCTGCTAGAGCAGCCTCCCTGGCCAACCTGGGTGGGGGTGGAGAACAGGGTTCTGATAACTTGAGCTGTGGTTTGGAGGTGGAACAGCTGTCAAAAACACTGAGCGGGAGGTAGCAGGAGCTAATCCTACAAGGAGGGGGGTTGGCACTGCAGGATACTAGAAAGGACAAGAAGACTCCATTCTTGGGTTCAGGAGGTGAATTCATCCCTGAGCGGTGGGCAGGTGCTGGGTGGAAATACTACTGGTTCCAGGTGCCCTTAATTCCCCCTGATTCCTCGGGGCGTTTGAGTCTCTGACAGGTTCTCATTCCCTTGCAGCAGGAAGACGTCACGGCCAAAGGGATGCACCAGCTCGGAATCATCCGGCACTTGCGCCAGGTGCCTGAGACACTGAAGGGGCTGTTCCTCTGAGGCCTTCAGCAACTCCCGCTCCCTGCTGCAGGTACTGCTCTGGCTCACTGTAAATGGGGAGCTAGTGGAAGGGGAAATGGAGCCCCCTGGCATTCACTAAAAGGGAAAGTGTTGGATTCTCCATCTCTTAATGTCATTGAATGAAGACTAGATGCCTTTCTGGAATGTGTGTGCCCAAAAAGTAACTCTTGTACTATACAGTAGGCCTATGATATGCAGCGGGTTAGATTAGATGCTCTAAAGGTCTCTTCTGGCCATAAAGTCTACAAATTTTGGAAACACTGAGTGTAGTATTGGGAGCAGCCTCTGATGTTTTACTGTCTAGCCGGCTTGCTTCCTAGAATGAAGACGCATTGAGTGGGGTGATCCACAGAGAGTACCTGTGTCAAGGCTGTATCCCCACTTTGAAGTTTAGGGTACAAATGTAGGGGCCTGCATGAAAACTTCTAAGCTTAACCACCATCCCAAGGCTAATTTCCTCCCCTGGGTAGCCTTGAGAAACCTTTCAGCAATTCCCTGGTGAATACAGATCCAAACCCCTTGGATCTTAAAACAAGGAGAAATAAACCATCCCCCCTCCTTCCTCCCACCAACTTCTGGTGAATACAGATCCAACCCCCTTGGATCTAAAAGAAGGAGAAATTAACCATTCCCCTCCTTCCTCCCACCAACTCCTGGTGAATCAAGATCCAAACTCCTTGGATCTTAAAACAAGGAAAAATCAATCCGGTTCTTAAAAATAAGGCTTTTAATTAAAGAAAAAGGTAAAAATCATCTCTTTAAAATCAGTATGGAAATTAACCTTACAGGGTAATCAAACTTAAAGAGCTCAGAGGACTCCCCTCTAGTCTTAGGTTCAAAGTACAGCAAACAAAGATAAACACTCTAGGAAAAGGTACATTTACAAGTTGAGAAAACAAAGGAAAACTAACACGCCTTGTTTGAAATAGGAGAGACTTGTTTAGAAAGATGTGGAGAACCTGGATTGATGTCTGGTCCCTCTCAGTCCCGAGGGCGAACACCCACACAAACAAAGAACACAAACAAAAGCCTTCCCCTCCCCAAGATTTGAAAGTATCTTGTCCCCTTATTGGTCCTTTAGGTCAGATGCCAGCCAGGTTACCTGAGCTTCTTAACCCTTTACAGGGAAAAGGATTTTGGAGTCTCTGGCCAGGAGGGATTTTATAGTACTGTACACAGGACAGCTGTTACCCTTCCCTTTATAGTTATGACAACCTCAAACCTTCAAAGTGTCAGGCCAGCAGCAGGACATTAGCACTTCAGGGTTTGGTTGGGTGTGGCAGTGACATCACAAAGGCCTTTTGCAGGATGTCAGCTTATTGGTCAAATGTGTTAGGGAGGTGGTGACCTCAGAGAGAGATGCTGACATCAGCCTGGCAGGACAGGAGCACAGGGCCAGGGAAACCTCAGAGACCCTGTGGCTTTGCTTCAGCAAGTCTCCTTCTCGAGGTCTCTCTTTGAGGACTGAGAGAGTGTTAGGGTTGACGTACGTGAGTGCGTGCAGGAGCCTCTTTCGAGTTTTCTCCTTTCCTTTTACTGATTTTACTAGAAAACAGACGTTCCTGTTTAGAAGGTAAGAGCCTCCAAGAGGTTTTGGCAGCTGCTCAGTCTGATCCATCTGGTGCCAGCTGAATTCTAGGCATGGAAAACAGTAGTTTAAGATGGCAGAATTTTATTCCATCCCTTGGATTTTGTGCCGTAGAATCACTGGGGACATTAGGGTTTGTCCTTTTTGTTTTACCTTTTCCTCCATCCCTCCTTCCTTTCTCTTCATCTCTTATTTCTTTTGTCCTTTCTCCTGTTAGCCTCCCACCACCAGGAGTGGTGTGTGTGTGTGTGTTGCTGGGGGTGCTCTTCACTTCCCCTTGTGGGAAGTTGATCCAAAACTGTGGGGTTGAAATAGTGGTTGAACTCCAATGACACTAGATGCTGCCATCCTGTGGCTTAGCATTAGTGTCTGGGATGACTTGGGGCAAGATCTCAACTTCCCCGCAACCCACTTCACTGCTGCCAGAATCCCTCCTGCCCCCCCGCTAGAGCCGCCTCCCTGGCCAACCTTGGTGGGGGTGGAGAACAGTGTTTTTTTCATACATTCATAGATTATCGGACTGGAAGGGACCTCGAGAGGTCATCGAGTCCAGTCCCCTGCCCGCATAGCAGGACCAAATACCATCTAGACCATCCCTGATAGACATTTATCTAACCTACTCTTAAATATCTCAAGAGATGGAGATTCCACAACCTCCCTCGGCAATTTATTCCAGTGTTTAACCACCCTGACAGTTAGGAACTTTTTCCTAATGTCCAACCTAGACCTCCCTTGCTGTAGTTTAAACCCATTGCTTCTGGTTCTATCCTTAGAGGCTAAGGTGAACAAGTTTTCTCCCTCCTCCTTATGACACCCTTTGAAATACCTGAAAACTGCTATCATGTCTCCTCTCAGTCTTCTCTTTTCCAAACTAAACAAACCCAATTCTTTCAGCCTTCCTTCATAGGTCATGTTCTCAAGACCTTTAATCATTCTTGTTGCTCTTCTCTGGACCCTTTCCAATTTCTCCACATCTTTTTTAAAATGCGGTGCCCAGAACTGGACACAATACTCCAGCTGAGGCCTAACCAGAGCAGAGTAGAGCGGAAGAATGACTTCTCGTGTCTTGCTCACAACACACCTGTTAATACATCCCAGAATCAGGTTTGCTTTTTTTGCAAGAGCATCACACTGTTGACTCATATTTAGCTTGTGGTCCACTATAACCCCTAGATCCCTTTCTGCCGTACTCCTTCCTAGACAGTCTCTTCCCATTCTGTATGTGTGAAACTGATTGTTCCTTCCTAAGTGGAGCACTTTGCATTTGTCTTTGTTAAACTTCATCCTGTTTAACTCAGACCATTTCTCCAATTTGTCCAGATCATTTTGAATTATGACCCTGTCCTCCAAAGCAGTTGCAATCCCTCCCAGTTTGGTATCATCCGCAAACTTAATAAGCGTACTTTCTATGCCAATATCTAAGTCGTTGATGAAGATATTGAACAGCGCCGGTCCCAAAACAGACCCCTGCGATACCCCACTCGTTATGCCTTTCCAGCAGGATTGGGAACTATTAATAACAACTCCCTGAGTACGGTTATCCAGCCAGTTATGCACCCACCTTATAGCAGCCCCATCTAAATTGTATTTGCCTAGTTTATCAATAAGAATATCATGCGAGACCGTATCAAATGCCTTACTAAAGTCTAGGTATACCACATCCACAGCCTCACCCTTCTCTACAAGGCTCGTTATCCTATCAAAGAAAGCTATCAGATTGGTTTGACGTGATTTGTTCTAATCCATGCTGGCTGTTCCCTATCACCTTACCACCTTCCAAGTGTTTGCAGATGATTTCCTTAATTACTTGCTCCGTTATCTTCCCTGGCACAGAAGTTAAACTCACTGGTCTGTAGTTTCCTGGGTTGTTTTTATTTCCCTTTTTATAGATGGGCACTATACTTGCCCTTTTCCAGTCTTCTGGAATCTCTCCCGTCTCCCATGATTTTCCAAAGATAATAGCTAGAGGCTCAGATACCTCCTCTATTAGCTCCTTGAGTATTCTAGGATGCATTTCATCAGGCCCTGGTGACTTGCAGGCATCTAACTTTTCTAAGTGATTTTTAACTTGTTTTTTTTTTATTTTATCTGCTAAACCTACCCCCTTCCCATTAGCATTCACTATGTTAGGCATTCCTTCAGACTTCTCGGTGAAGACCGAAACAAAGAAGTCATTAAGCATCTCCGCCATTTCCAAGTTTCCTGTTACTGTTTCTCCCTCTTCACTAAGCAGTGGGCCTACCCTGTCTTTGGTCTTCCTCTTGCTTCTAACGTATTGATAAAAAGTCTTCTTGTTTCCCTTTATTCCCGTAGCTAGTTTGAGCTCATTTTGTGCCTTTGCCTTTCTAATCTTGCCCCTGCATTCCTGTGTTGTTTGCCTATATTCATCCTTTGTAATCTGTCCCAGTTTCCATTTTTTATATGACTCCTTTTTATTTTTTAGATCATGCAAGATCTCATGGTTAAGCCAAGGTGGTCTTTTGCCACATTTTCTATCTTTCCTAACCAGCGGAATAGCTTGCTTTTGGGCCCTTAATAGTGTCCCTTTGAAAAACTGCCAACTCTCCTCAGTTGTTTTTCCCCTCAGTCTTGTGATTCCAGCCATGGGACCTTACCTATCAGCTCTCTGGGCTTACCAAAATCTGCCTTCCTGAAATCCATTGTCTCTATTTTGCTGTTCTCCCTTCTACCCTTCCTTAGAATTGCAAACTCTATGATTTCATGATCACTTTCACCCAGGCTGCCTTCTACTTTCAAATTCTCAACGAGTTCCTCCCTATTTGTTAAAATCAAGTCTAGAACAGCTTCCCCCCTAGTAGCTTTTTCAACCTTCTGAAATAAAAAGTTGTCTCCAATGCAGTCCAGGAATTTGTTGGATAGTCTGTGCCCCGCTGTGTTATTTTCCCAACATATAGCCGGATAGTTGAAGTCCCCCATCACCACCAAATCTTGGGCTTTGGATGATTTTGTTAGTTGCTTAAAAAAAGCCTCATCCACCTCTTCCACCTGGTTAGGTGGCCTGTAGTAGACTCCTAGCATGACATCTCCCTTGTTTTTTACCCCTTTTAGCCTAACCCAGAGACTCTCAACACTTCCGTCTCCTATGTCCATCTCTACCTCAGTCCAAGTGTGTACATTTTTAATATACAAGGCAACACCTCCTCCCTTTTTCCCCTGTCTATCCTTCCTGAGCAAGCTGTACCCATCCACACCAACATTCCAATCATGTGTATTATCCCACCAAGTTTCAGTGATGCCAACAATGTCATAGTTGTATTTATTTATTAGCACTTCCAGTTCTTCCTGCTTATTCCCCATACTTCTCGCATTTGTATATAGGCATCTAAGATACTGGTTTGATCTTTCCTCCCAGTTTTGTCCTGACCCTCCTTTCCCTCTGACAATATAGCCCACACTCCCTCTCGTTTTTGACCCATCTCCCCGGTCTCCATGTTCCCCACTTACCTGTGGGCTTTGCTCACCTGTCCCGTTCGAACCTAGTTTAAAGCCCTCCTCACTAGGTTAGCCAGTCTGTGTCCAAAGGTACTAATAACTTGAGCTGTGGTTTGGAGGTGGAACAGCTGTCAAGGGCACTGAGGGGGAGATAGCAGGAGCTCATCCTTCAAGGAGGGGGGTTGGCACTGGAGGTTACTAGAAAGGACAAGAAGACTCCATTCTGGGGTTCAGGAGGTGAATTTATCCCTCAGTGGTGGGCAGGTGATGGGTGGAAGTAGTGCTGGTTCCAGGTGCCCTTAATTCCCGCTGATTCCTCGGGGCGTTTGAGTCTCTGACAGGTTCTCGTTCCCTTGCAGCAGGAGGACGTCACGTCCAAAGTGATGCACCAGCTCCGCATCATCCGGCACTTGCGCCAGATTCCTGAGACACTGCAGGGGCTGTGCCTCTGTGAACATCAGCAACTCCTGCTCCTTGCTGCAGGTACTGCTCTGGCTCACTGTAAATGGGGTGCTAGTGGAAGGGGAAATGGAGCCCCCTGGCACTCACTAAAAGGGAAAGTGGTGGACCCCTGTGGCTTTGCTTCAGCAAGTCTCCTTCTCGAGGTCTCTCTTTGAGGACTGAGAGAGTGTTAGGGTTGACGTATGTGAGTGCGAGCAGGAGCCTCTTTCGAGTTTTCTCCTTTCCTTTTACTGATTTTACTAGAAAACAGACGTCCCTGTTAGAATCATAGAATCATAGAATATCAGAGTTGGAACGGACCTCAAGAGGTCATCTAGTCCAACCCCCTGATCAAAGCAGGACCAATTCCCAGCTAAATCATCCCAGCCAGGGCTTTGTCAAGCCGGGCCTTAAAAACCTCCAAGGAAGGAGACTCCACCACCTCCCTAGGTAACGCATTCCAGTGTTTCACCACCCTCCTAGTGAAATAGTTTTTCCTGATATCCAACCTGGACCTCCCCCACTGCAACTTGAGACCATTCCTCCTTATTCTGTCATCTGCCACCACTGAGAACAGCCGAGCTCCATCCTCTTTGGAACCCCCCTTCACGTAGTTGAAGGCTGCTATCAAATCCCCCCTCATTCTTCTCTTCTGGAGACTAAACAATCCCAGTTCCCTCAGCCTCTCCTCATAAGTCATGTGCTCCAGACCCCTAATCATTTTTGTTGCCCTCCGCTGGACTCTTTCCAATTTTTCCTCATCCTTCTTGTAGTGTGGGTCCCCAAACTGGACACAGTATTCCAGATCAGGCCTCACCAATGTCGAATAAAGGGGAACGATCACGTTCCTCGATCTGCTGGCAATGCCCCTACTTATACAGCCCAAAATGCCGTTAGCCTTCTTGGCAACAAGAGCACACTGTTGACTCATATCCAGCTTCTCATCCACTGTGACCCCTAGGTCCTTTTCTGCAGAACTGCTACCTAGCCATTCGGTCCCTAGTCTGTAGCAGTGCATGGGATTCTTCCGTCCTAAGTGCAGGACTCTGCACTTGTCCTTGTTGAACCTCATCAGGTTTTTTTCGGCCCAATCCTCTAATGTGTCTAGGTCCCTCTGTATCCGATCCCTACCCTCGAGTGTATCTACCACGCCTCCTAGTTGAGTGTCACCTGCAAACTTGCTGAGAGTGCAGTCCACACCATCCTCCAGATCATTAATAAAGATATTAAACAAAACCGGCCCCAGGAGCGACCCTTGGGGCACTCCGCTTGAAACTGGCTGCCAACTAGACATGGAGCCATTGATCACTACCCGTTGAGCCCGACGATCCAGCCAGCTTTCTATCCAGCTTACAGTCCATTCATCCAGCCCATACTTCTTTAACTTGGCGGCAAGAATACTGTGGGAGACGTATGTGAGTGCGAGCAGGAGCCTCTTTCGAGTTTTCTCCTTTTATTGATTTTACTAGAAAACAGACGTGCCTGTTGAGAAGGTAAGAGCCTTGGAGAGGTTTTTAACCTGCTCAGTCTGATCCATCTGGTGCCAGCTGAATTCTAGGCATGGAAAACACTAGTTCAAGGTGGCAGAATTTTATAGCCCACCTGGGATTTTGTGCCGTAGAATCACTGGGGATATTAGGGTTTGTCCTTTTCGTTTTACCTTTTCCTCCATCCCTCCTTCCTTTCTCTTGTTCCCCTCCCACCACCAAGAGTGGTGTGTGTGTGTGTGTTGCTGGGGGTGCTCTTCACCTCCCCTCGTGCGAAGTTGACACTGCAAGGGCTGTGCCTTTGTGAACATCAGCAACTCCTACTCCCTGCTGCAGGTACTGCTCTGGCTCACTGTAAATGGGGTGCTAGTGGAAGGGGAAATGGAGCCCCCTGGCACTCACTAAATGGGAAAGTGGTGGATTCTCCATCTCTTGATGTCATTGAATGAAGACTAAATGCCTTTGTGGAATGTTTCTGCCCAAAAAGTAACTATTGTCCTATACAGGAAGCCTATGATATGCAGGGGCTTAGATGAGATGCTCTAAAGGTCTCTTGTGGCCATAAAGTCTCCTAATTTTGGAAACACTGAGTGTAGCATTGGAAGCAGCCTCTGATGTTTTACCGTCTAGCCGGATTGCTTCCTAGAATGAAGACGCATTGAGTGGGGTGATCCACAGAGAGTAGCTCAAACCTTCAAAGTGTCAGGCCAGCAGCAGGACATTAGCACTTCCGGGGATGGGTGGGTGTGGCAGTGACATCACAAAGGCCTTTTCAGGACCTCAGCGTATTGGTCAAAGGTGTTAGGGAGGTGGTGATCTCCGTGAGAGATGCTGACATCAGCCAGGCAGGACAGGGGCGCATGGCCAGGGAAACCTCAGAGACCCCTGTGGCTTTGCTTCAGCAAGTCTCCTTCTCGAGGTTTCTCTTGAGGACTGTACACAGGACAGCTGTTACCCTTCCCTTTATAGTTATGACAACCTCAAACCTTCAAAGTGTCAGGCCAGCAGCAGGACATTAGCACTTCAGGGTTTGGTTGGGTGTGGCAGTGACATCACAAAGGCCTTTTGCAGGATGTCAGCTTATTGGTCAAATGTGTTAGGGAGGTGGTGACCTCAGAGAGAGATGCTGACATCAGCCTGGCAGGACAGGGGCGCATGGCCAGGGAAACCTCAGAGACCCCTGTGGCTTTGCTTCAGCAAGTCTCCTTCTCGAGGTTTCTCTTGAGGACTGAGAGAGTATTAGGATTCACGTATTTGAGTGAGAGCAGGAGCCTCTTTCGAGTTGTCTCCTTTCCTTTTACTGATTTTACTAGAAAACAGACATCCCTGTTTAGAAAGTAAGAGCCTCCAAGAGGTTTTGGAACCTGCTCAGTCTGATCCATCTGGTGCCAACTGAATTCTGGGCATGGAAAACACTAGTTCAAGGTGGCAGAATTTTAATCCCTCCCTGTGATTTTGTCTGGTAGAATCACTGGGGACATTAGGGTTTGTCCTTTTCGTTTTACCTTTTCCTCCATCCCTCCTTCCTTTCTCTTTATCTCTTACTTCTTTTGTCCTTTCTCTTGTTCCCCTCCCACCACCAGGAGTGGTATATGTGTGTGTGTGTGTGTGTGTGTTGCTGGCCAAACTAAAAGCAGAAGAAAATGAAAGAAAACATCAGAGACTGCATCAATTAACAAAACTCAAGACACAGCAGAGAAAAAGAGAAGAAAAAGCCATCCTCCAGATCATTAATAAAGATATTAAACAAAACCGGCCCCAGGACCGACCCTTGGGGCACTACTCCGCTTGAAACCGGCTGTCAACTAGACATGGAGCCATTGATCACTACCCGTTGAGCCCGACGATCCAGCCAGCTTTCTATCCACCTTACAGTCCATTCATCCATCCCATACTTCTTTAACTTGGTGGCAAGAATACTGTGGGAGAGCGTATCAAAAGCTTTGCTAAAGTCAAGGAATAACACATCCACTGCTTTCCCCTCATCCACAGAGCCAGTTATCTCATCATAGAAGGCAATTAGGTTAGTCAGGCACGACTTCCCCTTCGTGAATCCATGCTGACTGTTCCTGATCACTTTCCTCTCCTCTAAGTGTTTCATAATTGATTCCTTGAGGACCTGCTCCATGATTTTTCCAGGGACTGAGGTGAGGCTGACTGGCCTGTAGTTCCCTGGATCCTCCTCCTTCCCTTTTTTAAAGATGGGCACGACATTAGCCTTTTTCCAGTCATCCGGGACCTCCCTCGATCGCCATGAGTTTTCAAAAATAATGGCTAATGGCTGTGCAATCTCATCCGCCAAGTCCTTTAGCACCCTTGGATGCAGCGCATCCAGCCCCATGGAGTTGTGCACGTCCAGTTTTTCTAAATAGTCCCGAACCACTTCTTTCTCCACAGAGGGCTGGTCACCTTCTCCCCATATTGTGCTGCCCAGTGCAGCAGTCTGGGAGCTGACCTTGTTCGTGAAGACAGAGGCAAAAAAAGCATTGAGTACATTAGCTTTTTCCACATCCTCGGTCACTAGGTTGCCTCCCTCATTCAGTAAGGGGCCCACACTTTCCTTGACTTTCTTCTTGTTGCTAACATACCTGAAGAAACCCTTCTTGTTACTCTTAACATCTCTTGCTAGCTGCAACTCCAAGTGTGATTTGGCCTTCCTGATTTCACTCCTGCATGCCTGAGCAATATTTTTATACTCCTCCCTGGTCATTTGTCCAATCTTCCACTTCTTGTAAGCTTCTTTTTTGCGTTTAAGATCAGCAAGGATTTCACTGTCTAGCCAAGCTGGTCGCCTGCCATATTTACTATTCTTTCTACACATCGGGATGGTTTGTTCCTGCAACCGCAATAAGGATTCTTTAAAATACAGCCAGCTCTCCTGGACCCCTTTGCCCTTCATGTTATTCTCCCAGGGGATCCTGCCCATCTGTTCCCTGAGGGAGTCAAAGTCTGCTTTTCTGAAGTCCAGGGTCCGTATTCTGCTGCTCTCCTTTCTTCCTTGTGTCAGGATCCTGAACTCGACCATCTCATGGTCACTGCCTCCCAGATTCCCATCCACTTTTGCTTCCCCTACTAATTCTTCCCTGTTTGTGAGCAGCAGGTCAAGAAAAGCTCTGCCCCTAGTTGGTTCCTCCAGCACTTGCACCAGGAAATTGTGCCCTACACGTTCCAAAAACTTCCTGGATTGTCTGTGCACCGCTGTATTGCTCTCCTAGCAGATATCAGGGTGATTAAAGTCTCCCATGAGAACCAGGGCCTGCGATCTAGCAACTTCTGCTAGTTGCCAGAAGAAAGCCTCGTCCACCTCATCCCCCTGGTCTGGTGGTCTATAGCAGACTCCAACCATGACATCCCCCTTGTTGCTCACACTTCTCAACTTTATCCAGAGACTGTCAGGTTTTTCTGCAGTTTCATACCAGAGCTCTGAGCAGTCATACTCCTCTCTTACATACAACGCAACTCCCCCACCTTTTCTGCCCTGCCTGTCCTTCCTGAACAGTTTATATCCATCCATGACAGTACTCCAGTCATGTGAGTTATCCCACCAAGTCTCTGTTATTCCAATCACATCATAGTTCCCTGACTGTGCCAGGACTTCCAGTTCTCCCAGCTTGTTTCCCAGGCTTCTTGCATTTGTGTATAGGCACTTAAGATAACTCATCGATCGTCCCTCATTCTCAGCATGAGACAGGAGTCCTCCCCCCTTGCGCTCTCCTGCTTGTGCTTCCTCCCAGGATCCCATTTCCCCACTTACCTCAGGGCTTTGGTCTCCTTCCCCCGGTGAACCTAGTTTAAAGCCCTCCTCACTAGGTTAGCCAGCCTGCTGGCGAAGATGCTCTTCTCTCTCTTCGTTAGGTGGAGCCCGTCTCTGCCTAGCACTCCTCCTTCTTGGAACACCATCCCATGGTTGAAGAATCCAAAGCCTTCTCTCCAACACCACCTGTGTAGCCATTCGTTGACTTCCACGATTCGACGGTCTCTACCCCGGCCTTTTCCTTGCACAGGGAGGATGGACGAGAACACCACTTGCGCCTCAAACTCCTTTATCCTTCTTCCCAGAGCCACATAGTCTGCAGTGATCCGCTCAAGGTCATCTCTGATCGCTCACCTTCCACATCACCGTCTTCTTAAGAACTTCCTCAACTGTTGCAGGAACTACTCAGAGAAACCTGCAGATGTAAGCCTCAGTGAGCTCTCCCCAAGCGAACTCCCAGTCAAACTCCCGCTCTTAGCCTCTGCTGTTCGCCGCTCCTTCTCCAAGTCTCTCTTTGAGGACTGAGAGAGTATTAGGGTTCACGTATTTGAGTGCGAGCAGGAGCCTCTTTCGAGTTTTTTCCTTTCCTTTTACTGATTTTACTAGAAAACAGACGTCCCTGTTGAGAAGGTAAGAGCCTCCAAGAGGTTTTGGAACCTGCTCAGTCTGATCCATCTGGTGCCAGCTGAATTCTAGGCATGGAAAACACTAGTTTAATGTGTCAGAATTTTATTCCCTCCCTGGGATTTTGTCCCGTAGAATCACTGGGGACATTAGGGTTTGTCCTTTTCGTTTTACCTTTTCCTCCATCCCTCCTTCCTTTCTCTTCATCTCTTACTTCTTTTGTCCTTTCTCCTGTTCCCCTCCCACCACCTATTAGAGGGGCGGATTATACCCATCAGTAGTATGTCCTGGATCTCCCTTTGTATAGCAGTTTTGTCATGAGGTGACTCCTGGTAGGGTGGGGTTCTAATTGGGTGAGCATTACCTGTGTTAATGGAGTGGTATGCCCGTTCGGTCCGTTTTGGAGTGGCTGAGAAAATTGGTGCAAAGCTTGTGCACAGCTCCTTGATCTGCTGTCGCTGCAGACGTCCAAGGGTCGTGGAGAGGTTCACCTCTTCTACGCCACCATCCTTTTTTTCTTCGTAATAGACACCTTTAGGCCACTTTGCGTTATTTGTTTTCTGGGCTGTAAACTGGCAAACGTTTAATTTTTTGGAATAAAAGGGCTTAAGAGAATTAACATGGTATACCTTGGGCTTTATGTTGGAGGTGGGGGAGGCTATGAGATAATTAACAGCTCCTAGGCGCTCCTGGACCGCGAATGGTCCTTTCCACGACGCTTCCATTTTATGGGCCTGGAGCGCCTTTAAGACCATGACTTGGTTTCCTACTTTGAAGGACCGTTCTCTGGAATGTTTATCATACCAGGCCTTTTGCTCTTTCTGAGCATTTTTTAGGTTTTCTTTAGCAAGGGCTAAAGAGTGTCGGAGGGTGCTTTGTAGGTTGCTTACAAAGTTTAGAATGTTAGTTCCTGGAGAAGGCGTAAGCCCCTCCCATTGCTGTTTCACCAACTGTAATGGCCCCTTAACCTCGCGGCCATACACAAGTTCAAATGGTGAAAACCCTAAAGTGGGATGTGGTACAGCCCTGTAGGCGAAAAGCAACTGCTGCAACACTAGGTCCCAATTATTGGAGTGTTCATTTATGAATTTACATATTATGGCCCCCAAAGTTTTATTAAACCTCTCCACCAGGCCATTGGTTTTATGGTTGTAAGGGGTGGCAACCAAGTGATTCACCCCATGAGCTTCCCACAGGTTTTTCATGGTCCCTGCCAGGAAATTAGTTCCCGAATCTGCAAGGATGTTGGAGGGCCAATCTACCCCGGCAAAAATGTCTGTTAATGCCTGGCACACACTTTTAGCCCTGGTGTTGCTTAAGGGTACTGCTTCCGGCCATCGGGTAACAAAATCCATGAAAGTCAGTACGTACTGCTTTCCTTTGGGTGTCTTTTTGGGAAAAGGACCCAGAATATTCACAGCTACGTGCTGAAATGGGACCTTAATTATGGGTAGTGGCTGGAGAGGGGCTTTAACCTGGTCTTGGGGCTTTTCCACTCGTTGGTACACCTCACAAGACCGGACATAATTAGCAACGTCCTTGCCCATTCCCTCCCAGTGGAAGGACTTCCCCAACCGGTCCTTGGTTCTGTTCACCCCAGAATGGCCACTGGGATGATCGTGGGCTAAGCTCAAGAGCTTTACCCGATACTTAGTGGGAACTACCAACTGTCTTTGAGGATGCCAGTTTTTCTGGTGCCCACCAGAAAGAGTCTCCTTGTATAAAAGTCCTTGTTCTATAACAAACCGGGATCGGTTAGAAGAGCTGAGAGGCGGTGGGGTGCTCCACGCCGCCGCCCAAACTTTCTGAAGGCTGTTATCTGCTTCCTGCTCGGCCTGGAACTGTTTCCTTGATGCTGGAGACATCAGTTCCTCCTTGGATTGTGGACTGGGGCTTGGTCCCTCTGGAAGTGATGCAGGTGCTGGGGCTGTTTCCATTGACTGTGATCCGCTGTCCACTGGTGCACTATGTGGTATCTCAGGCTCTGGCTGAGCCTCTTGGGTAGGGTTATCTGCTGCTTCCGCCAGGTCAGGCTCGCTGGTGCCCTCTGGCGTTGGAGTTGTAGACGGGTTTGCAAGCGCTGGACTCAGTGCTGGCAATGGTCCTGGTGCTGGTTGCGTTGCCAGTTCCGGTTCTGGGACTGGCTTTGGCTGGGTCTCTGGGATTGGATTCACTACGGCTGTTGCAGTCGTTGGCAGGGGATCCGGTTCCACCACCTTTGTCTGGGTCTCTGGTAACACAGCCGGGGCCCTGGTGGACGGCTCAGGAACAGGGATGGGGGTGAAAGCTTGCTTAGCCTTTGCTACTTCCAGTTCATGCTTCCTTTCTTTTTCTCTCTCCTCCATCTCTTTTTTTTTTCAGCTCCATTTCTTTTTCTTTCAACTTCATCTCTCTCTTGTGGGCCTCCTCTTTGGCTTTTTCTTCTCTTTTTCTCTGCTGTGTCTTGAGTTTTGTTAATTGAAGCAGTCTCTGATGTTTTCTTTCATTTTCTTCTGCTTTTAGTTTGGCCAGTTCTATTTTTTTAGCTACTTCTTTGGTAGTCATTTTCCTGTTTTCTTGTGCTGGGTCACCCCCTCTGCAGTTGACTGAAACTGGGAAGCTCTCAGCTCTGGCTGCTGCTGAGTTAAGAGAGACTTTCTAACTAGCTACTCCCGAGGATGTAAAAAGAAAAAAAAACCAATTCAGCTTGTAAATTCCTTTTACCCTGTCGTTTGCTCATTTGAACACTTCTCTTAACAAAGGACCTTGTTAAAAAAACTTAACACCTCTGCCTTCAGGCAAGGAGAGAGAAGATATGCATCTATCTCCAGCTCTGCTTTTCAAGCAGCTAGAAAGAAAAAAAAATCTCACTGGCTTTGGGTTTAAAATGATCCCACCGCTACCACCATGTCAAGGCTGTATCCCCACTTTGAACTTTAGGGTACAAATGTAGGGGCCTGCATGAAAACTTCTAAGCTTAACTACCAGCTTAGCTCTGGTCCGCTGCCACCATCCCAAGGCTAATTTCCTTCCCTGGGTAGCCTTGAGAGACCTTCACCAATTCCCTGGTGAATACAGATCCAAACCCCTTGGATCTTAAAACAAGGAGAAATTAACCATTCCCACTTCTTTCTCCCACCAACTCCTGGTGAATACAGATCCAACCCCCTTGGATCTAAAACAAGGAAAAAATCGATCAGGTTCTTAAAAAGAAGGTTTTTAATTAAAGAAAAAGGTAAAAATCATCTCTGTAAAATCAGTATGGAAATAACCATACAGGGTAATCAAACTTAAGGAGCTCAGAGGACTCCCCTCTAGTTTTAGGTTCAAAGTACAGCAAACAAAGATAAACACTCTAGTAAAAGGTACATTTACATGTTGAGAAAACAAAGGAAAACTAACACGCCTTGCCTGGCTATTTACTTAGAAGTTAGAAATAGGAGAGACTTGTTTAGAAAGATGTGGAGAACCTGGATTGATGTCTGGTCCCCCTCAGTCCCGAGAGCGAACGCACAACCAAAACAAAGAACACAAACAAAAGCCTCCCCCCCCCCCACGGCCAAAGTGATGCACCAGCTCCGCATCATCTGGCACTTGTGCCAGGTGCCTGAGACACTGCAGGGGCTGTTCCTCTGAGGCCTTAGCAACTCCCACTCCCTGCTGCAGGTACTGCTCTGGCTCCCTGTAAATGGCGAGCTAGTGGAAGGGGAAATGGAGCCCCCTGGCACTCACTAAAAGGGAAAGTGGTGGATTCTCCATCTCTTGATGTCATTTAATCAAGACAAGATGCCTTTCTGGAATGTGTGTGCCCAAAAAGTAACTATTGTACTATACAGGAAGCCTATGATATGCAGGGGCTTAGATTAGATGCTCTAAAGGTCTCTTCTGCCCATCAAGTCTACTAATTTTGGAAACACTGAGTGTAGCATTGGGAGCAGCCTCTGATGTTTTACTGTTTGGCCGGCTTGCTTCGTAGAATGAAGACGCATGGAGTGGGGTGATCCCCAGAGAGTAGTTCAAACCTTCATAGTGTCAGGCCAGCAGCAGGACATTAGCACTTCAGGGGATGGTTGGGTGTGACAGTGACATCACAAAGGACTTTTGCAGGAGCTCAGCCTATTGGTCAAAGTTGTTAGGGAGGTGGTGACCTCAGAGAGAGATGCTGACATCAGCCAGGCATGACAGGAGCACAGGGCCAGGGAAACCTCAGAGACACCTGTGGCTTTGCTTCAGCAAGTCTCCTTCTCGAGGTCTCTCTTTGAGGACTGAGAGAGTATTAGGGCTGACGTACGTGAGTGCGAGCAGGAGCCTCTTTCGAGATTTCTCCTTTCTCTTTACTGATTTTACTAGAAAACAGACGTCCCTGTTAAGAAGGTAAGAGCTTCGGAGAGGTTTGTAACCTTTTCAGTCTGATCCACCTGGTGCCAGCTGAATTCTAGGCATGGAAAACACTAGCTCAAGGTGGCAGAATTTTATTCCCTCCCTGGGATTTTGTCCCGTGGAATCACTGGGGACATTAGGTTTTGTCCTTTTCGTTTTACCTTTTCCTCCATCCCTCCTTCCTTTCTCTTCAACTCTTACTTCTTTTGTCCTTTCTCCTGTTCCCCTCCCACCACCAGGAGTGGGGTGTGTGTGTGTTGCTGGGGGTGCGCTTCACCTCCCCTTGTGGAAAGTTGATCCAATACTGTGAGGTTGAAATAGTGCTTGGACTCCACTGACACTAGATGCTCCCATCCTGTGGCTTAACATTACTGTCTGGGATGACTTCGGGCAAGGTCTCAACCTCCCCGCAACGCACTTTTCTGCTTTCAGAATCCCTGCTGCCCCCCCTCCTAGATCCGCCTCCCTGCCCAACCTGGGTGGGGGTGGAGAAGAGGGTTCTGATAACTTGAGCTGTGGTTTGGAGGTGGAACAGCTGTCAAGGGCACTGAGCGGGAGGTAGCAGGAGCTCATCCTACAAGGAGTGGGGTTGGCACTGGAGGTTACTAGAAAGGTCAAGAAGATTCCATTCTGGGGTTGAGGAGGTGAATTGCTCAAAGGTGTTAGGGAGGTGGTGACCTCAGAGAGAGATGCTGACATGAGCCAAGCAGGACAGGGGGGCAGGGCCAGGGAAACCTCAGAGACCCCTGTGATTTTGCTTCAGCAAGTCTCCTTCTCGAGGTCTCTCTTTGAGGACTGACAGAGTATTAGGGTTCACGTATGTGAGTGGGAGCAGGAGCCTCTTTCGAGTTTTCTCCTTTCCTTTTACTGATTTTACTAGAAATCAGTTAGAAGCAACAAAGCACATTTGGTGATTTTTTGATGGTTGGGGTCTCTGGTGATTGGTTCCATATAAGATGGGGAAAAAAATGGAGTCTCCTTCCTTGGAGGTTTTTAAGGCCCGGCTTGACAAAGCCCTGACTGGGATGATTTAGCTGGGAATTGGTCCTGCTCTGAGCAGGGGGTTGGACTAGATGACCTCTTGAGGTCCCTTCCAACTCTGATATTGTATGATTTTATGATTCTATGAAAACAGACTTCCCTGTTGAGAAGGTAAGAGCCTCCAATAGGTTTTGCAACCTCCACAGTCTGATCCATCTGGTGCCAGCTGAATTCTAGGCATGGAAAACACTAGTTCAAGGTGGCAGAATTTTATTCCGTCCCTGGGATTTTATCCCGTAGAATCACTAGGGATATTAGCGTTTGTCCTTTTCATTTTACCTTTTCCTCCATCCCTCCTTCCTTTCTCTTCATCTCTTACTTCTTTTGTCCTTTCTCTTGTTCCCCTCCCACCACCAGGAGTGGTGTGTGTGTGTGTCTGTGTGTGTATTGCTGGGGGTTCTCTTCACCTCTCCCTGTGGGAAGTTCCTCTAAAACTGTGGGGTTGAAATAGTGCTTGGACTCCACTGACACAAGATGCTGCCATCCTGTGGCTTAGCATTAGTGTCTGGGATGACTTGGGGCAAGATCTCAACCTCCCCTCAACCCACTTCACTTCTGGCAGAATCCCTCTTGCCCCCCCGCTAGAGCCGCCTCCATGCCCAACCTGGTTGCGGGTGCAGAAGAGGGTTCTGATAACTTGAGGTTTGGTTTGGAGGTGGAACAGCTGTCAAGAACACTGAGTGGGAGGAAGCAGGAGCTCACCCTAGAAGGAGGGGGGTTGGCACTGGAGGTTACTAGAAAGGACAAGAAGACTCCATTCTGGGGTTCAGGAGGTGAATTTATCCCTCAGTGGTGGGCAGGTGATGGGTGGAAGTAGTGCTGGTTCCAGGTGCCCTTAATTCCCGCTGATTCCTCGGGGCGTTTGAGTCTCTGACAGGTTCTCGTTCCCTTGCAGCAGGAGGACGTCACGGCCAAAGTGATGCACCAGCTCCGCATCATCCGGCACTTGTGCCAGGTGCCTGAGACACTGCAGGGGCTGTGCCTCTGAGGCCATCAGCAACTCCCGCTCCCTGCTGCAGGTACTGCTCTGGCTCACTGTAAATGGGGAGCTAGTGGAAGGGGAAATGGAACCCCCTGGCACTCACTAAAAGGGAAAGTGGTGGATTCTCCATCTCTTGATGTCATTGAATGAAGACTAGATGCCTTTCTGGAATGTGTGTGCCCAAAGAGTAACTATTGTACTATACAGGAAGCCTATGACATGCAGGGGCTTAGATTAGATGCTCTAAAGGTCTCTTGTGGCCATAAAGTCTACTAATTTTGGAAACACTGAGTGTAGCATTGGGAGCAGCCTCTGATGTTTTACTGTCTAGCCCACTTGCTTCCTAGAATGAAGACGCATTGAGTGGGGTGATCCACAGAGAGTAGCCCAAACCTTCATAGTGTCAGGCCAGCAGCAGGACATTAGCACTTAAGGGTTTGATTGGTGGCAGTGATATCACAAAGGTCTTTTGCAGGACCTCAGCATATTGGTCAAAGGTGTTAGGGAGGTGGTAACCTCAGAGAGAGATGCTGCCATCAGCGAGGCAGGACAGGGGCGCATGGCCAGGGAAACCTCCGAGACCCCTGTGGCTTTGCTTCAGCAAGTCTCCTTCTCGAGGTTTCTCTTGAGGACTGAGAGAGTGTTAGGATTCACGTATTTGAGTGAGAGCAGGAGCCTCTTTCGAGTTGTCTCCTTTCCTTTTACTGATTTTACTAGAAAACAGACATCCCTGTTTAGAAAGTAAGAGCCTCCTAGAGGTTTTGGAACCTGCTCAGTCTGATCCATCTGGTGCCAGCTGAATTCTAGGCATGGAAAACACTAGTTCAAGGTGGCAGAATTTTAATCCCTCCCTGTGATTTTGTCTGGTAGAATCACTGGGGACATTAGGGTTTGTCCTTTTCGTTTTACCTTTTCCTCCATCCCTCCTTCCTTTCTCTTTATCTCTTACTTCTTTTGTCCTTTCTCTTGTTCCCCTCCCACCACCAGGAGTGGTATATGTGTGTGTGTGTGTGTGTGTGTGTGTGTGTGTGTGTGTGTGTTGCTGGGGGTGCTCTTCACCTCCCCTTGTTGGGAGTTGATCCAAAACTGTATGGTTGAAATAGTGCTTGGACTCCACTGACACTAGATGCTGCCATCGTGTGGTTTAGCATTAGTGTCTGGGATGACTTGGGGCAAGATCTCAACCTCCCCGCAACCCACTTCACTGCTGCCAGAATCCCACCTGCCCCCCCTGCTAGAGCCGCCTCCCTGCCCAACCTGGGTCGGGGTGGAGAAGAGGGTTCTGATAACTTGAGCTGTGGTTTGGAGGTGGAACAGCTGTCAAGGGCACTGAGGGGGAGGTAGCAGGAGCTCACCCTACAAGGACGGGGGTTGGCACTGGAAATTACTAGAAAGGAGAAGACGACTCCATTCTGGGGTTCAGGAGGTGAATTCCTCCCTCAGTGGTGGGCAGGTGCTGGGTGTAAATACTGCTGGTTCCAGGTGTCCTTAATTGCCCCTGATTCCTCGGGGCATTTGAGTCTCTGACAGGTTCCTCTTCCCTTGCAGGAGGAGGACGTCTCGGCCAAAGGGATGCACCAGCTCCGCATCATCCGGCACTTACGCCATGTGCCTGAGACACTTCAGGGGCTGTTCCTCTGAGGCCTTAGCAACTCCCTCTCCCTGCTGCAGGTACTGCTCTGGCTCACTGTAAATGGGGAGGTAGTGGAAGGGGAAATGGAGCCCCCTGGCACTCACTAAAAGGGAAAGTGGTGGATTCTCCAACTCTTGGTGTCATTGATTGAAGACTAGATGCCTTTCTGGAACGTGTGTGCCCAAAAAGTAACTATTGTACTATACTGGAAGCCTATGATATGGAGGGGGTTAGATGAGATGCTGTAAAGGTCTCTTCTGGCCAGAAAGTCTCCTACTTTTGGAAACACTGAGTGTAGTATTGGGAGCAGCTTCTGATGTTTTACTGTCTAGCTAGCTTGCTTCCTAGAATGAAGACGAATTTTGTGGTGTGATCCACAGAGGGTAGCTCAAACCTTCAAAGTGTCAGGCCAGCAGCAGGACATGAGCACTTTAGGGTTTGGTTGGGTGTGGCAGTGATATCACAAAGGCTTTTTCAAGGACCTCAGCGTACTGGTCAAAGGTGTTAGGGAGGTGGTGACCTCAGAAAGAGATGCTGTCTTCAGCCAGGGAGGACAGGGGCTTACGACCAGGGAAACCTCAGAGACCCTTGTGGCTTTGCTTCAGCAAGTCTCCTTCTCGAAGTTTCTTTTTGAGGACTGAGAGAGTGTTAGGGTTGACGTATGTGAGTGCGAGCAGGAGCCTCTTTCGAGTTTTCTCCTTTCCTTTTACTGATTTTACTTGAAAATTAGAAGGTAAGAGCCTCCAAGAGGTTTTGGAACCTGCTCAGTCTGATCCATCTGGTGCCAGCTGAATTCTCGGCATGGAAAACAGTAGTTTAAGGTGGCAGAATTTTATTCCCTCCCTGGAATTTTGTCCCGTAGAATCACTGGGGACACTAGGGTTTGTCCGTTTCATTTTACCTTTTCCTCCATCCCTCCTTCCTTTCTCTTCATCTCTTACTTCTTTTGTCCTTTCTCTTGTTCCCCTCCCACCACCAGGAGTGGTGTGTGTGTTGCTGGGGGTGCTCTTCACCTCCCCTTGTGGGAAATTGATCCAAAACTGTCGGGTTCAAATAGTGCTTGGACTCCACTGACACTAGATGCTGCCATCCTGTGGCTTAGCATTAGTGTCTGGGATAACTTGGGGCAAGATCTCAACTTCCCCGCAACCCACTTCACTGCTGGCAGAATCCCTCCTGCCCCCCCTGCTAGGGCCGCCTCCCTGCGCAACCTGGGTTGGGGTGGAGAAGAGGGTTCTGATAACTTGAGCTGTGGTTTGGAGGTAGAACAGCTGTCAAGGGTACTGAGGGGGAGGTAGCAGGAGCTCACCCTACAAGGTGGTGGGTTGGCACTGGAGGTTACTAGAAAGGACAAGAAGACTCCATTCTGGGGTTCAGGAGGTGAATTCATCCCTCAGTGGTGGGCAGGTAGTCAGTTTAAATACTGCTGGTTCCAGGTGCCCTTAATTCCCCCTGATTCCTCGGGGCGTTTGAGTCTCTGACAGGTTCTCGTTCCTTTGCAGGAGGAGGACGTCACGGCCAAAGTGATGCACCCGCATCATCCGCCACTTGCGCCAGGTGCCTGAGACACTGCAGGGGCTGCGCCTCTGAGGCCTTCAGCAACTCCCGCTCCCTGCTGCAGGTACTGCTCTGTCTCCCTGTAAATGGCGAGCTAGTGGAAGGGGAAATGGAGCCCCCTGGCACTCACTAAAAGGGAAAGTGGTGGATTCTCCATCTCTTGATGTCATTGAATGAAGACTAGATGCCTTTCTGGAATGTGTGTGCCCAAAAAGTAACTATTGTACTATACAGGAGGCCTATGATATGCAGCGGGTTAGATTAGATGCTCTAAAGGTCTCTTGTGGCCATAAAGTCTACAAATTTTGGAAACACTGAGTGTAGTATTGGGAGCAGCCTGTGATGTTTTACTGTCTAGCCGGCTTGCTTCCTAGAATGAGGACGCATTGAGTGGGGTGATCCACAGAGAGTACCTGTGTCAAGGCTGTATCCCCACTTTGAAGTTTAGGGTACAAATGTAGGGGCCTGCATGAAAACTTCTAAGCTTAACCACCATCCCAAGGCTAATTTCCTCCCCTGGGTAGCCTTGAGAAACCTTTCACCAATTCCCTGGTGAATACAGATCCAAACCCCTTGGATCTTAAAACAAGGAGAAATAAACCATCCCCCCTCCTTCCTCCCACCAACTTCTGGTGAATACAGATCCAACCCCCTTGGATCTAAAAGAAGGAGAAATTAACCATTCCCCTCCTTCCTCCCACCAACTCCTGGTGAATCAAGATTCAAACTCCTTGGATCTTAAAACAAGGAAAAATCAATCAGGTTCTTAAAAATAAGGCTTTTAATTAAAGAAAAAGGTAAAAATCATCTCTGTAAAATCAGTATGGAAATTAACCTTACAGGGTAATCAAACTTAAAGAGCTCAGAGGACTCCCCTCTAGTCTTAGGTTCAAAGTACAGCAAACAAAGATAAACACTCTAGGAAAAGGTACATTTACAAGTTGAGAAAACAAAGGAAAACTAACACGCCTTGTTTGAAATAGGAGAGACTTGTTTAGAAAGATGTGGAGAACCTGGATTGATGTCTGGTCCCTCTCAGTCCCGAGGGCGAACACCCACACAAACAAAGAACACAAACAAAAGCCTTCCCCTCCCCAAGATTTGAAAGTATCTTGTCCCCTTATTGGTCCTTTAGGTCAGATGCCAGCCAGGTTACCTGAGCTTCTTAACCCTTTACAGGGAAAAGGATTTTGGAGTCTCTGGCCAGGAGGATTTTATAGTACTGTGCACAGGACAGCTGTTACCCTTCCCTTTATAGTTATGACAACCTCAAACCTTCAAAGTGTCAGGCCAGCAGCAGGACATTAGCACTTCAGGGTTTGGTTGGGTGTGGCAGTGACATCACAAAGGCCTTTTGCAGGATGTCAGCTTATTGGTCAAATGTGTTAGGGAGGTGGTGACCTCAGAGAGAGATGCTGACATCAGCCTGGCAGGACAGGAGCACAGGGCCAGGGAAACCTCAGAGACCCGGTGGCTTTGCTTCAGCAAGTCTCCTTCTCGAGGTCTTTCTTTGAGGACTGAGAGAGTATTAGGGTTCACGTACGTGAGTGCGTGCAGGAGCCTCTTTCGAGTTTTCTCCTTTCCTTTTACTGATTTTACTAGAAAACAGACGTCCCTGTTTAGAAGGTAAGAGCCTCCAAGAGGTTTTGGCAGCTGCTCAGTCTGATCCACGTGGTGCCAGCTGAATTCTAGGCATGGAAAACAGTAGTTTAAGATGGCAGAATTTTATTCCATCCCTTGGATTTTGTGCCGTAGAATCACTGGGGACATTAGGGTTTGTCCTTTTTGTTTTACCTTTTCCTCCATCCCTCCTTCCTTTCTCTTCATCTCTTACTTCTTTTGTCCTTTCTCCTGTTCCCCTCCCACCACCAGGAGTGGTGTGTGTGTGTGTGTTGCTGGGGGTGCTCATCACCTCCCCTTGTGGGAAGTTCATCGAAAACTGTGGGGTTGAAATAGTGTTCGGACTCCACTGACACTAGATGCTGCCATCCTGTGGCTTGGCATTAGTGTCTGGGATGACTTGGGGCAAGATCTCAACTTCCCCGCAACCCACTTCACTGGGTTGCGGGGCCATCAGCAACTCCCGCTCCCTGCTGCAGGTACTGCTCTGGCTCACTGTAAATGGGGAGCTAGTGGAAGTGGAAATGGAGCCCCCTGGCACTCACTAAATGGGAAAGTGGTGGATTCTCCATCTCTTGATGTCATTGATTGAAGACTAGATGCCTTTCTGGAATGTGTGTGCCCAAAAAGTAACTATTGTACTATACAGGAAGCCCATGATATGCAGGGGGTTAGATGCGATGCTCTAAAGGTCTTTTCTGGCCATAAAGTCTACTAATTTTGGAAACACTGAGTGTAGCATTGAGAGCAGCCTCTGATGTTTTACCGTCTAGCCGGCTTGCTTCCTAGAATGAAGACGCATTGAGTGGGGTGATCTGTAGAGAGTAGCTCAAACCTTCAAAGTGTCTGTTCAGCAGCAGGTGATTAGCACTTCACGGGATGGGTGGGTGTGGCAGTGACATCACAAAGGCCTTTTGCAGGACCTCAGCCTATTGGTCAAAGGTGTTAGGGAGGTGGTGACCTCAGAGAGAGATGCTGACATCAGCCAGGCAGGACAGGCGCGCAGGACCAGGGAAACCTCAGAGACCCCTGTGGCTTTGCTTCAGCAAGTCTCCTTCTCGAGGTCTCTCTTTGAGGCCTAAGAGAATATTAGGGTTCACGTATTTGAGTGCGAGCAGGAGCCTCTTTCGAGTTTTCTCCTTTCCTTTTACTGATTTTACTAGAAAACAGATGTCCCAGTTTACAAGGTAAGAGCCTCCAAGAGGTTTTGGAACCTACTCAGTCTGATCCATCTGGTTGGGGAGGGCGTTGGGGGGACAAGGAGAAGGATAGGTCAGGGATTCTGAGGGGGCAGTTGGGGGGCAGGAAGTGGGTGGGGGTCAGATAGGGGGCAGGGCCAGGCTGTTTGGGGAGGCACAGCCTTCCCTACCCTAAAGCTCATTCAGCAGTTGGAGGCTTGCAGACAGCTATTTAACACAATGAGTCAAGCTGTTTTTTTTCCCTTAGGGCTACCATCCCTTTCACTTCTCAAATGGTGTCCCTAGCCTCTGTTTGTCAGAGGGTGGAGATGGATGGCAGGAGAGAGATCACTTGATCATTACGTGTTAGGTTCACTTCCTCTGTGGCACTTGGCATTGGCCACTGTCGGTAGACAGGATACTGGGCTGGACGGACCTTTGGTCTGACCCAGTACGGCCTTTCTTATGTTCTAATCTAAATGAACCCAAAGTTCTGGAGACAGATATGAGTCAAGGAAGCCAGCAGAGTATCAGAAACCTGGAAGAATCTCTGACTGGATGGGCTCAGGCGTTTGGTCACAAGCTGAGGTGGTTCAAAAGTTTTAGATTTTTTTTAAGCAGAATTTTTTATTGTTTCTTTAAACAATCAAACACAGCAAGCAGCAAATATTTGGCCACACATTTCTGAAACCCCAAACCATGTTCAGGTTTTGGCAGACTAATTTCAGCTTTTCAATTAAAAAAAAACCACAACAAATTTTGAAGGAAAGCAGACATTGTCCGTGATTTTTTCTGCTTTTTAAAAACCCCTAAGTTTTCGATCCAAAAAAAGTTTTGACGGAAAATATTTTCCCAACCTTTTAGTGCCTTTTAGCACTAGCTGATGCTGAGAACCAGTGATACCTTGTAAAGGTGACTTGAAAAGAAGTTTTCTCAAAACTGAGTTTGTGCTGAGATGTGGAAGGTTTTTAAATGTTTATTTTTCCCAGGGCCACCCGGGGGGTGGGGGGAGGCAAATGGGGCAATTTGCCCCATGGCCACAGGGGTCCCCACGAGAATATAGTATTCTATAGTATTGCAACTTTTTTTTATGGAAGGGGCCCCCAAAATTGCTTTGCCCCAGGCCCCCTGAATCCTCTGGGCGGCCCTGAACTTACCTTGGTGTCTTGTGGCTCTGCTCCTCCCTGAAACAAGGAGAAAGTGAGCGATGAGAACTCCCCTGAACATAGACACTCTGAATAGTATGCACTTTCAGTCTATATTAGGAATTAATGAGATTTACAAAATTTGGGCAGGATCGCGGTACAAACAAACAAGCAGAAATGAATAGACAGTAAATAACCTGGGAGCTTCTACTCTAACACTCAAATAAAGTCCTTAAAATATGTTTCAGTCAATCTCTATTCAGAGCCTTCTCAAATTTAAATAGTGGGAGTTGGGTACCGAAGTGTCCCTTGTTCCCATGAAAATCCTTCCCTTCAAAGCATCTCAAACTGACAACTCTGTTAACTTTGTGTCAGGTTTAATATTAGAAAAAACACACACTAGACGAATGTGTTATATAAATATTAAACCAAACCAAACCACTAAATATCTGAAATTTCAACTAAATTTCCAATCCTATCCTTCCCCCAGCTGGTACATTCCTGACCCCTAATATGAACACGTATGGGTATGTTATAAATATTACAAGTCAAGAACATTCTCACAGTATGTAACACACACAGCTGCTTTCGACAGAACCCCCAACCTCAACACCTAACAAGAGGCAAGATAAATAAAAAATCAGATAAACTGTATGGGTTTTATCTTGACCTGCATTCTGATTACCAAGAATCTTCACTCCCCAGGAATGAAGATTATTTAGATAGAATCAATAATACAGAATACGCCATATAAAGCAATTCAGAATCACCATTTACCCTGACTCAATACTTTAAGGAGAAGAACACTCTGATGGCTTGGATACCATCTGCCAAGACATTGTATCTTATCGGATTCAGTGTTGTTGAAAGCTATGACACTGATAGAAATAGAGCAGACATTTGTCTGACACTTCATCGAGAGGCCTTCGGGAGCCACTGAAGGAAGATCAGTCAATAGGCAGACAAATGTAACTGGGGCCGAGCTGTGCACCCAGCAGGCCAAACATGGTTCCCCACACACCTGGAAATGTGAGTTACGGGGAGGCAATGCGGGGTAATCACGATGGACAAGGAAGCTTTCCTCACCAAGTGAATGATGGACATCGTACTGGAAAAGGGGGAGGGAGGGATGCTGATGCTCTGTGTAATTCAAAACTGAGTAGGCTAATGTACATTCATGCCTGGCAATAACTGAGGGAACATTGTTAGGGGGCTTATTCCTTCACCCTCTCACTTCCCTGGTCCTTCTCGCATGAACAGAGAGTAACAATACCCAAAGTCCGAAGGTGCAAACAATTCGATGAACTTCCAGGAAGCATGATTCCAGTTTCCTTCTCAATCCAAGATACGCAACTTCAGCTACGTGAATAGCATAGCTGAAGTCGAAGTATCTTGGATCGAATTACCTGGGGTCCAGACAGCACGGGATCGGTGGCCGTCGCTCCCCCGTCAACTGCACTACCGCCGCTCACTCTGGTGGAGTTCCGGAGTCGACGGTGTGCACGTTCGGGGATCGATATATCGATCCCAGATAAATCGATTGCTACCTGCCGATACGGCGCGTAGTGAAGACGTACCCTAGTGTCCCCCTTCCCAGCTCTGACACCACAGAGCCTTGCCTGTGTCCCTGTTCCTGTTCCCATTCCCTGTTCCCATTCCTGCCCTTAGCAAAACATGATCCCAATTCCCCCACCCACAGTCTCTGTTCCCATTCCCCCCTACTTCCTGATTGACTGCAGACTATATAGTAAAACTTGAGTTCTGCTTAGCTAGGGTTACCATATTTCAGCAAGCAAAACAGAGGACGGGAGGAGCCCCGCCCCTGCCCCTCCCACCCCCCACCCCCCAGAACCCTCAACCCTCCCCCCGTTCCTTGTCCCCTGACTGCCCCCTCCTGGGACCCCTGCCCCTAACTGCCCCCCAGGACTCCACCCCCTATCTAAGCCTCCCTGCCTCTTGTCCCCTGACTGCCCCAACCCTTATCCACACCCCCACCCCCAGACAGACCCCTGGGACTCCCACGCCCCATCCAACCACTCCCCACCCCCTGACAGCCCCCCCCCAGAACTCCCAACCCATCTAAACCCCTCTGCTCCCTGTCCCCTGACTGCTCCGATCCCTCTCCCCACTCCTGCTCCCTGACAGCTCCCCCCCAGAACTCCCAACCCCCCACCCCTCCCGCTCCTTGTCCCCTGACTGCCCCCTCCTGGGACCCCTGCTCCTAACTGCCCTCCAGAACCCCACCTCCTACCTAAGCCTCCCTGTTCCTTATCCCCTAACTGCTCCTTCCTAAGACCCCCCCCCAACTGCCCCCCAGGACCCTACCCCCTACCTGTACCCTGACTGCCCAAAACTTTCTCCACTCCCCCCAAAAAGCCCCCCCCGAACTCCCGACCCCCCCCCCCGTTTCTTGACTGCCCCCTCCAGAACCTCCCTGCCCCTTCTCCTGCCCCCCTGGCCCCCTTACCCTGCTGCTCAGAACAGGGTGTTGGGCTCTGCGCGAGCCGGAGATGTGGCTGCGCTCCCCAGCACAACACACAACACGGTCCCTGGCCCTGCACAGTGCTGCTGGAGCCGGGCGCGGGGCTGCCGGGGAGGAGCTGCCGGCTCAGAATGCAGGGAGGGAGGGAGGAGGAGGAGCTCTTCTACAGCTGCTCCGGAGTCCAGCCCGTGACTTTCCTGCAGCCCTCCCAGCCGCTCGCTCTGCTCTGCCGGGGGGGGAGAGGGGGGGCGGAAATCCCGGACATTTTGAGTGATTTACAAATTCCCCCCGGACGCTATTTTTAGCACAAAAAGGAGGACATGTCCGGGTAAATCCGGACGAATGGTAACCCTAGCCGACCCAGGCTGGAGACGCGCCTCCTCCCCCCACACCCTCCTTACCTGCTTCAGGCTTCCCGTGAATCAAATATTCGTGGGAAGCAGGGGAGGGGGCGGAGTTGGGGCGGGGACTTTGGGGAAGGGGCAGAGTTGGGGCGGGGGGGCATGGGCGGGGCCCCGTGGAGTGTCCTCCTTTTGGAGGCTCAAAATATGGTAACCCTAGGGTCGGCCCGCCCAGCACTGCCAGTCCCCGGCCCGGCCCCCAGCCGAGCACCTCCGGCCCGCCCAGCACTGCCGGCCCCCGGCCGAGCACCCCCGGCCCAGCCTCGCCGACCGCCGTCCCCCGAGCCCCCGGCCCGGCCCGGCCGACCTCCGTCCCCCAAGCCCCCGGCCCGGCCTGGCCGACCTCCGTCCCCCGAGCCGCCGGCCCCCGAGCCCCCGGCCCGGCACCGCTGGCTCCCGAGCCCCCGGCCCGGCACCGCTGACCGCCGGCCGCCGGCCCGCATGTCCCGATTTTCCCGGACATGTCCGGCTTTTGGGAATTTCCCCCCGGACGGGGATTTGGAGCCCAAAAAGCCGGACATGTCCGGGAAAATCCAGACGTATGGTAACCCTACTCTATGCACGGTAAGAGAAGGGACAAAGGAAGCAGCCATTAAACAGAAGACTAGATCCTGGATGAAATTTGGCCAGTAAGACTGTTGAGAGCTTTGCTTTGAATGTAACACAATTTGTTAAGTTAGGCGCCAATTGTGTTTTATCGTCATTTTTCTTCTAACCATTTTGGACGTTTATGCCTCCTTACTTGTATTCACTTAAAATCACTCTCTTTGTAGTTAATAAACTTGTTTAATTGTTATATCTAATCGAGTGTGATTAAATTGAAGTGTCTGGGAAACTCAATTTGGTGTAACAAATTGTGCATATTATTTCTTTTAAAGAAATATGGACTTTTTATGAATTTGTCTTGTGCAGAGAGGGCTTGGCATTACAGGACAGATATTGCTGGGGGAACACCCTGAAATATAACCAAGGTGTGGCTGGCTGGTAGGATTGCCAAATTTCTAATCACACAAAACAGAACACCTCTGCCCTGTCCTCTCTCTTCTTCGAGGCCCCGCCTATGCCCTGCTCCTTCTCCGAGGCCCCGCCTCTGCTTGCTTCATGCCCCTCTCCAATCGTTGCTCACTCTTCTTCACCCTCATTCACTTTCACCGGGCTGGGGCAGAGGATTGGAGGGGGAGGCGAGGACTCTGGCCTGGGGGGTGCAGGCTCTGGGGTGGGGCCAGGGATGAGGGGTGCGGGGTTCCAGCTGCAGTTACTGCAGCTGCGAGGAAGCAGCTGCCAAGACCCTGCAGCCTCTGGGCACATGGGTGGTCCTGCAGCTCTACACATTGGTCACTGTACCCTCTACACATTGGAGCACTTAGGGGCCACAGGGACTTAGTGGCCACTTCTAGGAGCCACGTGGCGGTGGGGCAGGCAAGGAGCCTGCCTTAGTCCCAAGCCCCTGCTGCACCGCCGACTGGACTTTTAACAGTCCACCAGAGCCACCAGGGGCCCTTTTCGACCAGGCGTTCTGGTGGAAAACTGGATGCCTGGCAACCCTACTGGCTGGCTGCTGCACACACACAGACGTAGCTGGGAGGGACTTGCATGCTGGAGGCTGTTTGTGAGCAGTCCTGACTGGTGCGTACAGCAGCAAAGCAGTGAAAAGGGAACCCCAGGTTAGGGGGAAAGGGTGACACAGCTACGCACTAGTCTAGATTGTCCCCTGGGTATGTCACACCTGCCTTCTGCAGGGTTTTGTGACTCACAGTCTAAGGCGTCAGTCTCTCCCCCATTTGTTGTGCAGGAGCTCAGGCGCCTAACTCAGGCTTTGTGAATCCCAGTGATTTTTCTAGGTGCCTAGAAGTGAAGTGTTGTGACGCTCAGCATCACTGTGCCTAACTCCTGTTGTGTATTCAGACCGTCGGGCCAACGTCCCTTTGTGGAGCTGGGCCTAATCTCATTTTGTAATGGCAGCACAATATCATAATCTTGTGCTTAGAGTTTAGACATGGAGCCCTGGGTGAACTTGATTTTCTCTGTGAACTGCTGCATGTGAATCAGATTAAAGCAAAGTGGCAGCACATCACAAGTCAAATCAGCTTTAAGGAAACCCACGAAACCAAAAGAAGGGGTTACTCTCCTGTGCAGTAACTGTAGTTCTTCTAGAGGGTGTGTCCCTAGGGGTGCACCACACTGGGCCTGCGTGTGCCCCTTGTGCCCTGCATCTAGGCCAGTGGCTCTCAAACTTTTGTACTGGTGACCCCTTTCACATAGCAAGCTTCTGAGTGCGACCCCCTCCCCTATAAATTAAAATTTATTTTTTTTAAATTAACCATTATAAATGCTGGAGGCAAACCGGGATTTGGGGTGGAGGTTGACAGCTCACGACCTCCCATGTAATAACCTCGCGACTCCCTGAGGGGTCCTGACCCCAGTTTGAGAACCCCTGGTCTAGGCCATATCAGGCTGCATGGCCAAACAGTCCGCTGAGTTTCTTCTGCACCACCAAGTCTGAGCAGAAACTCTGAAGCAGAGGGGAGGCGGACGGGTAGTGGGGCATCCAGAGGGGGACACATCTCAAAGAACTACAGTTACTACACAGGGGGAGTAACCCCTTTTTCTTCTTCAAGTCCTATCCCTACTACCGCTCAGGGTGATTTCTGAGCAGTATCCCCAGTAGGAGGAAGAAGCTTTGGAATGGAGTCCAGAACAGAAGAGAAAATTGCGTTGCTGACTGCAGCATCAGACCTGGAGACATCGACTAATGCATAGTGTCTAGCGAAAATATCTACTGAAGACCACATATCGGTCCTGCAGCTGTCTGAAATGGGCACATTTTAAAGTAGATCTATAGATGTAGACTGTGATCTGGTTGAATGTGCCAAAATACTGATAGGGAGTGTAATGGCGACAGCTTGGTATCAAGTTGTGATTCAAAAGTCTCTGGATGGAAATGACAAATCCCTTAAATCTATCTGCAATCAAAATGAATAGTCTATTGGATTTGTGAAATGGTTTAGTTCTGTCAAGGTAGAAGGCTTCTGCCCTCCTGACATCTGGAGTGTGGAGAACTGTCTCCTGGTGGGAAGTATGTGGTTTTGGGAAGAAAACTGGCAGCTATATGGTCTGATTCAGGTGAAAATTGGAAGTCACGTTAGGGAGAAAGCTGGGATGCAGTCGGAAGGAGACCTTCTCCTTGTGAAACATTGAAAGGGGGTGTGGGGAGGGGCTGCCATGAATGCACCAATCTCGCTGACTCTGTGAGCTGAGGTATAAGTATGAAAGGGATTTTTGAGCCATTGGTGATCCACTGAATCTCTGTTTGTTTGCAGGAGTGTAGATGCCCAAAGTGCATAATATGGTCCTGGAATCTTTAAGGGGATTTAATGACTTGTCAGTGTTCTCTGCAAACAACTTTCATCTGCCAAATTGAAGAGCCTCAACTGTATTCTGAATTTCCCTGGGGAAGCCAGACAATATCAGCCAGGAAGCCCGGCACAGAACTGCCGCCACAGAGATGCAGTGTCTGTATCATCAAGAGCTGCCTGCAAAGACATTCTTGCCAACAACTGACCCTCAGCAACAATTGCCTGGAATTGTTCTCTTTGATCCGAGTGAAGGCATTCAATAAATGACTCAAATTATGTATAGTTGGTAAAGTATTTGGCCATAAATGCTGGGTAATTTGCATAGAGGAATTGCAGCATAGCTGATGAATAGGCCTTCCAGCCTAGTGGGGTCCAGATGCTTTTGGTCTCTGTCATATGGGGTGGATTTGTAATGGTGTTCACCACATCAACAAAGAGAGGTTGGAAAACAGCAATTCAGAGTCCTTGGAGGGGACATAGTATTATTTGTTAGCCCTCCTACAAGTGGGTGTCACCGTAGCTGGGATTTGCCAGATGGTTCTAGTGGGTTCCCATAGAGCCTCATTAATGGGAAAGGTGACTCCTGATGGCGTCACAGAGTGCAGAATATCCAGCAGCTTGTGTTGGAGTTCTCCAAGTTCTTCCAGTGGTATCTGCAGATTCTGGCACTGGCTTAATGTGGTCCTGGAACTGGCAAAAATCATGAACTAGCAGAAAGGCATCAGGGACTCATCTGGGAAGGAGGTCTGAGATGTGGCTTCTTTGTCTGCCCTGGACTGCTGTTCCTGAAATGTTTCCTCTTGCTGCTGGGGAGGGGAAGTTTGGGTCTCCCTGTCATCCCAATGGGATGGGGCTGGGACCTAGAGAACTGCTGACAATAGGCAGTATAGGGATTCCAATATGTCCCTTGAGGCCATTACTGGGAAGGGGGTAGCATCCGGAGCTGCTCCCACCAGGATCGATGAGGTCCCAAAACATCTCCCCTGCCCCTTTGGGAAAGGGGTGTGTGTGTGTGAGGATGCTTTGGAGAACCTTGCACAAAAAGAGAGGAGGTAGACGGAAGGTCATCTGGAGCAGCTCCCAGAGAATGGGACTGGCGGGACAATGGCACCGGGGAGGCAAAGGGATCTGGAGATGGGGGATTCTCGATACCGAAAGGTGCTCTGTGGCTGCTACCAACAGAGACTGAGGTTCAGCACTCATCACCAATTCCTTTTGTAGTCTGACGTCCTGAGGTACCGAGAGCTTTTGTGGTACCGAGAGGTGTCTGTCCTTTTCTGATGGCAATGGAGTCCTGGGGTGCCACGGGGCTGGTGCAGATGAGGTTGAAGGCTTTCATGGTACCTCAGCAGTTGGTAAGGATATTGAGAGTGGAGTCTGAGATGACAGTACTGCTCCTTCTTGTTTGGTGCTACCAGGGTCTTCCCAGAGCTCTGGTTGGACTTAGAATCGTGGCATTTTCCCATGTCCACCATATTGGAGGAGCCTCTTCCACCTTGAGGAAAACCTCTCAGAGGCTGTAGATCTGGCTGGAGTGAATTCTTTTTGTGGAGGAACCCCTGGGAAGGGCACTAGATTTGCTCTTCTGGGAGACTTCAGAGGAAGGCTCTGAGAATTTCTCCTTCCCAGAAGAATGCTGAGCTGAGGTGGAAGGGCCCTATTTGCCCCTGGTAACTGACGTCCAGGGGTTTCCTGACCTGACTCAGGAGCAGGCTGGAGGGAATTCTCCATCATAAGGTGTCAAAGTTTGACTGCCTGGTTCTTCCCAGCCCTATAGTTCAGGCCTAGGCATACATTGCACTTCTGCAGCATGTATGATTCACCCAGGCATCTTTACAAGAGAGGCAGCATTTGAGCTGAATGAAGCGGACATGCCCCTTACAGGGGAGTCTGTGATGGATCCCGCACTTTCTCTTCTTGTGAGGGTGTTCAGGGCGCCATTTCTCACCCCGATCTGGGGTATTAACTGTCCCACTAGTATCCCAGAAAAGGGAGTGGAGAGGGAGGGACCCCAGCCCGACCTCTACTCCGGGTCCCAGCCCAGGGGCCCTTGGTATAGTGGCAAACCACTTGAACTAGTGATTCCTTCCCCTGGGCTACTTTCCTCTCTGGCCCTTCAGCTTGTGGAGCTTCCTGCCCTCTCTCTGCTTGGGCTAAGTTTCTCCCAACCCCTTGTGTCTGTGGAGTTCCTCTGCTCGGTACAAGCTGGGTTTCCCTTTACCAAGGGTCTTGGGCTTCTGGCCCGCCACTGCACTTTTCCAAACTCTCCTCTGCTTCCCTCCAAACTGCTCTCCTTCAAACTGCTCTCTGCTCCAACAACAAAGCACTCTGCTTCAGTTCCTCCAACTGTCTGATTGAAGCAGGGGGGGTTTTATCAGGTGACTGGCTTCAGGTGCTCTAATTGGTCTAATTGGCTTCAGGTGCACTAATTAAACTGTAGCAGCGTCTCTTCCCTCTACAGGAAATATGGTTCTCAACATCCTGGGGCTTCCATATAGCCCATCTATCACTCTCCTGCTGCCATCTGGCCATGCTGTATCACAATATATATACCTTTATTTTCTATCAAATGGAGAACAAATACCTAACAAACTGACTAATAAAAAGATACAAGCTACTGTGGTAGATCAGAAGCAGATATACTTGGGGGATGGTTTGCACGCGCAACCTGATATTGCCTTGTCAAGGCTGATTCCCCATTCCGGCACTTTGAGTGCAGAGGGTGGGGGCCCGCAAGGATTTTAAAAGTTAATACTGGCCACTCCAGGCTTCTAAACTCCCAAGGTTACAGTTTCTCTCTGACCTTGGCTTGGTAAACACTGCCATCAACCAAATGCAAAACCCTTTTTGGAACCCAAGAAGACACCCTTGGGAATTCCTTCTGGTGAGGTACCCTCAAGCCCTTTCACCTCCGCCCCCTTTGGGGAAGAGCTGAGAAAGAAAACAAAGGAAATTAGCTGTTGCCACCAGTTAATTAAACATGTGCACAAATCTCTTAGGACACCAAAAATCCAATCATGTGCTATACAACAGCGCTTCTGGGATTATCCGTTTCAGTCTAACATCTCTTTCTACCTTCTTCAGACTCACTCTTTTCAGCCGCCTCTATGAATTTCTCTTTTCTAAAGTCTTTGTAGTCTTCTTTGATCTTCACACAAATTCCTTTGCACAGTGTTCTGTATTCTTTGCCCATTTTTCCTTCTAATTTCATGCGCACCGTCCTTGCCATCAGATTCACAATTTCCTCACTGATCCTCTGCTTGCATCCCAACATTTTCAATGCTTTTCCCTTCTTAGCTGCTGAGATTAGCTGTGAGATAAACTATTCAGAGGCCTCATCGATGTCCTTGTTGACCTTTATACTCAAGGTTCATTTCACTCACTTCCTGTACAAATGCCTCTTCGTTGAAGTGCCATTTTTGCTTCAGTTTCTGGCTATCTCTCAACTTCATAGACATTGTCAACACATATTTTGAGCGGAACATATTTTGAGCGGGCTGATCCTGTGAAAATGATTCGTTCTCGTATTGTCGCTACATCATTAAAGATTCTTCTGGTATCCGTCTTTATATAATCAATCTGATTCTGTGCGACTCCATCCAGATGTTTCCTTGTCCACTGCCGACAAGGTTCTTTTTCAAATATTGTGTTCATTATGTGGAGATGGTTTGCCTCTCCGAATGCAACCAGACAATCATTTCTTACACCTTTACTGAATTTTCTCACATACTTTTCTTTTTCAATCTTTTTTCCACTTACTATTGCATTGAAGTCCCCTTGGATAATTGTGTAGGTGGATCTTTTCTGCATTACCTCCTCCAGCTCTTCGTAGATATGGTCCATTTCTTCATCTTCCTCTTGCTGCGTGGGAGCATACACCTGAATAATTTGAATCGTTCTCCTTCATTTTATCTGAAGCGTGAGACCTGCTATTTGGGGTGACACGATGTTGCCGCTAACTATCCTTGGAACTGTTTCTTTCCTGACAATGACTCCTACACCGCCAATCCTTGCTCTATTGTCAAGTGATCTTCCTAGGAATACTTGCTCTCAGCTTTTCCATTGTGCAATGAGGTCTTTTATTCTTGTGTCAGAGGGGTAGCCGTGTTAGTCTGGATCTGTAAAAAGCAACAAAGAGTCCTGTGGCACCTTAAAGACTAACAGATGTAGTGGAGCATAAGCTTTTGTGGGTGAATGCCCACTTCATCAGATGCATGTCTTTTATTCTTGTTTCACATAACCCTATGACCTCGGCTTTTATTGATTTTCTGACTTCAATGTAAATGTCGATATATGAATCGGATGACAGTGTTCTTGTGTTGTGACTTGCAACAAATAGTTAGACTAGCCTCTGTTTTTCGTCCTGTGTTATCCCAGGTCAGGCTGACGCATGAGTCTGAGCTGTTTTCCAGTTTATTCTGCATTGTGTGGCTTGTTTGGCAGGAGAATCTTGCAGCAGTGCATTCGGGGTGCCAACCCTTGTGTCCTGTAGCTGCGGTACCCCCTCCACTTTGGCCAGGTTGCCCTAGCTTAATAGAGGTATGGTCAGACTACCTACTACCTTGGAGGCTAGCTCAACACCATCTCAGCTTGGTAAGACCTGCCACAGCATATGCTCTGCCGTACTTCAAACCCCTTTCACCCTCACACCAATGCTGAAGTAGGGAGGCAGGATTTTGGGGGGGGGGGCCCTCATGCCCTTCCCAAATGGGAGAGTTTAATTCTCAGCACTCTACATTCAGCATTTTCTGCTTTGCTGTCAAGAGGACCCCTGCCCCCAACACAGACAGACAAACTTAACGGTGCCCCCTTCAATCCCTGCCCTCAGTGGTCCCTCAGGGAGATTGCATTACTTTACCCTCCCTCCACCTCTGCCAACCAGCATCAAGTATCTCCCAGCTCAATGGTGCTACTCAGGCACCGCCAGGGTCCATGGGATGTTATGAATGGGAGCACTGATCTGGAGCTCAGTAAGGCACAGAGACAAGGGCAGTTAGGTGGAGGAGCTGTGAGGTGCTGCCATATTCCCAGTTCCTATTGCCATCCTCACAGGGGCAGAATCGCTACTGGTCCCCCAGAATAGCTGTGTCTCATTTATGATGATAAACAGATATCTGCCTACACTATCCGCAAATCCTGAACCAGCAATCACAGTCCTCGGTAAACACCCACATCAGGAATGTGACAGAGCAATGAATATATGAGAGCAGGTGAGGGACTGAGATGTGGCACATTGAACAAACGGGAAATTGATGGAGAATACTTAGAAAATCGTGACAGTGACGCCACCTGCCAGTCCCAACCTTTTCCCAGCTGGTACAATCCTGTCCCAGCTGGGGACACATGTGGGTATGTTATAAATACTGCAGTAAGGAACATCCTCACAGTATGTAAGACACACGCCGCTGCTTTCACCAAACGCCAACCTCCTCCCCTGAGAAGAACCGACGTTCATCCAGAGCCAAAGGAATAAACTTGAAGGATGTTTTGCCCCTACCACAAAAGGAGATTGGATCTGACCTGGGTTTGGTGGTGTTGAAAACTGTTAGACAAGTGGGGAAATGCTTGGCCTAGACTGGGAGAGACTGGCCAGTTGTCTCACAGTTCATGGAAAGGCCTTCAAGGGCCCTAGTGCAGAGAGCCTTTAACAGGCAATAAATGTCATTGGGGCCCAGGGTGCGTATCATTCCTGGATCCCCACACGGGATGACAGACACCTGGAAATGTGAGTTACAGGAGATGGACTGGGAACAGTCACAGTCTAGACAGGGGAGTGCTCTGAAACAGACTGAACGATGGACCACCCCTTCATATGGGAAGAGGGAGGGATTCATTCTCTTCTGAACAGAGTGTAGCTGTGCAAATATTGTCTGGATGCCTTGAGTAACTCCATGGTCAATAGGCTAATGCAGATTCACTCCTGGCCAGAACTCAGAGGCATCCCAAACAAAGAGTGTAGAGACAGGGCCCTAGCCCAGAGAACTGGCTCAACTGCCAGTCCCTCAGAGAACTGACACAAGCTACTGAATCTCTTGGAGGCTAACGCTGAAGGCGCGAAGCTCTGAGATGAGGGCAGCTGTAATCCAGTATCTCCAAAGATGGGCTTTTATTCTTCAGCTTTCACCTCATTATCTAGTCCTCCTGGCCTCATTAGGCTGCTGTAGTGACTCTCCAGACTGAAGGTGTGTGAAGCACTTGGAGCTTCCTGTAATAATCTATGAATACTTAAGGCCCTTCGGTTTTAGTTTTTCAAATTTTTTTTAATTGCCTGGGTTTTACAAAAGCTGTTATTCAGTTTTTACTATTTTCATCCAATTTTTGGACCTCTCCAGTATATGAAAATACAGATTATGTTAAGAACAGCCAATACATTATATTAGATAAATGTGTTTATGTCAATAACAAATTAGCCTAAATGGAAAGGTGATGCTGTCTGTTAAAATAAGGCAATGTAGTGGAAGATCTACACACACACACGCATCCACATATGTAAGCAGGGTCTGAATGAATTCCCGACAGCTAGCTGGGAGTGGGAGAGAGTTCAGGAAAAAACTGTTTACATGAACACACCTAGGCTATGGCTACACTGGCGCTTTACAGCGCTGCAACTTTCTCGCTCAGGGGTGTGAAAAAACACCCCCCTGAGTGCAGCAAGTTACAGCGCTGTAAAATGCCAGTGTAAACAGTGCCCCATCACTGGGAGCCGCGCTCCCAGCGCTGTAAGCTAATCCCCTTGGGGAGGTGGAGTACCTGCAGCGGTGGGAGAGCTCTCTCCCAGTGCTGGCGCCGCGACCACACTCGCACCTCAAAGCGCTGCCGTGGGAGCGCTCCTGCAGCGGCGCCTTGGAGTTTCGAGTGTAGCCATGCCCCTACTCTGCCTAGATATACAGCAGATGGAGCTGTGTTGCTCAAATAAATCAACTTTGGCTGGTGCTGGGTTACAAATCACTCTAGTACTGAATGAAGGAGTAGTGAAATATTGTTTCAATGATGTCATTATTGTAGGAACAACGGGGAGCAGAACTGTGCTTAACCTGTCCCAAATGAGGGGGGTCACCATCAGCTGACCAGCTTGTTAAGCCAGGGCCTGGAATGCCAGAGGCCTATGAAAGTAAGGGGGGACAGATGTACCAATCAGGAAGTGTGGAGTCTTCTTAAGGGTCTCTGGTCTGGTTTAACCTGTTCCTCCCCACTGTTCAAAGAGAGAGCTAAATAGACTTCATTAGGAGCCCCTTCGTTATTTTAAAATCTCAGTTGGAGCTGAAATCAATTGTGGTTGGGCAGTGTCTCTGCCCACCCTGCTAAGAGCTAAAAATCACTGAGAGCTAAAATTGCTTGTGGTGGGACCGTGTTTGTGCCCAGAGCTGAAAATCACTAAGAGACTGACCTGCAGACGTCACAGCATGAGAGGCAGGTGGCAGTAGAAGGTGACTGACAGTCAGCTGGCGAGGTGGCAATTGGCAGAGCCCGGAGGTGAGGCGCAGTGACGAAGAAGAGCGGGGCACCAATCGGCTGTCAATGCAGCTGGCAAAGAGGAGCGGCACGCAAGTGCTCGGGCAACAGAGCGAGTAATGTGCCTCTTTTACCCGCGCCCTCCACCCAGGGTGGGAGGTGAATTCTGCAGATGCACCTCTGGACTCTGGGTCTGCACTGTAAGGCCTGGTCCACATTGGGGGACGGGGGGTCGATCTAAGATACGGAACTTCAGCTACGAGAATAGTGTAGCTGAAGTCGACATATCCTAGATCAACTTAGAATTACTTCGCGTCCTTGCGGCGCGGGATCGATGGCCGCGGCTCCCCCGTCGACTTTGCTTCCGCCTCTCGCCAAGCTGGAGTTCAGCAGTCGACGGGAGAACAATCAGGGATCAATTTATCATGTCTATACTACACACGATAAATCAATCCCCGATACATCGATTGCTACCCGCTGAGCCGGCGGGTAGTGTGGTGTGCAGAAAAGGGACGGACACGTGAAAGGGACTTTTGGGTTGCTGGACTTAAGAACCTGAGGGAGAAGGACACAGCCCAACTTATTTGTAGGTGGGTCTTTTGCTCATGGTTTATGTTATGAACCCTCCATTTTCCCAAATTAATGCTGAGTTACTTCCCTCCTTTCATTAAAAGTTTGTCTGCTACACTCAGACTCTGTTTGTGAGAGGGGCAGTATTTCCTCTAGAGGTGCCCAGGTCACTGGGTGGAGGCTCAAACCAGTTTTGTGTTGTATTGACTGGCAGAAGGGTTCCACTTGCATACTTGTACATACTAGTTGCTTTAAGACTGAGCCGATCACAACACATCTTCTAATCTTCTCTTGCTCTGGCCATCCTTCGCCATGTTTGTCCATAGGTCCTTGTTAAGAAATCATCCCACCGGAGGCCAATCGCATGGCTGTTTCAGTTCTCGCGGATGCCACTCAGATATAGCTGCAGTCCATCTGTTGTCACTGAGTCAGGCCACATGTCCCGCCCACCGCATTTTGTGGAGCTTGCTTTTGACAACATCTCAGACTCCAGACTGCTGCCTAATTATTTCATTGGGGATGCGATTGCGGAGCGAAATGCCCAAAAATGTTCATTCCATTGCCCTCTGTGTGACAGACAGTTGATATTTTTCAGTCTTCATCAGCGACCGTGTTTCGCTGCCATATAGCATCGCTGGAAGCACGGTCAAGTTAAAAAGATTTGCACGAGTTGTTTTGCTGATCTTTCCTTGGAAGATGTCCCTGATGTCGTTGAATGTGCACCATCCAGCTTTTTTTCCTGCGCGACAGTTTGCCTTTCTGATCGTGGCGCATCTTGACTTCCTGGCCCAAATAAACGTATTTGTCAGCCTCTTGGATCTGCTCTTCTCCCTGAGTAATTTGGGTTCTTGGCAGAACATCTGATCTCATATATTTTGTTTTCGACTGGTTCATTTTTAATCCTATTTGACTACTTTTCGCAGTCAGTTCTTTAAGCATTCTCTCAAGCTGGACTGTATTTTCAGCTATCAGCTAAATACAGTTATTAAATACATTAAAGCATTAAACTGTTTTTACTTTCAATACTCTGACTTTTCTTCTGTCCTCCCGGCCCCCATTATTGTCCCAGGAAACTGTGAAGTTATTTTTTTTGCACCAATTTTCACCCACTTTTACATTAAATAAATTCCCAGGACATTTTAAAATAAAAACTGATAATGAGAGGCCTTGTGAATACTGTGTTTTGGCCAGTGTACTGTGATTTTTACTGTGTGATGATATCGATTTAGTGTAAGAAGAAATTACTCATCTTGTGCAGTAACGATGGTTCTTCGAGATGTGTGTCCCTGTGGGTGCTCCACTCTAGGTGTCGGTGCGTCTGTGCGCTGGAGATCAGAGATTTCTCGCAGCAGTACTGGGTAGGGGGAAGGGCAGCCACTGGCACCTCCTATAGCGTGCGCCCCCCTGACTGTCCCCTCAGTTCCTTCTCTACTGGAAGTAGATGAGAGGAGAGTGGGTAGTGGAATACCCACAGGGACACACAACTCAAAGAACCATAGTTATTGCACATGGTGAGTAACTTCTTCTTCTTCATCGAGTGGTGTCCCTGTGGGTGCGCCACTCAAGGTGCTTGTAAAGCAGTACCCCTCCAGGGTGGTAGGGGTTAGGAGTTATGTATAAGTGTGTTATGAGAGCATTGTAAGGCCAACAATAGAGTCTGAGACTAGGCCTTGGGTGATAGCGTAATGCTTTACAAAAGTGAGCTCCGATGTCCAGGTTGCAGCTCTACAAACATCTATTAAGGGGACATTGTTCAAGAGTGCAATCGATGTCACCGTGGCTCGCGTTGAGTGGGATCTGATGCCCACGGTGGGTTCTTTGTGATGCAGGTGGTAGCAAGTTTGAATACAGGTAGAGACCCATTTTAGACAGTCTCTGCGTCGATATTGTAGAGCCCTTGGAGCACTCTGCTGTAGAGACGAATAGTCTTGGTGACTTGCGAAATGGTTTAGTTCTGTCCAAGTAGAAGGCTACAGCCAGTCTGACATCCAGCATGTGCAATGTTGCTTCTCGGGAGTCATTATGTGGCTTGGGCTGGAAGGCAGGTAAGTGTATGGTTTGGGTAATATGAACATTTGTAGCCACTTTGGGCAAGAATTTTGGGTGAGGACATGACATGATTTTGTCTTTGGTAAATACAGTGTACAGTCATTCAGTCATCAATGCTCCTATTTTGCTGACACGTCTGGCAGACGTGATTGCCACTAGTAATACGACCTTCAGTGACACGTGAAGGAGCGAGTAGGTTGTTAGAGGCTCAAAGGGTGGTCTTGTGAAACATTTGAACACAAGATTGAGAGCCCATGGTGGTGCAGGTTGGTGTACTTCTGGGTACATGTTCTGTATACCTGCTAGAAAGCACCGTGTAATCGGGTGAATGAATATTGAAGCCCCTTCTCTCTGTTCATGGAGGGCCGTAATGGCAGCGAGGTGTACTTTAATAGAGCTTATGGCTAACCCCGTTTCCTTCATTTCTAGTAGGTAGCCTAGGATCATCGATAGAAGCGCCTTGGTTGCATCCAGCTGTCATTGGTGACACCAAAGGGAGAATCTTCTTCACTTGTGGCAGTAAGTATTGTTAGTGGTGAGGCAACTTTTTTTTACCTATTTTACTTTCTCCGAACAGTTCAATTCCCCATGTTGGAACCAAAGAGGAGCCACGCTTTGAGATGGAGTTTCGCTGGGTCTGGATGGAGCGTCAGGCCCTTGTTCTGGGACAGGAAGTCCATCTGGAAAGGCAGCAGTTGTGGGGCACAGACTGCTAGACGTGAGAGGTACGGAAACCAAGTCTGTCTGGGCCATGTGGGGACAATGAGAATGATGTATGCGGTGTCGAGTCGTATCTTGCGGATGACCCATGGGATCAGTGGTAACGGCGGGAAGACATACATGAGTGACACATTCCATGGGATGAGGAAGGCATTCCATGCCCTGGAGCAAAATAGTGGACATTTGTGATTTGTTGCTGAGGCGAAAAGGTCGATTACTGGGTGACCCCATTTTCGGAATAGTGTGTTGAGAACCCTGTTGTGGATTTCCCACTCGTGTTCCTGTGAGAAGTGCCTGCTGAGGTTGTCGGCTGTAGTGTTTTGGCACCTTGGTAGGTATGATGCTGTGATGTTTATATTGTTGCGGATGCAGAAGCTCCATAAATTCATGGCTTTTACACATAGCGAGTGAGACCTGGCTCCTCCTTGGCGATTGATATAAAACATGCACTCCACATTGTCGGTGAGAATAGAGATTGAGGGTTCATGTGTGAGTGGAAGGAAGTGTCGGCATCCATTGTGTACCGTCCAGAGTTCCAGGAGATTGAAATGTAGGTGATTTTCCATCGCAGACAACTTGCCTTGTACATTGTGATGACCCAAGTGGGTACCCCAACCCATCAGGTAGGTGTGACAGATTGGATCACAGAAAACTCCCTTAGGACTTGCCAACCAATGTGCCAAGACTTTCCTGCCCTGACAGCTTAGGACTCCAGCACCCTGTCTTGTTGAGCCAGACATGCCAGTCTGCTCCAACACAGACCCAGGGTCTGAATTACTTGCCCCAGAGCTGCAGACTTAACTGAAAGAAACTTACAGAAGTGCTCCTGTCTTTACCACTCAGATGCCAAAGTGCCAATGCGGTCCAAACCCCAAATAAATCCATTTTACCCTGTATAAAATGTATACAGGGTAAACTCATAAATTGTTCGCCTCTATAACACTGATAGAGAGATATGCACAGCTGTTTGCCCCCCAGGTATTAATACATACTCTGAGTTAATTAATAAGTACAAAGTGATTTTATTAAATACAGAAAGTAGGATTTAAGTGGTTCCAAGTAGTAACAGAGAGAACAAAGTCAATTTCCAAGCAAAATAAAATAGAACACGCAAGTCTATGTCTAAGAAATCTGAATACAGATGAAACCTCACCAGTTTCAATAAGCTTCCTTTTACAGACTAGTCTCCTTCTAGTCTGGGTCCAACAATCATTCTCACCCCCTGTAGTTACTGTCCTTTGTTCCAATTTCTTTCAGGTATCCTTGGGAGTAGAGAGGCTCTCTCTTTAGCCAGCTGAAGACAAAATTGAGGGGTCTCCCAAAGGCTTAACTAGACTTTCCCTTGTGGGGGGAGACCCCCTTCCTCTCTCCTATGCAAAATCCAGCTCCAAGATGGAGTTTTGGAGTCACATGGGCAAGTCACATGTGCATTCATGACTGAATTTCTTACCAGACAAGCCACATTCCTGGGAAAGCTTCAATGTGGATTGGCATCTTCGAGTTCGTTGTTGGCTTAAGTGGTTCTTGATTGGGCATTTAATTTGCACATTCCCTTCTCAATAGAAATCAAGCAAGTATACCGCCAATATTCCTAACTTCAAGTACAAAAATGATACATGCATACAAATAGGATTAATAGATTGTGTCGATCATAACCTTTACAGAGATATGTTACATGACATATGTAGCATAAAACATATTCTAGTTATGTCATATATACATTCATAAGCATATTCCATAAAGCCTTATAGGGGGCACTGTCACGGGAGGCATCTGTTGTAATAGTCACTGATGCGGGGGGTGTCTTGTTGAAAGGGAATCCCGGAGCATACATTCCCTGGCTGTGTCCACCATTGTAGGGTGAGGATAATATTTGGTGGTAGTGTCACACATCTGTTGAGATAGTGTTTGCTGGGTGCATAGACCATGTTCAACCAGTGCTGCAGACAGCGTATATGGAGTCTGGCATACTTTACTACGAAAGTTGTAGCTGACATATGTCCCAGAATCTGAAGGCATGTCCTCACTGAAGTTTGTGGTCTGATGATCACCGTGTAAATAAGATTGGTCAATGCAGTGAAACTGTGGTTTGGCAATATTGCCTTGGCTTGTATGGAGTCTAGGTCGGCTACAATAAACTCCAATTGCTGGGTTGGTTCCAGGGTGGATTTCTTTTCGTTCATCTGTAGATCTAGTTGGTGAACCGGGTCTATTGTGGTCTTCAGCATGCCTGCCGTTTCTTCTCGGTTTGCACCTCTGAGAAGACAATCATCCAAATAGGGAAAGATTATGACTCCATTGTGTCATAAATGTGCTGCTACTACCAGAGCGTTTTTGAGACTACGCAGGGAACAGTGGACAGTCCGAAGGGAAAGACCCTGTATTGGTAGTGATTGGGTCCGCCTGTGAACCTCAGGAACCATCTGTGGGCAGGATGTATTGTAATATGGAAGTATGCATCTTGGAGGTTAAGGGCTGCAAACCATCTAGCGCTGGGATTATTGTGGCCAGAGTGATCATTTTTGTACCTGTGGTTGCATACGAACCTGTTGAGTTTTCGGAGATCTAAGATTGGTCTCCATCCCCTCCTTTCTTCTCTGTCAGGAAATATTTGGAATAAGAACCCCTCCCTTGGTATTGATGTGGTGCTGGTTCTACAGCACCCAGCAGTAGGAGGTAGTCTACTTCCTGTTGTAGAAGGTGATCGTGATAGGGGTCCCTGAAGAAGGATGGGATACGAGGGAGGGTAGGGGGAATGGCTGTGAAAGGACTGGTGTAGCCGGATTGTATGATCTCCAAAACCCATTGATCTGTGGTTATCGCAGCTGAGGCATGGTAAAATGGGCATAGGCGGTGACCAAAACTGTGGAATGGGGTATCTGTTGGCACTAGAGATATGGGAGGTGGTGCATACCCTCGACCAAGACCTCAAAATTGTGGCTTAGATGTAAATGGACGGGTGGACGAGGTCTGGTTCTGTGTAGCTCGTCATCTCTGAGCCCGTTGTTTGGGTCTGTTCTGAGTGAAGTATCGTGGTTGTTGACGGTTAAATGAGGTGTCTCGTGACCTGGTTTGGTGTAAAGTGAGGGCGTTTGTCAGGCGGTGGGTGTTTGCCTAGTGTATGCAGCATTGTTCAGAAGGCCTTCATGGTATGGAGACGAGAATAGTTTATCCCTATCGAAGGGGAGGTCCTCCACTTTTAGCTGTAGTTCTTTTGGAATTCCCAAAGTCTGCAACCATGATGTTCTTCTCATAACCACAGCTGTTGTGGTTCTTTAGGCAGCTATGTCCGCTACATCCATTGATCCATTGATATTAACTGACCCTCGTTGATAATGGCGTTGAGTTGAGGACGTTTATGCTTGGGGAGGTCTTCCACGAGCTCTTGTATTTTACCATAGTTAGAGTAGTCGTAATTTGCTAGTAGAGCAGAATAGTTAGCAACTCTAAGCAGAAGAGTGGCTGACGAGTAAACTTTCCGCCCAAAGAGGTTCAATCTCTTGTGTTCTTTATCTGGCAGTGAGGAGCGTAAATGAGGCTGTTTGCTACACTGATTAGCAGCCTCTACTACTAGAAAGCAGGCTTGATGGTGTGAAAACAAAAATTCCATGTCTTTGGCTGGAACGAAGTATTTTCTGTCAGATCTTTTGTTAGTCGGGGATACCGATGCCACTGTTTGCCATATTACCTCCGCAGGCTCTATTATAGCCTCTTCAATGGGGAGGGCAATCTTGGTCAATGATGCTGGTTGTAAGTTTTTTAACAACCTATGTTGTTTCTTCTGCACCTCATGTAAGGAAATTTCTTGGCTATTTGCTACTCTTTTGAAGAGTTCTTGGAACTGTTTCAGGTCATCTGGTGTCGTAGGGATAGACGGCGTCACCGCTTTGTCTGGTGCAGAAGATGAGTAAGGGGCAGGTGGTGAATCATCCGGGTCTGCCTGAGATAGTATTTCTTCTCTTCTATCTCTGTCTCAGGAGGGTAAGAGGTTTCTCTGTGTGGTAATGATGGATGTACTCTGGAACCTCCTGTTGCTGGGGAAGGATAGGGGATCTGGTATGTGGGCCAAGGACCCCATTGTGGCCATTGCATGGGGTAAGGTGGTAATGGGTAAGGCTACTGCTGTGCATACCAGGGCAGTGAATGCTCGGAGGAATGAGGCTTAGGCTTTCCATTCCATGTAGGTCTCATCTCTGATGGGGATGAGCGTTGTCCTGAACATATCCTTCCTCACCACTATGCATGGTGCAGGAGATAAAGGATGGTACCATGCTATGTAGCTCGGGGTGTGTTCGGTGTCGAGCAGTGGCGACTGTGGTGCCGAAGAAACTGCTATGTGAGCAGGACACAGGAGTTGCGCTGGTCCCGCCTTGGGGTTGCAGTCAACTGTTGGAGCACTGACCGGTGCTGGATTCAGCTTGTTAGGCGGTAGCAAGTCTTGTATCGGTGCCGGTGGCAGCAGAATTGATCGCAGTGCCGCTGCCTGTGCCGCGCTCTGCCCCGGGGTGGCTTCCTGTTGTTTGTCCTTCGAGTTTGGAGATGACCATGACATCACTGGTTGGTTTGGTTTCTGGGAACACGTGAGTGGCTGATCAGGTCAATTAGAGCTTTGAACTGTCTATGGCAAACTGAACAAGAAATGCCACTGTGAGTAACTAGATTAACAATGGACATGCTGCTCTTACGAGAGTTACCTTGCTGGCACTTCTGCTCCGCCTCAGCAGTTCTCCTCTGCTCATAGACGGTAGCTCCAGAATGCATGAGACTTCACCAGGTAGAACGAGCATGAGCGAGATCTTCCCAAAACTCTGGGTCAATGTTGAAACACCTCAAGGATAATTTGAGGGAATCTTTGAAACTTTTATTCTGGCCTCCCTGAGAGCACTTTCTCTCCTTTAACTCACCATAAAAGATCTTCTCTGACAATGACTCATCTGACAGTCTGGTGACATGGCCTGCCCATCTCCCCTGTGATTTCATGCTTGGAGTGCCTACCCATCTGAGAACCTCAATATCTGGAACGTTGTCTTACCATCTTATCCTCATCAGTTTCCTCAGACAGCCCATGTGAAAGTAATTCAGGTACACTGTCCAGGTTTTGCATGGATACCTCAGAGTTGGCAACATGATGACTTTGTAGATGTTCAGTTTTGTTTGTTGGCTAATGTCTCTGTGCTCCCAAAGGCTACACTTGCTTTGTCAATTCTGGTGTTGGTTTAATTATCCATGTGAACTTCACACAACAGTGCACTGCCCAGATAGCTGAACTTGTCCACTGCCCGGAGGGCTTGGCCATTCACTGTAATAGCAGGCCCTATATCAGGCTTTCCTGGTGCAGCAGGCTGGACATCACTTTTCTCTTCTTGATGTTGATTGTGAGACCAAAAGTGTCACAGGCTGAAGAGAACTAGTCCACACTTTGCTACACGTCAGACTCAAATCTGGCATTCAGGGAACAGTCATCAGCAAACAGATCATGAACAGCCACTTCCTGTACCTTTGGCTTTGCCTGTAGTTTCCTCAGATTGAAGAGTTTCCCATCAGTCCGGTATCTGATGCCAATCCAGACGTCACAGTCACCAAACGCATCTGTAATATGCCAGAAAACATCATACTGAAGAGCGCTGGTGCCAGCACACAGCCCTGCTTGACTCCCTTGGTGACTGGGAATGGTTCAGATGACTCACCATCTTCCACAGCACGAGCCATCATGAAATTGATGAACCACTGCAATGAATTTCTCTGGGAAACTGAATTTTGCCATGATTTTCCAAAGGCCCTCCCGACTGACTGCATCCAATGCTTTGTCAGGTCAATGAAAGTGTAGCGGGGTGGTTACCTCGCTCCTGCCCTGAAGGGCTTAAAACAGCCCAAGGGGAAGGGTTGTGGCTGGGAGGTGCTAAGCTGGGCTGATTGGGAAGCAGCTGCAGCTGGGCCACACCCCAATCAGGCCTCATCTGGCCCTATATAAAAAGGCTATGAGCCAGAGGCCAAGCAATCTCTCTCTGCCTTCAGAGGGAGAAGGGCCTGGCTGCAGTGAGCTAGAGACAGAGTACCTGAGTGGAGCAGGGCTGGGGACAGGCTGAGGAGCTGGGGATCTCCAGCCTGGAAAGCCCCAGGCTGCGGCCTAGTAGGAGGCCAAGGAGTACTGGGGGTTGCAGAGGGCAGCCCAGGGGTAGGCCCAGGCAGCAGGTCCAAACCTAACCTTGCCTGAGATGAGTGGCCTATACTGCAGTCTGCCCCAGGGAGCGGGGGCTAGTTGGTGACTGGCAGTGGCCTTATTCGGAGGCAAGGTAAGGCTAGTGGGTGGGCGTTCCCCGGGGAGGGGAGACCCTAGTACTGAGGGGTGTACTGCCAGGGGGCAGCACCCCAGATAAAAGGGCACCAGTGTCCGGGAAGGACACGGGGGCCAAAGGACAGGCGGATCACCGGCCTGCAGAGGGTGCTCTGGGCTGGAAATCGAGCTAATTCCCAGAAGAGACCAGCAGGAGGCGCCGCAGGGGTGAGTCCGCCCCTCTACAGAAAGTCATATACAGGTTGGAGTTCTGTTCCTGACATTTCTCCTGAAGTTGAGACGCAGCAGACACCATATCTGTGGTTCCGCACCTTTTTCTGAAGCCACACTGACACGCAGGCAGGAGCCCTTGTTCAAGGCAATTCTGGCAAGAATTTTGCTGGATCTTGATAAGGAGATGCCCTAACAGTTGTTGCAGGTCTGTCTGTTATCTTTCCACTTGTACAAGTGGACAATAGATGCAGCCTTTTGTTCCTGGGGTATAGTTTTAGAGCCCACATTGACTGGAAAAATTCAGTCAGTTTCAGAGCCATGTGCAAGCCTCTGACCTTGTAGACTTCTGCTGGTATCACTTCTGCTCCAGGTTCTTTACCATTTGACAGCAGGTCAATTGCTTTCGCAGTTTCAGTCAGTAAGAGATATGGTGATATCAAACTGGGGCAGTCGATCAATTGCCTCCTCACTTACAGATTGTTGATTGAAAAAAAATCACTGGTCTGTTGGTATAAGGAGGCACCATTATCCCTATTTGGTGTATGGTGTGTAATTCCCCTGCGAATCTAGCGCCAAAACTGATCTTTCAATTTGCAAATCTCAAAATGAATGTTTTAATATTCCCCCCAAAAAGGCTTTTTTTTGTTCTCCACTGAAACAATGATAAAAAACAACATGAAGTCATGAAATGTTTTGGTTGACCCAAATATGCATTTTCATACAAAAAATATTTCAAGGGAAAAATGAAACAATGGCAGAAAAGTGCATTCCAAAACCAGAAAACCAACAAACAAAGAAACATATGACAATTACTAGTGTTTGACTTTGCAAAAATTTGAAAATCGTACAGAGTGAGAGGGCAGGGAACGGACCACTATACTACAACTTCATAACAGCTAACAGACATTAGTAATTTTTTTTCTCTTTTAGAGGAAATTCTTGCTGAAATTTTTAAGTTCCATTTTCCCTCTTCCTTCTTCCATAGTCCCCTGAAACACCTCCCACTAAGGGACGGGGCTTCCCTCGCCCATGACCCTCCCACCCAACAAAGACTCCTACTGTGACTCCCTTTCCTATGCTTCCCTCTCCCAACTCCCCCAGCCCATCACACCTCTCTGCCTCCAAGTTCTATCGTCATCCCCACAGCCAATGACTTCTCCCTGCCTCCCCTGGATCCCACCGGATCACACGGCATATTGAAGACAGGTGTGTTTTAAACCACTGATTGTAAATCTGTCCCTCTCTTTCACAAGCCCAGCACATTGTGTTCAACAGTTGGACTATCGCCATGAACATGGCAGAATGAAAGCTCATAATTTGCCTTTTTTTCTTCCTCTGTGTGATCTGAAATGAAGACAAAGGTAATTTCTGGGACCAAAGGGGTGTGTTCAAGGGAGAAGCAAAGGCTACTGCTGGAGAATCCTTCTGGCTGCAGGGGCTTGGAAAGTTTTCCTGCTTTCATCTTCCTCATGCCCATGTGGTAGGCAAGGAGGTTACATGGGTTGTTTCCCCTGTGGCCAGGGGCACTCTGCTTGAGTCTCACCCCTTGCACCATCTTCTTTTGTTGCTTCTCAAGATCGCCTCTCCCACCAGAACAATGAAGAGCCTGATCAAACATTGTGACAACAAAATCAGCTGCCTCAATTGTGCTCCAACCATGTCATCCCCTCCCTACTCAAATCCCTCCCCTGGCTCCTTCTCTACTTCTGCAAAAATTATAGCTTTTCCTCAACTTCAAGGCTCAACACCCAGGAACTGCATACTTTGTCAGAGGGGCTGCTCTACTGCCCTGGGGTTTGTGGGCTGTTCCACAACCTCAGCCAGAGGGGAATTAATTCAAACTGGAAAGGTGCAGAGATGGGCTCCCAGGATGATCAGAGACATGGAGTGACTGTCTAAGGGCTGGTCTACATTGTGGGGGGGATCGATCCAAGATACGCAACTTCAGCTACGCGAATATCTTGGATCGAAGTATCTTGGATCAAATTACCTGGAGTCCAGACAGCGCGGGATCGACGGCCGCGGCTCCCCCGTCGACTGCGCTATCGCCGCTCGCTCTGGTGGAGTTCCGGAGTCGACGGTGAGCGCGTTTGGGGATCGATATATCGCGTCTTAACGAGACGCGATATATCGATCCCGGATAAATCAATTGCTACCCACCAATACGGCGGGTAGTGAAGACGTACCTTTAGGAGAGGAGACTAAAAGAACTGAGCTTGATTTACCTAGCAAAGGAAGGGCTGAGAGGGGATGTGCTAGCTCTGTGTAAATGTACTGGGGAAGAGAACACCAGAGAGGGAGAGGAGGAACTGGAGTTAATGAACAAATTTGTCAAAAGAATAAATGGAGTATAACTGGCCCTGAATGAAATTCAGGCTGGAAACTGAAGCTTTGTGCCCATCTAGAAAGCTGGCTAGATCGTCGGGCTCAACAGGTAGTGATCAACGGCTCCATGTCGGTCCTGGGGCAGGTTTTGTTCAATATCTTCATTAATGGTCTGGAGGATGGCATGGACTGCACTCTCAGCAAGTTTGCAGATGACACTAAACTGGGAGGAGTGGTAGATAAGCTGGAGGGTAGGGATAGGATACAGAGGGACCTAGACAAATTAGAGGATTGGGCCAAAAGAAACCTGATGAGGTTCAACAAGGACAAGTGCAGAGTCCTGCACTTAGGACGGAAGAATCCCATGCACTGCTACAGACTAGGAACTGAGTGGCTAGGCAGCAGTTCTGCAGAAAAGGACCTAAGGGTTACAGTGGACAAAAAGCTGGATATGAGTCAACAGTGTGCCCTTGTTGCCAAGAAGGCTAACGGCATTTTGGGCTGTATAAGTAGGGGCATTGCCAGCAGATCGAGGAACGTGATCGTTCCCCTCTATTCGACATTGGTGAGGCCTCATCTCGAGTACTGTGTCCAGTTTTGGGCCCCACACTACAAGAAGGATGTGGAAAAATTGGAAAGAGTCCAGCGGAGGGCAACAAAAATGATTAGGGGGCTGGAGCACATGACTTATGAGGAAAGGCTGAGGGAACTGGGATTGCTTAGTCTGCAGAAGAGAAGAATGAGGGGGGATTTGATAGCAGCCTTCAACTACCTGAAGGGGGGTTCCAAAGAGGATGGAGCTCGGCTGTTCTCAGTGGTGGCAGATGACAGAACAAGGAGCAATGGTCTCAAGTTGCAGTTGGGGAGGTTTAGGTTGGATATTAGGAAACACTATTTCACTAGGAGGGTGGTGAAGCACTGGAATGGGTTACCTAGGGAGGTGGTGGAATCTCCTTCATTAGAGGTTTTTAAGGTTAGGCTTGACAAAGCCCTGGCTGGGATGATTTAGTTGGGAATTGGTCCTGCTTTGAGCAAGGGGTTGGACTAGATGACCTTCTGAGGTCCCTTCCAACCCTGATATTCTAGGATTCTATGATCAGAGGAGGGAGATTCTGGAGCAGCGTCCCCGCAGGAGTTGTGGGGTAAGCAACAGAATGAGTTGGAAAATGGAATTTGATAAGTTTCTGAGCATGGTTATCATAGAATCATAGAAGATTAGGGTTGGAAGAAACCTCAGGAGGTCATCTAGTCCAACTCCCTGCTCAAAGCAGGACCAACACTAACTAAATCATCCCAGCCAGGGCTTTGTCAAGGCGGAACTTAAAAACCTCTAAGGAAGCAGATTCCACCACCTCCCTTGGTAATCCATTCCAGTGCTTCACCACCTTCCTAGTGAAACAGTGTTTCCTAATATCCAACCTAAACCTCCTCCACTGCAACTTGAGACCATTGCTCCTTGTTCTGTCATCTACCACCCCTGAAAATAGCCTAGTTCCATCCTCTTTGGAACCCCCCCTTCAGATAGTTGAAGGCTGCTATCAAATCCCCCTCACTCTTCTCTTCTGCAGATTAAACAAGCCCAGGTCCCTTAGCCTCTCCTCGTAAGTCATGTGCCCCAGCTCTCTGATTCTTTTTGTTGCCCTCTCCAGGACTCTTTCCAATTTGTCCACATCCTTCTTGTGGTGTGGGGCTGAAAACTGGACACAGTATTCCAGATGAGGCCTCATCAATGCTGAATAGAGGGGAATGATCGCATCCCTCAATCTGCTGGCAATGCTCCTAGTTATACAGCCCAAAATGCTGTTAGCCTTCTTGGCAACAAGGGCACATTGTGGACTCAATTCCAGTTTCTCGTCCACTGTAACCCCTAGGTCCTTTTCTGCTGAACTGCTGTCTAGCCATTTGGTCCCTAGTCTGTAGCAGTGCTTGGTATTCTTCCGTCCTAAGTGCAGGACTCTGCACTTGTCATTGTTGAACCTCATCAGATTTCTTTTGGTCCAATCCTCCAATATCTCTAGGTCCTTCTGTATCCTATCCCTACCCTCCAGAGTATCTACCTATCCCCCCAGCTTAGTGTCATCCATGAACTTGCTGAGTGTGCAATCCAGACCATCATCCATATCATTAATGAGGATACTAAACAAAACCTGCCCCAGGACCAACCCCTGGGGCACTCCACATTTGCTACCGGCTGCCAAATAGACACTACCTGTTAAGCCCGACAATCCAGCCAGCTTTCTATCCACCTTATTGTCCATATATCCAATCCATACTTTTTTAACTTGCTGGCAAGACTACTGTGGGAGACTGTATCAAAAGCTTTGCTAAAGTCAAGCTATATCACGTCCACTGATTTCCCCATATCCACAGAGCCATTTATCTTATCATAGAAGGCAATCAGGTTGACTTGCCTTTGGTGAATCTATGTTGACTGTTCCTGATAACCTTCCTCTCCTCCAAGTGCTTCAAAATTGATTCCTTCAGGACCTACTCCATGATTTTTCCAGGTAGTGAGGTGAGACTGACCACCTGTAGTTCCCCGGGTTCTCCTTCTTCCCTTTTTTAAAGATGGGCACTATAGTTGCCTTTTTCCAATCATTCTAATCACTGAGGAGGAGGCGGTGCCCCTCTGATCACTGATAGCCCAGTTAATAAGTCACTCAGAAGAACTGCAGGCAGCCCAGCTTTGAATCCCTCCTCTCCCCTTTCCTAGGCAAGTGACCTAACTGCAGGGCTGCTGGCTCTTCTAAGGGGGTGCTTTGCAATCTCTCCTGTCGAAGCTATCCTTGTATAAATAATTAAATAGCCATATGCACAGAGTCTGAGACCCAGATGTGCAGCCCTCCCTGGTGAGCATCCTAGTCCCTGGCCTACAGAGCCATTTGCACTTGCTTTCTGGCCCAATTAGTATTAAATATTAGGGTTTTCGGTATTTTTGTAAGTCTTCTCTAAAATATATTAAGTATTTAAGTATACAAGTGTGATATCCATGCTATAGTTAAGGTTCAGGTTTCAGTTACCTGCTGAACCCTGAAAAACTGTTTTGAGCAGTTTCAGAGACTCTGAGGGGCTCTCAGTTCTCTAATAGTCCATTACTTAAGGAGAGTCTGTTTTCAGTTGACAGTTTTAACTTCTGTATCCAGCTTCACTTTCTGAAGCTGTCTCATCGCATAGCAGTAGATCTTGATATTAAACTGTCCATAAGTTGTTTTCTTTTTTAATTTAATGCATTTAACTGAACTGAAATATCCTCCCTTGTGCTGCTTTCACCTATTCCTGGAATGAGAGCAGAAGAATACTGGAGAGTTATACTAATGTAAATCCATACCAAGTGCTGACTACAGGGCGGAGATCAAAATCCCCTTAAAGAATAATAAACACACAGTGTTGTTAAAAAGGCAGCATTAGTGCTAACAGACTCAGTTCTTCAGGTCTGATAGGCTGGCAGTGAACAGTTTCAAGTTTGAAGACTCTTGGACCTGATTCTCATCTTCTCATATACAGCTCTGATAATGGGAATTAGGTGCCCAGGTTCTTTTGAAAATCTTGCTATGCACCGAGCTGCATGTTTAGGCACCTAAATATATTTGAAAATCTGGCTCTTAGGCACTTTTGAAAACTTTACTCAATGTTGAAGACGTTTTTTTCTAGCAATAAAAACACAAGTATTTGCTTTGGTTGTTATAAGAATGGAAGGATTTATTAATCAGCTATAGTTATATGATTGTTCAAAGGGCAAGCAAACAGGTACTGCAGTGACTCTGAAAAGGATTCAGCTGGTGACAGTGGCCAAATAACTTAACATGATCTCCCACTGTAATGCTGTTTCAAAAAGAGCTAATGTGACCCTGGGGTGTAAAACAGGGGGGTAGTGATTTTTACCTCTGTATCCAGCATTGGAGAGACTGATATTGAAATACTGCATCCAATTCTGGGGTCCACATTTTAAAAAGGATTATGAAAAATTGGAGAGGGCACAGAAAAGAGCTGGAACTATAATTCAAGGGCAGGAGAAAATGACTGAAAAGGACACATTTAAAGAGCTGAATCTGTTGCGCTTATCAAAAAGAAGATTGAGAGGTGATGTGAATACAGTGTGAATACACTGCACAAGAACATTTGTGGGGAGAAAATACTGCGTATTAAAGAGCTCTTTAATCTAGCAGAGAAAGTCCTAACAACGACCAATGACTAGAAGTAAAAGCCAGAACAATTCAGATTAGAAATAGTAGCTCACATTTTTAACAGTGAGGGTGATTAACCATTGGAACAAACTACTAAAGGAAGTGGTGGTTTTTCAATCTCTTGATGTCGTCAAATCAAGCCTAGATTCCTTTCTGAAAGACGCTTTAGTCAAACACAAATTATTGGGTTCCATACAGAGCTAACTTGGTGAAATTTAATGGTATGGGATTGATAGAAGGGAGGTCAGAATAGATGATGTAATGTTCTGTTGGGACCTTAACATCTATGAATAGCTCACAGACTGATATATTTTATCACAAGTATAGAAACCACACAATTCAATTACCACACGATAATTATGAAAACACAGTGCTTTTCCCAGCCATCCAACATTAATGTCCGTGAATTTGCTCCAGTGATCCAATGAGGCCTGCAAAACCATGGAGAATTACCCCATCTTGTTCATGGACAAATGCTTGATGAGATAGGCAAAGAATGGGCAAAGTGATCACAACGCTAGCCTCACCGCAGCTGGAAAACCTGAGCTACTTGGTTTGAATATTACCTAGCCTGATCACCTTATGCAACAGCATATATGGAGGGAAGAGCTTTGCACACCTCCATCAACTTCCCTCACTGTGGATTTCCCCACACCAAACTGGTTCACCACCAAGTGGCAGCAATCTGAAGAGATAAGCTCCACACTGCAATTGCCACGCATGTCTCCATGCTAATTGGTGTTCTAGCACTGCAGGTCAAGACAATGTTTGGCTCACAGCTCCAGGAAGGTGACTTTCTGCATCCTAAAGTTTTAGGACCATTGCTGGTCATGCCAAGACTTAAGAGCTATTTGATCCCATGACTGTGCTCACTGGTTAGGCCCAGAAGTGTCACTCCATCGAGAGAAGCTGCTCTAGGAATATATGACAGAGACAGAAAGGCCAGTGCAAATTCAAAGGATGGTTCTTCTTCTACCAATTTAATTTAAAAATCCAATTGCTATCTAAAATTAACCGACAGCTAAGCACAATATTTTATTATTTTTTTATTATATATATTATATATTTATTATATAATGGGGCCTAACTGGTATATAAGGGCAGTCAGCAGCAAACCAGCTGAGCGGCGAACAGCAGAGGCTAACAGAGGAAGTTTGCCTGGGAGCTGTCCGAGAGGAGGTACGCTAAGTGCTGCATTAGGGGGGCTGTGTTGGTGAGTATCTGAGTGTCTGCTGCTGGGACAGTTGGTCAGTTTGACCGTGTGCTTGATTGCTTGCTTGGTTGTTTGAAAAGTGTGAATTGGGAGTGCTTTGTTCCAGGTGGGCCTTGAGGGGGCCTGACTGGTATATAAGGCCAGTCAGCAGCGAACCAGCTGAGCGGCGAACAGCAGAGGCTAAAAGCGGGAGTTTGCCTGGGCAGAGCCCACTGAGGCTTTCATCTATGGGTTTCTCTGAGTAGTTCCTGCAACAGTTGAGGAAGCTCTTAAGAGGACGGTGATATGGAAGGTGAGCGATCAGCTGTTGTCACCTGCACAGGTTGTGCCATGTTTGTCTTTCTTCCACAGGACAGAAGCGACTTTGTCTGTACGAAGGGCAAGCTGGTCTCCATATTGGAAGAGAAGGTTCGAGGCCTGGAGAAACGAGTATCGACTCTGCGTTGCATAAGGGAAAATGAAGATTTCCTGGACAGACGTCAGGAGATGCTTCTACGGCCACAATGTTCTGAAGATTCAGAACAGGCGCAGCAGGGACAGAAGGATTGTGAAGAGGTTTGGCAGCATGTGACCTCCAGAAGAAGAGGAGCGTCCATGCACCAGCAATGGAGATACAGGTGAGCAATCGTTTCCATATTCTCTCTACAGGTACTAATGCGGAGAGTGGACTAGATGACCCATCTGAGGGAAGGGAGCAGAAGGAGACTCCACCGATTGGAAGGCAAAAGATGCACTGTCCTAGGGATGGGGGTTCCACGACCACCACTCCCAAGAGGAGGAGGAGGGTGGTGGTGGTCGGGGACTCCCTCCTCAGGGGGACTGAGTCATCTATCTGCCGCCCCGACCGGGAAAACCGAGAGGTCTGCTGCTTGCCAGGAGCTAGGATACACGATGTGACGGAGAGACTGCCGAGACTCATCAAACCTTCGGATCGCTACCCCTTCCTGCTTCTCCACGTGGGCACCAATGATACTGCCAAGAATGACCTTGAGCGGATCACTGCAGACTACGTGGCTCTGGGAAGAAGGATAAAGGAGTTTGAGGCGCAAGTGGCGTTCTCGTCCATCCTCCCTGTGCAAGGAAAAGGCCTGGGTAGAGACCGTCGAATCATGGAACTCAACGAATGGCTACGCAGGTGGTGTTGGAGAGAAGGCTTTGGATTCTTTGACCATGGGATGGTGTTCCAAGAACGAGGAGTGCTAGGCAGAGACGGGCTCCACCTAACGACGAGAGGGAAGAGCATCTTCGCCAGCAGGCTGGCTAACCTAGTGAGGAGGGCTTTAAACTAGGTTCACCGGGGGAAGGAGACCAAAGCCCTGAGGTAAGTGGGGAAATGGGATCCTGGGAGGAAGCACGAGTAGGAGAGCGCAAGAGGGGAGGACTCCTGTCTCATGCTGAGAAAGAGGGACGGTCGATGAGTTATCTTAAGTGCCTATACACAAATGCAAGAAGCCTGGGAAACAAGCAGGGAGAACTGGAAGTCCTGGCACAGTCAGGGAACTATGATGCGATTGGAATAACAGAGACTTGGTGGGATAACTCACATGACTGGAGTACTGTCATGGATGGATATAAACTGTTCAGGAAGGACAGGCAGGGCAGAAAAGGTGGGGGAGTTGCGTTGTATGTAAGAGAGGAGTATGACTGCTCAGAGCTCCTGTATGAAACTGCAGAAAAACCTGAGAGTCTCTGGATAAAGTTGAGAAGTGTGAGTAACAAGGGTGATGTCATGGTTGGAGTCTGCTATAGACCACCAGACCAGGGGGATGAGGTGGACGAGGCTTTCTTCTGGCAACTAGCAGAAGTTGCTAGATCGCAGGCCCTGGTTCTCATGGGAGACTTTAATCACCCTGATATCTGCTGGGAGAGCAATACAGCGGTGCACAGACAATCCAGGAAATTTTTGGAAAGTGTAGGGGACAATTTCCTGGTGCAAGTGCTGGAGGAACCAACTAGGGGCAGAGCTTTTCTTGACCTGCTGCTCACAAACAGGGAAGAATTAGTAGGGGAAGCAAAAGTGGATGGGAACCTGGGAGGCAGTGACCATGAGATGGTCGAGTTCAGGATCCTGACACAAGGAAGAAAGGAGATCAGCACAATACGGACCCTGGACTTCAGAAAAGCAGACTTTGACTCCCTCAGGGAACAGATGGGCAGGATCCCCTGGGAGAATAACATGAAGGGCAAAGGGGTCCAGGAGAGCTGGCTGTATTTTAAAGAATCCTTATTGCGGTCGCAGGAACAAACCATCCCGATGTGTAGAAAGAATAGTAAATATGGCAGGCGACCAGCTTGGCTAAACAGTGAAATCCTTGCTGATCTTAAACGCAAAAAAGAAGCTTACAAGAAGTGGAAGATTGGACAAGTGACCAGGGAGGAGTATAAAAATATTGCTCAGGCATGCAGGAGTGAAATCAGGAAGGCCAAATCACTCTTGGAGTTGCAGTTAGCAAGAGATGTTATGAGTAACAAGAAGGGTTTCTACAGGTATGTTAGCAACAAGAAGAAAGTCAAGGAAAGTGTGGGCCCCTTACTGAATGAGGGAGGCAACCTAGTGACCGAGGATGTGGAAAAAGCTAATGTACTCAATGATTTTTTTGCCTCTGTCTTCACGAACTAGGTCAGCTCCCAGACTGCTGCACTGGGCAGCACAATATGGGGAGAAGGTGACCAGCCCTCTGTGGAGAAAGAAGTGGTTCAGGACTATTTAGAAAAACTGGACGTGCACAAGTCCATGGGGCCGGATCCGAGGGTGCTAAAGGAGTAGGCGGGTGAGATTGCAGAGCCATTAGCCATTATTTTTGAAAACTCATGGCGATCGGGGGAGGTCCCGGATGACTGGAAAAAGGCTAATGTCATGCCCATCTTTAAAAAAGGGAAGGAGGAGGATCCGGGGAACTACAGGCCAGTCAGCCTCACCTCCGTCCCTGGAAAAATCATGGAGCAGGTCCTCAAGGAATCAATTATGAAACATTTAGAGGAGAGGAAAGTGATCAGGAACAGTCAGCAGGGATTCACGAAGGGGAAGTCGTGCCTGACTAACCTAATTGCCTTCTATGATGAGATAACTGGCTCTGTGGATGAGGGGAAAGCAGTGGATGTGTTATTCCTTGACTTTAGCAAAGCTTTTGATACGGACTCCCACAATATTCTTGCCGCCAAGTATGGGCTGGATGAATGGACTGTAAGGTGGATAGAAAGCTGGCTAGATCGTCGGGCTCAACGGGAAGTGATCAATGACTCCATGTCTAGCTGGCAGCCGGTTTCAAGCGGAGTGCCCCAAGGGTCGGTCCTGGGGCCGGTTTTGTTTGATATCTTTATTAATGATCTGGAGGATGGTGTGGACTGCACTCTCAGCAAGTTTGCAGATGACACTAAACTAGGAGGCGTGGTAGATACATTAGAGGGTAGGGATCGGATACAGAGGGACCTAGACAAATTAGAGGATTGGGCCAAAAAAAACCTGATGAGGTTCAACAAGGACAAGAGCAGAGTCCTGCACTTAGGACGGAAGAATCCCACGCACTGCTACAGACTAGGGACCAAATGGCTAGGTAGCAGTTCTGCAGAAAAGGACCTAGGGGTCACAGTGGACAAGAACCTGGATATGAGTCAACAGTGTGCTCTTGTTGCCAAGAAGGCTAACGGCATTTTGGGATGTATAAGTAGGGGCATTGCCAGCAGATCGAGGAACGTGATCGTTCCCCTTTATTCGACATTGGTGAGGCCTCATCTGGAATACTGTGTCCAGTTTTGGGCCCCACATTACAAGAAGGATGTGGAAAAATTGGAAAGAGTCCAACGGAGGGCAACAAAAATGATTAGGGATCTGGAGCACATGACTTATGAGGAAAGGCTGAGGGAACTGGGATTGTTTAGTCTGCAGAAGAGAAGAATGAGGAGGGATTTGATAGCAGCCTTCAACTACCTGAAGGGGGGTTCCAAAGAGGATGGAGTTCGGCTGTTCTCAGTGGTGGCAGATGACAGAACAAGGAGCAATGGTCTCAAGTTGCAGTGGGGGAGGTCCAGGTTGGATATTAGGAAACACTATTTCACTAGAAGGGTGGTGAAGCACTGGAATGCGTTACCTAGGGAGGTGGTGGAGTCTCCTTTCTTGGAGGTTTTTAAGGCCCGGCTTGACAAAGCCCTGGCTGGGATGATTTAGCTGGGAATTGGTCCTGCTTTGAGCAGGAGGTAGGACTAGATGACCTCTTGAGGTCCCTTCCAACCCTGATATTCTAGGATTCTATATTCATTTTAATATCATAATTAATATGAGAACTTCTAGTACTAATATTCATATTGTAATTTCTTATTCCAAAAATATTGTTCTAGACTTTCAATGGGACTTAGACACTGAAATCACTTAGATACTTTTGAAAATGTTACTCTTAGTGTCTAAAATTAGGCACCTAAATCTTTACTTAGGTATCAAAGTAAGTGGCTTTATTCTCAGAGGTGCTGAGAACCTACAGTCCCCATTGATTTCAGAAGTAATTATGGGAGCTTGGCATCTCCGAAAATCAGCCCACTCATTTAGCCATCACATCTTGAAAGACGTCCTGACCAGACAAGAGGAAGCAACCAGACAAGATCACTGTGACAAACGTGAGACCTTGCAAGCATGGAAACTTCAAAGACTGTTCTACTGAGATGTGATAGCCACTATGGGCACAGGGGATGTTCACAGACTGCTGTATCAATAATCGGTATATGCAGCTGTGTGTTTCTGGCTCGCTGAGTGAGTTTTCAGCAGAATCTGGACTCACTGCAGGGTGGGGAGGGTAATGAATGCAAGTCCCAATGCCAGTTACTCAGACACCCACCACCTTTGAAGCTTTGGTCCTGGGGAGAAGTAGCACTGATTGGTTTTACCTGGTCCTGGAGGCCTGACGACAAAGGCCCCAAATAGTATAACGATTCAGCCTGATCTGACTTAGGTCAGACTCACTCTGGACCAGTGTATGGACCTACCAGGACTCCCTGTGGATGATGGGTGACACTGGCTAAGGTTAATATCTGTGCTGTCTATTGTTTTAGGATAGGTTTTCTTTGACATACACTTGTACTAAATCAAGATACTGTGTTCTGTGAAAGCTGGCTAGTCACTGGTAACCCTGTCATTATCCCTGGGGGAGAGCAGAACTGCAGGTGCTAACCTAAAGTCAGACCTGCTAGGGTAGTCACAGGGAATTGCCGGGGGACTGCAGCCCTAAAATTGTGGTCTGGAGGGAGAGGGACAGGGGTTATAGAATCATAGAATATCAGGATTGGAAGGACCTCAGGAGGTCATCTAGTCCAACCCCCTGCTCAAAGCAGGACCAACCCCAACTAAATCATCCTGCTCATAGTGGGATGATGGCTGGAGGCCAGGAAGGGGGAACAGGTGCAGTTAACCCCAAAACTGGGACAATCTCCATTGGGTTCAGCTGAATCCTGGGCAATGCCTGGGATGATGAGAACCTGAAGTTCCTAATATCACCCATGCTCTAGCACATCATTTTTCCTTCCCACACAGGAGCACTCCACATTACGCTTCCTCTTTTTCTTGTTTTGCCTTCCGTCTCATGAGAGTCTAGCTTAGGCAGCCAGAAAAACTCCACCTTTGCAACTCTGCTGTACTGAAAGAGACAACCTGAGAGCCATGCTTTCACCCCAGCCAGTAACAGCTAAATCTCAGGTTAATAAGTAGAGCTGCGTGAAACCTTTTGTCTGAACCTCTTTTTCCAGTAAAAAATGCAGATTTAGGCTGACTAAAACATTTTGCGAATTCATGTTAATTTTGCAGAATTATTTTGGTGAAAAACAAACCAACAAACATGCAGAAAAAAGGAAATTGTTTTGTTTTGACATTGTTGAATGGAAACATTTGATTTCTCAATTCAAAATGACTTTTTTTTTAAATTTTCTTCAATTTTATTTAAAATATATAAAAACATTTTAAAAGCTCCAAAACAAAATGAAATGTTACATTTCATGTCAAACACTTCATGTCACTGAAAAAAAATTTTTATAGGCCAAAATTTTGAATTTTTTTTCATTCAGGGTTACCTAAAACATTCCCCCCCGCCAAATTTTTTGGAACTGCCAGCAAAATTAAAAGTCAGTTCTTTGCACTGCTCTACTAATAAAACTCTTGGAATTTGCAGCTGCTAAATGGCAAATAATAGGGACAGAAGCTGGGCCTTCTTATATTTCTTCTCCTGTGTGTGTCTGCTTTGTTTTGTCTTGTCTTTAAAAGAAACAGGACTGGAATTCAACACCCCCAAAGCAACCATCTTACTGTATCTACCTCATGTCCCCAACAAGGTCATTCAATCCTTCTTCAGCACCAGAGCCCAAGGATAGTCCAGCCAGGAACAAACATTTCTAGAGTGTCTAGATGACCATTTACACCCCTGCTATAGCTGGCAAACAAGTCACTTGTCTGATATGGCCAAGATCTCTAGTTTAGACAAAGGTGAGGAGATTTTCCACTAAAGAAAATGCTGTACAGAGAAAGGGAGTATGGGAAGCAGCCACAATGAAAGTCTTATTTAGTTCTTTCAGTTGTAAATGCTTTAAGAGTTTTCCTTTCCCTTCTCCTTCCCCTGTGTTTTTAATAGAAGGTTAAAAGGATTTATGTTCTCTCCCCGCCCTTTAATGGAAAAGGGGCAGTGATCAGTAATAATTCTGACACAAACCCGCTTACCATAAGTAAGTGTTTAGTGCTGCAACTATATACAAGAGCCTTCAATCTCCTCAACCATTGCTGGCCCCAACATACGCCCTCTATCAATGCAACAGGGAAAATGAATCTCACAGCTTTGTTGACAAAGATTTTTTATATGAGCTACATTTTCCTCACCGGGAATCATAGGTAGTGTTTCAAATAATGGCAATTTCAGCATCCTTTTAATATTCTGATCATTAAAACCAGCCACCTGCTTGAGCCAGTGCTAAAACTGTCCAATTTCATGGCATAACGTGATTTTTTTTCTGGAGCAGAGGGAGGGAAATAACCATTAGATACTTTTCAGTTTCTTAGATGAGCCATTTTAAAGGCTTTTAATCTGTAAATTGATGATAATTACTCCCTGACCTCCTTTGTAGGACACTTTGAGTATGTCTACACTGCAATAAATAATTCCCGGCACCAAGTCTGAGAGCCATGGTCAATTGACTAGGGCTCGGACTGTGGAGCTAAATACTGCTGTGTAAACATTTGGGATCAGACTAGACCCCAGGCTCTGAGACCCTCCCTCCTTGTGGGCTTTCACAGCCTGGATTCCAGACCAAGCCAAAATGTCTGCCCTGCAATTTGTAATCCTGGAGATAGAGCCCTGTGAGCTGATTTGTGCCTCCTGCTGCCCTGCCGTGGGTCTTTTGTTGCAGTGTAAATGTTCCCTTTGAGATCTAGTGATGGGAATTGCTATATAAGAACTATTTCCTCTTTTGTGTAGGTGTGACACTCTGTATCTCGGGGGAACACCCTGCAACCCCATGTTCATCCTTGTAATATAATTGCGTGGTATCCAATGCAAAGTTTGTCATGTCGGGTGTCTTCAGAAGGTTTATGATGCACTGAGCATTGTTGTTACAATAATGTTATAGGTAGTAATTTCATCTATATAGTTGTGAGGCTGAAAATGTGTCCTCATGGCTTAAAACAAGCCCAGGCAAAACTCTCCAGGAACAGAGGGGCAGTTCACACCTCATCGAGGCATATATGGGATGAACCCAGCCCAGCCTCACAGGAACAAAGGACACTGGCCTAGGCAGCAACAAAGGATCTGTTGGACTCTCAAGTGAGTCACCCCCTTTCCCTTCCTTTGGTCAGTTTGGGACTACGATGAGGTAATGCTCACCTGACACTGAAGGGGGGGTGGGGGCAAAGCCAAGGGCTGGTCTACACTGGGGGGGGATCGATCCAAGATACGGAACTTCAGCTACGCGAATAGCATAGCTGAAGTCGAAGTATCTTGGATCGAATTACCTGGGGTCCAGACGGCGCGGGATCGACGGCCGCGGCTCCCCCGTCGACTGCGCTACCGCCGCTCGCTCTGGTGGAGTTCCGGAGTCCACGGTGAGCGCGTTCGGGGATCGATATATCGCGTCTTAACGAGATGTGATATGTCGATCCCAGATAAATCGATTGCTACCCACCAATACAGCGGGTAGTGAAGACGTACCCCCAGAGGGAAGAAAGAACATGATAATGAGGTGCTTTTGCATCAGTACCCTGCTACAATTCCTTACAGAAATAGAACTGTTAAATAACAAGTCGAAGTTATTGATAAATATATTCAAGACCACCAAGATCATGAAATTCTTAACATTTGACAGATTTCCCCCCTTAACTATAATGATCTTGTCAGGATTTTTACCTTGAAATTAATTATATTTATTCTCACTTTTGCCTTCAACATAGAGGTTTTTTTTTTGCCTGTGTACTATGAAGACATAGCAAAATAGATTTAAAAAATAGAATTATGACTAGAAATAGATATAACAACAGTGAACATATTAAAGTCAGTAAACATCAACAGCCTTCGAGTTGAATTCAATACATTACCTTGACGCTGAATGATTGCAGATCAGTGTTTCTCCCTTTCTTTCAGTCCATGGATCACTTCACCAGAGAATCCCTCATGGACCAGCGTCTCTCTAAAGCTACTGGTCCCAAGTGCTTGGGTCATCAACTGTTTTATTCTTGGATTCTGGAGAATCACTAGTGTATTGGAATATAAAAATGAAACTAAGTTATGACTTACATAACTAAGGTCTGACTCTTTGCCTAATTGTACTGCCACTAGTTCTCACATTTTTTTCATAGTGTTTACAGCAATGAAGCCCATTTCTGCTGGGTTCATTCAGTGTCTGAAGTAGCATGTTACCATCAATGTGCAGCAATTCCTGCTTACTAATTAATCATTGAATAATTGAATAACCAATACTTCAGTGATTAATAGGGGTCATGAGCTATACTGGTGAATGAATAGTATCTTTGCTATAAAACGTCAGTGTTCGGCATTCAGATTTTGTTTTATATCTTTCATGCAAACATTTGTAAATAAAAATACAATTTTATATATTTTAAATAAATGGGATGGAGGACTCACCACATTCACAAATTAAAGAGGGAAGCAAATATTCTTTTTTTCATACAAAAAGCCATTTTTGGGGATAAACAGTATCAATTCCTGATTTTCTGTTCCTCCTTTGCACTTTGGTGCACCCAGTGAGCATTGTGCTATGGCTGATGTTTATGTTTAAGAATCGTTGGCAGACTGGTCATTTGAAATGAAAAGGTGCCTGGGCTCAAGCAATTTTTTTAATTTCATAACTGATGCGGCCAGCCTAGAGGTGCTGGGGCTCAATCCTGGCAAGCCCTGGCACAAATGAAGCCCTGGGAGAGACCCCACTGCACCTGGGTCCCACAGCCCACTGGCAACATGAGCTGGAGGCTCCTTCATGGAGCCCTGAGGTGTTCACAGACAGCAGTGGCCTGCCTCTCACACATCCCTGCCCCTTCTGCAGCTGGGGTTCAGCACCTCGACCATCCCCTTCAGATCTGGCTTCTCTTCTCCCCTCCCCTGGTTATTTATGGTCACCCTGCCCAAAGCCTCAGGAAGCCCAGGGACCTCTTCATAAGCTTGGCCTGGCATTGGCCCAGCTCAGCCTATGCAGCTCTCTCCTTTTCCTCATTCCCTCACAAGTCCAGGCAGAGCTCCCCAGGCAGCATCCAGTCACTCCCCAGACATCTCCTCAGAGCAGCAGGCATAATTCATGGTTCTCTGCCTGATGACCCCACTGGCACTCTCTGGCTTAGCCCTGTCCTTCTTGTGTTCTCCCCAGTAATTAGTTGATCTCTGTTCCTTTTTTCTCACCCTTCCCTTCCTCTGGGGAGGGGGGGAGTGGGCACTGCTGTCTGGCAGGCTCAGGCCAAGGGAGGGGAAGAATGAAGGCCCCAGGAAGAGACCTAGCCTGGGAGGGATTTTTCAATCTGTGCTGCATCATTTTTCCTTCAGAGTCCAGCTCCTGCCCCTCAGCAAGTGAGCCAGGGCAGCCATGGGCAAGGGGAGCCCTGGCAGTGCGGCTCCAATGGACTGATGCTGCTATGGAGCTAGGATGGGCATCAGGGAGCAGAGTCAGTGTAGAACATACGAACGTAAGAACGGCCGTACTGGGTCAGACCAAGGGTCCATCCAGCCCAGCATCCTGCCTGCTGATAGTGGCCAATGCCAGGTGCCCCAGAGGGAGTGAACCTAATAGGCAATGATCAAGTGATCAAGCCCAGGGGCTCTGCACAGATGGCTAGGATCAGTGCAGGTGCCTGAGGCTGTCACTGGTTTGTGGATAGGTCCTGCAGCCTTTTCACAAAGGGCCAACCCTGCCCACTCCCCCCATGCGATGATGTGGGGAAAGGTCTAGGAGGGGCCCAAACAGACCTGCTCTGCGCCACAAAGTGAACAACAGAGCGAGCTAACACAATGTCACCGGCTCCTGCGATTTTATTGTGAGTCTCGTGATACTTGGTGTTTGACAGAGAACCCCAGCTCCTGGAGTCAGGTGACTAGGTGAGAGACTCAGTTTTTATTTAAACAAAAAAAGTCAGTTTTTAAGCCCTCCTGGTTGCAGACAGAAGCTTGAAAGTGAGTGCGGCCAGAAGTCTTGGGAGAAAATGTGTTTTGTTTCGGTTTTTTTAAATAAATTTCATGGTGTTTTGGGGGCCAGGTTCATGACTTTCTAACATTTGGGGTCAGCAATCCTGGTAACATGATGCCAACCATAACTGATCCTGGTCCAAATAGCCAGTCCACCATATCATCTATTTACCAGCTGGCTTGCCTGGTTTCTCCTGCCAGGGGGCAAATGCAAGGGGTCTCCTCAGGGGATGGATGTGGCTGGGAACATCAGGGGCTGGATAGGGGACGGAGTGGAGGAGTAGGAGTTCAAAAATCCCCAAGCAGACCAGAAGGCATGTTTTATTTTTTATCTTTTGGGGGCCAGGCTCATGATTTTCTGTGCTCCTATGCTTGTGGTTGGCTATACTGGTATTTCAAATCCCTCTTCTACAACCAGAATGCTGCTGAGTATCTTCCTATGGGGGTAGACAGGGTGGTAGGAGGATTTGGGGCTGTCAGCCGGACAGAGGGGAGGGGAGTGGAGGGGAGGAGACTGCAAAGCAGAGGGAAATTGTCCTTTTGAGAAATTGCTGATTTCTGCCTGTCTGTCTTGTTAGTGATTGCAAGGGGCGCAGTATGGCAGTGAGGCCGTTTCATTACAATAGCTAGAATGACTAGACCAACTCACCACAGGCTGCTTGCCCCACACAGCATCCCGCATGGGCACGTACAATTTATGGCTTCAACTTTGTTTTTAATTGTATAAAATGGCAGCAAAATTTCAGACTGTCCTAGTGGAGCAGACCTAGGTGCCCTCATTTTAGTGTCTCCCCCACAGCCTCCCAGAGCCTCCCAGCAGGGTCAGCTGTAAGCTAGGTTTGAAGAGATTCCCAGGTCACCTCAGGGCCATTAACTGCCTGATCTGACTCCCAAAAGAAGCCAGTCCCAACGCCTCGGCATTTACTGTCCTAGGGACTCTGTGCCCATGGCAAGGAGTGAAACGGCACAGGAGGCAGGTGTGAGAGCACCAGGCTCTGCTGCAAGGGCTGCTCTGTGCTGCAGACTCAGCCTTGTGAGAGGAGCTGGTCTCAGTGTGATGGAGGGGTAGGGTTACCATACGTCCGGATTTTCCCGGACACGTCCGGCTTTTTGGGCTCCAAATTCCCGTCTGGGGGGAAATCCCCAAAAGCCGGACATGTCTGGGAAAATCGGGACATGCGGGCCGGCGGTCAGCGGTGCCGGGCCGGGGGCTCGGGGGCTCGGGAGCCAGCGGTGCCGGGCCGGGGACTCGGGGGCTCGGGGGACGGAGGTCGGCCGGGCCGGGCCGGGGGCTCGGGGGCCGGCGGTGCCGGGCCGGGGGCTCGGGGGCCGGCGGTCGGCGAGGCTGGGCCGCGGGTGCTCGGCCGGGGACTGGCAGTGCTGGGCGGGCCGACCCGGTCTAGGGTTACCATATTTTGAGCCTCCAAAAGGAGGACACTCCACGGGGCCCCGCCCATGCTCCCCCGCCCCAACTCCGCCCCTTCTCCAAAGTCCCCGCCCCAACTCCGCCCCCTCCCCTGCTTCCCACGAATATTTGATTCACGGAAAGCCTGAAGCAGGTAAGGAGGGTGTGGGGGGAGGAGGCGCGTCTCCAGCCTGGGTCGGCTAGGGTTACCATTCGTCCGGATTTACCCGGACATGTCCTCCTTTTTGTGCTAAAAATAGCGTCCGGGGGGAATTTGTAAATCACTCAAAATGTCCGGGATTTCCCCCCCCCCCCCGGCAGAGCAGAGCGAGCGGCTGGGAGGGCTGCAGGAAAGTCACGGGCTGGACTCCGGAGCAGCTGTAGAGGAGCTCCTCCTCCTCCCTCCCTCCCTGCATTCTGAGCCGGCAGCTCCTCCCCGGCAGCCCTGCGCCCGGTTCCAGCAGCACTGTGCAGGGCCAGGGACCGTGTTGTGTGTTGTGCTGGGGAGCGCAGCCACATGTCTGGCTCGCGCAGAGCCCAACACCCTGTTCTGAGCAGCAGGGTAAGGGGGCCAGGGGGGCAGGAGAAGGGGCAGGGAGGTTCTGGAGGGGGCAGTCAAGAAACGGGGGGGGGGTCAGGAGTTCGGGGGGGGCTTTTTGGGGGGAGTGGAGAAAGTTTTGGGCAGTCAGGGTACAGGTAGGGGGTAGGGTCCTGGGGGGCAGTTGGGGGGGTCTTAGGAAGGAGCAGTTAGGGGATAAGGAACAGGGAGGCTTAGGTAGGAGGTGGGGTTCTGGAGGGCAGTTAGGAGCAGGGGTCCCAGGAGGGGGCAGTCAGGGGACAAGGAGCGGGAGGGGTGGGGGGTTGGGAGTTCTGGGGGGGAGCTGTCAGGGAGCAGGAGTGGGGAGAGGGATCGGAGCAGTCAGGGGACAGGGAGCAGAGGGGTTTAGATGGGTTGGGAGTTCTGGGGGGGCTGTCAGGGGGTGGGGAGTGGTTGGATGGGGCGTGGGAGTCCCAGGGGTCTGTCTGGGGGTGGGGGTGTGGATAAGGGTTGGGGCAGTCAGGGGACAAGAGGCAGGGAGGCTTAGATAGGGGGTGGAGTCCTGGGGTGCAGTTAGGGGCAGAGGTCCCAGGAGGGGGCAGTCAGGGGACAAGGAACGGGGGGAGGGTTGAGGGTTCTGGGGGGGTGGGAAGTGGGAGGGGCAGGGGCGGGGCTCCTCCCGTCCTCTTTTTTGCTTGCTGAAATATGGTAACCCTATGGAGGGGGAATGGGGAGAGCTGGGGAAGGGGATCTGGTAGCTGGGCCAGGGGAAGGGGAGTGAGACCCCTGCCCCAGGACTGTGTGAGCAATAGGCCCTGGCTGGGTGAAGGAAACCCACTCACAGGAAGGAGCCATGCAGCTTTTTGCCCCTCTCCATGTTAGCTCCACCCCAGCCTCTTGCCTACCCCTTCTATCTTTGCACCTTCCTCCATGCCTGGAACACCCACCCTGACCTACTGCCCCAGGCCTGCAGACTTCTCCTCCTCCTCCTTGCTTACACCCATTAGTGAGCCCCTAAACCCAGCCCAGCCTGGAAGCTCCCAGGACAGGGACCATACGACATGCCCAGGGCACTGAGGGGGCTACAGAAATAACATGGGAGTAACCCCAGTAATTCTTCAGACAGAGCAAAGGGGTAAATAAACCAAGACCCAGAGAGTGTGGGGGTGGGGGAGAGACAGAAGGGCTGAAAGCGGAGCTGGGGGAAATAATGTACTGCATGTGTTGTATCCAGTGAGCTCAGCTTCTGTTCCAGTTTCTCAGCTGCCCACAAACTGACCACAATTTTTTCAGATTTATTTGTTATTCAAAAATATTTGCTAAATACGTTTGTCAAATACATTGATCTGCATGGGTTAGTTCTGATTGGACACACAGGTCACATGGGATTGTTTCTGAGTCCTGAATGGATGAATTTAATTCTTATAAACAGGATTTTGGTGCAAATATTTGTGATTCAGGCTTTGGTGGGTTTCCTTGCATTGTGAGAGTTATGCATATGCTTGTTAGATTAGGGCCTTAATTTTCAAACATTGCTTCCCATGAATATTTTATAACATTCAGCAGAAATCCCTGGTTTGCATGGCCATTCCTACCAGGAAGCGCCTTCGACTGATTATACCTGGGGCGAATAGAGAAGGGGCAGGATCACAGCTGAAGGGAGTTCATGGGAGCCAGGCACCTCACTCACACAGGCACTCTTGAAAATACCACTCGGCTTCTGTCTGAATCTTTAAGTGCCTAAATAGCTTTACAAACCTGGGACAGAGACTAAGGGCAGAGTTTGGAAGGTCTGTGGGCACCTAAAGATGCAGTTGGGTGTCTAGTGGGATTTTCAACAGCATCGAGGTGCCTAACTCCCATTGGAAGCTCAGTGCCCAGACACCTTTGAAAATCCCACTAGATACCTATCTGCATCTTTAGACATCAAAACACCTTTGAAACTTTGGGCCCAAGTGACTTGCCTAAGGCCACCCAGGGCGTCTGTAGCAGGGCAAGGAATTGTGCAGCCTGACACTGGAACTTCTTTCAGAGCTGCACCTGAAGCATCTCAGAGCCCCTGAGCTCTGTCAGCACAGGCAGTGGAGTGTTTAATTATCATTTCCTATCAGTGTTTTCTGGAGCACATGGGCTCAGCCTTGCTATTACCCCAACTCAGGGCCTCTCTGTCAGATAAGAGTTCAATGATGTGCAATAAAAAAGGAGACTCTGACCCCCAGAGGCTCCCACTGGACATCGCTCCCCTCTGCAGCTCAATCAACTGATGCTTATTGTTACCCTTTGTCCCTGATGCTCGTCACTTGCCCCTTTCTGCTGCTGTTATCCAAGGTCATCATCTCAGCTGGATTGTAAATGATGGGGGAGGGGAGAATGCCCTGAGTAATGATCGGGAACAGTTGGACAGTAACTAGGGTGTCTTGATAGCTTTTCCCCTTAATTTTTAAATAGGATTTTTCTCTCCCATTCTCACCTCTTTCCTTGGAAACAATAATATGGCCACATAAAAGAACAGCTGATAAAATCACATTGTTAGTTTCTCTTTGCTCCTTCCTCTTCAGGAACTTGGGGTTTGCCACATTCAAAGTGAAAGCTGCACCTGAGTCTTATCTGAGCCTGGATTGGGCTGGGCTGTGAACGTCAGACTCTGGACCACCGTGTCCCTGCAGAATCACTCGGGTCAGCGCAAGGGCTGTTGTTACTTTCTGACATTTTCATTTTCAGGGACAGGGTGGCGGAAACCCAGAGGAGATTTCACAGAGGAGACAGAACTTTGTGAGCTCAGCTCAGTGCCCCCCTGTAACAATAGCCCAGGGGTTGCTAGGACCCTAACAATGCACATAGCAATACACAGGTGATGAGCTGTGCGCTAGGGTCAGTTCCAAGGCCCAGAGAGTCTCAGATACGTCAGAGCCCACTGATAAGAAATGTCATAAGAACATAAAACTGGCCACTTTGGGTCAGACCGGTGGTCCATCTAGCCCAGTATCCTGTCTTCCAACAGTGGCCAATGCCAGGTGTCCCAGAGCGAATGAACAGAACAGGTAATCATCAAGTGATCCATCCCCTGTTGCCCATTCCCAGCCTCTGGCAAACAGAGGCTAGGGACACTTCAAGAGCATGGTTTTGTATCCCTGCCCACCCTGGCTAATAGCCATTGATGGATCTATCCTCCATTAACTTATCTAGTTCTTTTCTGAACCCTGTTATAGTCTTGGCCTTTACAATATCCTCTGGCAAGGAGTTCCACAGGTTGATTGTGCATTGTGTGAAGAAATACTTCCTTATATTAGTTTTAAAGCTGCTGCCTATTAATTTCATTTGGTGACCACTAGTTCCAAATGTGGGATTGGAAGGGCCCTGGAGATGTCAACAAGTCCCAGGGCCGCCCAGAGGATTCAGGGAGCCTTGGGCAAAGCGGGGGAGCTGCAGCACTTGTACTCACCCGGCGGCGGTCCGGGTCTTCAGTGGCATTTCGGCGGCGGGGGGCCCTTCAGTCGCTCCGCGTCTTCGGCAGCACTGAAGGACCCCCCACCGCCGAAATGCCACCAAAGACCTGGACCACCACCGGGCCAGGGCTCGCGGGGCCCTTGCAGGGCCTGGGGCAAATTGCCCCACTTCTCCCCCACCCCGGGTGGCCCTGCCAAGTCCAGCCCCCTGCACTGAGGCAAGGTCCAATAAACTGACAGGGGTTCACCCTTGTCTCTGGGTGCAGTGGGGGAGGGGCATCCTCAGACAAGGCTTTGTGCAGACCTCATTTTGCTGCTCACAGGAGGCAATGCTGGGTAAGCCGAGGGCAGCAGAGAACAGCAGGAGGGAAGGGAGAGGGACTCAGCAGGGAGCCCAGCAGGGACATGGGGTGCTGGGCACACAGGTACTATTGCTGAGATGTAACGTGTTTGTCTATAATGCAGCTGCCACATTCAATAGGAGCAAGGCAGAGTATAGCACAGGGGAAGAGGGGTATGTGTGTGTGTGGTGGGGGGGGAGGGGGCAGCCAGAGTTGGTGTGCCAGGCTGGGCTGTCACCATGTGCATTTTCGGTGAGACCTTGCTAGAAAGGGATTAGGCAGAGGCAGCAGGCCCAGTAGTTAGAGCAGGAGATCTCTGGGAAGGATCCACTGCTGCAGGGAATCTGTGGGGGCGTGGGGGTGGCTGAAGGCAGAAGCCAGCAGAGCCATGTGCCAGGAATCTGCCCAGGCAATAACTCCAGGCCTGCCTGGCTCTGGGGCATGTCTACACTGGCTGTACTGCCGAGTTTGGCCAGCCAGGCTGGGGGGAAGCAGCCAGGCCTACGGCCCTTCTCTGGGTGGGGAGGAGAGGGGGCAGTGGCTGCAGGCAGGAGAGGGGGTGGCTGAAGAATCCACATGTGACACAAAGGTATTATATCTCTCCCCTCCCCGAAATCCCACTGCCTCCTGCTTCTCATTCAGGTGTTGGCCCTCACTCATTTGCTGGCCCCAAATGCAGTGTGTGTGTGTGGTGTGTGTATGTCATGTGAGGAGGGCAAGGGTTGTACTGGTACCGCGGGGCTGTATGGGACCCCAATGTCTCTGGGCCCCCTAGAGCACACACTGGTCAGTAACCCTGGCCCAGATCAGCAGCCTCTTGTATCGCCTCTTGTGTCACCCTCTTGTAATGTCAGAGGCGGCAGCTCCCCTCCCGTGAGAACGGCTTCGGGATGCTGGGGGAGGGGAAGGGGAGCTCTTCCTGTGGCAGCCCTGATCAACTGTTCAGCCCCAGGATGTGGGAAGAGCAGCGTGGTGGAGGGATGGAGCTTCCTGTATTATCAAGGGACAGGTTCCAGACTGTCCAGAATCACATCACCGTGAGAACATCGTGTGCTAGTTGCTGACACGGCCTGGCTGTGGATTGGAGCTGCGCAGGGAGCCCCATGTACCTGTATGCAAGGGAGCGCCTGTGGGGGGCAGCTGCTGCAATGGGTAGGCTGGGAGGCTGTGGGCTGAGGAGATGGTTCAGCCTCGTCTATGCAGCAAGATGAGCAGCAGCCCCTCCTGCCAAGTGGAGATGCAGCGGATAGTAGCAGAGAATGCTTTCCCCAGGAGAGATGACACCAGCTCCCTGACGGGAACAAATTGTACCAACAAAAGGGCCACAGGGCGGCTTTTTCTGGCATACCTATGTGGGCTGGGGGTGAGGCGGGTTCAAACTCCTAAGCAAGCTAGCTTTGCCAACACAACATTTATCTGTAGACCAAGCCACAATCTCTCGGGGCCTCCATAACACTGACACTGTCCATTGTAAGGGACTCGGTACAGTGGTGAGGCCCTTTCAGAACAAGAACGACTAGGCCAGCTCAACGCAGGCTGCCCCCCCACACACACACTCACAGAGTCCCACATGGGCACTTGCAATTTTTGTCCTCAATTTTTTTTTAAATCGTATAAAATTCAGAGAATTGCAGCAGGATTTCAGAATGTCCTGGGGCCTAGGGCCCCTCATTTTAGCACCTCCCACACAATCTCCAAGAGCATCCCAGTGGCATCAGCTCCAAGTCAGGGGGATTCCCAGATTCCCTCAGGGCCACTCCCAAAGGAAGCCAGTCCCGGGGGCCCAGTGAGTGCGACGTGGCCAGTGAGTGTTAGGGAACGTCCTGCCATTTACCGCCCTAGGGACTCTTTGCTCATGAGGAGGAGTGAAACAGCCACAGGGAGCAGGACTGAGACCACCAAAGCGTTGCTGTACCCATCATGGAATCATAGAATATCAGGGTTGGAAGAGACCTCAGGAAGTCATCTAGTCCAACCCCCTGCTCAAAATAGGACCAACACCAAATAAATCATCCCAGCCAAGGCTTTGTCAAGCTGGGCCTTAAAAGGATGGTGTCATGAATATAAAGGGAAGGGTGACCACCTTTCTGTATACAGTGCTATGGGGTCCCTCCTGGCCAGAGGCACAAAATCCTCTTACCTGTAAAGGGTTAAGAAGCTCAAGCTGGCACCTGACCAAAAGGATCAATAAAGGGACAAGATACTTTCAAATCTGGGTGGGGGGGAAGGCTTTGTCTGTCTGTTCTGTGTGCTTGCTGGAGTCAGATCAAGGAAGCAAGCAATCCAACTCCTATAGAGTTAGTAAGTATTTAGCAAGGAAATGTGTTAGTTTACTTTTATTTTGGCTTGTGTTTTCCTTTGTGTAAGAGGAGGTTTATGCCTGGTTTTGCATCTGAAGAAGTGAGGTTCTTACCCACGAAAGCTTATGCTCCCAATACTTCTGTTAGTCTCAAAGGTGCCACAGGACCCTCTGTTGCTTTTTACAGATTCAGACTAACACGGCTACCCCTCTGATACTATGCCTGGTTTTGTAACTTTAAGGTTTTGCTTAGAGGGGAGATCCTCTGTGTTCTTGAGTCTTTTGTTATTCTGTAAAGTACTTACCATCCTGATTTTACAGAGGTAATTCTTTTACCTTTTCTTTAATTAAAATCCTTCTTTTAAGAACCTGATTGATTTTTCATTGTTTTAAGATCCTAGGGTTTGGGTCTGTGTTCACCTGTACCAATTGGTGAGGATATATTCTCAAGCCTGCCCAGGAAAAGGGGTGTAGGGGCTTGGGGAGATATTTGGGGAAGGTAGGTCTCCAAGTGGCCCTCCCTAAATCTTTGTTTAAATCACTTGGTGGTGGCAGCGTTACCTAATCCAAGGTACAAGGAAGGATTTGTGCCTTGGGGAGTTTTTAACCTAAGCTGGTAGAAATAAGCTTAGGGGGTCTTCATGCGGGTCCCCATGTCTGTCCCCTAGAGTTCAGCGTGGGGAGGGAACCCTGACAGATGGAGATTCCACCATCTCCCTAGATAACCCAGTCCAGTGCTTCACCACCCTCCTAGTGAAATAGTGTTTCCTAATATCCAACCCAGACCTCCCCCACTGCAACTTGAGACCATTGCTTCTTGTTCTGTCATCTGCCACCATTGAGAACAGCCTAGCTCCATTCTCTATGGAACCCCCCTTCAGATAGTTGAAGGCTGCTATCAAATCCCCCCTCACTCTTCTCTTCTGCAGACTAAACAAGCCCAGTTCCCTCAGCCTCTCCTCATAAGTCATGTGCACTAGCACCCTAATCATTTTCATTGCCCTCCGCTGGACTGTCTCCAATTTGTCCACATCTCTTCTGTAGTGGAGGGACCAAAACTGGACACAATACTCCAGGTGCGGCGTCACCAGTGTCGAATAGATGGTCTGCTCTGTGCTGCAGACTCAGCCGTGTGAGGGGAGTTGGTCCCAGCACAATAGAGAGGGGATGGGGAATGGGGAGAGCTGGGGAAGGGAATCTGGTAGCTGGGCCAGGGGAAGGGGATAGAGGAAAGAACCCAGGAAGCTTTTTGCCCCTCACCCTATGTGTTAGTCCATGCCAGCCTCTTGCCTGCCCCTGCCCAATGTCCTTCTATCTTTGCATCTTCCTCCATGCCTGGAACACCCACCCTGACCTACTGCCCTGGGCCTGCAGATGTCTCCTCCTCCTCCCTGCTTACACCCATTAGTGAGCCCCTAAACCCAGCCCAGCCTGGAAGCTCCCAGGGCAGGAACCATAGAACATGCCCAGGGCACTGAGGGGGCTACAGAAATAACATGGGAGTAACCCTAGTAATTCCTCAGGCAGAGCTAAGGGGTAAATACAAGTCAGGAGACCAAGACCCAGAGAGTGTATGTGTGTGTGGGGGGGGGCAGGGGGGATTGTGGGGGAGGGACAGAAGGGCTGAAAAGCAGAGCTGGGGGAATAATGTGCAGCATGTGATGTGTCCAGTGAGCTCAACCTCCATTCTGGTTTGTCAGCTGCCCAAGAACTGATCATAAATAGTTGCTAAATACGTTTGTCAAATACATTGATCTATGTTGTTACTTTCTGACAATTTCATTTTCAGGGGCAGGATAGCAAAACCCAGAGGAGATGTCACAGAGGAGACAGAACTCTGTGAGCTCAGCTCAGTGGCCCCCATAACAATAACCCAGGGGTCTCTAGGACCCTAACAACACACACTGCAATACACAGGGTGATGAGATGTGCCCTAGGGACAAACCCAGCAGCCAATGGGAATCTCACCATTGATTGCAATTGGTCAGGCTCCAAGTCCCAGAGCGTCTCAAACAGAGCAGAGCTCATGGATAGAAATGTCAGGCTGGATAGGCCCTGGAGAAGTCACCAAGTCCAGCCCCCTGCGCTAAAGCAGGGTCCAGTAAACCTGACTGGCAGGGCTTCACCCTGGTCTCTGGGTGGGGCAGAGGCATACTCAGACCATGCTTCATGCAGACCTCGTTTTGCTTCTAACCCGAGGCGATGCTGGGCAAGCCAAGGGCAGCAGAGAACAGTGGAAGGGAAGGGAGAGGGGCTGAGTGGGGAGCCCAGCAGGGACACGTGGTGCTGGGCACACAGGCGATATTGCTAAGCTGTAACGTGTGTCTATAACGCAACTGCCACATTCAATAGGAGCGAGGCCGAGCAGTGTGTGGGGGAAGGGGTGGCAGCCAGAGTGGGTGTGCCAGGCTGGGCTGTCACCATGTGTGTTGTCTGTGTAACTTTGCTAGAAAGGATTAGGCAGAGGCAGCAGGCCCAGTGGTAACAGCAGGAGATCTCTGGCCCTATTTACAGCTGAGCTAATGGCTCCCTGCCCTTTACTGGTCCCCCCGATATGCTGAGCTGGATGGGCCTGTCTCCAGTAATTCCCTCTAATACCTTCCCTCTGCCCAACCCCGCTCCCTTGTCCACATCTGTACTGGTGGCCCCTCTCTGGGAAGTTCAGGAGGGGTGGGTGGTGCTGTATTACTCTGAGGTGGGTTAGTGATGAAGGAGCGATGAAGGCCACAGTATAGTCAGCACATTTGTTTATTCCCCTGTTCGCTGTTAATGGTTATCAGTATCAGTGATGGTGTGTTAGTGCCTAGGAACCCCAGTCACAGATGTGTAACAAGAGACTCCCTGGCCCAGAGAGCTCACAATCTACACAACAGACACAACAGGAGTGAGGCCTGGTCTACACTATGAGTTTAGGTCGAATTTAGTAGCGTTAAATTGAATTAAGCCTGGACACGTTCACACGGCTAAGTCCCTTTTTTCGACTTAAAGGGCCCTTTAAACCGATTTCTTTACTCCACCTCCAACGAGGGGATTAGCAATAAAATCGGCCTTAGCAGGTCGGAATTGGGGTAGTGTGAACGGAATTCGACGTTATTGGCCTCCAGGAGCTATCCCACAGTGCTTCATTGTGACTGCTCTGGACAGCACTCTCAACTCAGATGCACTGACCAGGTAGATAGGAAAAGCCCCGCGAATGTTTGAATTTCATTTCCTGTTTGCCCAGTGTGGAGAGCACAGGTGACCACGCAGAGCTCATCAGCACAGGTAACCATGGATGGAGTCCTAGGATCGCAAAAGAGCTCCATCATGGACCAAACGGGAGGTACGGGATCTGCTCGCCATATGGGGAGATGAATCAGTGCTAGCTGAACTCCGTAGCAGTAAACGAAATGGCAAAATATTAGAAAAGGTCTCCAAGGCCATGAAGGACAGAGGCCATAACAGGGATGCACAGCAGTGCCGCGTGAAAATTAAGGAGCTAAGACAAGCCTACCACAAAGCCAGAGAGGCAAACAGAAGGTCCGGGGCAGAGCCGCAAACATGCCGCTTCTACGCAGAGCTGCATGCCATGCTAGGGGGTGCAGCCACCACTACCCCAACCATGTGCTTTGACTCCTTCAATGGAGAAACACACAGGTAAGCAGGTTCGGGCTATGAGGAAGATGAGGATGAAGATAATGTAGATAGCTCACAGCAGCAAGGAAGCGGAGAAACCGGTTTCCCCAACAGCCAGGATATGTTTATCACCCTGGACCTGGAACCAGTAACCCCCGAACTCACCCAAGGCGTGGTCCCAGACCCTGAGGGCACACAGGGGACCTCTGGTGAGTGTACCTTTGTAAATATTACACATGGTTTAAAAGCAAGCGTGTTTAATGATTAATGATTAATTTGCCCTGGCAATCGCGGCCAGTACAGCTACTGGAAAAGTCTGTTAACGTGTATGAGGATGGAGCGGAAATCCTCCAGGGACATCTCCAGAAAGCTCTCCTTCATGTACTCCCAAAGCCTTTGCAAAAGGTTTTTTGGGGAGGGCTGCCTTATCCCGTCCGCCATGGTAGGACACTTTACCACGCCAGGCCAGTAGCACATAGTCTGGAATCATTGCATAACAAAGCATGGCAGCATATGTTCTCGGTGTTTGCTGGCATGCAGACAACATCCATTCCTTATCGCTCTTTGTTATCCACAGGAGAGTGATATCATTCACGGTCACCTGGTTGAAATGGGGCGATTTTATTAAGGGGACATTCAGAGGTGCCCGTTCCTGCTCTGCTGAACAGAAATGTTCCCCACTGTTAGCCACGCCGTGGGGGGGAGGGGTGAAGTGATCATCCCAGAGATCTGGGGGGGGGGTGTTAGTTGGGTTTGTGCTGCATGTTAACCCGGAAACCGCAGCCCCTTTTAAATGGCCAACCCAACGGGTGCTTGGTATGGGAAAGGAGGGTGCCACTGTTTGAAACCATTCCCACATGTTAAGAAGGTTAAAAAAGCCAAAAGACTGTGGCTTACCATGGCTGCCTGCAAGCCGAAATCTGTTGCCTGGCACTGCGTGAGTGATCTCTCACACCAAACCGGCAGGCCCTCAATATAAGAGGAAAAATGTGACCTTGTAACGAAAGTACATGTGCTGTGTAATGTGAACAGCAAAATTTAACGTGAAAGAGTGTACCCATTGTTCTCTAAAATGTGTCTTTTTTAACCATCTCTCCCTTCTCCTCCACCAGCTGCAAATGTTTCTCCTTCACAGAGGCTAGTGAAGATTAGAAGGAGAAAACGGCAGACTCGGGCTGATATGTTCTCGGAGCTCCAGATGTCCTCCCACGCTGACAGAGCACAGCAGAACGCATGGAGGCAGTCAATGTCAGAGTGCAGAAAAGCACAATATGAACGAGAGGAGAGGTGGCGGGCTGAATCGCGGGATGAACAGAGCAAGTGGCGGGCTGAAGATGATAGGTGGCGTCAGCTTGCAGACAGAAGGCAAGAGTCAATGCTCTGTCTACTGGAGCATCAAACTGATGTGCTCCAGCGTATGGTTGAGCTGCAGGAAAGGCAGCAGGAGCAGAGACCGCCGCTACAGCCCCTGTGTAAGCAACAGCCCACCTCCCCAAGTTCCATAGCCTCCTCAACCAGACGCCCAAGAACACGGTGGGGGGGGCCTCCGGCCACCCAGTCACTCCACCCCAGATGATTGCCCGAGCATCAGAAGGTTGGCCTTCAATAAGAGTTAAAGTTTTAAACTGTAGTGTGTCCTTTTCCTTCCCTACTCCCCCACCCATCCCGGGCTACCTTGGCAATTATCCCCCTAGTTGTGTGATGAATTCATAAAGAATGCATGAATGTGAAGTAACCATGACTTTATTGCCTCTGCATGTGCTGCTCGAGGGTGGGAGGGGAGGGTGGGGTGGTTGGTTTACAGGGAAGTAGAGTGAACCGGGTGGGGTGGGGGCGGACGGTTCATCAAGGAGAAACAAACAGAAGTTTCACTCCGTAGCCTGGCCAGTCACAAAACTCATTTTCAAAGTTTCTCTGATGCGCACCGCGCCCTGCTGTGCTCTTCTAACCATCCTGGTGTCTGGCTGCACGTAATCAGCAGCCAGGCGATTTGCCTCAATCTCTCACTCCGACATAAATGTCTCCCCCTTACACTCACAGATATTGTGGAGTGCACAGCAAGCAGCAATAACAATGGGGATATTCTTTTCGCTGAGGTCTGAGCGAGTCAGTAAGCTGCGCCAGCGCGCTTTTAAACATCCAAATGCACATTCTGGAAAAGACCTTTCCAACACTCAGCTGGACAGCATAGCAGAGTTCATCAAACAACTGGGGTTAAAATCAGGAAAAAGGGGAAGGGAAGGGAATGTCTGTGGGGAACATGGCAAGGAGCTCACATGGTTCTGTAAGGAGATTGCCAAAGCTCTTTGTGAAGATTGCAAAGGATCCCCGACTCACCGCTCTCACGCTGTGATTCCCATGGCAAAGGCTGCTCATGGGTCCAAGGTAGGGGTGTTTTGCTAGCTAATTAAATCACTTCAAGGCCCTGTGTCACCCCCTCTCTGGACTGACGCCAGTCTGCTGTGGGTGGGCCTAACCCCAGGATCCCATGTGCTTCTGGGCCTCTCAGACACACTCCCAGCTGCAGACCCCATGTCTGCCACCCTGCTTTGTGGAGTGCTCCTGCACAGCCCAGCTGCCTTAACCCCACGAACCAGTGCTGCTGCCCTGCCAAGCTCCAAGTCACATACACACGCTCCACACACTGTGCAGATTTCCAGCTTGCTGTGCGCACGCTGAGTTCTCAACTGACCCTTTCAGGGACAATGTGTCAGCCGAGTCGAGAACACTGGCCTAGGAAAGGGATTTCTGAACCATGGGCCTTTGTACCAAAAAAAAAAAAAAAAAAAAGCCGCAATCGCGATCTGCGGCGGCAATTCGGCGGGAGGTCCTTCACTCCCAGGCGGAGTGACGGACCCTCCACCGAATTGCTGCCGAATACCTGGAACTGCCGCCCCTGTCCGGAACGGCCGCCCCAAGCACCTGCTTGAGAAGCTGGTGCCTGGAGCCGGCCCTGATTCAGATGTACCAATAGTCAAAAAGGCTATTAGCTGTAATCTGTGCAATTTAAATGAACAAGTCTACAATCCATGATCCCATGGTCCTACACCACTCCGAGCCTAAGACGGGTTGACATATTTTAAGGACAATGAAGCCATCAAAGCCAGATGGAAGGAGCATTTTGAGTCACTCCTGAATCGTGAGTCAACCGTCTCTAATGCCACCATCGAATCTATACCTCAGTGACATGAAAGAGAATCTCTTGCTGATCCTCCTGCCCTTGAAGAAGTAACATGATCCATCATGCAAATGAAGAACAGCAAGGCAGCAGGGCCAGATGCTGATGACATCCTCGTGCACACTAAGACTGACCTTCAGTTCACACTGGATTTTTTTGCACAAGCTCATCGAAGCCTAGGACTCTGACTCAATATTCGGAAGACTAAAGTGCTCCATCAGCCCGCCTCAGGCCTTTTACATAACCCATAAGACAAATATGACTCCTACACTCCTTTAGGGATGCAAACCCAACTGTCTGGAGAGGTACCACCGACAATGCTTCTGGAAGATCCTTCGCATCAAATGGGAAGATTGCTACGCTAACGCCAGCATCCTCACTGAAGCCAATGTCACCAGCACTAAGCAATGATTCTCATGAACCAGCTTCATTGGGCTGAACATTGTGTGCGGATGCCATACTCTCGCCTCCCAAAACAAGCCATCTACTCTCAGATCACCCATGGTCAGAGATCCCGTGGTGGTCAGAGGAAACGCTACAAATAGACACTGAAAATGTATCTCAAGAAAACTGATGTGGACATCACAAGCTGGGGGTAGCAAGCCACCAACTGACCTCAGTGGTCAGCCTCCATCAGGTAGTGGCCCGCTTCGAGGAGAAGCGCCTTTCCCTCAAAGCTGAAGGAAGGAAAAAGAACTTTCTCACAATGGGGAGCTGACCCGCTAGGAAATGTCTGTACCTACTGCGGGCAGATCTGTGGTTCCAGGATTGGACTCCTGAGATATCTCAGGACCCATAAGTAAATCTGTGGTAGAGATCATCCGCGAACCAAGGAACTGCCGATGATGATGATTTCAGCTGAAAAATGTTGCCCAACTCTAGTGATAAAAAACATCACAAGAGAGCATGCCCAAAACAGGAAACAAACAAACAAAAACTGCCTGTGTTTGACTTTGCAAACATAACAAAATGGATGAAGGTAGCAGGGGTGGGGAGAGAACCACTGTACTAAAATTTTTAACAGCTATTACACATTATTAATTCCTCTTTTTTGTCTTTTAGAAGAAATTCTTGCTGAACTTGGTAAGTTCAATTTTTCCTATTCCTTGTTTCTGGAGTCCCCTGAAACCTCTCCCACTAAGGGATGAGGCTTTCCTGACCTGTGCATCCCCCCAAAAAAACAACAGTCCTACATCTCCTTCCTTTCCTCATCTTTCCCCTCCCAATTCTGCCAGATCATCACACCTCTCTGCCCCCAAGTTCTATCCTCATCCCACATAGCCGACTCCTCCCTGCCTTCACTTGACCCCACTTGATCACACGGTGCATTTGAGACAGGTGTGTTTTAAACCACTAACTGTAAATCTGTCCCTCTCTTTCACAAGCACAACACATTGTGTTCAACCGTTGGAATATCACCATAACCATGGCAGAACGAAAGCTCATAATTTGCCTTTTTCTCCTTCTAGCAACCTTGCGATCTGAAATGAAGAAAGACAAAGGTAATTTCTGGGACCAGTGGGGTGTATTCAAAAGACTAGCAAAGGGGAAATAAACACAGCTTCTGCTCTTCCTTTAAGATGAAAGAAGAAGGGCTGAAACACTGTTTTTTAGAATGTGATTGTTCAATATATTAGCAATTCAGGTCCTGCCTAGGACCATGGAGGGCAGAGGGAGGCAGGGAACGGAGCAGAGCAAAGAGGAAACCAGCAAACTGAAAAGGCCAGAGGCTGTCTGGGCAGCAGGCTATTGCTGCTTTGCCGGCTACTGCTGGAGGAATCCTTCTGGCTGCAGGGGCTTGGAACACCTCTAAGTTTTCCTGCTGTCATTTCCCCCATCGCCATGTGGCTGGGCAAGGAGGTTACATGGGGCTGGTTCCCCTGTGGTCAGGGGGACTCTGGTTGGGTCTCAGCCCTGGCACCAGGTGCTTTTGTTGCTTCTCAAGCTCTTCTCTCCCACCAGAGAAATGAAGAGCCTGATCGAACATTGTGCCAGCAAAATCAGCTGCCTCAATTGTTCTCCAACCATGTCGTCCGCTCCCTACTCAAATCCCTCCCCTGGCTCCTCTTCTACTTCTGCAGCAAATTGTAGCTTCTCCTCAATGCCAAGGATCAGCACCCAGGAGCTGGATATTTTGTAAGAGGGGCTGCTCTCCTGTCCTGGCATCTGTGGGGTGTCCCACAACCTCAGCCAGAGGTGGATGAATTTCAGGTTCAGAGATGGGCTCCCAGGATGATCAGGGTCATGGAGGGCCTGCCGTAAGAGAGGAGACTAAAAAAACTGAGCTTGTTTTGGGTAGCAAAGGGAAGGCTGAGAGGGGATGTGATTGCTCTTTGCGAATGCATCAGGGGAGTAAACAACGTGGAGAGAGATGAACTGTTGAAGCTAACAATCAAATCGATCAAGAAGAAATGGGGATTATCTGGCCTTGAATTCAATTCAGGCTGGGAACTAAAGGTTTCTACCCATCAGAGGAGTGAGGTTCTGGAGCAGACTGCCAGGAAGTGTTGTGAGAGAAAACAACAGGTATTTAAAGGTATTTTCAGGTATTTAAAAGGGTGTCATAAGGAGGAGGGAGAAAACTTGTTCACCTTAGACTCTAAGGATAGAACAAGAAGCAATGGGTTTAAACTGCAGCAAGGGAGGTCTAGGTTGGACACGAGGAAAAAGTTCCTAACGGTCAGGGTGGTTAAACACTGGAATAAATTGCCGAGGGAGGTTGTGGAATCTCCATCTCTGGAGATATTTAAGAGTAGGTTAGATAAATGTCTATCAGGGATGGTCTAGACAGTATTTGGTCCTGCCATGCGGGCAGGGGACTGGACTCGATGACCTCTCGAGGTCCCTTCCAGTCCTAGAATCTATGAATCTATGAAACAGAACTAATGTTAAAATGGAACTTGCTAAGTTTTTTAATAGGATTTTATGAAGGGGCTGTGATGGGGATCCCAGGATGTCACCTGGACTGGGGGACTGCTGAGCCCTCTGTCCCACCACTGGGTGGTTGTTGGCAAGCTACAGACCTCTGGCAGGTTCTGCATTTACACGGATATCCACAGGAAGGGACACACCTAGCTGAGTTACATGAATGCTTCTCCCAGCCACTCATGAATCGTCAGCAGAGAGGCTCCAGCCAATCCTCACAGCTCCCCAGCCTAGGACCCCAGAGCTGAAGTGTCTTGCGCTGGTCAGAAGCCTGAGCAATGTAAGTTCATTACCCAGTCTGCCCCTCCCTCAATGTGGAGAGGACACACACTAACCTTTGTATCCTGAGCTGAGATTTTCCAAGCACTTCAACTATTTTATGTAAAATATAAAACAGATTTAATAACTACAGAAAGATAGATTTTAAGTTATTATAAGTAGCAGACATAGAGATCAAAGTTGGTTACCTAAGAAAGAAAAGTAAATTTGCAATCTGAGTTCTATAAACTAAACAGGATTTGAATCAAGCAGTGTCTCACCCTGACAGATGGTACAAACAGGTCACAGATCTTCAATACAGTGGCTGGGTCTCTCCTCCAGCACCGGACCACCCTCCACAGTTCAAAGTCTTTGTCCGCTAGATGTTTCTTCCAGGTGTTGAGTTGTGGCAGGAGTGAAGCCAATCACGATGTCACATCCCTTCTTTTATAGTTTCTTCCAGTTTGCTGCAAAGATCTATGCTTGCAAGGTGGGGGTCTGCCTCCATTGGTCAAGTAATCTCCATTGTCTACGTGACCTCTCTGAGAAATCTTCTGGGATGGCTGCTGGGAAAGTGAATTCCCTTTAATGGCCCATCAGCACATCTGGCTACTCCATTGTTGCACCTGAAAGGCTGGTTGTGGATGTTTCCAACCTCACAACATATTTCAGTAACACACACCTAGCAAAACTTCATAACTTCACATACAATCATAGCACATACAATCCAACAGGATATTAATGTTAAACAGATCAAGAATTTTAAAATGATACTTTACAATGGATACTTTGTAGGAAACATATCATAATTATATGATGGGGTGAATATAGGGATTTCAGGGGGCTGCTTTGAGGTACAAAGTGCCACAGGAGCTGTCTGTGAGAGCAGGGGACTGGAGTAAGTGCAGGCTTCACTAGGGAAAAGGTCCAGGTGTATATCAAGGTAGGCTGCATGGATGTAGCTAACAGTGAAGTCTGATAATGGAGCAGCAACTCTGCTGTAGTTAGGATTGAGACTCGCAGTTTAAAAGATAACTTTTCTCACTGAGCTAAAACTGATTGAAAACTGCTCTGCCTGATGGGAATGGTATGTTGTGGACATGGTGGGACACAGCTTAAAAGGGGCAGAACTAAGGATGCTTTGAACAGGTGGCATGTAACTTAACTTTGTATTTCCTGGATTTCAGAGGTGTTAGCGCAGTGTACAGTCCAGCCCAAGGTGTGCACCATCATCTCTGACACAGCTGTCATTTCAAATAGCAGCAAAGCAGGGTACAATGGATTTACTGAGTACATGTTGTCGTTTTCAGTCAGACAGTGGAAGAGATAAAATTTTCCATCGAATGGAGGAAATCTGTTTCCCTGCTGTATATTCAAAGCAACGTGCTGTAATTTCAGACAAGAAAGTTTACTTCACACCTTTTGAAATTCAGGAGAATAGCAATGGTTGAGCATCAGAGAGCACAGTTATTTTATAACAGTGCAAAGAGCTGAGGTATTCAGATGTAACAAAGGTCAAAAAGTCTATCAGCTACAACCTCTCCAACTTAACGCCTCTGCTCCCTGGTCTGTGCAGGCAGACTGGTTGGTGAATGACAGGGTCAGAGAAAGAGCTGTTGAAATAATTGATTTTTTGTTTGTCTGGTAGTTATAAAAACTTCAAAACTATTTCATTGTGATTTGGGGCTTTTGAAAACATTGTTTAAATTAAAAGCTAAGTCAGTTTGGAAATGAAGGGCTAGATTTAAAGAGGTGGTCAGTGATAGCAGGGGACTGGCTCAATGATTCAGGTGGTTCCTTCCAGTCCTATGTTGTTAGGTTTCACAAGGTGCCTTAGGCCAGATCTACACCACAAACATCTCGGTATAACTACGTCACTCAGGGATGTGAAAAATTATACCGACCTAACCCTGGTGTAGACAGCGCTTTGTTGACGAGAGAGCTTCTTCATCTCTGCAGTGCTGTACATGTAGACAAGCCATGACGCGTCATTCTAAAAACTAAGGAGCACCTCCTTAGTTTTTCGAATGATGCGTCATGGCTTGTCTACATGTACAGCACTGCAGAGATGATGTCCCTCTGATCACCGATAGCCCAGTTATTAAGTCACTCAGACGAACTGCGGCGGCCCAGCTTTGAATCCCTGCTCTCCCCTTTCCTAGGCGAGTGCCCTAACTGCAGGGCTGCTGGCTATTCTAAGTGGGTCTCTCTCAATCTCTCTGTCGAAGCTGTTCTAGGTGGTATAAATCATTAAATAGTCTTAGGCACAGAGACTGAAACCCAGGAGCTCACCCCTCCCCAGTGACCATCCTAATCCCTACCCTACAGAGCCTACACTTGCTTTCTGGGCCAATGAGTATTAAATATTAAGGTACATAAGTATTTTCATAAATATTCTCTAAGGTATATTAAGTATTAAACATATAAAGGTGACAGCCCTGCCAGAGTTAAGGTTTAGATCAGGCCTGTGTTTGAAGCTGGTCTTTCCTAACTGCTCTAAAATCAGCGTGGTTCCTTGGATTGCCCTGACATATGATGTGGCTCCTGGGAACACAGGTTTCTATTACTGATCCATATTTGACCATTTGACTTTGCAAAAATACAAAAAAGGACAGGGGAGAAAAAATACCTCTATTATGAAACATCTTAACAACTATCATCATTTTCATACATTATTTATTTTTCTTTATTTGTCTTTTAGAGGAAATTCTTGCTAAATCTGGTAAGTTCCATTTTCCCTCTTCCTTCTACCTGGAGTACAGAGAAACACCTCCCACTAAGGGATGGGAGTTGTATGATCTTTTGAAAATTGTTTTTAATGTGGAACCTTAACATTTTATTTCTACACATTTAAGAATCTGATTAAAAAACTAGAAATAAATAAGTTAAAAGGTCTTGTTAGAAATGTTTGCTGACACCTCTTCTTGCTGACACCTCCACAAGCTGTTTTGTTTTCAAATATAGCAATATTTGAAATGTATTCATTGTTATGTTTTTTAAATGTGTGAGAGATTGAAGAGATGAATGAAAAGCATAGTTCCACTTTTTCTACAATGAACTGGAAAAAGTATAGCTATATATATAGCACCACTTAAGAGCTTAAAATAAGAGTCTAGCTAAGGCTTGGTCTACACATGAAAATTCTATCAGTGTAGCTACATTGGTCAGGGGTATGAAAGTCTTCCAGGCCAGTGGAAGAGTGCTTCCATCACCTTAGCTAACATCATTCCCCCTTGTGCTCCGGGGGGAAAGGGGGCTGCACACTCCGGCAGATCAAAGCAAGTTCGATATAACGCGGTTTCACCTATAACGCGGTAAGATTTTTTTCGCTCCCGAGGACAGCATTATATCGAGGTAGAGGTGTATCTGACTGATTTGCAGAATATTGGCTAAATCAGCTAGGGAGAGAAACCTTTCTCTAGACATTGCCCTTCCAGAGATCTGCTTTGTTGGTGGAAGAAACTGTTGTTCTGAGATTATTTATTATTATACCCAGGGATTTCAAAGGAGTTTGAATCCTCCTTTTATCTCTGGCACTAAGTTCACTTTGAAGCTCAGAAGCAAACTCTGAGTGCACCTCAGACTGCTGTAGGAAACAAACAGGATGGTGGGAAAAAGGTCTGGGATAAGTTTAAAGAATTATCATTAGTGCAGCCCTGTGGGTTTGGGTGAAATATAACACACCCAGAGCCTTCTGCACTCAGGCCCAGATCCACAAAGGAACTTGGGCACTATGCCTAACTTTCAGCTAGCCCCTCCCCTCCCCCCCCGTGGCATCTACAAAGCCTCAGTCAGGCACCTAGGCCCCTGATACCATGTGTGGGGAGACGTGAGGCCTATGAATGTGATTCACACAAACTAGGCAATGAGAGATGCTCAGAAGTGGAGTGTGACCCTTGCTGGAGAAACACAGCCCAGCCCTGGACAGTGCTGCAGCGGCGTGGCTCCAGCAGGGCCTGAGCTCCCGCCGCTCGGCCGCAACTCGCAATCCCGCCCCTTACCTAGGGTTACCATTCGTCCGGATTTACCCGGACATGTCCTCCTTTTGTGTGCTAAAAATAGCGTCCGGGGGGAATTTGTGAAGCACTCACAATGTCCGGGATTTCCCCCTCCCCCGGCAGAGCAGAGCGAGCGGCTGGGAGGGCTGCAGGGAAGTCCCGGGCTGGACTCAGGAGCAGCTGTAGAGGAGCCGGATCCGCCCTGCATTCTGAGCCGGCAGCTCCCTTGCAGCCCAGTCCGGCAGCACTGTGCAGGGCCAGGGACCGGGTTTTGTTGTGCAGGGCCAGGGACCGGGTTTTGTTGTGCTGGGGAGCTCAGCCACGTGTCCGGCTCGGCTGCACAGAGCCCAACACCCTGTTCTGAGCAGCAGGGTAAGGAGGTCAGGGGGCAGGAAGGTTCTGGAGGGGGCAGTCAAGAAACGGGGGGGAGGCTTTTTGGGGGGAGTGGAGAAAGTTTTGGGCAGTCAGGGTACAGGTAGGGGGTAGGGTCCTGGGGGGCAGTTGGGGGGGGTCTTAGGAAGGAGCAGTTAGGGGATAAGGAACAGGGAGGCTTAGGTAGGGGGTGGGGTTCTGGAGGGCAGTTAGGAGCAGGGGTCCCAGGAGGGGGCAGTCAGGGGACAAGGAGCGGGAGGGGTGGGGGTTTGGGAGTTCTGGGGGGGGCTGTCAGGTGGCAGGGGTGGGGAGATGGATCGGAGCAGTCAGGGGACAGGGAGCAGAGGGGTTTAGATGGGTTGGGAGTTCTGGGGGGGCTGTCAGGGGGTGGGGAGTGGTTGGATGGGGCGTGGGAGTCCCAGGGGTCTGTCTGGGGGTGGGGGTGTGGATAAGGGTTGGGGCAGTCAGGGGACAAGAGGCAGGGAGGCTTAGATAGGGGGTGGAGTCCTGGGGGGCAGTTAGGGGCAGGGGTCCCAGGAGGGGGCAGTCAGGGGACAAGGAACGGGGGGAGGGTTGGGGGTTCTGGGGGGGTGGGAAGTGGGAGGGGCAGAGGCGGGGCTAGGGCGGGGCTCCTCCCGTCCTCTTTTTTTCTTGCTGAAATATGGTAACCCTACCTTACCTCGCGGCTCTGAGCGGGAGGAGCTCAGGCCCCGCCCGAGCCATGCCGCTGCAGCGCTGTCCAGGGCTGCTCCTGGATGCGGCGCGCCGTGGCGCTGGGGGATGGGGGAAGGCAGAGGCGGGGGGGAGCCTATGACGTTCTCGTGGGGGCCCCTGCGGGGCCTGGGGCAAATTGCCCCACTTGCCCCCCCAGGCAGCCCTGGCTATAGGAAAGAGAAGACGTGAGGGAGGAAGAGGACACAGGAAGTGAGGGGCAAAGTCTCACATCCCAGGTGGTGGTGGGTTTTAGCCAGACCCAATGGAGGTAGTGATGTCATCTGGGTCCCACATTCTGGCCTGGTCTGGTCAGGTGCCTTTCAGGCTCAGGATGACAAAGATCCAACGGTGTCATGGGGGATCCCGGGGTTCCAGGGGACAGTGGGGGTGGCAGCCATGATGATGCAGCTCACTCCATTCAGTCACCCCTCCCCCCATCAGCAGTGAGTCTCAGACTCTCCTGCCACAGGCTTTTCTTTCAAGAACCCCACAGGGAAGGGAGAGGTGGAATAGCTCTGTTCACTCATTATATTGTCCACCAATTACACCCAGTTTCTGACACACCAATTTTGGTCTCCTTAGTACCAGTCCCACACGTCGCTTGTTCACCAGGCATGAGCTTAACTCAATCCTTGAGTTATAGCAGGAGGTCTCTTTGTCTGGGCTATTTCAGTCTGTTTCACTCCCCTTTCAACCCCTTTCCTCTCAACTAGGGTGACCAGATGTCCCGATTTTATAGGGACAGTCCTGATTTTTGGGACATTTTCTTATATAGGCTCCTATTACCCCCCACCCCTGGTCCCGTTTTTCACATTTGCTCTCTGGTCACCCTACTTTCAACATTTATTACCATGGGTTACTGTGACTTTTGATGAGCTCTCACTCATGTCTGCCAGCGGCGCTCACAGTCAGGGTCAGCCTGTAGGGACAGTTATCACAACGGGGGTTGAAGGGAGGGGGGGTTTCTGCCTTCACCCCTTGGTGAGGAGACGAATATGGGGAATGAAGGGACGGCAAGGGGGACCCACCTGTCACTGAAAGGGGGGTTCATGACAAGTACAGTTATAATAGTTTTCAGTCTTATAACACATTTACGATCTTTTCAACTTAAAATTACCTATCCCCTCCCCATTCTCTGCCCCCTATTTCAGCTCCTACTGTCCTCTACTGCAGTCCTTCCCCTTCCCCCCACTCCCTACCCCCCCTTCAGCTGCTGTCCCCCTTCCTGTCCCGAGGTTTTTTAACCCATTCCCTTGAATTCCCCACAGTGCATGTGACTCTGGATCCAGACACAGCTCATCCTGAACTCATCCTGTCTGAGGATCGGCGGGGTGTGAGATGGGGAGACACACGGCAGGACCTGCCCAACAATCCTGAGCGATTTGATCGTTGGCACTGTGTGCTGGGCTCTCCAGGGTTCACCACGGGGAGTTGGTACTGGGAGGTGGAGGTGGGGGATGAGGAATTCTGGGCCATCGGGGTGGCCAGGGAGTCTGTGTGGAGGAAAGGCTGGATCGGCATTTCCCCTGAGGAGGGGATCTGGGCCATGAATTGGTGGGGATGGGTGTCTAAGGTTCAACCTGCCCCTCAGAGCACCCTGCCCCAGAGCAGCTGGCACCGGCAGGTTCGGGTCTGTCTGGACTATGAACAGGGGCAGGTGGCATTTTTCAGTGCTGATAATGAGGCCCCGATCTTCACTTTCACTGAGGCCTCCTTCGCTGGGGAGAGAATCCGTCCTTTCTTTCAGATGAACTCCCAGCTCAGACTGGGTCCCTGAGATGGAGGGACGGGGGTGACATTCACCCAGGGCCGTCCTTAGGCATACTCAGCATACACAGCTGTGTAGGGCACCGGAAAATTCGGGGCACCTCCTGGGTCTTAGTGTCCACCCCCCCACCTTCCTATCCCTGTTCTGACCCTTCCTGCAGGCTCCCACAGCTGGCTGCTGCAGCCTGGTGTCTCTTACTCCGGAAGGGAGCTAGTAACTTAAAAGTGAAAAAGCCTCCAGCCTGCCAATCCTATTAGCACAACATTGAAACTGTTAAAGAGCCATTCGAGTGGTAATGAAGCCATTTAACAGGCATTTGCCAACCCCTAGGTATATACTGTCAGGGTACGTCTATACTTACTTCCTGGTCCGGATGTAAGCGATCGATCTTCTGGGATCGATCCCGGAAGTGCTTGCCGTCGACGCCGGTACTCCAGCTCGGCGAGAGGAGTACGTGGCATCGACAGGGGAGCCTGCCTGCCGCGTCTGGACCCGCGGTAAGTTCGGACTAAGGTACTTCGAATTCAGCTACGTTATTAGCGTACCTTAGTCCGAAGTGGGGGGGTTAGTGTGGACCAGGTCTCAGTTTCTGAATTTACTGACAAAAACAGTTGTGCATTACTGTAATATTTACTCAGAATATGTTAGTCTACGGGACCTTATTTTTAAAGCAAATTTTAAACTATTTCATTAGAAGATTGCTGAAGATTATGAAATCACATCTCTAAAAAATCCTTGCATAGAGTTTTAGATCCACGATCTGAGTATTCACCTTTAGCCTCACATGCTTGGCTCTTCAGACATATAGTTTTTAAAATAAATCCTTCAAAAGACCACTCTTATCTAAAATACATATTTTAATTTTAGTTACTATAGTACAAAAAACTTGCTTCCAAAGTCTCCCTGTCCTTTCTGTCCATCCCTTTCTCCCTTCACCCCCCTGTTGAAGAGAGGCTAGCCCTTAAAGGGACAACGCTTTCCTTCCAGATAGCTGGACAAACAAGTTTCCCTTTCTTTACCTCTGAACTATTTGATGAACTAGTTTTAAGAGAACCCTCCAGCACAATCAGTACCTTAGTAAGATTTAAAATCCTTTGTTATGCCTAAAATCTTTGGAAACATAAAGTTGGTGAAATTTCATAAACATGTCTGGTTATGGAGATAACACAAAATAAATTAGTGTTCCCTTTTTCTAAAAGCAATGAACATTGTTATGAACATACTAAACCTCTGTGACTGATTAATTTAAAATAATGTCTTTGTTTCAGTCAATTAAAAATGTAGTAATCTAGAACGATTACTTTATGATCTGTTGAACCGTAATATCCTGTTGGATTGTCTCTGCTATCATTGTGTGTGAAGTTATGAGGTATTGCCTTTTGTGTTACTGAAATATGTCATGGGGTTGGGAGATGCCCAAAGCCAGCCTTTCAGTAGGGACAAAGGAGCAGCCATCAGTGGCCAGACAGGAGTTAAGGGCTCATCAACACTCAATCCACTATCCCAGAGACTTTTTGGAGAAGGCACGTATGCCATGGGGATACGCTAACCCACGTCACAGCAAGAATCTTTCGAGCAGCCGGAAAAAAGTATAAAAGAGGAAGAGTGACATCATTACTTGGCCTCTCTCCCCGCTCAGCTCAACACCTGGAAGATTGTCTGAAAGACAAAGGCTTTGTCAACACCACTTCTGTTGGTAAAATTTCTGTCGGTCAGGGGTGCGAAAAAAGAAAGCCCTGACAGACAACTGTCACAGACAGAAGTGCTGATATGGACAGCGCTATGTTGGCAGTAGAGGCTCTCCTGCAGAAATAGCTAACGCCGCTCATTGGGGGCGGTTTAATCATGCCAGCAGGAGAACTCTCTCCTATCGGCAAAGCGTGGCTACATGGGAGACCTTACAGCGGCACATCTGTAGCGGTACAGCTGTGCCGCTGTAAGGTCCGTAGTGTAGCCGAAGACTTTGAAGGAGGGAGTTTGGTCCCAAGCTGGAAAGGGGTTCAGTCTGTGTATTGGAGAACTGGAAGCTGCTTGTACCAGCTCTTAGGGTGAGACACTGCTTGATTCAAATCTTGCTTAGCCTCTTTAAGTTAGAATTAAGACCTCTGCATCTGCTACTTATAATCACTTAAATCAACTGTTCTGTAGTTAATAAACCTGTTTGATATGTTACCTCAAACAGTGTGTTTTGTTTGAAGTGCTTGGGGAATTGCAGCTCAGACTACAAAGGCTGATGTGTGTCCATTCCACACTGAGGGTGTGGTGAACTAGGTAATGAGCTTACACTGGCTAGGCTGCTGACAAGTGCACAATGGTACAATCCTGGGGTGCAAGGCTGGGGAGCTGGGGGGAATTGACTGGAGCCTCCCTACTATGGCTCATGAGTGGCTGGGAGAGTATTCATGTAATGCAGTTGGGTGTTGTTGTAGGAGCAGCAGTGATCTGTATGCTATGTATAACCTGTATGCTCAAAAGGTCTGTTACACTTTCCCCCACCCCTCCCTCCTGGAATGCTTGTGGGATGAATGGATTGGTTGAACAGCTGGAAGATCAGGAGAGCTCCCAGGTAGACTCATAGACTTTAAGGTCAGAAGGGACCAGTATGATCATCTAGTCTGACCTCCCGCATGATGCAGGCCACAAAAGCTGACCCACCCCCTTTCCCTTGACTCAGCTGTTGAAGTCCCCGAATCCTGTGATTTAAGGACTTCAAGTCGCAGAGAATCCTCCAGCTAGCGACCCCCGCCCCATGCTGTGGAGGAAGGCGAAAAACCTCCAGGGCCTCTGCCAATCTACCCTGGAGGAAAATTCCTTCCCGACCCCAAATATGGCAATCAGTAGAACCCCAAGCATGCAGGCAAGATTCTCTAGCCAGACCCTCATTGACCATTGATACTATTTACCAGTGATGGCACGCTGTTGATTAATTGACTAAAATCATGTTATCCCATCAAACCATCCCCTCCATAAACTTATCAAGCTTAATCTTAAAGCCAAAGAGGTCTTTCTCCCCCACTGTTTCCCTCGGAAGGCTGTTCCAAAATTTCACCCCTCTGATGGTTAGAAACCTTTGTCTAATTTCAAGCCTAAACTTCCCCACCACCAGTTTATATCCATTCCTTCTCGTGTCCACATTAGTACTGAGCTGAAATAATTCCTCTCCCTCCCTGGAATTTATCCCTCTGATATATTTAAAGAGAGCAATCATATCCCCCCTCAGCCTTCTTTTGGTTAGGGTAAACAAACCGAGCTCCTCGAGTCTCCTTTCATACGACAGGTTTCCATTCCTCTGATCATCCTAGTGGCCCTTCTCTGTACCCATTCCAGTTTGAGTTCCCTTTTAAACATGGGAGACAAGAACTTGCACACAGTACTCCAAATGAGGTCTCACCAGTGCCTTGTATAACGGAAGCAGCACCTCCTTATCCCTACCAGATATACCTCGCCTAATGCATCTCAAGACTGCATTAGCTTTTTTCACGGCCACGTCACATTGCCGACTCATAGTCATCCTGCGGTCAACCAGGACTCCGAGGTCTTTCTCCTCCTCCGTTACTTCCAACCGATGCGTCCCCAGCTTATAACTAAAATTCTTGTTAGTCATCCCTAAATGCATCACCTTACACTTTTCACTATTAAATTTCATCCTATTTCTATTACTCCAATTTACAAGGTCATCCAAGTCTCCCTGCAGAATATCCCAATCCTTCTCCGAATTGGCAATACCTCCCAACTTTGTGTCATCCGCAAACTTTATCAGCCCACTCCTACATTTGGTTCCGAGGTCAGTAATAAATAGATTAAATAAAATGGGACCCAAAACCGAACCTTGAGGAACTCCACTGGTGACCTCCCTCCAACCTGACAGTTCACCTTTCAGTATGACCCACTGCAGTCTCCCCTTTAACCAGTTCCTTATCCACCTCTGGATTTTCATATCGATCTCCATCTTTTCCAATTTAACCAATAATTCCTCGTGCGGTACCGTATCAAACGCTTTACTGAAATCGAGGTATATTAGGTCCACTGCATTTTCCTTATCTAAAAAGTCTGTTACTTTCTCAAAGAAGGAGATCAGGCTGGTTTGGCACGATCTGCCTTTCGTAAAACCATGTTGTAATTTGTCGCAATTGCCATTGACCTCAAGGTCCTTAACTACTTTCTCCTTCAAAATTTTTTCCAGGACCTTACATACTACAGATGTTAAACTAACAGGCCTGTAGTTACCCAGGTCACTTTTTTTCCCTTTCTTGAAAATAGGAACCACATTAGCTATTCTCCAGTCCAACGGTACCACCCCCGAGTTTGGTCTAAATCTCTTTCCTACTAACCGTTTTCCCTTTCTCGGGATACAGGCCTCCGACAGCTCCTGCAACTTCAACTTAAAATAATCCCAGGCGCCATCCGCCTTTAGATCCATAAATATGTTAGCCCAATCCACTTCCCTTACCAGTCCCCTTAATTTATTAAAATTAGCCTTTTTGAAATTGTAAACCCTAGTCTCTGATATAATTCTGTTAATCTTTCCATTTAGTTTAAATCGAATTAGCTCATGATCACTCAAGCCAAGGTTGTCCCCTACAACCATTTCCTCAACGAGGTCCTCACTACTCACCAAAACCAAATCTAAAATGGCCTCCCCCCTCGTCGGTTCAGCTACTACTTGATGAAGGAATTCATCAGCTAGCACGTCTAGCAACATCTGAGCCCTATTATTGTTGCTAGCATTTGTCCCCCAATCTATATCCGGGAAGTTAAAGTCTCCCATGATTACACAGTTCCTATTAGTATTTACTTCCCTAAAAACATTAAATAGTTCTCTGTCCATATCCAGGGTAGTCCCGGCGGTCTATAGCACACCCCAAGCACTATCCCGGGGAGGCTCTAGTAGTTCTTTTACCCAGTGTGAGTATTGCCCAGACAGACTCCATCTTATCCATTCCATCAGTTATTATTTCTTTACAGTTTACCTCATACAATGCTACCCCCCCACACCTTTACCTTTGTTCCTATCGTTCCTAAACAGCACATACCCTTCCATATCTGTACTCCAGTCACGACTACTGTTCCACCAGGTTTCGGTTATTCCTACGATATCCGGTTTCATTTCTCGGACCAGGAGCTCCAATTCCTCCATTTTGTTACCTAGGCTTCTCACATTGGTGTATAAACATCTTAATGTATGCCGTTTAGCCTGTCTCCCATCAGTTATGCAATTTGGTACGGACCCCTTGCTGTTCATCCCCCCTCTCCTTCTTATAGCCGGGGGGAAGGGTTTGGACATATCTGTTCTTATCTCATCACCCTCCTTTTCAATGTTGGAATCTGGCGTGGAGATTAACTGGACATCTCCCAACCGTCTCCCCCAGATTCCTAGTTTAAAGCTCTTTTGATGAGATGAGCCAGCGTCCCTCCCAGAAGTCTATTTCCTTCCCTACTCAGGTGAAGTCCATCCCGTGAGAACAGTTGTCTGTCCCCGAAAGCCTCCCAGTGACCATACATCCCAAAGCCCTCCTTATAGCACTACTCCCTTAGCCAGCTATTTATCCTCACAATCCTGTCAGCCCTTTGCTGCCCTTCTCTAGGAACAGGCAGAATCCCACTGAAGATGATCTGAGCCTCGATTTCCTTGAGCGTCTTCCCCAGTCTGGCATAATCTCCCTTGATTCTCTCTAACGAGAACCTAGCTGTGTCATTTGTTCCTACGTGAAGGATTATCAAGGGGTTCTTACCTGCTCCTTTTAGGATCCTTTTCAACCGCAGGTCCACATCCCGTATCTTAGCACCCGGTAGACAGCACACCCTTCTGTTCTCTGGGTCCGCCCTGGTCACAGGCCTGTCTAACCTCCTCAGTAAGGAGTCCCCAATCACGTAAACCTGCCTTTGCCTGGCGACAGTGCGATCTACTAATCTATCCTCTGTTCCCTCTAGTCGTAACCCGTGTCCGTTCCTATTTTCCTTTATACTCCCCCTTGTGCCATCCTGTATCCTCCCGGGGCCCAGATTTGGTGCTGTCTCCATCAACTCCTCCCCTCTCTCTATTGGGCTAGCTGCTCTTCTCTTCTTCCTCACCCTCCCACCTTCAGTTACCACCTGCTGCCCCCCCTCCTCGCTATCCAAACACCCAAACCTGTTCCTGAGTTCTATTTCCCCTTCACTAGCCCTCCTTTTCCTTGGCCTGCTTCTCATGGTCACATGCTTCCACTGCCCTTGTTCTCCCTCAGATATTCCCCCCTCACAGACCTTAGCCCCTGCTTCCACCTGAACCCCTGAGCATTCCCCTTCAGCCCCTCCTTGCCTTTCCTCCATCAGCTGCTCGAACCCCCTTCTAAACTCTACCCGGGTATCTACCTGCATCTCCAACCCTCGGATCTTTTCTTCCAGCAGCTCTATTAGACGGCACTTCATACAGACATACCTCTGTTTAGGCTTCCCCCTTCTAGTACCATGTACATACCGCAGCTTCCACATGCAATCATCTGCATTGTGTCCCCTGCTGCTTGGCTCATGGCCGCTGTAGTCTCTGCCCAGTGCACCTGGGGAAACAGAGCACACGGGACACCGCGCCCTCCTGCCTCCCCTTCCACCTCCCCCTGCAAACTCCCACTCAAACTCCCCAGTTAGCAGCCCTGTTCACTGCCTCCTGTGCCGCTGCCTGGCTGGGCGGCCGCTTTTATAGGCCCCCTAATCAGCCAAGCTCCGCCCCCTACTCAGGGCTCGGCTGCCCTCCCAGCACAGTGCCCCTACAGGCCTCTACATACACAAGCACTACAAAGACAGACACAAGTACAGATACCTTCTCCTCCAATGAGACTCCCACTCAAACTCCCCTGTTAGCAGCCTCCTGTGCCGCTGCTCACAGCTGTGCCGCTGCCTGGCTGGGCGGCCGCTTTTATAGGCCCCCTAATCAGTCGAGCCTCCGCCCCCAAGCTCCACAAGGTGTCTGGGACTCTAATTAGGCAGCGTTCACACACCCAATGCATGGACACTGCATGGACACTGGCTGAGGTGGAGTGTGACCAACCAGATGCAGCCAAGTCATCTCTAGTCACAGGCCATGAGGAGCAGGTCCTTAAAAGGGGAAGGGGCCATGTGCTCAGCAGTGCACTCACAAGCTTGTACCTCCCGTGAAGGCCCTTCGCCCGGACCGCCTGGCCAGTGGTTCACCGCATTGCATTCCATCATGCCTCGGGAAGACTTACCTTCATCGCACAATCCATCGCTATGCTGTGGGACACTTACGTTGAAGGATCCTGACATCTCCAGTGCCATGCCTGTCCTGGGAGCATGAGTATGCAAGTGTGAATGTGACACCACCCTCTATTTTGAGCTTAGCTATCAATATAATAAACGTACTGCTTTCTGCCAAACTCTGGTGGGTCATTAGTCCTCCCTAAGCTCACTAGCTGACCCAATTTCGGGTAACAGGTGTGTCCCTGCCTGTGGATGGCTGTGTGAGTGCAGGGCCTGTCCGAGGCTTGTAGCTTGACATTAGCACCGCAGTGTGAGGGACGGCCCAGGCAGGTGGGGTTGGAGGGCTCAGCAGTCCCACAGTCCACGTTACACCTCAGGGACCCCGTTACAACCTCCCACCATGGGTGTGGGGGGAGGCATTGAGCAATGCTTCAGCTGCTGCCTCTGCAATTGGCTCACAGTTGCTAGCATTCACTCGCTGCTGTCACCCACCACTGCTGTTGTTCACTCTGCTGCTCCACCCATTTTTGTCATGGCCCGCTGCTGCCACCACTTTCTCCGCTGCCACATTCGGAGGTTCTGTCACTTACCCAGCTCTCAGGGATTTCAGCCAGTAGTGGGGAACCTCCCTGCTGGTGCAGGCTGGACAGTCCCTTTCACTGTAACATGGCCCCACACCAGGTCTAAGGCTCAGCACCTACAGCTGGTTAGCAGTGATTGCAGGGGTAGTGACCACGGAACAAAACAAGGGCTCACCACTGAGACTAACCAGCTCTGTCTTTAAACAAGGGAGAGACCACTCTTAGCCAGAGCCCACACCACCAGAAAAGAATTCCCGCCTCCACCCTTGTCTCTCTTTCACTGGGATTTGGCAACTCTACCCCCTGCTTAGCAAGTGAGAATCCCTGCGTGACCCACTCAGTCAGGGGCCTGCAAATCACAGTTCTGATGCCCTTTGCTCACACACTCAGGATAACAACATTTCATTGCCCTTCCACTCAAATACTAGAGTGATTTGTAACCCAAAACCAGCCAAAACTGATCATTTTGGCAGAGCAGCTCCCTCTGCTGCATGCCTAGGCAGTGTAGGTGTGTCTGTGCAAATACAATCTGCTCCTGAAGTCTTTTCCCCCAGGAGCAGTCAATGGGCAGATGATGGCGGGCCAAATCCGGACCACCAGATGTTTTTGAACAGACCCAAAATCTTATAATTATCATTGTTGTTATAATGTCTTTATTATTTTCTCCGGAGTCTGGACCTTGACTATACCTTGACCAAGAAATTTGGCCCTTGACAAAAAATAATTGACTACTCCTGTTCCAGCTCATCACTAGAAATCAGAGAAGAGCTCATTCATTCAGACTCTGCTTACATCACCATTCTCACTTTTGCTATCACACTTGCTGGTGTGCAGTCTGGGTCTAACTGAAGCTGTGTTGATCAGTCAGTGTCTCTTATAACTAGCTAGGGTGACCAGATCACCAAAGACAAATATCGGGATGCGGGGGGGGGGGTGACGTGGGGGGGGCATGGCGGGGGGCGGGGCCAAAAAAAAAAAAAAAACCCTTCCTCCGCAAGTGCTGGAGGGAGGCCCGGGAGACTCAGGGGAAGCGCGGGGCCAGGGTAAGAGTCCGGCCTGGTCCCGAGCAGGCAGGACTCAGTCGGGTGGTAGGGAGAGGAGGGGGGCGGCCCGCGGGGCCAGGCGGTGGCTGTTCTCCCCCCCCGGGCAGCGGGACTCGGGAGCAGCCGCTGCTGCAGCTCCCACTGCCGCGGGGGAGGAAGCAGCCATGGCACTTGGCGGCTGCGGCTCTGGCGCCCCCGAACCCCCCGAGCCGGGGCCTGCTGCGGGGACCCAGCAGCGCGCACGCTGGGCCCAGCCCCTGGCCAGTCGCGTCTGGGCTGCTGCCCAGCTGGTGCTATCCCGCGGCGGCCCCGGAGCGGGGGCAGCAGGCCCCAGCCCCCCCGTCCCGCTCGGGTCCCGCAGGGGAACGAACAGGGCTGGGCTGCCGATGCCTCCGCGGGATAGCACCAGCTGGGCAGCAGCCCAGACGCGACTGGCCAGGGGCTGGGCCCAGCGTGCGCGCTGCTGGGTCCCCGCAGCAGGCCCCGGCTCGGGGGGTTCGGGGGCGCCAGAGCCGCAGCCGCGGAGCGCCATGGCCGCTTCCTCCCCCCGCGGCAGTGGGAGCTGCAGCAGCAGCTGCTCCCGAGTCCCGCTGCCCGGGGGGGGGAGAACAACAGCCGCCGCCTGGCCCCACGGGCCGCCCCCCTCCTCTCCCTACCACCCGACTGAGTCCTGCCTGCTCGGGGCCAGGCCGGACTCTTACTCACCCTGGTCCCGCGCTTCCCCTGCGTCTCCCGGGCCTCCCTCCAGCGCTTGCGTAGGGGGGAGGAATGGTGAGCCTGGGGAAGAGGCGGGGATTCGGGGAGGGAGCCAATCGGGGGAGGAGGGGGCGGAGTTGGGGCGGGGGGGGGGGGGGGCGCGAGCACTTCCGGGCTCCAGGCTCCGGGGCATTTCCTTGTTTGTCCGGTTGTCCCGACCGCATGTCGGTCGGGACGCGGGACAAACAAGGAAATATCGGGACGGTCCCGATAAAATCGGGACGTCTGGTCACCCTATAACTAGCCCATCTCCTATTAGTTCATCTTTAAATGTTCCATATTTCCAACGTTCAGCCAGACTATGAACTGCAGTAATGAAAATCTCAGCTGTTTCCTCTGGTTCCTGGCACCTGCTATTCAAACTGGCCTTTTCCTAGATAACATTCTATGTGCCCAGGAAATGGGCCTTAAACACCTCTTTCCCTTTGGCGTAGTCTTTCCTCTCCTCAGAGTGAGGAGTCTGGCACACAGGATGTCATCAGCAGCATCACCCATGGCAAATGGCCAGGCATTTACCTGGTATTCTTGGGCTTCCTCTATTAAACCAGCAGTCGTCTGGAATTGCTCAAATCTCTGCTTCCAGCAAGACCAGCTGCCTGATTTGCCACAATCACATTTCTGTCGCAGAGCCGTTTGCACTAGGGACTGCAGTGCTGTGCTGAGACACGACTCTGCCTCCTCCTGCTGCAGCTCCCACAGCTCTCCACCCTGAGTCGCCACTGTCCCCACTCACTCACCACTCTGGCCATTTTCTTCCTTTACTCCTGCTTTGGAGAGCAGATTTCACTCACTTCTGACACACTGGGGCAGGACTGTCAGCCTCAGAGATCAAAAATCATGAGTCAGATCCTAAAAAACCATCAGATTGGCCCCACAAACCATGAGAGTTAAAAAACATCAACAAACAATGTTTCCAATCTGTCTGTTGACTTTTTCACTCCCCTCTGCTCCTCTGGCGATGTGTGTGTGATAATCCAGGCTGAAAAGCCAACCTTTACTACACACATGCCTCTCCTTGGAGGCTCAAAAGGAGACTCGCTGGATGCTGGAAGGACACAAACATATGGAAGGAGAATCAGAATGGAGAAGCTTCAAAGTCTTTCTTTTATCTGACCAAGTCCTAAGTGGCAAGAGACTGCGCCAAGGACCCCAAAACTGGGGGTGTGATTGGACTCTGCTCATGCTCCATGAGCTTGAAACACCCCTGGGAATACAGAGCCAGGGCCGGCTCTAGGCACCAGCATTCCAAGCATGTGCTTGGGGCGGCACTTTTCAAGGGGCGGCATTCCGGGGGTTTTTGTGTAGATTTTTTTTTTTTTTTTTTTTTTGCTTCGGCGGTGGCTCTCCGGTTGTTTTGTTTTTTTTTTTTGCTTGGGGCAGCAAAAAACCTGGAGCCGGCCCTGACAGCAGCCTTAGCGGGTAGCCAGGAAGGAGCACTCACTAGGATCTGTGATACCAGTTCCAGTTATGATGGTAATATAGGTGAGTGATTTGTATCATGACACTATTCATAGTCTGCAAACAGCCGAGTGTAATCCCAGAAATCTCAGTGTGGAGCCTGGTCTGGTCACATGAAGACACTGCCCCTGGCACCAGTAAAATGACATTGACTAGAAAGGGGTGGAGGATGACTGGAAAAAATAGAAAAACAATCATAGAATCAGAGACGATTAGGGTTAGAAGAGACCTCAGGAGGTCATCTAGTCCAACCCCCTGCTCAAAGCAGGACCAACACCAACTAAATCGACTAAATAGTCCTTAACCTGTTCTTTCACCACTGAGGGCTGCTCACCTCCTCCTCATACTGTTTTGCCCAGGATAGCTGTCTGGGAGCTGACCTTGTCTGCTAAGACCAAGTCAAAAAAAACATTGAGTTCTTCAGCTTTTTCCACATCATCTGTCACTAGGTTGCCTCCACCATTCATTAAGGGTCCCACACTTTCCCTGACCTTTTTCATGTTGCTAATATACCTGTAGAAATCCTTCTTGTTACCCTTCACATCTCATGATAGCTGCAACTCCAGTTGTGTTTTGGCCTTTCTGATTACATCCCTGCATGCTCGAGCAATATTTTTTATACTCCTGCCTGTCTAGGTTGGATATTAGGAAACACTATTTCACTAGGAAGTTGGTGAAGCACTGGAATGGGTTACCTAGGGACGTGGTGGAATCTCCATCCTTAGAAGTTTTTAAGGCCCGGCTTGACAAAGCCCTGGCTCCGATGATTTAGTTGGTGTTGGTCCTGCTTTGAGCAGGGGGTTGGACTAGATGACCTACTGAGGTCTCTTCCAACCCCAATCTTCTATGATTCTATGAACAGGAGACACAGTCTGTTTTTAATTGTGATGGGAATTCAGATGTCTAGATGACTAGACTGAGAAATGAGGAATTGTGTCCCACACAGAAAGATCCCAGGTCACAAAGCTGGGGTCAGCAGTCTGGATCTTTCTGGAAGGACCTGACACAACTCACATCCTTCTGATGAAAACACCCCCTGTTGTCCCAGGTTCACAGTCCCCACCCAACCTGCCTCCAGAAACCCTCTCTGGCTCCTCATCTCTCTCCCTTCCCTGCTACTGGAAACTGTACCAGGGCAATGTACACCACACACAGCTTCCCCTCTGCTGTCTGTCCAAGACCCCAGACACGGGCAACTCCAGACACCTGTTGTCCCTTCCAATCCCATCCTGAACACAGCCTACAATGACAGTTCTCTCTGTTCTCAGCTCCACACCCCAGTCTCTGCAATGTGGGCCTGTGCCATGCACTGAGCAGGCCTGTTCCCAGCGCCTGGCACACACTCAAGCCGTCATACCTAGTGCTGCCTGGCAGCAGCTTCATAGGTCCAGAGATTTGAAGGCCAGAGGGGAACATTAGAACATTGACTTTGACCCCCTGTATAGCACAGGTCAGAGAATTTCTCCCAGTTACCCCTATATTGACCCAATGACTTATGTTTGGCGAAAGCACCTTCCAGCAGGGCTTCCAGGTTGGATCTGGAGGAATCAGAATCTGGGTAATCAAATGCTTCCATTGGCCGGTTGTTCTAGTGGTTAATCACCCCCCACTGTCATAATGTTGGGCCTTATTTCCATAGGTGCCAACTGCATGGGTGCTCCAGAGCTGGAGAACTCAGTGAAAAAAATTAGCGGGTGCTTAACACCCACCAGCAATAGAGCTGCAGCCCCAGCCAGGGATAAGTAGCCCCACCCCCACCGATCAGCTGGTAGATGGCTGCATTAATCACCTATTAGCTGTTCAACTTTTGTAGCCCCCCTGGGCTTGCTGCAGCAAAGGCTGACCCAGGCCTGAGTCAGACTTCGGTGGAGGGTGGGGCTCCTCCTCCAGCAGCCTCAGGGAGCTGCTCCACTGCTCCAGCTAGGGTTAGAGGTGGGTAAGGGGGGAGCACCAGGCTCCCTCTGCTCTGCAAAAACCCAGTCTGATCAGCAGTGGTGAGACCCTGCTCCCCTGGGTCGCCCCGCCTGCTACCTAGATCTCCTGGGCAAGCTCCAGCTCCCAGCCAGTGCCAACTGCAGGCACCACTAGGTGAGTCCTGTTTCAGGCAGAGGGAGCCTGGCGGGGGTGGTGATGCTGCAGTGTTGGGGGGGGATGGGGAGTTCCACCATGGGTGCAGTTTGGGGGTGGGGGGCATGCAGACGCACTGCCACTGCCTTTCCCCAATTCTGTGCATGCCAAGCTGCTCTGCTCAGAGCTGGTAGCTAAAGTGGCAGATCATTCCCCTCCCACAGGTGCCCTCCAATCATGCCCCCTCACTAACACCACTTCCTCAGGAAACAAGGGAAATTAACTGCCTGAAAACTTGGTTAATGCAGGTCTTGTTTACACTATAGCGTCTTTGCCAGTATAGCTATGCCAGTCAGCCTTACCCCTGCTGAGTACCCTCTTCAACTCAAGAAGTGTGTTTCAGATTCCTGCTGGCACTGCCAGTCTGACGTGCCTTCTCTGGCTTGTCAGATTGGGTTTATATCTGTTATTGAACCACAGCCACTCATTAGGCTCTTCCCAGGCTGGTGAACCGCTGGGGTTCATTAACTGATTTCCTTAGGGTTGCTCCTGATTTACACGGCTACAAGTGAGAAGAGAATCAGGCATAGGCACTGACTCCATTGGTGCTCCAGGGCTCAAGCACCCATGGAAAAAAATAGCAGGGGTGGTCAACACCCACCAGTCACAGCTGGGCTGCCATTCAGCTGTTTGGCAGCTGGCATGGGGCCTCGGAGGAGAGGGCAGAGCAGAGGCAGGAAGAGGCAGAGTGAGGGCGGGGCCTCAAGGGAGGAGGTGGAGTGGGGGGGGCCTTGGGGTGCAGTGAGGATGGAGCACCCACCAGGAAAAATAAAAGTCAGCATATATGCTTATTTCTCATTTGAATTAGTCTGGCTCTAACTTCCAGCCATTGGTTTTTGTTCTGGTGGTCTCTGCTGGGCTAAAGAGCCTTTTAGTACCCGGGAGTCTCTCCCTGGGATGGTATTTATGCTCTGTAATCAAGTCACTTCTGATCTTCTTTTTGTGATATTCAATAGATTCAGCTCTGTAAATCTCTCCCCATCAGACATTTTCTCCAGCCCCTTGGATCGTATTTGTGGCTCTTTCCTGCACCTTTCCAATTTCCAATGGCCTGTGTCAAACACCGACGCTGCAGCAGTCCCGGGAGGAGGAGCCATGGGCCGATCACCTGTGCCCCCTGCCGCAGCATCCGGGCTCCTGGCCCATCTCAGGCCCCGGGCAGCGCACCAGGAAGGAGGAGGAAGCCCCGCCTGCTAATGCAGCAGCCCCAGGCCCAGGCCCAGCCCCAGCCCGGCGGGTTCCAGTCCTGCGGGGACTGAACACCATGGCCAGGAAGGTGACCGGCATCATGGGCATCCTGCTGCTGTGCCTGCCGGTGGGGCCTGCGGGAGCCGCCAGGCTTCAAGGTGAGCGGGGGCCACCCAACGTGTGGAGAACACAGGGGCAGCCAGAGCCCCAGGGCCAGGCAGAGCCGGGAGCCAGGGGCAGCCAGAGCCCCAAGGCCACGCCAGGCGCCTGCAGCTCCAGAGATGCCCAGTGCAGAGGAGCTGTCCCGTCCCCCTGGCAGCAGCCAAGTGAACTCAAAGACTCAGTTCCCTGGCAGACAGCGAGCCCCCGCGTAACGCTGAGCTCAGGGCTCGTGGGGCGGTCCCTGCAAGCTCCCTTCCTTGCAAATTTTTTTTATTTTCTCATTAAAAAAATACATGGCTAGAAAACCGTAGCGGGTTTAGATACAGTTCCCCACTCTAGGAGCAGCTCTAAGGGCTTGATTTTTCCAGAGTTGAGTGCCCACTGTCGTATTGAAGTCAGTGGGAACTGTGGACTTTGCCAGCACTTGGGCAGAGCCAGCCCTGTCTGAAAGAAAAATGGGCTGGTTTTCTTCTTGCAGAAAATTTTGATATTTTTTCCTGCAAAAATTCAAAACCTGATAATTTTCAGCTGAAACCCCTCCCAAAATTTGATCCACGCCCAAAATCATCTGTTTTTGGGCCAAAATCTTTTGAGTTTGCAGTATTTGAGTTTTTCCACAGAAAGCAGATCCTTTTTGTGAAAAATGTTTATTAGTTGAAAACCTGTTTCCATCAAAAAACAGTTTTTTGGGATAACTTTTGACCCTCCCCCCGACTGATTTCACTGATATGTTGCCTTTTTTTAAGATTTGTTAGTTCCATACAGCTGTTAAGAGAGGCAAGGGAGCACATTGCCAGCCATGTATTTTAGAACTAGTAATTTCCTAGTAATTATTACCCCCTTGACAACATTGTGCTTTTGTTTACCAATCCAACCTCCCATCAAACATGTGCAAACACATAATGGGCCAGATTCTCAGCGGGTGTAAATCATGCTAATGCCATGGAAATGAAGAGATGTTGATTTACGCCTGGATCATATTCACTGTACTTTATGTAGTTTTGAATGGCTTATGTCTCCTGCAGTTGATTCCTCACTGGGCCTTTGTTCTTTAACAAACTGCATTAATAATGATCAATATTTTATTTTGTAGCTAGGGCTTTGGGGAACTTTTCCCGAGGTTTCCCCACTGTTAGTGGCTTTCGAATTTCTGAGTACTGCTGTGGTTTTGGTGTTGCTGGGGGAATATGAATTTGCTTTTCAGACCTGCACCTACTTTCCTTGTGCACCTCCCAAAGCCAAAGGGAATTAGAGTGCCCAGGGAATGCAGGATCTGGTCTAGAGATAGCTCCAGCCCAGCCTCACAGGAACAATGGAAACTGGCTTAGGCAGGCAGCAACAAAATAATCTGTTATTAGACCCTCAAGGGAGTCACCCTGTTCCTTTAGGCAGGTTGGGACTGCGATGAGGTAATGCTCACCTGACTCTGAAGGGGACGGGGAGCAAAGTCAGAAGGAAAGAAAGGCCATGCTCTCTCTCTTCCACCTACATCTACAGACACCACTACCATCAAGCAACTGAAATGTTGATCAAAGGGGAGAGCCTGACTGAAAAGTAATCAGCCAGCCTGTGGTGAGAAGCATTTTTAAGGACATTGAAAGTGTTAAGATCAGCGTTTTGCTTTTATTTCATTTGACCAAATCTGACTTGTTATGCTTTGACTTATAATCACTTATAGTTAATAAATCTGTTTGTTTATTCTACGTGAAGCAGTGTGTTTGGTTTGAAGTGTGTCGGAGGCTCCCCTTGTGATAGCAAGCCTGGTGCATATCAATTTCTTTGTTAAATTGACGAACTTATATAACCTTGCAGCATCCAGTGGGCATAACTGGACACTGCAAGATGGAGGTTTCTAGGGTTGCGTCTGGGACCGGAGATATTGGCTGGTGTCATTCGCTTGCGAGTAGCTGGGAGCAGCTTACATGCGAGAGGCTGTGGGTGAAAAGCCCAGGAGTGGGGTTTTCACAGCAGAGCAGGGTAAGGCTGGCTCCCAGAGTCAAGGATTGGAGTGGCCTAGTATATCACTGGTCCAGATAACACCAGAAGGGAACATCACAGCGACACTAACATTCCAGTCATACACATCATCCCACTGGGTTTCCCCATTTCCCCTCCCCAGGGAGAATTTCCAACTTCTCTTCCTTATTGCCCAGATTCCAGTGCCAAGAGCAGTGTTGCTTCCCTTCATGAGTGATATCTTGCAGGGCACATGCTCCGCAGCACAGCATTCCCCTGAGTCCACACTTGTGTTACTGCAGAATGGGTTATCTGTAAGCCAGGGAGAGACTCCATCTCATGTCTCCCTTTCTTCCCTCCATTGGAAAGTACCGGGAAAGAAAGAGAACCATGCTGCCCAGGAACCCTCACACCTTCCCTATCGGCTCTGCAGCATCAGAACAGCAGAGCCTGGATTGGAGCAAGGGAAAGGCCTGTTTTCCACAGAATCTTTCCCTCAGGCCCAGAGCATTTAGAGCAGAAATCCCTGTGGGAGTTAATGTTGCTCTAAAAAGAGCTGCCAAGGAGTGTGCAGCTTCTTGACAACACCACACAAAGTGATCTGTTTGTAGAGATGCATAAAGCCCTGCACTGATTTCTCTGAGCGGATTCCCCCAAGCAGTTGCGGGGGGCAGGACCTTATTCCTTACCTCTGGTGACAGGGCTGTGTGAGAGCTTGTAGAGCCAGAGGCAGCTTTCTAGAGGGTTAATTCAGAAATTCCCTATGGAACCTAGGGGCTGTGGCCTACGGCAGGAAGGAGCCAGGGGGTTGTTGGAGTGACTCTAGGAGGAATGCTATGGGATGGTTCTCTGATCACCTCTTCACTCTGCTTCTTCCCACACCCACTTTTGGGGTAAGTCCCTCACCCTCCTCCTTAGTGCGTGTGGGCTGGAAACCAGATATGGCAGTAGAGAGGTTACCCACTCAGCCAATGCACAGGGGGATCCATTGCAGCTCACGTCCTCCTGCTTGTCACAGCCCAGAGGAATGCATGACACTGAGCCTGGACTCTGTGACTGCATTAGTCAGCAACAGGTGAGTGTGGCAGAGGACACACAACATGTCTACAAATAGCTTTTTCTGGACTGCTGAGCTGGGGGGTGGGGGGGAGAGGGGAGAGGCCAGATTCCATCTGGCTCCTTAGGACTCTGAGGAAACTCTGGGATCTGGAGAGAGGTCTCTGGAGTCTCGGGATGTGCAGGTTTGGAGACATGTGGCTCCTACCTAGTCTAATATAACCTGCGGTGCTCCCCCACAAGAGCCATGTTAACAGGCAACACTGCAAGTGACCCCCATGCCTCTCTATTTCCTTGGCCACATGTATCGTGTTCTTTTTCTGGTGGCTAGTCCAGAAAAAGAGGACAAGAGCTCACTACTGCTACCACCTCAGGGATTTGTTGGGTTGAGATCGGCTGGTAGAAGCACGCAATAGCGACAGGATCTGGGAATTCAAGCCCCTAGAGTTACCTCTTCCCTTTATAGTCCTGCCCTTTCATCACACACGGCTATTTCAAAGTTTAGTGTGATAGTAGAGACCCGTTTTCAACCCTTCACCACACAAGACAAAGCCCGCATCATTAACTCTTTATTTCTACTCTCCTGGCTTTTCCTCCCTGCTGCTGCCAGCTACCTTCGAGTTCTCCCTCTTCTCTCCCCGGCTCTGCTCACTTGATTGCAGCAGCTCAGCGGATGGTCCAGCTTTGCTCTTTCATTTCCATTCTTCTTCACTTCTTTGGGTGGCTGCATTTGCCATTGAGCAACCTGTGGAAATACCTGAGTCTTCTGTCTAGGCACGCAGGCCCAGCAGCTAAAGCCAAAGCCCCACTGAGAGCAGTGGGAAATTAGCTTGGAGTGTCAGGAGTGGAGGCTTGGCCCATGGACACCCCAGGCACTGCAGCTGCTGCCATCTACACAGTGAATCCTTCAACCCATCGCCAAACAGCTCTTCCACATTCTGCAAACTGGCCTCACTGGCTGACTAGTTAGGAGAACAGAAACCCTTTGTTAGAGCAGGAGAGTCTCTTCAATGCAGCGCTCTTTCCATGGCTCCCAGAGGGTCACAGTGAAACACCTGCAAGTCTCTAGGAGTCTCTCAAGGAGTTCCCTGCTCAGTCACTTGGCATCCACTAGCAATGGTCTCTGACAGCAGTATTGCAAAGGGGAGCTCAGCAGATGGTCCCTTCTATGGCTTCCTGAGTGGGAGGGGGGTTGGTCTTGTCATTTAAGGCCTAGCTGTCCGAGTCAGGGCTCCTGGGTTCTCTGGCTTTGGAAGTGGGTGGTATCTAGTGATTGGAGCTGGACTGGTATCAGTACCATGCTTCGTTCCTGCCTCTGGCATGACCTTGTGTGTGACCTTGCAGCCAATTGCTTTCCATCCCAGTGCGCCAGCTTAGAGAGACAATACGGACCCCCCTCAGAGGGGCTGGCAGGGGTCACTACCGTAATGACTCAAACTGGGGTGAGTTGTGCTCTTAGCAGTGAAGCACCCAGATTCAGTCCCCATGGATGCCCAAGGTGTCTATATGTGGCCATGGTTGACTCACCTAGCATTACAGGCTGTTTAGCCCGGTCCTGGCCATGCGTGGTGCATCTGCTCCTGGCCCTCTCTGGCACACAGCACCATCACACACAAGAACATGGCCCACCAAGGACAATCTATCAGCTCCAGGGCCGGCTCTGGCTTTTTTGCAACCCCAAGCAAAAAACAAAAAAACCTGCGGGGGTGTGTGGGCGGAGTAGCGAAGCAAAAAAAAAAAAAAAACCCACACCTGCGGACCGGCCAAGCGCGCACGCCCCCCCACACACCCCTGCAGGGTGGCCAGAGCGGCAAAGCACACACACACACACAAAAACCACCTGTGGGGTGGCCGGAGCAGCAAAGCAGAAAAAAAAAAACCCAAAACGGCAGGGCAGCCGGAGCCAGGGTGCAGGAGGATTCCCTGTGCTGCAGACATGCAGCAGAGTGCACGCTTGGTCTAGCGGGGAGGGGAAGGAGAGGGAGTGGGGGGGAGAGACAGAAGTGGGGCGGCCAGGGCTTCAGCGGGGCACTCACCACGCGGCCCTTCCTGCCGCGCCACCTGCCGGGAGGGCTCTGCGCCACTCCAGTCGGCTGGGAGGGAAGGACGCGGGCTGCCCTGCCGAGTTTGCTGCAGGGCACTCCCCTCCTCCACGCCGCCGCCCCCTACAGGGCGGCTGGAGCGGCAAACCAAAACGAAAAAGAAAAAAAAAAAAGGCGGACGGAATGCCGCCCCTTAGAATCTGCTGCCCCAAGCACGAGCTTGCTCGGCTGGTGCCTGGAGCTGGCCCTGATCAGCTCCCATCTGGTGTTCAGCTCCAAGATGGATGGGGAGCCCTAGTCAGACCACAGAAAGACTGGATGGTGTGCTTTGGTGAAAACTGCTGGAGCTTCAGGCTCTGCTCCCACCTCTAACAATAAGGGCTTCAAAATTGGTCCCTGATCCCAGGTAAACACAGTAGCTGAGCTGAGGCCAGGGTGGGTGGAATTACTGCTGGGACTGATCCTAAGAGAAGAGCACATTTCTCCTCTGCTCTAGGGAGATTCCCATAGGAAAAGCCGCTGGGCTGGGGGTGGGGGAAATACAAGCACTACCCCTCTCACCCTTGAATAGCCGGCAACTAGGACTTTGGGAGGCAAGGTACTGGTGTATCTTGCTGGAGAGCAGAAAAGGGCATTGGAGAAATTGTACAAAAGTCAATGTCACAGCTGGGTCAAGGGCAGCCAGACCTACTGGTCAGAGCCAGAGTCCACACTCACATGACAGGAGTCGAGAGTCAGCTCGGTCAGGATACTGGAAGATCAGAAGCAAAAGAAACTTGTGATCACAATGTGGTGTTTAGATGCTGCTTGTAATTATTAGAACTGGGAGCACTGGCTGTTGGGGGGTCTGAAAGGACAGGAAACAGGAAGGAGGGGGCGGAGTTGAGGAGGCTGGGAGAGTTACAGAGGGTGCAGCTTCAGCTTGGAGAAGAGACTTGCACTGTAAATAAAGTTCTGTTGAAGTTGTTAATACTTTGCCTGGTGGATACAACATTTTGGCGATGAGGATGGATCTTCTGCCTCTGAACCCACCTGCACCCTTTCTGCAAAGCCCAGGTGAGCCTCCAATTGCTTTTACTGCCTGGATCCGTATGTTTGAGACTTATCTGCTTACAATCAGTGCTACAGAGATTTCTGAAGTAAGAAAGCGTGCTCTGCTAATCCACTGCCTTGGAGCAGAAGGGCAGTGTATATTTTACACTTTTCCCCTTGCAGATGATAAATATGAGACTGCACTCACTGCATTAAAGAACTTTTTTGTGCCAAAAGTGAATGTAGTAGCTAATCGCTATAGATTTCGCCAGCGTGAGCAGAAACCAGGGGAGACTATAATGCAGTATATGGCTTCCCTGAGGAGTCTGATTGTAACTTGTGACTTTGGGAATATGGCAGATGAGATGATTAGAGACCAGCTCATTGAGAAAACAACAGTGCTTCATGTAAGAGAACGCTTACTTCTAGAACCACAACTTACACTAGAAAAAGCAATAACCATTGCTACTCAGATTGAGTCAGCTACAGCTGAAGCCAAAATAATGAGTCAGGGTACAAGAGGCCCAGTCCAGGCTGTGACTCCTTTGCAGAAAAGTTCACTATCACTGCAGACAAACAATTGCAAAAGGAAAACTAATGAAAAGCCACTGAATCAGCGAATGCAAAATACAGTAAAAGCATGCTTTCGCTGTGGATCCCCATAACATCTTGCAAGCTACACAGGATGTCCAGCAAAAGTAGCTCGGTGCAATCATTGCAAAAAGATTGGGCATTTTGCTAAAGTATGTTGCAGTAGCCAGTTCAATCAACAGGTGCATGCAGTTACAATGCCAGATGTTACTGTGCTGAGTGTAGACAAAATCACTACTGCACATATTCCAGAACAGATCAAGTGCACTGTAAATGTTTCTGCCATACCTTCAGGCAAATCACACTCTATTCAGCTAATGTTGGACACTGGCTCAGCAGTATCTATACTACCTGATTCCATCTATTTGCATTACTTTAAAGATGTGCCTCTTACTGAACCCAAACTTCACTTGGTATGCTATTTGAAAAACCATATTCCAGTACATGGCTGCCTGCCAGCAATAGTTACTTTTGGTGATTGCAGTGTAACTGCAGAGTTCTACATTGTCCACAAAGGCACTGCTATCCTTGGCAGAGATTTATTAGCTGCTTTAAATCTCAGGGTAGTTAATGGACGAATTGATCTTCCTCAGCAAAGCACTCTTGCGGTACACACACCAGTTTCAGCTGGGACCCAACTCCAGGTTGAGGAGAAACTCAGCTGTGCTTATGGGTTTCTGCATAAAGTTAAAATGCGGAATAATGTGTTGCCTGTACGACAGAAATTACGGCGCTTACCATTTTCAGTCAGGGAAGCTGTTTCAGAGGAACGTAGAAAACTTGTTCAAAAGGACATTATTGAAGAGATTAACTCCTCGGAATGGGTTTCACCTATAGTAATGATGCAGAAGAAGGGTGGAGACATTCGCCTTTGTGTGGACTTAAGGGAGCCAAATAAAGCTATTGTGATTGACAGTCATCCTCTTCCTCACATAGAGGAAGTATTTGCAGAACTCCGCGGAGCAAAGATGTTTTCTACTCTTGATTTGCAGAGTAGAACATACCACCAGGTTATGTTGTATGAAGGTAGCAGAGACCTCACAGCAATTATTACACATGAGGGACTATTTCGTTTTAAACGTGTTCCATACGGTCTCGCATGAGCCCCAAGTGCCTTTCAAAAAATGATGTCATTGATTCTGAAGAATCAACATGGAGTTCAGTGCTATTTGGATGATATTATTGTGTTTGGAAATACTACTGAGGAGCATGACAATAAACTGCAGTCTGTACTAAACTGCATCAGCAAAGCAGGCCTCAAGCTCAATAGGTCCAAATGCAAATTTAGACAAACTGAACTCTCCTTTCTGGGGCATACAATTTCACAGGCTGGACCTGATGCCCCAAACAGGGGTGATGTGAGAAAGACAATTGAACAAAACCAAGCAAAGTCTAAGGCTTTCACAGACAAACGGCGGGGTGCTAAGGAACCAAAGTTTGAGTGTGGTTCCTTCGTTAGAATACGAAAACCTGGAATCTTACGCAAAGGGAACCATAAATTCACAGCTCCTCTTAAAATCATAAAGAAGAAGGGACCTTACACCTATCGACTTTCTGATGGGCAGGTATGGAATGCTTCTTATCTTGCACCTGCCCATGCACCAAGAGGAGATTATGCCAATACCCAGTCTGCATTGGATGACTTCACTGTAGAACCAACACAACAAGACATTGCACTGGAACCGGGGCTTGAGAGACGGCCTGTCAGACCCAGACGACCACCTGCCTGGACTAAAGACTATGTTATGTAGTATCTACAGTGTTTTCAGTGTAATATTCCTGCCAACAGTATAGTGTCTTGTTTCATATTTGTTCCTCTGGTTAGAACAACAATGTTTATTTTAATTTGGAAAGTTTCTTAAGAGAGGAGGGAATGTGGTGTTTAGATGCTGCTTGTAATTATTAGAACTGGGAGCACTGGCTGTTGGGAGTCTGAAAGGACAGGAATCAGGAAGGAGGGGGGAGGAGTTGAGGAGGCTGGGAGAGTTACAGAGTGTGCAGCTACAGCTTGGAGAAGAGACTTGCACTGTAAATAAAGTTCTGTTGAAGTTGTTAATACTTTGCCTGGTGGATAATACACACAACCACAAATCAGATGCCAGGAAATCAAGCCAGGGGAGCGGCAGCAGAAAGGGGCAGCGCACGGTCCAGAACAGGGAGCAGTCCTGGTGTTCAGTCAGCTTCCTGTTCCTGCTGCTGCCTTAAGCAGGGCCAGGGGCCAATTAGCTTCTCTGGGACTCCTCCAATAGGACCTCAGGAGTGGAGCCTTAAACTGGGGCTGAACTTCATGGGTCCTCGCTAAGCAATTTTCAGCAGGCTGCCAGGTGGAGTGCTGGAGTGTGGCTGCTCCTGTGAGCTGTTATCACTCAAGAAAGAGATCTTGGAGTCATTGTGGATAGTTCTCTGAAAACATCCACTCAGTGTGCAGTGGCAGTCAACAAATTTGAACAAAATGTTGGGAATCATTAAGAAAGGGATAGATAAGACAGAAAATATCATATTGCCTCTCTATAAATTCATGGTACTCCCACTGTGTGCAGATGTGGTCTCCCCGTCTTTGAAAGATATAATGGAATTGGGTTCAGAAAAGGGCAACAAAAATTATTAGGGGTATGGAACAGCGGCCAAATGAGGAAAGATTAAGAAGACAGGGACTTTTCAGCTTAGAAAAGAGACGACTAAGGGGGGATATGATAGAGGTCTATAAAATGATGACTGGTGTGGAGAAAGTAAATAAGGAAGTGTTATTTACTCCTTCTCATCATTCAAGAACTGGGGGTCACCAAATGAAATTAATAAGCAGCAGGTTTAAAACTAAAAAAAGGAAGTATTTGTTTGTTTACACAACGCACAGTCAACCTGTGGAACTCCTTGCCAGAGGATGTTGTGAAGACCAAGACTATAACAGGGTTCAACAAAGAATTAGGTAAGTTCATAGAGGATAGGTCCATCAATGGCTAGAGCGAGGACAGGTCTCTGTTGGACAAAGGACAACGCCCTGCTCCTTACAATCCTCTGTGTCCATGGGAGAGAAGAGATGAATCCCTCCTTGAGAATCTCAGCAGCTTCCTAGGAAGGAGCCAGTGCTCTTCTCTGAGGACCTTCTCCTGGACCTCACAGGGGTCTGATGCTCTCACTCTGCAAGCCTGCCTGGAGCCTTGGAGTTAGTGCTCAACAGAACCAGGCAGAGACCTGTTGTCAAGCACCAGCGCCTTCCCTCTGTCCCTGAAGGAGGAAGGGCCCCAACACTGCTCTGCACTGACTGCCCTGACCACGGTGGCCCAATGGCTCTCAGGCAGCAGGACACAATAGAAACATGGATCATCCAGTCGCTCATTTCCGGGCCTCCCCATGGCTAAGGTAAAAGTCCTGCTGCCCCTGCCCATTCTGCTCATCTCCAAGATGTGCTGGAGTTTGTCTGTGCTGGGGGTTGCTGTCAGCAAGCTCTTCAGCATGTCATCCATGTCTCTGGGCAGGCCTTCTTCAGAGCCTGTCAGCGGAGGGAGACCATGGGTCAGGGTTATGGAACCTGGAGCTACACCGGCCAGGATGATAGCTGGCTCTGCAGTCCTTGCCCAGAGCAGCTCTCTGCAGAGGGCCTGGTGCACAGCATGATAGGGAACAGCCAAGCTGCTAGGGATGGGAGCTGGGCTTCCTGGCAGAGTCCAGGAACCAAAGCACACCATCTGCAAGGAAGGGATTCCCCACAGAGGGGCAACATAATCTCCCACACAGAGATTATAAAGAAACCCTTCGGTGCAGGGCAGCGGGGCCTAGTGGCCAGAGTCTATAAAGCCGCCCTTCGGTGCGGGGCAGTGGGGCCTAACGGCCAGAGTCTATAATGGTGGGGCACCCACCAAGGGTTGTGGTGGCCCCGGAAGCGGGGCCTGGGCCCCCAACTCCACCAGACACCAACCCAGGGCCCTAACAGTAGCATAGCGACTTGCCACTGACTCAGCCTACCGAAACATGCTGAGGTTTCCTGGGTGGGAGGTACCACTCCGTCACCCTCCCTGAGTCACTTCCTACCAGAGTCTGTATTGGGATCTCCCATGAGATGCTGGGTTCTCTGTGGTCAGTGGGTCTGGTCACCTCCGGTGGCTCCTCCAGTCGCCGGGGTGCAGGTGGGCCCAGGGAGGCTCTGAATCCTGGCGCAGTCAGGGGCTGTGGCTGGCCCTTCGCAGGAGCTTCCCAGACAGGTCATTCCCCTGCAGCCTCCAGCCCAGAATAAGCTGGGCTTCCTCCCTTTCTACTGCTAGAGCACTTGGAGCACACCCAGTCTCGCCGGGGAGGCGGGACTTCCGCTGTCAATAATAGGGGCTTAACCCTGTCTGGGCTAGTGCGGGGTAAGCAGACCCTGTCACAGGGTCTGAAAACCCACCATGGACTGCTCCATCCTTGTGTTTGTCCCTACTTCAGTCTGCTTCATCTCTGGGCCAACCATTTCGTCCTTCACCCCTTGCAGCACTCAACAGGGTGTGTTGGTGGAGGGTCTGCAAGGTTCACGGCCATCCCTGCCACCTCCACCTTGCCTGCCGCATGTGGGTTTGTGTCAGAGGACACCTCCTTTCTTTCTACCTTCTTGGGGCTTTGGCCCCTCATTTTGCCACTCAGCAATTTCCTAAGCGGGCCCTGTCTTTTGATATGGCCTGTTTCTCTGCACCCAAAACAAAGAACTCTTGTCCCCATCTTGGTATTAGGCCATGCTTGTACACTTTCTCATGCCCTTCTCCCTGGGCTAACCTTCTCGGCACAGCCCAGGCGCGCTCTCCTTCTCTGCTCTTTTTGTCCATTGGCATAGCAGACCCTGGGTTGATTTCCCTTTGCAGGATCTCTCACAGGTATTGCTGCTGCTGTGCATGCACTTCCTTCTGCTTTTTCTAGGAGCTGCTGGAGAACCCCCTAGAACTGCTTTGGCTGCTTAACCAGTCCCTGGAACTGAAGTGGGAAATCCAGTGACCAGCTTGGTCCTTCGATACACCCACTTCGGTGGACAGACCCTTCCTTCAACAACCAAGACTTCCATCAGCCCTCAGGGATCACAGGGGGAATTCAATCCTCCTGACTATGCCAATCATAAACAAATCTACTCATTGTTACATGCTCCCGGGCCGGGGCGGCTCTAGGCACCAGCAAAGCAAGCAGGTGCTTGGGGCAGCCCATTTGCAGGGGCGGCAGGGAGCCAGCCTGGGAGCTGAGAACCAGCAGGGGGCCCTGGGAGCTGTAGTTCCTTGGTTAGCTCCCTGCCTATAGAGCCAGCCCAGGAGCAGGGAAAGAACTACATTTCCCAGCATTCCCTTGGCCACTACCAACAGGAAAGAGGGAGAGGGAGTGAGGAAGCTGAGACCTCATACTGCAGCCTGCTATGAATGGAGAGCTGCACTGGGAGTAGGGATACCATATTTTAACATTCAAAAAATAGGACACTCCACGGGGAGGGAAGGTAGCCCCACCCTGCCACCATCCACTCCCTCCAACTGCCCCCCCAGAAACCCCAACCCATCCGACCCTTGCCCCAACTGCCCCCCAGGACCTCACCCCCTATCTAAACCCCACTGGTCCTTGTCCCCTGATTGCCCCCTCCCGGGACCCTACCCCCTATCTAAGCCTCCCTTCTCCTTGTCCCCAACTGCCCCCTCCTGAGACCCCCCCAACTTCCCCTCTAGGACCCCACCCCCTACCTGTCCCCTGACAAACCCCTGGGACTCCCATGCCTATCCAACTGCTGCCTGTCCCCCTGACTGCCCCTCCAAACCCCTGACCCATCTAACCCCCCCTTCTCCCTGCCCCTGACTGCCCCCCCAAACCTCCAACCCATCCAACCCCCCCGCTCCCTGTCCCTTGACTGCCCCCCCCAGAGCCCCCTACCCCTTCTCCAACCCCCCAGCCCCCTTACCGTGCCACTCAGACCAGTATGTCTGGCTTAGCGCAGCGCCAGACACGCTGCTGCATACATGCTGCCGTGCTCCCCTGTGGAGCTACAGCCCTCCTGTCCCCAGCACCTGCCTTCCAGATTTGAATACCTCAAAATTCAGGAGTGCTCAAGCTCAGTTTGGGCAGCTGTTACTTCATTTCTCCCAAATCAAATATACTGATCCACTGTAACTTGCTGTAGAGAAAGTAGGATAAAATTGAGCAAGAAATGCTTCCCAGTGGTTATTAGGACTGGAATTGCTATTTTCAACAGCCATTGCCTTTTGTTTGTTTGTTTGTTTGTTTAAAAGGAAGACAGTGATATTGCATTGGCAAATTCCCCATAGAATCAAAGAGTGGAACAAAAGAATAATAAAGGCACCTCAACTTTTCCTCATTTATGTAGGACAGTCTTATAATATGCATCCAGATATCCTCCAATCACACAAGCTGAAAATTGTTCCACTTTACTGCAGTTCTGTAACCATATGGGAACCAATCCTGTCTGTGTTCTGTGCACATCCAAAATTCCTGCTGAATGACCTGCCCTGGGAGCGAGTTACCAATGACCCAGGGCTGTGGCGGAAGGAAGATGCAGGTGCGGGGGGAGAGCCCAGGGCTGGGGCGGCAGGAGGTGTGGGGGGGGCAATGGTGGAGGGGTAGGGGGGAGCCCAGAGCTGGGGTGGCAGGGTGTGTGGGGGGGGAGAGCCCAGGGCTGGGGCGGCACGGGGGTGCGGCGAGGAGCACAGGGCTGGGGGGGGGGGCAGCTCCTGTGCTCCATCTCTTCCTGTATCTGCTTAGCCCCTTCTCCCAGCCCCCATCGCTGCTAGGCTGAGTTCCCCCTCTCCTGCACTACACTGCCGCTCTGTGGAGTCCCTTCCGCTCACCCTGTGCCTCCTCTCCTCCACTCCCTCCCCTGCTTTCCCATGGGTCAGTCCTGGGGCTGGTTTTAGTCAACATCTTCATTAATGATCTGGATGATGGCATGGATTGCACCCTCAGCAAGTTCGCAGATGACACTAAGCTTGGGGGAGAGGTAGATACCCTGGAGGGTAGGGATAGGGTCCAGAGTGACCTACACAAACTGGATTGGGCCAAAAAAAATCTGATGAGGTTGTGCAGAGTCCTGCATTTTGGACGGAAGAATCCCATGCCCCGCTACAGGCTGGGGACTGACTGGCTAAGCAGCAGCTCTGCAGAAAGGGACCTGAGGATTACAATGCACAAGCAGCTGGATTTGAGTCAGCAGTGTGCCCTTGTTGCCAAGAAGGCTAACGGCATATTGGGCTGCATTAGTAGGAGCATTGCCAGCAGATCGAGGGAGGTGATCATTCCCCTCTATTCGGCACTGGTGAGGCCACGCCTGGAGTATTGTGTCCAGTTTGGGGCCCCTCACTACAGAAAGGATGTGGACAAATTGGAGAGAGTCCAGCGGAGGGGAAGGAAAATGATTAGGGGGCTGGGGCATATGACATATGAGGATTGGCTGAGGGAACTGGGCTTATTTAGTCTACAGAAGAGAAGAGTGAGGGGGGATTTGATAGCTGCTTTCAACTACCTGAAAGGGGGGGTTCCAAAGAGGATGGAGCTCGGCTGTTCTCAGTGGTGGCAGATGACAGAACAAGGAGCAATGGTCTCAAGTTGCAGTGGGGGAGGTCTAGGTTGGATATTAGGAAACACAATTTCCTAATAGGAGGGTGGTGAAGCACTGGACTGGGTTCTCTAGGGAGGTGGTGGAATCTCCATGCTTAGAGATTTTTAAGGTCAGGCTTCACAAAGCCCTGGCTGGGATGATTTAGTTGGGGATTGGTCCTGCCATGAGCAGGGGGTTAGACTAGATACCTCCTGAGGTCCCTTCCAACCCGGATATTCTATGATTCTATCAGTCCTTTGTCCATCCCCTCAGTAGGCACCGACTTCCCCTCTGGCCAGTGGGTGCTCAACTCCCGCTCTGCCCCAGGCCCTGCCCCCACTCCACCCCTTCCCCAAAGCTCCGCCCCACCTTTTCCCGCCCCTGCTCTGCCCCGGCCGCACCCCCAAATCAACCTCTTCCTCTAACCCCCGGCCCCCTCTCTTCTTGCCCCTGCTCCACCCCCGTCCCGCTTCTATCCCACCCCTTTCCCCAACCCCCACCCCGCCTCTTCCCCATCTCCTCCCCCAAGTATGCCATGTCCCCGCTCCTCCCCTACCCTCCCGGAGCATCCTGAATTCCATGAAAGAGCTGTTTTGCAGTGGGCAGGAAGTGCTGGGAGGGAGCGGGAGGACTTGCTCAGTGGGGCCGCTGGCGGGCGAGATGCACTGCGGGCAGGGCAGAGCTTCGCTGCCAGTGGGTGCTAAACACCCACTAATTTTTCCTTCTGGGTGCTCTAGGCTCCCAGATTCTTTTCCTGCTCATTAGATCGCACATGACAGGTTGGTGTCTCCTTTTCCTAGGGCAGGAGTGACCAACCTGTGCCTCCGGAGCCACATGCGGTTCTTCAGAGGTTACTTTGTGGCTCCGTGCATAGGCGCTGACTCCGAGGCTGGAGCTACAACTGCTAACTTTCCAATATGCTGCGGGGTGCTCACTGCTCAACCCCCTGCTCTGCCCCAGGTCCTGCCACCACCCCACCCCTTCCCCCAAGGCCCCAGCCCCTTCCCCCGAGCCTGCCATGCCCTCGCTCCTCCCCCCTCCTCACCAGAGCCTCCTGTGCACTGCAAAACAGCTGATTGTGGCGGGTGATTGGCGGGGCTGGCGGTGGGCGGAAGGTGCTGGGGGCTGGAGGGGGTTAGTGGATGGGGGGCTGCTGACATATTCCTGTGGCTCTTTGGCAATGTTCATTGGTAAATTCTGGCTCCTTCTCAGGCTCAGGTTGGCCACCCCTGTCCTAGGGACTGGTGGGGGCCAGCGTTGCAACAGTCAGTTCTCAACATCCCGTTTTGATTTGAATGTGGGCATCTTTCAGTTCCCCTTCTGCGTTAGCCTTCCACGTTCTCTGGAGGCAGATTTCCATTATTTGATCTTTCAGCAGACGAGTATGGGTGAATTTCCATGGATAGAACCTAAAGGGAAGATAACAAAACTCATGTAGAATTTAGATTGATATCTCCATAAATAGTATTTTCCTTGGAGTTGCCTCAATACACTCCTTGCCTTCAAGTTGTGAATCTAAACCTTTTGTCTCATGTAATGATTGGCTAATGTATGTGTATTGAGACAATATCTATCTCAGAATTTACATGACTGAAACACACATAAATGAGATCAAATAATGCAAAAGAAAGAAATCTTAAGCTATTGAAAGTGATACGGCTCCACTCCCATCCCCTGGCTGTCATCTTGGCAGTTCTCTCAGAAATAATCTCATGGAGATAGACTTCAAAACTCTCTACAAATTCTACTATGCCCCCATTGGGCTATATACAATAGATGTGTAAATTCCCCCCTGCAATTCCTTTCCAGGAACGGGGTTTAAATAAACTGTAGCCTACATTTGTCATGGGTCTCGGTGTGATTTCTTTGTTATTGTGTTGGTGGCCCAACTTCTGACTGGATGTTATAAATAGTATGGGAAGTTCTACATTTAAAGTTTACTGGTTATTTTCCCCACGCTACTAAAATCAGTCAACATATTTGCAGCTGCTAATCCATCCTTCCAGACCCTCAAACCTTCTGGATGACAATCTTTTGTTCCTTTTCCTGGGTTCTCTGGGAACAGAGGTTTATTGGTTTTCAGCTTGGCCCTATCTGTTCCCAGAGTCCCAACATTCTGTGCACAAAGGAGTGGGGTTAATAATGAAGCAGTTTTGCAACTAGACTCAGGCAATGACCAAAGAAAATAGAAACTGACCTTTGTTGTTTCAATGTCTGCCCAATGGCAGAGGAGGTGTGAGATCCATGGGGTGAGAGTCAGGCTAGGAAATGTAGCCAGCGACTGTGCTAGGATGGGAGGAATTACAGATCTGGTGGATGGAGGTTTCCTGTTAGAGAACAAAAGGGGAGAACCTGTGATGTGCTCTGTCCAAGGAAGGTTATGAGAAAGAGGGAACAGGGATCCTGGTGCCTCTCCCCAAGGAAACCTCAGACAAAGCATCTCCTCTTGGAGAGGAGCAGCAACCTTCACACTAGCAGTTACAGCCAACTTTAGCTTCATAAATTCATAGTTTCAACGGCTCTAAGGCCAGCCCTGATCATCTAGTCTGACCCCCTGCATAACTCAGGCCCTAGAACGTCCCCAGAAGAATTCCTGTTTCACCATGGTCCCATGTGTCTTCACCTTCAGCTGGGGTAGAGTTCAGGGGTAGAGTGTTTGACTGCAGATCGAGTGGTCCTTGGTTCACATCCTAGTGCCCCCTTTGAAGTCTTTGTTAATAAGCAGCAGGTTTCACACAAACAAAAGGAAGTATTTTTTCAAACGACGCACAGTTAACCAGTGGAACTCTTTGCTGGAGGACGTTGTGAAGGCCAAGACTATAACAGCTTTCAAAAATGACCTCGATAAATTTATGCAGGAGAGGTCTATTAATGGCTATTAGCCTGGATGGATAGGGATGGTGTCCCTAACCTCTGTTTGCGAGGAGCCGGAAATGAGCAACAGGAATGGATCACTTGACGATTCCCTGTTCATTCATAGAATCATAGAATATCAGGGTTGGAAGGGACCTCAGGAGGTCATCTAGTCCAACCCCCTGCTCAAAGCAGGACCAATTCCCAACTAAATCATTCATTCCCTCTGGGGCACTGGCTACTGTCGGAAGACAGGATACTGGACTAGATGGACCTTTGGTTTGACCCAGTCTGGGCGGTCTTGTGTTGCTTATGTTCTTGGTTGTATGAACCAGTGCTGGCTATTAGAGGCGCAGATGGATTCAAAAGACCAGTCTCTTGGATCTGTGAATCCTGGGCAAACTAATTCCCTTCCTTTAGAGAATGACAGAAAAACCCATTTCCTCCTCCTTTCTACTCCAGGCTTCGTTCCTTTTTCCAAAGACTCGCCTCTAGGTTGCAGAGAGAGATCTACGTGCACAAAGTGTTCGTCCAACCTGCAGCAATTGAGGCATGCTCTGTCCTCAGCCAGCAAGAACAGGCCTTGCCAGAGAAGCCCCAGAGAAGCAAATTCTCATGGACCATCCTATCAGGCATGAAAAGACTCTGTGTCTGTAGCCAATCTGACACCTCGATGGCAGATAGCGATGAGGAGAGAACAGTTTCCTCACCAAGAAGGTGGACGCACTTGTCCCTGAAGAAGAAAGCAGCTGAGACCCAGGTGGAGTCAGAGGAGGTGAAGCTGCAGGAGAGTACAGAAAAAGTCAAACTGGGAATTTGGCTTTGCACTTTTCTCTCTGTCTCTCCCAAGCTCTGATCCTGTTGCCCATCCCCACAGACCTGAGTGCCTCCCCCGTGAATTAGATTGGCCTAGGGAGATCTCTGGCAGAATTCATTTCTACGTCCCCTGGGTAGGAGGCTCTTGGCATCATTTACTCCCCCTGATTAATGAAGCTCCACCGCCCTCCTGGGAGGTAGGAATTCTACCCATTGGACACCTGGGGAAACTGAAGCCCAGAGAGCTCCGTGACTTGCCCCAGCCTGCACAGTGGGGCAGGGTTACCATCGAACCCAGGAGAACACCCTGGCCAGGGCTCCTAGAACCAACGCTGCCTATTGGGGAGTCTGACTGTGTTGCCCTTCAGTTGTTGCTGCTGGGAATTCTCAGCCAGGCTGTGACGAGGCGATTCTGGCGGGACCCAATGGAGAGTGCCAGTTCAGGACAAATCGCTTCAAGCAGGGCACTTACAGCCCAGGGCTGGGGTCTTCCCACCTCTAAGGCAAACCAAACCAGCCAGACAGAGAGGACTTTGGTTTTTCTCCACTGGCTAACCACAAGTCACACCAGCAATTCCCTTAGACACTCCAGTTTCCCAGTATCACTACCAGTGCCACTCGTTATGGGGATGAATGGTTATGAAAACCAATACCCCTGTCATAACTATAAAGGGAAGGGTAACAGCTGTCCTGTGTACAGTACTATAAAATCCCTCCTGGCCAGAGACTCCAAAATCCTTTTCCCTGTAAAGGGTTAAGAAGCTCAGGTAACCTGGCTGGCATCTGACCTAAAGGACCAATAAGGGGACAAGATACTTTCAAATCTTGGGGGGGGGGGAAGGTTGTTGTTTGTGTTCTTTGTTTGGGAGTGTGTTCGTTCTCGGGACTGAGAGGGACCAGACATCAATCCAGGTTCTCCACATCTTTCTAAACAAGTCTCTCCTATTTCAAACTTGTAAGTAAATAGCCAGGCAAGGCGTGTTAGTTTTCCTTTGTTTTCTCAACTTGTAAATGTACCTTTTACTAGAGTGGTTATCTTTGTTTGCTGTACTTTGAACCTAAAACTAGAGGGGAGTCCTCTGAGCTCTTTAAGTTTGATTACCCTGTAAGGTTAATTTCCATACTGATTTTACAGAGATAATTTTTACCTTTTTCTTTAATTAAAAACCTTCTTTTTAAGAACCTGATTGATTTTTCCTTGTTTTAAGATCCAAGGGGTTTGGATCTTGATTCACCAGGAGTTGGTGGGAGGAAGGAGGGGAATGGTTAATTTCTCCTTGTTTTAGATCCAAGGGGATTGGATCTGTGTTCACCAGGAGTTGGTGGGAGGAAGGAGGGGGGATGGTTAATTTCTCCTTGTTTTAAAATCCAAGGGGTTTGGATCTGTATTCACCAGGGAATTGGTGAAGGTTTTTCAAGGCTTCTCAGAAAGGGAAAAATTGAAATGGTGGCAGCGGAACTAGAGCTAAGCTGGTAGTTAAGCTTAGAAGTTTTCATGCAGGCCCCTACATTTGTACCCTAAAGTTCAAAGTGGGGATCCAGCCTTGACATGGTGGTAGAGTGGTGGGATCATTTTAAACCCAAAAGCCAGTGAGATTTTTTTTTCCTTCTAGCTGCTTGGAAAGCCGAGCTGGAGGTAGATAGATGCATATCTTATCTCTCCTTGCCTGAAGGCAGAGGTGTTAAGTTTTTTTAACAGGTCCTTTGTTAAGAGAAGTGTTCAAATGGGCAAACAAAGGGAAAGGGAATTTAGAAGCTGAATTGTTTTTTTTTTCTTTTTACATCCTCGGGAGTAGCTAGTTAGAAAGTCTCTGTTAACTCAGCAGCAGCCAGAGCTGAGAGCTTCCCAGTTTCAGTCAACTGCAGAGGGGGTGACCCAGCACAAAAAAACAGGAAAATGACTACAAAAGAAGAAAAAGCCAAAGAGGAGGCCCACAAGAGAGCTATGGAGCTGAAAGAAAAAGAGATAGAGCTGAGAGACAGAGAAGAGAAAGCCAAAGAGGGGGCCCACAAGAGAGAGATGGAGATGAAAGAAAAAGAGATGGAGGAGAGAGAAAAAGAAAGGAAACATGAACTGGAACCTAGCCAAGGCTAAGCAAGCTTTCACCCCCATCCCTGTTCCTAAGCCGTCCACCAGGGCCCCGTCTGGGTTACCAGAGACCCAGACAAAGGTGGTGGAACAGGATCCCCTGCCAACGACTGCAACAGCCGTAGTGGATCCAATCCCAGAGACCCAGCCAAAGCCAGTCCCAGAACCGGAACTGGCAACGCAACCAGCACCAGGACCATTGCCAGCACTGAGTCCAGCGCTTGCAAACCCGTCTACAACTCCAACGCCAGAGGGCACCAGCGAGCCTGACCTGGCGGAAGCAGCAGATAACCCTACCCAAGAGGCTCAGCCAGAGCCTGAGATACCACATAGTGCACCAGCGGACCACAGTCAATGGAAACAGCCCCAGCACCTGCATCACTTCCAGAGGGACCAAGCCCCAGTCCACAGTCCAAGGAGGAACTGATGTCTCCAGCATCAAGGGAACAGTTCCAGGCCGAGCAGGAAGCAGATGACAGCCTTCAGAAAGCTTGGGTGGCGGCACGGAGCACCCCAACGCCTCTCAGCTCTTCGAACCAATCCCGGTTTGTTGTAGAACAAGGACTTTTATACAAGGAGACTCTTTCTGGTGGGCACCAGGAAGATTGGCATCCTCAAAGACAGTTGGTAGTTCCCACTAAGTATCGGGTAAAGCTCTTGAGCTTAGCCCATGATCATCCCAGTGGTCATTCTGGGGTGAACAGAACCAAAGACCGGTTGGGGAAGTCCTTCCACTGGGAGGGAATGGGCAAGGACGTTGCTAAATATGTCCGGTCTTGTGAGGTGTGCCAACGAGTGGGAAAGCCCCAAGACCAGGTTAAAGCCCCTCTCCAGCCACTACGCATAATTGAGGTCCCATTTCAGCACGTAGCTGTGGATATTCTGGGTCCTTTCCCAAAGAAGACACCCAGAGGAAAGCAGTACGTACTGACTTTCATGGATTTTGCTACCCGATGGCCGGAAGCAGTACCCTTAAGCAACACCAGGGCTAAAAGTGTGTGCCAGGCATTAACAGACATTTTTGCCAGGGTAGGTTGGCCCTCCGACATCCTTACAGATTCGGGAACTAATTTCCTGGCAGGGACCATGGAAAACCTGTGGGAAGCTCATGGGGTGAATCACTTGGTTGCCACCCCTTACCACCATGAAACCAATGGCCTGGTGGAGAGGTTTAATGGAACTTTGGGGGCCATGATACGTAAATTCGTAAATGAACACTCCAATGATTGGGACCTAGTGTTGCAGCAGTTGCTTTTTGCCTACAGGGCTGTACCACATCCCAGTTTAGGGTTTTCACCATTTGAACTTGTGTATGGCCGCAAGGTTAAGGGGCCATTACAGTTGGTAAAGCAGCAATGGGAGGGGTTTACGCCTTCTCCAGGAACTAACATTCTAGACTTTGTAAGCAACCTACAAAGCACCCTCCGACACTCTTTAGCCCTTGCTAAAGAAAACCTAAAGAATGCTCAGGAAGAGCAAAAGGCCTGGTATGATAAACATTCCAGAGAACGGTCCTTCAAAGTAGGAGACCAAGTCATGGTCTTAAAGGCGCTCCAGGCCCATAAAATGGAAGCATCGTGGGAAGGACCATTCACGGTCCAGGAGCGCCTAGAAGCTGTTAACAATCTCATAGCCTCCCCCACCTCCAACATAAAGCCTAAGGTATACCATGTTAATTCCCTTAAGCCCTTTTATTCCAGAGAATTAAACGTTTGCCAGTTTACAGCCCAGGAAACAGATGACGTGGAATGGCCTGAAGGTGTCTACTACGAAGAAAAAAAGGATGGTGGCGTAGAAGAGGTGAACCTCTCCACGACCCTTGGACGTCTGCAGCGACAGCAGATCAAGGAGCTGTGCACAAGCTTTGCACCAATTTTCTCAGCCACTCCAGGCTGGACAGAACGGGCATACCACTCCATTGACACAGGTAATGCTCACCCTATTAGAACCCCACCCTACCGGGAGTCACCTCATGCCAAAACTGCTATACAAAGGAGATCCAGGACATGCTACAGATGGGTATAAGTTGCCCCACTAAGAGTGCATGGGCATCTCCAGTGGTTCTAGTTCCCAAACCAGATGGGGAAATACGCTTTTGCGTGGACTACCGTAAGCTAAATGCTGTAACTCGTCCTGACAACTATCCAATGCCACGCACAGATGAGCTATTGAAGAAATTGGGACATGCCCAATTCATCTCTACTTTAAACTTAACCAAGGGGTACTGGCAAGTACCACTAGATGAACCCGCTAAGGAAAGGTCAGCCTTCGTCACCCAGGCAGGGGTGTATGAATTCAATGTACTCCCTTTCGGGTTGCGAAATGCACCCGCCACCTTCCAAAAACTTGTAGATGGTCTCCTAGCGGGATTGGGAGAATCTGCAGTTGCCTACCTCAGTAATGTGGCCATTTTTTCTGATTCATGGGCAGAGCACATGGAGCACCTGAAAAAAGTTTTCGAGCGCATCCAGCAGGCAGAACTAACTGTTAAGGCTAAAAAGTGTCAAATAGGCCAAAACAGAGTAACTTACCTGGGGCACCAGGTGGGTCAAGAAACTATAAATCCCCTACAGGCCAAAGTGGATGCTATCCAAAAGTGGCCGGTTCCAAAGTCTAAAAAACAGGTCCAATCCTTCTTAGGCTTGGCTGGATATTATAGGCAATTTGTACCCCACTACAGCCAAATCGCCGCCCCGCTGACAGACCTAACCAAAAAGAAACAGCCAAATGCAGTTCAGTGGACTGATGAGTGTCAAAAGGCCTTTAACCAGCTTAAGGCAACACTCATGTCTGACCCTGTACTAAGGGCCCCAAACTTTAACAAACTGTTCCTAGTAACCACAAATGCGTCCGAGCGAGGCGTGGGAGCAGTTTTAATGCAGGAAGGACCGGATCAAAAATTCCATCCTGTCGTGTTTCTCAGTAAGAAACTGTCTGAGAGGGAAAGCCATTGGTCAATCAGCAAAAAGAAATGCTATGCCATTGTGTACGCGCTGGAAAAGCTACGCCCATATGTTTGGGAACGGCGTTTCCAACTACAAACAGACCATGCTGCGCTACAGTGGCTTCATACCGCCAAGGGAAATAACAAAAAACTTCTTCGGTGAAGTTTAGCTCTCCAAAATTTTAATTTTAAAATACAACACATTTCAGGAGCTTCTAACAAAGTGGCTAATGCACTCTCCCGGAAAAGTTTCCCAGAGTTAACTGATTAACAATTGTTCTTAAAATAAAACATATTGTTAGTTTTTATATAATCAGTAGTATGTCTAAAGGTACATGTGTCTTATTAACTCTGTTTTCTCCTAAAACTCCAGAAAAAAATCACAGCCAGTGTGAAACCAAACGTCCAACACTATCTGTGATTTGGGGGGCGTGTCATAACTATAAAGGGAAGGGTAACAGCTGTCCTGTGTACAGTACTATAAAATCCCTCCTGGCCAAAGACTCCAAAATCCTTTTCCCTGTAAAGGGTTAAGAAGCTCAGGTAACCTGGCTGGCATCTGACCTAAAGGACCAATAAGGGGACAAGATACTTTCAAATCTTGGGGGGGGGGGGGGGGGGGGGGGAAGGTTGTTGTTGTTTGTGTTCTTTGTTTGGGAGTGTGTTCGTTCTCGGGACTGAGAGGGACCAGACATCAATCCAGGTTCTCCACATCTTTCTAAACAAGTCTCTCCTATTTCAAACTTGTAAGTAAATAGCCAGGCAAGGCGTGTTAGTTTTCCTTTGTTTTCTCAACTTGTAAATGTACCTTTTACTAAAGTGTTTATCTTTGTTTGCTGTACTTTGAACCTAAGACTAGAGGGGAATCCTCTAAGCTCTTTAAGTTTAATTACCCTGTAAGGTTAATTTCCATACTAATTTTACAAAGATAATTTTTACCTTTTTCTTTAATTAAAAACCTTCTTTTTAAGAACCTGATTGATTTTTCCTTGTTTTAAGATCCAAGGGGTTTGGATCTTAATTCACCAGGAGTTGGTGGGAGGAAGGAGGGGAATGGTTAATTTCTCCTTGTTTTAGATCCAAGGGGATTGGATCTGTGTTCACCAGGAGTTGGTGGGAGGAAGGAGGGGAATGGTTAATTTCTCCTTGTTTTAAATCCAAGGGGATTGGATCTGTGTTCACCAGGAGTTGGTGGGAGGAAGGAGGGGGGATGGTTAATTTCTCCTTGTTTTAAAATCCAAGGGGTTTGGATCTGTATTCACCAGGGAATTGGTGAAGGTTTTTCAAGGCTTCTCAGAAAGGGAAAAATTAAAATGGTGGCAGCGGAACCAGAGCTAAGCTGGTAGTTAAGCTTAAAAGTTTTCATGCAGGCCCCTACATTTGTACCCTAAAGTTCAAAGTGGGGATCCAGCCTTGACAACCCCAATAAAAGAAAAAAGTTCTCCCAATCCCAAAGGACCAAGCCCCAGACCCAGCTCAATGTCCAAATCAGAGCTTACCCACAAATCACGCTGTTGCCAATCCTTTAGAATCTAAAATCTAAAGGTTTATTCATAAAAGGAAAAAGATATAGATGAGAGCTAGAATTGGTTAAATGGAATCAATTACACACACAGTAATGGGAAAGTTCTTGGTTCAGGCTTGTAGCAATGATGGAATAAACTGCAGGTTCAAATCAAGTCTCTGGAACATCCCCAGCTGGGATGGGTCATCAGTCCTTTGTGTAGAGCTTCCATTTGTAGCAAAGTCCCTCCACGGGTAAGAAGCAGGATTGAAGACAAGATGGAGATGAGGCATCTGCCTTTTATAGTCTCTTCCAGGTGCAAGGACACCTCTTTGTCCTTACTGTGGAAAATTACAGCAAAATGGAGTTTGGAGTCACATGGGCAAGTCCCTGCATACTTTGCTGAGTCACAAGGTGTATCTGCCTTCTCTCAATGGGTCAGTTGTATAGCTGATGGTCCTTAATGGGCCATCAAGCAGGCTAGGCAGAGCTGACACCAACTTGTCTGGGGTGTCTCCCAGAAGCATAGCATAAGTTTGAAATACAGACAATATAAAGCCAATATTCATAACTTCAACTACAAAAATGAAACACACATATAGACAGCATAATCATAACCAACAAACCATAACCTCTCCATAGACCCCTTACACGACAACCTTTATACAATATTTGCTGCAGATATAGAACAGTGGTTGCAACAGTGATCTATACAGTTACAGATTATGTCAAGAACGTCACACCCCAAATGCAAAGTTGATGCAGGAAGGGATGACAAACATCCCTAACTGCATCCCAAGAGCTCCCCATCCTGGGTTCTGTCTCACTACAGCTAGTCTTGGGTTAGAAGCCATACCAGTGTATAACAGAAATGGTTTATCAAAGTCATGTTCAATAACATGATTGAATCTCTTTACAAACTCAAGGTAAAACTTGGTTAGAACAATAGTGGATTGAATCTGCTCTTGCAGCATGGTTCCTGTATGTCTCATGTGATCTTGCCAAGAGCTAAAGAACATAGCTACTTTATTCATAAAAGCTCTGGCAAATGTTTGGAACCCAATTAACATCAAGCCAATGTAGATATTAATGTTGTTCGTAGTATAGGAATCTTGGCATTTAGCCATGAAAGCAATATGGTAGTGTGCCTTAGTTTCCCTTTTCATACAGCACATCAGATCTGGAATGTCTTTTCCCCTGTGAAAAGTTCCAATGCTGTTTACAGGCATTAACTGTGAAACATTAGGATAACAAGGTCTTTGAACATAAAGTATGTTCTTATGTATTACTCTTAACGTGTTCAAGGGATTTTCCAAAAGATTAGGCACATTGTACATTTTTCAGTTCTTGCTAATAGCAAGACATTAGTTACAAAAATTACCATTAGCAATAACAACAAATCCATTGCAAGTGTCCATTTACAATCATTTTTGTCATGCCACACCTTTGGCCCAAAACCATTGGGTTTTTGGCATTTTAGGGTTAACCTGTGGCTTTCCTTTGCAAAATCAAGTACTCTTTTTCCTCCTTGTCCTGAAGGATCAAACCCTGATTTTTCTTGCTTAACAGAATTCACTGGCTGATTGGGTGGGCTCTCTGTGCTAATAGCTATTAGCAAGTCTTTTTTCTCCCTGCCAGCCAGGTAATTTGCATCAACACAGACACTAGCTTTTAGATTCTCAGCTGCTACCAATTTCAAGGCTGGACACTCATTCTTCCCTTTAGCAGGATTGGGTTGTTCTTCCCCCTCCCCCCCCCCCCCCCCCGCCCACACACACACCTTTTGCCTAGAAGGTTGAAAACGGAAACTTCCTGCTTACAGGAATTCCTTTGCTGGCTAGGTGTGTTCACAAGTGCGGACCCTGACGCACAGACTGCTCACTCAGGGCTTGGCTACACTTGCGAGTTACAGCGCAATAAAGGAGCCTGGGTGCACTAGCTCACTCCCCGTCCACACTGGCATGGCACGTAGAGCGCTCTGACTCTGTGGCTACAGCGCGCCTAGTTCTCCACCTCGGTGAGAGGAATAACGTTTGCTGCGCCTTGGCTACAACGCCCGGGCATCAGTGTGAACGAGGTGTTGCGTTACTGCGCTCTGATCGGCCTCTGGAGCGTCCCATAATCCCCTTAAGTCAAGTGGCCACTCTTGTCACTGTTTTGAATTCCTGTAGGAATGCGGAAATGCCCTTTCAAAGCCCCATTTCTGACAGCCGGCATGCAAGCCGTTACTGTGCAATGCTGTGTGAGAGAGAGACGCAGGGGAGAGGGGGGGTCTGCTGCTGTCTGAACTTACAAGACAGCATGCTGACGTGCTCAGCCCCCCAAAACCCCATTCTCTCTCCCCCCACATACACACAACACACTCCCTGTCACACTCCACCCCACCCCTCCCATTTGAAAAGCACGTTGCAGTCACTTGAATGCTGGGATAGCTGCCCATAATGCACCACTCCCAATGCTGCTGCAAGTGCCGCAAATGTGGCCACGCCAGTGCGCTGTCAGCTGTCAGTGTGCTCTGCCATACTACCCCCCGCCCATTCCCCCCTCCCCCTTATGCCTGGCAACTCCCATGCCCAGTGCCCCTCTGGCCCACAGAGCCCTATAACCAGCACCCCCCACTGCCTAGTGCCCCTCTCACAGCCCCCCCACAACTGCCCAGCACTCCATATTCCTGAGGGAATTCAGCACCAAAACATTAAAAATTCTGTGCACTATTTTAAAATTCTGCAAATGTTATTTGTCAATAAATAAACGTGGAAGCTGCAGCCTGGCAGGGGGAGCCCAGGCCACTGGCTGCCTGGAGGTGGGAGATCACCCTGCAGCCTCCCACCTCCCTTCCCAGGACAGGGACTCGACAGTGAGGCTGCACCCGACCCTGACACATTGTAAGGGATGGGCCTGCCCCAGAAACACCTTTGGGCACTGCCCCTCTGTGCCAGGTGCACCAGGTGTGGGAGGCAGGCTCAGCCCGTCAGGATCCAAGTGTGGAGGGGCTCAGTGTGGGGGGATCCAGGTGGGGCTAACAGGGTTCTGGGTGGAGCAGTCGGGGTGCAGGTGGCTCAGTGGGGGATCTGGATACACAGGGGCTCGTTGGGGGTTGATGGGGCAGTGGGACTCTGTAGAGGGGTCCAGGTGAAGGTGCTTGGGGCTCAGCAGGGGGTGTCTAGTGTGGGGAGCTCAGTGGGAGGGCGGGTGCAGGGGAGGTGGGGCTCATTGGGGTGGGGGTCCAAGTGAAGCTAGCTGGGGCTCTGTGGGTGGGTGGTACAGATGCAGGGCAGGTGGGGCTAGTCAGGGGGAGGGTTCGATGGGGCTGCTTAATGGGCGAGCCTCAGCTGCTGCCAAGGGGATGCTGCATGCTGGGCTCCCGGTTCTCCCCTGTCCCCGCATCCCTCATCCCCTTCTCTTCCCCATCCCATACCCCTTCCCCACTGCCCATCTCCTCCCCATCCCACCCCCTTCCTTCCCTACTGCTTATTTCCCCCAGTCTCCCCACCCCGCCCCAGCACATGCACTCCCTGCTGTACAGAGAACAGGATGGCCCCTCCCAGCACACAGACGGGGAACACCACCGGCACTAGGACCCAAAAGGCTGCGTCCAGCTGCAAAGTCAGCAGAACTGAACAGCCCCCTCTTTCCGCCGGGCAGTTCTGTGGGGACTCCCCAGACACAGCTCCTACAGCCAATCCATCAGCACTGAACAAATACTGCAAGACTAATATCTCACAGGCCCGATTGCAGCAGAGAGCCTTTAAGCCTCACTGCGGGGAGCTTCCCCCCAGGGCCAGCTTTAGCAAGAGCGGGGCCCAATTCCTGGGGGCATGGCTTGCCGCAAGCCCCACCCCCAGGAATCGGGCCCCGCTCCGGCCGGAGCTCCAGCCGGGGTCGTGGGGCTTGGGTCTGGCCCGGAGCCGTTCAGCCAGGGCCGGGCTGGAGCCGAACTGGGGGGCCGGGCCCGAGCCGGGCCAGACCCGGAGCCGAGCCGCGGGGGCCGGGCCCGGAGCCGAGGGGGCCGGGCCGGGCCCGCGGGGGCCGGGCCAGACCCGGAGCCGCTCAGCCGGGGCCGGGCTCGAGCCGGACCCGGAGCCGAGCCGCGGGGGCTGGGCCCGAGCCGCTCAGCCAGGGCCGGGCTGGAGTTGAGCAGAGCCAGGCCGGGCCGGGCCGGAGCCGAGCTGAGCTGCGGGGGCCGGGACGGAGCCGAGCTGGGGGGTCGGACACGGGCCGGGCCCGAACCGGGCCGCGGGGCCTGGGCCGGAGCCGAGCCGAGCAGGCCGGACCGGCGCCCCAGGGTCGGAGCTGCTGGTGCCGGAGGTGCTCGGCCGGGGCTGGACTGGATACAGAGGGACCTAGACAAGTTAGAGGATTAGGCCAAAAGAAATCTGATGAGGTTCAACAAGGACAAGTGCAGAGTCCTGCACTTAGGACAGAAGAATCCCATGCAACGCTACAGACTAGGGACCGAATGGCTAGGCAGCAGTTCTGCAGAAAAGGACCTAGGGGTTACAGTGGACGAGAAGCTGGATATGAGTCAGCAGTGTGCTCTTGTTGCCAAGAAGGCTAACGGCATTTTGGGCTGTATAAGTAGGGGCATTGCCAGCAGATAGAGGGACATGATCATTCCCCTCTATTCGACATTGGTGAGGCCTCATCTGGAGTACTGTGTCCAGTTTTGGGCCCCACACTACAAGAAGGATGTGGAAAAATTGGAAAGAATCCAGTGGAGAGCAACAAAAATGAATAGGGGGCTGGAGCACATGACTTATGAGGAGAGGCTGAGGGAACTGGGATTGTTTAGTCTGCAGAAGAGAAGAATGAGGGGGGATTTGATAGCTGCTTTCAACTACCTGAAAGGGGGTTGCAAAGAGGATGGATCTAGACTGTTCTCAGTGGTAGCAGATGACAGAACAAGGAGCAATGGTCTCAAGTTGCAGTGGGGAAGGTTTAGGTTGGATATTAGGAAAAACTTTTTCATTAGGAGGGTGGTGAAGCACTGGAATGGGTTACCTAGGGAGATGGTGCAATCTCCTTCCTTAGAGGTTTTTAAGGTCAGGGTTGACAAAGCCCTGGCTGGGATGATTTAGTTGGGGATTGGTCCTGATTTAGGCAGGGAGTTGAACTAGATACCTCCTGAGGGCTCTTCCAACCCTGATAGGCAGATAGACCCAGATTAGTCCATAGGAGACGGGGGGGGGAGGGGAGGCGCAGAGGAAGAGGATGCAGGCAACTGAACATGACAGGTGCTCATGAAAGGAGAGAGAGAGTGTTGGAGTGTCAGTTGGCCAACACAGAGAAGAGAGAGAGAGAGAAACCTAGGAGGAAGGAACAAAACTCAGAACAAGGAGTCACCCTCATGAACCCAACTACTGCTAGGGAGCAAACACCACTGCTGGCCAGAGAGATGAACAGCCCCCGCAAATGGCAACATCAACTCCCTTGAATCCACAGCTAGTCAGGAAACCCTTTTTCTTGTTTTTTTGTTCTTTTTTTAAACAAACCCACACCCAGCTAACGGGAAGTCCCTGCCTGGAGCCAGGGGGGCTGTGACCAGAGCCCTCACCAAACCAGACACTGATCTCACAGACAGTGACAGCTGCTCCGCTCCCAGCTGGACAGGTCTTGCCTGGCATCAACAACGCTTGCGCTCTCGCTCGCTTTCCATCTCACCACCGAGACGGACTCTGTCCCCCACCCCCACCACCCACTTCTTTTCCCTTGGTGCCAAACACAACACAAAAGTTATCATCACAATCTGCCGTGATGGCCAGGCTCTCCTTCTCGCATCTCCCACACCCCAGGGCTCTACCCTGAACCCCCTTCCCATGATGTTGTCAGAGCTACAATTAGAAAGCACCCCACTGCACCTGCACCCAACATAATCACTCGGCACAGGAGACTCTTGTCCCTTCCACTAGTCTTAACCCCACAGAGCCCCAGGCCCAGCTAGGATGCACCTTATTTTTCTTTAGTACTGGGGCTCTCGTCCTCTCCTTCCTATCCCTCTTGGACTCCATCTGTGAGAGAGGACTGGGAAGTTTACAGACACAGAGACCCTCCCCCAGCTCTCTCTGCGCCCTGGGCTCACACCTGGTTGTCTCCCCAGTCCTTGGCACTGTCCAGCATGTCTCCCTCCACAGAAGTCACCTGATGTCATCTTAGACTCCATCTTCATATTGCTCTTCTCCTTCCCAGAACTCCTGCTCTGCTCCTCAGACCTGTCTGTCCTCAGCTCTGCAGGCAGAGGGGAAGGGGCATCATGGGAACACACATGCCCCATTCCAGACACCACATGGCATCCACAGGGCTACTAAACCATGTCACCTTGTGCCAAAAACCACACCCCACCCCAAAGGAGCAAAACGCCTTTGTGAGCCCAGCACACACATACACACCAAGCCCAGCCAAATTGGGAGCTTGCCCCCCCTTCCCGGGCCTCATGGATGGAGAAGTTTGGTGGGCAGTGGGGGCCCCGAGGGACTGGCTCAGCGTGTGAATGAAGGACTGGGATATATGTGGGGGCGGGACAGTGGGGTTGGGGTGTCCAGGAGGACCCAAGGTAAGGGCCTAGGGGGATTAGGAGTATAGGAGAGTAGGGTTACCAAGTGCACTGTGGGACTGGGGGATTTAGAGAGCCCAGAGAGGACGGGTGGGGCAGGTTGGAGGGCCCCACGGGGGCTGAAAAGGGGAATCCGTCAGGTTGGGGGGTAGCAGAGAGTGGAGATAAGGGACTCACACACTGGGGATGGAGAAGGCAATGGGGTGACAGGGACGTGGGGCCCAGCACTGGAGAAATGGGCTGGAGTCGATTGGGGGGGGGTGGGAGGAGGACGCTGGGGGAGGCAGCACATCGGCAGGGCAAAGGGAAAGGCCAAGGAGAGAGGACAAGGTGGGGGAGGGGAGCACTGGGGGATGACGGGGGGCTGAGGGTGAACTAGGGGGAGTTTGGGGAGCAGGACTGAGGGGTCCCCATGGGCGCAGGGCAGGGCTGGGGGTGGAGGGGGGGCTGGGGAGGCCCAGGGACGGGGCAGGTTGGGGAGCTGAAGAGAATGTCAGGGCCCTACAGAACAGGGAGCGGGTGGGGGAGGGGATGGGGGCGCTGAGGGGTCCCCAGGGGCACAGGGCGGGCCTGAGCGCAGTGGGTGGTTGGGAGCTGGGGGGGACGGGGCAGGTTGGGGGCTGAGGGGGATGTCACGGCTCTAGGGAGCAGGGAGCGGGTGGGGGAGGGGACAAGGGGGTGGATGGGGCGCATGGGGTGGATGGGGGTGGTGGGGCAGGGGGGACGGGGCAGGTTGGAGGGCTGAGGAGGATGTCAGGGCTCTAGGGAGCAGGTGGGTGAGGGGATGGGGGCTCAGGGGGACGTTGCGGCTCCAGGGAACAGGTGGGGAGGGAATGCAGGGGTTGAGGGGTCCCCATGGGCGCAGGGGGCGGATGGGGGGCTGGGGGCAGAGGCGGACGGGGCAGGTTGGGGGGTTAGGGGGATGTCACAGCTCTAGTGAGCGGGTGGGGGGGCAGGGGGTGGATGGGGCACAGGGCGGGGCTGGGGGCATGGGGTGGATGGGGGGGCGGGGGCAGAGGGGGTGGGGTAAATTGGGGGGCTGAGGGAGATGTCTGGGCACTAGGGAGCAGGGAGCGGGTGGGGGGGAGCTGAGGGGGATGTCGGGGCACTAGGGAGCGGGTGGGGGAGGGGATGGGGCTGAGGGGGATGTCGGGGCACTAGGGAGCGGGTGGGGGAGGGGATGGGGCTGAGGGGGATGTCGGGGCACTAAGGAGCGGGTGGGGGAGGGGAGTGGGAGCTGAGGGAGATGTCGGGGCACTAGGGAGCGGGTGTGGGGGGGGGGCTGAGGGGGATGTCGGGGCACTAGGGAGCGGGTGGGGGAGGGGATGGGGGCTGAGGGGGATGTCGGGGCACTAGGGAGCGGGGGGGGAGGGGGGGGAGCTGAGGGGGATGTCGGGCCTCTAGGTAGCGGGTGAGGAGGAGATGGGAGCTGAGGGGGATGTTGGGGCACTAGGGAGCGGGTGGGGGAGGGGTGGGGGCTGAGGGGGATGTCGGGGCACTAGGGAGCGGGTGGGGGAGGGGATGGGGGCTGAGGGGGATGTCGGGGCACTAGGTAGCGGGTGGGGGAGGGGGGGAGCTGAGGGGGATGTCGGGGCACTAGGGAGCGGGTGGGGGAGGGGGGGAGCTGAGGGGGATGTCGGGGCACTAGGGAGCGGGTGGGGGAGGGGGGGAGCTGAGGGGGATGTCGGGGCACTAGGGAGCGGGTCGGGGAGGGGGGGAGCTGAGGGGGATGTCGGGGCACTAGGTAGCGGGTGGGGGAGGGGATGGGGCTGAGGGGGATGTCGGGGCACTAGGGAGCGGGTGGGGGAGGGGATGGGGGCTGAGGGAGATGTCGGGGCACTAGGGAGCGGGTGGGGGAGGGGATGGGAGCTGAGGGGGATGTCGGGGCACTAGGGAGCGGGTGGGGGAGGGTGTTGCGGATTGTGGGGGAGTTAGGGCCCTGCACCCCTCTTCCCGAGATTCACTGCGACTCTCAGCCAACCAGTAAAGCAGAAGGTTTATTTAAGGACAGGAACACAGTCTCAAGCAGAGCGTGTAGGTACGACCAGACCCCCTCAATTAGGTCCCTCTGGGAGGTTCAGGGAGCTTAGACCCCAGCTTGGGGTTCCCTGAGTTGTACCACCCAGCCCCAACCGAAACTAAACTCCCAACTCCTCCCGCTGCTCCTCTCCTTTGTTCAGTCTCCCGGGCAGAAGGTGTTAATTCTCCCCACCCCCGTTCCTGGCTCAGGTTACAGCTCAGGTAGCTTCCTTCAAGGGAAGTCCCACATCCCCACTGCAACCCCCCTGCAACATTCCCAGGTCAAATCTGCCCTGCTCCCTGCTCCGTCACATCTCTCCCCCCTTCGAGACTGAACTGAGCGGGGTCACTCTGACCAGTGACCTGGGGAAGTTCAGGGCTCCCTCTCCGGGACAATGCGTCCGCTATCAGGTTGTCACGTCCCTTCACATGGACCACGTCCATGTCATAATCCTGCAGGAGCAGGCTCCATCTCAGGAGCTTGGCGTTGGCTCCTTTCATCTGGTGCAGCCAGGTCAGGGGAGAGTGGTCGGTGTGCACGGTGAAGTGACGCCCAAAGAGATATGGCTCTAGTTTCTTGAGGGCCCACACCATGGCCAGGCATTCCTTCTCGATGGCCGCGTAGTTCTGCTCCCGGGGTAGTAACTTCTTGCTCAGGTACACGATGGGGTGTCTCTCCCCCTTTTCATCCTCCTGCATTAACACCGCCCCCAGTCCTGTGTCTGAGGCGTCGGTGAACACCATAAAGGGCTTGTCAAAGTCTGGGTTTGCCAGAACTGGGCCACTGACCAGAGCCTCCTTCAGCGCCCGGAGAGCCTCCTGGCACTCCTCGGTCCAGACCACTTTGTCTGGCTTCCCCTTCTTGCACAGCTCAGTGATGGGGGCGGCTATGGCGCTAAAGTGGGGCACGAACCTCCGATAGTATCCTGCCATCCCAATAAAGGCTTGGACCTGCTTTTTGGTTTGAGGAGCGGGCCAGTCTCTGATCACCTCCACTTTGGCTGGTTCCGGCTTTAGGCAGCCGCTTCCCACCCGGTGGCCTAGGTAGGATACCTCAGCCATCCCCACCTTGCACTTCTCCGGTTTTACGGTCAGCCCAGCCTTCTGGAGTCGGTCCAGCACTTGTCTAACCTGGGATATGTGGTCCTCCCAGGTCTGGCTAAAGACACAGATGTCATCGATATACGCCACGGCAAAACTCTCCATCCCCCTCAGTAGCTGATCCACCAGGCGCTGGAAGGTGGCCGGCGCTCCCTTGAGGCCGAAGGGCAGGGTCAGGAATTCATAGAGCCCCAGAGGGGTGACAAAGGCCGATTTCAGCCTGGCATCTGCATCCAGCGGCACTTGCCAATAGCCCTTTGTAAGATCCATGGTGGTAAGGTACCGAGCACCTCCCAGCTTGTCTAGGAGCTCGTCCGGCCTGGGCATGGGGTAGGCATCGGCTACAGTGATGGCATTGAGCTTCCGATAGTCCACACAGAACCGGATCGACCCGTCCTTTTTGGGGACCAGCACCACCGGCGAGGCCCAAGGGCTGGAAGACGGCTGGATCACCCCCAAAGCCAGCATGTCATTGACCTCTCTTTCCAGGTCCTGAGCAGTTTTCCCTGTGGCTCGGAAGGGGGAGCATTTTATAGGCGGGTGCGATCCTGTCTGCACCCGGTGGACAGTCAGATTAGTGCGTCCAGGCTGGTTGGAAAACAGCTGCTGGTACAGATGCAGCACCCCTCCGATCTCAGCTCGCTGGGCAGGGGTTAGCCGATCAGAGAGGGGAATTGCTTCCAGGGGGAAGCCAACTCTTGTCCCAGGGAATAGATCTACTAAAGGGTCATCTCCCTGCCCCTCCCACTGTCCACACACGGCCAATACCATATTCCCCCTGTCATAATATGGCTTCATCATATTCACATGGTACACCCGGTGGTGGTGTGCCCGGTTCGACAGCTCCACCACATAGTTTACCTCGTTTAGTTGCTTGACAACCTTGAAGGGCCCTTCCCAGGCGGCCTGGAGTTTGTTTTTCCTCACGGGGATGAGGACCATCACCTGATCCCCAGTGGCGAAGGCGCGGGCCCGTGCTGTGCGGTCATACCAGACCTTCTGCTTCCTCTGGGCTCTGGCCAGATTCTCCCTGGCCAGGCCCATGAGCTCGGCAAGTCGTTCCCGGAAGGTCAGGACATACTCCACCACCGACTGTCCGTCAGGAGTGGCCTTCCCCTCCCATTCGTCTCTCATCAGGTCCAGGGGCCCCCTTACCCGCCTTCCATATAGCAGTTCGAAAGGCGAAAACCCGGTAGACTCCTGGGGTACCTCCCTGTACGCAAACAGCAGGTGAGGTAAGTACTTGTCCCAGTCCTGCGGGTGCTGATTCATAAATGTTTTCAGCATCATTTTTAGCGTCCCATTGAACCTCTCCACCAGCCCGTTGGATTGGGGGTGATATGCTGAGGCCCAGTTGTGCCGGACCCCACATCTCTCCCACAAGCACCGGAGTAGGGCCGACATGAAGTTGGACCCTTGGTCCGTCAAGACTTCCTTGGGGAACCCCACTCGGCTGAAAATGGTCAGCAGCGCATCCGCCACAGTGTCTGCTTCAATGGACGATAAGGGCACTGCCTCGGGGTAGCGGGTGGCGAAATCTACCACCACCAGGATGTATTTCTTCCCAGACCGGGTCGTCTTGCTGAGAGGTCCCACTATGTCCATGGCCACCTTCTGGAAAGGCTCCTCTATGATGGGCAAAGGTCTCAATGCTGCCTTCCCCTTGTCCCGGGCCTTCCCCACCCTCTGGCAGGGGTCACAGGATCGGCAGTACTGCCGGACGTTGGTGAAGACCCCGGGCCAGTAAAAGTTCTGTAGCAGCCTCTGCCTGGTGCGCCGGATCCCCTGGTGCCCTGCGAGAGGGATGTCATGGGCCAGGTACAGTAGCTTGTGGCGAAACTTCTGGGGAACCACCAGCTGCCTCCTGATCCCCCACGACTCCACTTCCCCCGGGGGAGCCCACTCTCGGTACAGGAACCCCTTCTCCCACAGGAACCTCTCCTTGCATCCTCTCCTCATGGTCTGTCCCACACTGAGGTCAGCCAGGCCCCTTAGCTTCCGCAGGGAGGGGTCCTTCTGCAACTCGGCCTGGAACTCGGCGGCTGAGGAAGGGATGGGGACCTGCTCCCTCTCGTCGGCTGGGTCGGAAGCCCCAGCCACCCCGCGGCCTGTCCTTGGGTGTTCCCTCCCCACCCGGGAAGGGTTCGGTGCCTCCGGTGGGACATCCTTCCCAAGGTCAGGGCGTAGTGCCCCTCGCCGGCTCTGGCTACGGGTCACGACTAAGGCGGTCTGGGGGCTGCTTGGCCAGTCCTCTAGGTCCCCCCCCATCAACACCTCAGTGGGCAAATGGTGGTGCACTCCCACGTCCTTGGGGCCCTCCTTGGCCCCCCATTTCAGGTGTACCCTCGCTACGGGAACCTTAAATGGGGTCCCGCCCACCCCGGTCAGGGTCAGGAAGGTGTTGGGCACCACCCGATCTGGGGCCACCACCTCGGGCCGGGCCAGTGTCACCTCTGCGCCCGTGTCCCAGTATCCATAAACTTTCTTCCCATCCACCTCCAGGGGAACAAGGCACTCGCTCCGCAGGGACAGCCCCGCGCCAACCCTGTAAACGGAGAACTTTGAATCCGGAGCATCTGGCCCTCCAGAGAAGCTGGCCGGGGGCCCTTCTCTCTCTTGAGCAGTTGATAAGCTGCCAGCCCCTCTTGCGTGGGAAGCCTGCCCCTCGTCCGTCTGGGCCTCTACCAAGTTAACCCGGTGCGGGTTCGGTCTGCTCAGTCTGTCCTTGAGCTTGGGGCACTGGGCCCGAACGTGGCCTCTTCGGCCGCAGTAATAGCAGCTCAGGTCCCGTGGATCCCCTCGAGCCGGTCGGTCGTCCCTGATGCTGGGCCTTCCCCGTGGGAGGGGATTCCCCATATTCCCCCTTTGGGAGGTCCCAGGGTGACTCTCTCTCTGCATCGCGGCGGGCCTGTTCCTTTGGGGCTCCTCCCTGCCACCCCCTGACCGGCTCTTTACAAACTCATCAGCCAGCTGCCCGGCGTGTCGCGGGTTCTCTGGCTTTCTGTCCACCAACCACAGCCTCAGGTCGGATGGGCACCGCCCATACAGTTGCTCCAGTACCAGCAGTTTAATCAGGTCCTCCTTCGTCTGGGCCCCACCAGCCCACTTGCTGGCGTATCTTTCCATGCGGACGGCTAGTTGCAAATAGGAGATCTCAGGGGTTTTATCTTGACTCCGGAACCTTTCCCGGTACATCTCAGGAGTCAGCCCAAACTCACGTAGCAGGGCCTTTTTGAATAGTTCGTAGTCCCCTTTCTCTGCCTCTCCCAGTTGGCGGTACAATGCCACGGATTTGGGGTCCAGTAAGGGGGTAAGGACCCGGAGTCTGTCCGCGGGATCCACCCGGTGCAGCTCGCAGGCCGTCTCAAAGGCCTCCAGGAAGTCATCCATGTCCTCCCCCTCCTTGTATGGGGCCATGATGCACTTATCAAAGCTCCGTGCAGTCCTGGGTCCCCCCTCACTCACCGCAGCCGGGGGTTCGCTGCCCTTCAATCTCGCCAGTTCCAGTTCATGCTGACGCTGTCTCTCATTCTCCTGTCTCTGTCTCTCTTTCTCCTCCCGTTCACGCTGATGCTGTCTCTCTTTCTCCTCCCGTTCATGCTGTCTCTGTCGTTCACGATCCTCCAGCTCTCTCAGTTTTAGCTCTTTCTCCCATTCCAGCCAATTCCGCTCCCCGGATGCCGAACGTCGCCGGGAGGATCCTCTGCTGGCCGGCGAGCTTCGCCGGGGGGACCCCCTGCTGGCCGGGGGGGTCACGGCGCCTTCGGTATTTGCTGGGCTCCTCCCCACCCTTCCCCTAGGCATAGGAAGGAGGGGTCTCGGGAAGCCCTCAGCAGCCGGCTGACCACTCCCAGCTGGGACAGACACTGGTGCCTGCGCTGCATTTGCCAGGCTGCTTCCCTGAGACACAGGGATCAGTTCATTCGCGCGATCTTCCGCCTCCAGCTGGGCAATGAGCTGTTCTTTGGTGAGCCTCCCAATGCGCAGCTGCCTCTGCTTGCACAGCTCCACCAGGTCGCTCTTAAGCCGCTTGGCATACATCTTCCTGCTGGCCACTCACCGGCCTGTGTGCTCACAGCTCCCCACAGTTCCCAGGGGGACCCCTAGTGTGCCAGCCCTTCTCGAGGTCACCACCTCTCTGCCAGGGTCGAGCTGCAGACTCCTCCGCCCCTGGGACCACTCGCTGCGATCCCCCCGGGGGACCCTGTTACTGCAAAAGTCCTTCTCGCTGGTCACACACTCCCAGGGGTAATAACCGTCTCTCTCTCACTCTTCAGCACGCCTGGTCCCCGTCAATCCCCCTTCGTTTTACTGCTCCCCAGTCACTTACTGCAGGAAGCGCCGTCCACGGGGTGCAGTAGATCCCGCCGCTGCCACCAGTTGTTGCGGATTGTGGGGGAGTTAGGGCCCTGCACCCCTCTTCCCGAGATTCACTGCGACTCTCAGCCAACCAGTAAAGCAGAAGGTTTATTTAAGGACAGGAACACAGTCTCAAGCAGAGCGTGTAGGTACGACCAGACCCCCTCAATTAGGTCCCTCTGGGAGGTTCAGGGAGCTTAGACCCCAGCTTGGGGTTCCCTGAGTTGTACCACCCAGCCCCAACCGAAACTAAACTCCCAACTCCTCCCGCTGCTCCTCTCCTTTGTTCAGTCTCCCGGGCAGAAGGTGTTAATTCTCCCCACCCCCGTTCCTGGCTCAGGTTACAGCTCAGGTAGCTTCCTTCAAGGGAAGTCCCACATCCCCACTGCAACCCCCCTGCAACATTCCCAGGTCAAATCTGCCCTGCTCCCTGCTCCGTCACAGAGGGGGGGAGCTGAGGGAGATGTCGGGGCACTAGGTAGCGGGTGGGGAGGGGATGGGGGCTGAGGGGGATGTCGTGGCACTAGGGAGCGGGTGGGGGGGATGGGGGCTGAGGGGGATGTCGGGGCACTAGGGAGCGGGTGGGGGAGGGGATGGGGGCTGAGGGGGATGTCGGGGCACTAGGGAGCGGGTGGGGGAGGGGATGGGGGCTGAGGGGGATGTCGGGGCACCAGGGAGCGGGTGGGGGAGGGGGGGCTGAGGGGGATGTCGGGGCACTAGGGAGCGGGTGGGGGAGGGGATGGGGGCTGAGGGGGATGTCGGGGCACTAGGGAGCGGGTGAGGGAGGGGGGGCTGAGGGGGATGTCGGGGCACTAGGGAGCGGGTGGGGAGGGGATGGGGGCTGAGGGGGATGTCGGGGCACTAGGGAGCGGGTGAGGGAGGGGGGGCTGAGGGGGATGTCGGGGCACTAGGGAGCGGGTGGGGGTGGGGATGGGGGCTGAGGGGGATGTCGGGGCACTAGGGAGCGGGTGGGGGAGGGGGAGCTGAGGGGGATGTCGGGGCACTAGGGAGCGGGTGGGGGGGGCTGAGGGGGATGTCGGGGCACTAGGGAGCGGGTGGGGGGGGCTGAGGGGGATGTCGGGGCACTAGGGAGCGGGAGGGGGAGGGGGGAGCTGACGGGGGATGTCGGGGCACTAGGGAGCGGGTAGGGGAGGGGGGGAGATGAGGGAGATGTCGGGGCACTAGGGAGCGGGTGGGGGAGGGGATGGGAGCTGAGGGGGATGTCGGGGCACTAGGGAGCGGGTGGGGGAGGGGGGGAGCTGAGGGAGATGTCGGGGCACTAGGTAGCGGGTGGGGAGGGGATGGGGGCTGAGGGGGATGTCGTGGCACTAGGGAGCGGGTGGGGGGGATGGGGGCTGAGGGGGATGTCGGGGCACTAGGGAGCGGGTGGGGGAGGGGATGGGGGCTGAGGGGGATGTCGGGGCACTAGGGAGCGGGTGGGGGAGGGGATGGGGGCTGAGGGGGATGTCGGGGCACTAGGAAGCGGGTGGGGGAGGGGATGGGGGCTGAGGGGGATGTCGGGGCACTAGGGAGCGGGTGAGGGAGGGGGGGCTGAGGGGGATGTCGGGGCACTAGGGAGCGGGTGGGGAGGGGATGGGGGCTGAGGGGGATGTCGGGGCACTAGGGAGCGGGTGAGGGAGGGGGGGCTGAGGGGGATGTCGGGGCACTAGGGAGCGGGTGGGGGAGGGGGAGCTGAGGGGGATGTCGGGGCACTAGGGAGCGGGTGGGGGGGGCTGAGGGGGATGTCGGGGCACTAGGGAGCGGGTGGGGGAGGGGGGAGCTGACGGGGGATGTCGGGGCACTAGGGAGCGGGTAGGGGAGGGAGGGAGCTGAGGGAGATGTCGGGGCACTAGGGAGCGGGTGGGGGAGGGGGGAGAGCAGAGGGAGATGTCGGGGCACTAGGGAGCGGGTGGGGGAGGGGATGGGGGCTGAGGGGGATGTCGGGGCACTAGGGAGCGGGAGGGGGAGGGGATGGGGGCTGAGGGGGATGTCGGGGCACTAGGGAGCGGGTGGGGGAGGGGGGGAGCTGAGGGGGATGTCGGGGCACTAGGGAGCGGGTGGGGGAGGGGGGGAGCTGAGGGGGATGTTGGGGCACTAGGGAGCGGGTGGGGGGGGCTGAGGGGGATGTCAGGGCACTAGGGAGCGGGTGGGGGAGGAAAGGGGGGAGCTGAGGGAGATGTCGGGGCACTAGGGAGCGGGTGGGGGAGGTGGGAGAGCTGAGGGAGATGTCGGGGCACTAGGGAGCGGGTGGGAGAGGGGATGGGGGCTGAGGGGGATGTCGGGGCACTAGGGAGCGGGTGGGGGAGGGGATGGGGGCTGAGGGGGATGTCGGGGCACTAGGGAGCGGGTGGGGGAGGAGATGGGAGCTGAGGGGGATGTCGGGGCACTAGGGAGCGGGTGGGGGAGGGGAGGGGGGGCTGAGGGGGATGTCGGGGCACTAGGGAGCGGGTGGCAGAGGGGATGGGGGCTGAGGGGGATGTCAGGGCACTAGGGAGCGGGTGGGGGAGGGGGGGAGCTGAGGGGGATGTCGGGGAACTAGGTAGCGGGTGGGGGAGGGGATGGGGGCTGAGGGGGATGTCGGGGCACTAGGGAGCGGGTGGGGGAGGGGATGGGGGCTGAGGGGGATGTCAGGGCACCAGGGAGCGGGTGGGGGAGGGGGGGCTGAGGGGGATGTCGGGGCACTCGGGAGCGGGTGGGGGGGGCTGAGTGGGATGTCGGGGCACTAGGGAGCGGGTGGGGGAGGGGGGAGCTGAGGGGGATGTCGGGGTACTAGGGAGCGGGTAGGGGAGGGGGGGAGCTGAGGGAGATGTCGGGGCACTAGGGAGCGGGTGGGGGAGGGGGGAGAGCTGAGGGAGATGTCGGGGCACTAGGGAGCGGGTGGGGGAGGGGCTGGGGGCTGAGGGGGATGTCGTGGCACTAGGGAGCGGGTGGGGGAGGGGGGAGCTGAGGGGGATGTCGGGGCGCTAGGGAGCGGGTGGGGGAGGGGATGGGGGCTGAGGGGGATGTCGGGGCACTCGGGAGCGGGTGGGGGGGGCTGAGGGGGATGTCGGCGCACTAGGGAGCGGGTGGGGGAGGGGAGGGGATGGGGGCTGAGGGGGATGTCGGGGCACTAGGGAGCGGGTGGGGGAGGGGGGAGCTGAGGGGGATGTCAGGGCACTAGGGAGCGGGTGGGGGAGGGGATGGGAGCTGAGGGGGATGTCGGGGCATTAGGGAGCGGGTGGGGGAGGGGATGGGGGCTGAGGGGGATGTCGGGGCACGAGGGAGCGGGTGGGGGAGGGGATGGGGGCTGAGGGGGATGTCGGGGCACTAGGGAGCGGGTGGGGGAAGGGATGGGGGCTGAGGGGGATGTCGGGGCACTAGGGAGCGGGTGGGGGAGGGGGGAGAGCTGAGGGAGATGTCGGGGCACTAGGGAGCGGGTGGGGGAGGGGATGGGGGCTGAGGGGGATGTCGGGGCACTAGGGAGCGGGTGGGGGAGGGGGGGAGCTGAGGGGGATGTCGGGGCACTTGGGATCGGGTGGGGGAGGGGGGGAGCTGAGGGGGATGTCGGGGCACTAGGTAGCGGGTGGGGGAGGAGATGGGAGCTGAGGGGGATGTCGGTGCACTAGGTAGCGGGTGGGGGAGGGGATGGGGGCTGAGGGGGATGTCGGGGCACTAGGTAGCGGGTGGGGGGCTGAGGGGGATGTCGGGGCACTAGGGAGCGGGTGGGGGAGGGGATGGGAGCTGAGGGGGATGTCGTGGCACTAGGTAGCGGGTGGGGAGGGGATGGGGGCTGAGGGAGATGGGGCACTAGGGAGCGGGTGGGGGAGGGGGGAGCTGAGGGGGATGTCGGGGCACTAGGGAGCGGGTGGGGGAGGGGATGGGAGCTGAGGGGGATATCGGGGCACTAGGGAGCGGGTGGGGGAGGGGAGGGGGAGCTGAGGGGGATGTCGGGGCACTAGGGAGCGGGTGGGGGAGGGGGGGAGCTGAGGGGGATGTCGGGGCACTAGGGAGCGGGTGGGGAGGGGATGGCGGCTGAGGGGGATGTCGGGGCACTAGGGAGCGGGTGAGGGAGGGGATGGGGGCTGAGGGGGATGTCGGGGCACTAGGGAGCGGGTGGGGGTGGGGATGGGGGCTGAGGGGGATGTCGGGGCACTAGGGAGCGGGTGGGGGAAGGGGGGCTGAGGAGGATGTCGGGGCACTAGGGAGCGGGTGGGGGAGGGGATGGGGGCTGAGGGGGATGTCGGGGCACTAGGGAGCGGGTGGGGGAGGGGAGGGGGAGCTGAGGGGGATGTCGGGGCACTAGGGAGCGGGTGGGGGGGGCTGAGGGGGATGTCGGGGCACTAGGGAGCGGGTGGGGGAGGGGGGAGCTGACGGGGGATGTCGGGGCACTGGGGAGCGGGTAGGGGAGGGGGGAGCTGAGGGAGATGTCGGGGCACTAGGGAGCGGGTGGGGGAGGGTGGAGAGCTGAGGGAGATGTCGGGGCACTAGGGAGCGGGTCGGGGAGGGGATGGGGCTGAGGGGGATGTCGGGGCACTAGGGAGCGGGTGAGGGAGGGGTGGGGGCTGAGGGGGATGTCGGGGCACTAGGGAGCGGGTGGGGGAGGGGATGGGGGCTGAGGGGGATGTCGGGGCACTAGGGAGCGGGTGGGGGAGGGCGGAGCTGACTGGGGATGTCGTGGCACTAGGGAGCGGGTAGGGGAGGGGGGGGAGCTGAGGGAGATGTCGGGGCACTAGGGAGCGGGTGGGGGAGGTGGGAGAGCTGAGGGAGATGTCGAAGCACTAGGGAGCGGGTGGGGGAGGGGATGGGGGCTGAGGGGGATGTCGGGGCACTGGGGAGCGGGTGGGGGAGGGGGAGGAGCTGAGGGAGATGTCGGGGCACTAGGGAGCGGGTGGGGGAGGGGGGGAGCTGAGGGGGATGTCGGGCCACTAGGTAGCGGGTGAGGAGGAGATGGGGGCTGAGGGGGATGTCGTGGCACTAGGGAGCGGGTGGGGGGGATGGGGGCTGAGGGGGATGTCGGGGCACTAGGGAGCGGGTGGGGGAGGGGATGGGGGCTGAGGGGGATGTCGGGGCACTAGGGAGCGGGTGGGGGAGGGGATGGGGGCTGAGGGGGATGTCGGGGCACCAGGGAGCGGGTGGGGGAGGGGGGGCTGAGGGGGATGTCGGGGCACTAGGGAGCGGGTGGGGGAGGGGATGGGGGCTGAGGGGGATGTCGGGGCACTAGGGAGCGGGTGAGGGAGGGGGGGCTGAGGGGGATGTCGGGGCACTAGAGAGCGGGTGGGGAGGGGATGGGGGCTGAGGGGGATGTCGGGGCACTAGGGAGCGGGTGAGGTAGGGGGGGCTGAGGGGGATGTCGGGGCACTAGGGAGCGGGTGGGGGTGGGGATGGGGGCTGAGGGGGATGTCGGGGCACTAGGGAGCGGGTGGGGGAGGGGGAGCTGAGGGGGATGTCGGGGCACTAGGGAGCGGGTGGGGGGGCTGAGGGGGATGTCGGGGCACTAGGGAGCGGGTGGGGGAGGGGGGAGCTGACGGGGGATGTCGGGGCACTAGGGAGCGGGTAGGGGAGGGGGGAGATGAGGGAGATGTCGGGGCACTAGGGAGCGGGTGGGGGAGGGGATGGGAGCTGAGGGGGATGTCGGGGCACTAGGGAGCGGGTGGGGGAGGGGGGGAGCTGAGGGAGATTTCGGGGCACTAGGTAGCGGGTCGGGAGGGGATGGGGGCTGAGGGGGATGTCGGGGCACTAGGGAGCGGGTGGGGGGGATGGGGGCTGAGGGGGATGTCGGGGCACTAGGTAGCGGGTGGGGGGCTGAGGGGGATGTCGGGGCACTAGGGAGCGGGTGGGGGAGGGGATGGGAGCTGAGGGGGATGTCGTGGCACTAGGTAGCGGGTGGGGAGGGGATGGGGGCTGAGGGAGATGGGGCACTAGGGAGCGGGTGGGGGAGGGGGGAGCTGAGGGGGATGTCGGGGCACTAGGGAGCGGGTGAGGGAGGGGATGGGGGCTGAGGGGGATGTCGGGGCACTAGGGAGCGGGTGGGGGTGGGGATGGGGGCTGAGGGGGATGTCGGGGCACTAGGGAGCGGGTGGGGGAAGGGGGGCTGAGGAGGATGTCGGGGCACTAGGGAGCGGGTGGGGGAGGGGATGGGGGCTGAGGGGGATGTCGGGGCACTAGGGAGCGGGTGGGGGAGGGGAGGGGGAGCTGAGGGGGATGTCGGGGCACTAGGGAGCGGGTGGGGGGGGCTGAGGGGGATGTCGGGGCACTAGGGAGCGGGTGGGGGAGGGGGGAGCTGACGGGGGATGTCGGGGCACTGGGGAGCGGGTAGGGGAGGGGGGAGCTGAGGGAGATGTCGGGGCACTAGGGAGCGGGTGGGGGAGGGTGGAGAGCTGAGGGAGATGTCGGGGCACTAGGGAGCGGGTCGGGGAGGGGATGGGGCTGAGGGGGATGTCGGGGCACTAGGGAGCGGGTGAGGGAGGGGTGGGGGCTGAGGGGGATGTCGGGGCACTAGGGAGCGGGTGGGGGAGGGGATGGGGGCGGAGGGGGATGTCGGGGCACTAGGGAGCGGGTGGGGGAGGGCGGAGCTGACTGGGGATGTCGTGGCACTAGGGAGCGGGTAGGGGAGGGGGGGGAGCTGAGGGAGATGTCGGGGCACTAGGGAGCGGGTGGGGGAGGTGGGAGAGCTGAGGGAGATGTCGAAGCACTAGGGAGCGGGTGGGGGAGGGGATGGGGGCTGAGGGGGATGTCGGGGCACTAGGGAGCGGGTGGGGGAGGGGGGGAGCTGAGGGGGATGTCGGGGCACTGGGGAGCGGGTGGGGGAGGGGGAGGAGCTGAGGGAGATGTCGGGGCACTAGGGAGCGGGTGGGGGAGGGGGGGAGCTGAGGGGGATGTCGGGCCACTAGGTAGCGGGTGAGGAGGAGATGGGAGCTGAGGGGGATGTTGGGGCACTAGGGAGCGGGTGGGGGAGGGGTGGGGGCTGAGGGGGATGTCGGGGCACTAGGGAGCGGGTGGGGGAGGGGATGGGGGCTGAGGGGGATATCGGGGCACTAGGGAGCGGGTGGGGGAGGGGGGAGCTGAGGGGGATGTCGGGGCACTAGGGAGCGGGTGGGGGAGGGGGGGAGCTGAGGGGGATGTCGGGGCACTAGGGAGCGGGTCGGGGAGGGGGGGAGCTGAGGGGGATGTCGGGGCACTAGGTAGCGGGTGGGGGAGGGGATGGGGCTGAGGGGGATGTCGGGGCACTAGGGAGCGGGTGGGGGAGGGGATGGTGGCTGAGGGGGATTTCGGGGCACTAGGGAGCGGGTTGGGGAGGGGGGGGAGCTGAGGGGGATGTCGGGCCACTAGGTAGCGGGTGAGGAGGAGATGGGAGCTGAGGGGGATGTTGGGGCACTAGGGAGTGGGTGGGGGAGGGGTGGGGACTGAGGGGGATGTCGGGGCACTAGGGAGCGGGTGGGGGAGGGGAGGGGGGAGCTGAGGGGGATGTCGGGGCACTAGGGAGCGGGTGGGGGAGGGGGGGGCTGTGACGAACTGGGACTGTTCTTGCTGGGGTGTGTGAATGCTGACAGGGGAGTGTGACTAGGATGGTCTGCATCGGGGGATGGGAGCCGGCCCAAGGGAACATACCTGAGCTTGTAACATGAGAACCCAGGAGGGGGTTGGAGGTCAGATGACTCCGGGGCCCGGGAAACTGAACAAAGGCTGTGGGAGGGGTCGCTGAAGGCAGAGTGCTGGAAGCAGGCTGGAAGGAGGCTGGAGAGATGGCTGGGAGGCAGAGATGGCTCTGACCCCCCAAAGGGGGGGGGCTGGGATGCCCTGGGACCCCAAGCTGGACCTAACTGAGGGGGGCCCTGTTGTCTGTGCCTGCAAGACCTGTCTTGGACTGTGTTCCTGTCATCCAAATAAACCTTCTGCTTTACTGGCTGGCTGAGAGTCATGGTGAATCGCAGGAAGCCGGGGGTGCAGGGCCCTGAGTTCCCCAATACTCCGTGACAACTGGTGGCAGCGGCGGGATCTACTGCACCCCGTGGACGGCGCTTCCTGCAGTAAGTGACTGGGAGCAGTAAAACGAAGGGGGATTGACGGGGACCAGGCCTGCTGAAGAGTGGGAGAGAGACGGTTATTACCCCTGGGAGTGTGTGACCAGCGAGAAGGACTTTTGCAGTAACAGGGTCCCCCGGGGGGATCGCAGCGAGTGGTCCCAGGGGCGGAGGAGTCTGCAGCTCGACCCTGGCAGAGAGGCGGTGACCTCGAGAAGGGCTGGCACACTAGGGGTCCCCCTGGGAACTGTGGGGAGCTGTGAGCACACAGGCCGGTGAGTGGCCAGCAGGAAGATGTATGCCAAGCGGCTTAAGAGCGACCTGGTGGAGCTGTGCAAGCAGAGGCAGCTGCGCATTGGGAGGCTCACCAAAGAACAGCTCATTGCCCAGCTGGAGGCGGAAGATCGCGCGAATGAACTGATCCCTGTGTCTCAGGGAAGCAGCCTGGCAAATGCAGCGCAGGCACCAGTGTCTGTCCCAGCTGGGAGTGGTCAGCCGGCTGCTGAGGGCTTCCCGAGACCCCTCCTTCCTATGCCTAGGGGAAGGGTGGGGAGGAGCCCAGCAAATACCGAAGGCGCCGTGATTCCCCCGGCCAGCAGGGGGTCCCCCCGGCGAAGCCCGCCGGCCAGCAGAGGAGCCTCCCGGCGACGTTCGGCATCCGGGGAGCGGAATTGGCTGGAATGGGAGAAAGAGCTAAAACTGAGGGAGCTGGAGGATCGTGAACAACAGAGACAGCATGAAGAGAGACAGCGTCAGCGTGAACGGGAGGAGAAAGAGAGACAAAGACAGCATGAAGAGAGACAGAGACAGGAGAATGAGAGACAGCGTCAGCATGAACTGGAACTGGCGAGATTGAAGGGCAGCGAACCCCCGGCTGCGGTGAGTGAGGGGGGACCCAGGACTGCACGGAGCTTTGATAAGTGCATCATGGCCCCATACAAGGAGGGGGAGGACATGGATGACTTCCTGGAGGCCTTTGAGACGGCCTGCGAGCTGCACCGGGTTGATCCCGCGGACAGACTCCGGGTCCTTACCCCCTTACTGGACCCCAAATCCGTGGCATTGTACCGCCAACTGGGAGAGGCAGAGAAAGGGGACTACGAACTATTCAAAAAGGCCCTGCTACGTGAGTTTGGGCTGACTCCTGAGATGTACCGGGGAAGGTTCCGGAGTCAAGATAAAACCCCTGAGATCTCATATCTGCAACTAGCCGTCCGCATGGAAAGATACGCCAGCAAGTGGGCTGGTGGGGCCCAGACGAAGGAGGACCTGATTAAACTGCTGGTACTGGAGCAACTGTATGAGCGGTGCCCATCCGACCTGAGGCTGTGGTTGGTGGACAGAAAGCCAGAGAACCCGCGACACGCCGGGCAGCTGGCTGATGAGTTTGTAAAGAGCCGGTCAGGGGGTGGCAGGGAGGAGCCCCAAAGGAACAGGCCCGCCGTGATGCAGAGAGAGAGTCACCCTGGGACCTCCCAAAGAGGGAATATGGGGAATCCCCTCCCACGGGGAATGCCCAGCGTCAGGGACAACCGACCGGCTCGAGGGGACCCACAGGACATGAGCTGCTATTACTGCGGCCGAAGAGGCCACGTTCGGGCCCAGTGCCCCAAGCTCAAGGACAGACTGAGCAGACCGAACCCGCATAGGGTTAACTTGGTAGAGGCCCAGACGGACGAGGGGCAGGCTTCTCACGCAAGAGGGGCTGGCAGCTTATCAACTGCTCAAGAGAGAGAAGGGCCCCAGGCCAGCTCCTCTAGGGGGCTGGATGCCCCAGACTCAGGGTTTTTGGTTTATACGGTGGGCGCGGGGCTGTCCCTCCGGAGAGAGTACCTTGTTCCCCTGGAGGTGGATGGGAGGAAGGTCAATGGATACTGGGATACGGGCGCAGAGGTGACGCTGGCCCGGCCCGAGGTGGTGGCCCCAGATCAGGTGGTGCCCAACTCCTACCTGACCCTGACGGGGGTGGGCGGAACACCAGTCAAAGTGCCCGTGGCAAGGTACACCTGAAGTGGGGGGCCAAGGAGGGCCCCAAGGATGTGGGGGTACACCCGTATCTGCCCACTGAGGTATTGATGGGGGGGGGACCTGGAGAACTGGCCAAGCAACCCCCAAAAGGCACTGGTTGTGACCCGCAGTCAGAGCCGGCGAGGGGCCCTGCGCCCTGGCCTTGGGGGGGGTGCCTTGCCTGAGGCGCAGGACCCTAACCTGGTGGGGAGGGAACGCCCAGGGACGCGGCTCAGGGAGGCTGCAGCTTCGGACCCAGCGGGCGAGAAAGAGCAGGTGGCCATCCCTGTCCCAGCTGCTGAGTTCCAGGCCGAGTTACAGAGAGACCCCTCCTTGCGGAAGATAAGGGACCTGGCCGACCTCAATGCGGTACAGACCATGGAACGAGGTGGCCGGAAAAGGTTCCTGTGGGAGAAGGGGTTCCTGTACCGAGAATGGGCTCCCCCAGGGAAAATGGAGTCAGGGGGGATCAGGAGGCAGCTGGTGGTACCCCAGAAGTATCGCCGCCAGCTGCTGTGCCGGGCCCATGACATTCCCCTCTCAGGGCACCAGGGAACCTGGCGTACCCAGCAGAGGCTGCTACGGAGCTTTTACTGGCCTGGGGTCTTTGTTACTGTCCGACAGTACTGCGGATCCTGTGACCCCTGTCAGAGGGGGAGGAAGGCCTGGGACAAGGGGAAAAGAGTTTTAGGACCCTTGCCCAGCATAAAGGATCCTTTCCAGAGGGTGGCCAAGGTTAAAAGGGCGGCTCTAAACCAAGAGAGCCCAAAGCACAGACCTCCAGACTGGAGCGCTGGGAGAAGACCACAGCCCAGTTGGAACCCCAGAGGTATGGGGGTGGGAAAAGGGCACAGGCTGCATAAACCTTCCCACATGCGAACTGCGAGTGCCATCAAGCACCCCCGACCTAAGGGGGGGCGTGGAACGGAAGGGGCCTGGTGTAATTCTCACCAAGGAACTGGAGGGATGCGGGGGCATCCATGGGAACGGGGGTAGGTTCGAACTTCCCCGGGTCACTGGCTAAAGTGACCCTGCTCAGTTCGGTCTCGAAGGGGGGAGAGATGTGACGAACTGGGACTGTTCTTGCTGGGGTGTGTGAATGCTGACAGGGGAGTGTGACTAGGATGGTCTGCATCGGGGGATGGGAGCCGGCCCAAGGGAACATACCTGAGCTTGTAACATGAGAACCCAGGAGGGGGTTGGAGGTCAGATGACTCCGGGGCCCGGGAAACTGAACAAAGGCTGTGGGAGGGGTCGCTGAAGGCAGAGTGCTGGAAGCAGGCTGGAAGGAGGCTGGAGAGATGGCTGGGAGGCAGAGATGGCTCTGACCCCCCAAAGGGGGGGGCTGGGATGCCCTGGGACCCCAAGCTGGACCTAACTGAGGGGGGCCCTGTTGTCTGTGCCTGCAAGACCTGTCTTGGACTGTGTTCCTGTCATCCAAATAAACCTTCTGCTTTACTGGCTGGCTGAGAGTCATGGTGAATCGCAGGAAGCCGGGGGTGCAGGGCCCTGAGTTCCCCAATACTCCGTGACAGGGGCTGAGGGGGATGTCGGGGCACTAGGGAGCGGGTGGGGGAGGGGATGGGGGCTGAGGGGGATGTCGGGGCACTAGGGAGCGGGTGGGGGAGGGGGGGAGCTGAGGGGGATGTCGGGGCACTAGGGAGCGGGTGGGGGAGGGGGGGAGCTGAGGGGGATGTCGGGGCACTAGGGAGCGGGTCGGGGAGGGGGGGAGCTGAGGGGGATGTCGGGGCACTAGGTAGCGGGTGGGGGAGGGGATGGGGCTGAGGGGGATGTCGGGGCACTAGGGAGCGGGTGGGGGAGGGGATGGGGGCTGAGGGAGATGTCGGGGCACTAGGGAGCGGGTGGGGGAGGGGATGGGAGCTGAGGGGGATGTCGGGGCACTAGGGAGCGGGTGTGGGAGGGGGGGAGCTGAGGGAGATGTCGGGGCACTAGGTAGCGGGTGGGGAGGGGATGGGGGCTGAGGGGGATGTCGTGGCACTAGGGAGCGGGTGGGGGGGATGGGGGCTGAGGGGGATGTCGGGGCACTAGGGAGCGGGTGGGGGAGGGGATGGGGGCTGAGGGGGATGTCGGGGCACTAGGGAGCGGGTGGGGGAGGGGATGGGGGCTGAGGGGGATGTCGGGGCACCAGGGAGCGGGTGGGGGAGGGGGGGCTGAGGGGGATGTCGGGGCACTAGGGAGCGGGTGGGGGAGGGGATGGGGGCTGAGGGGGATGTCGGGGCACTAGGGAGCGGGTGAGGGAGGGGGGGCTGAGGGGGATGTCGGGGCACTAGAGAGCGGGTGGGGAGGGGATGGGGGCTGAGGGGGATGTCGGGGCACTAGGGAGCGGGTGAGGGAGGGGGGCTGAGGGGGATGTCGGGGCACTAGGGAGCGGGTGGGGGTGGGGATGGGGGCTGAGGGGGATGTCGGGGCACTAGGGAGCGGGTGGGGGAGGGGGAGCTGAGGGGGATGTCGGGGCACTAGGGAGCGGGTGGGGGGGCTGAGGGGGATGTCGGGGCACTAGGGAGCGGGTGGGGGAGGGGGGAGCTGACGGGGGATGTCGGGGCACTAGGGAGCGGGTAGGGGAGGGGGGAGATGAGGGAGATGTCGGGGCACTAGGGAGCGGGTGGGGGAGGGGATGGGAGCTGAGGGGGATGTCGGGGCACTAGGGAGCGGGTGGGGGAGGGGGGGAGCTGAGGGAGATTTCGGGGCACTAGGTAGCGGGTCGGGAGGGGATGGGGGCTGAGGGGGATGTCGGGGCACTAGGGAGCGGGTGGGGGGGATGGGGGCTGAGGGGGATGTCGGGGCACTAGGGAGCGGGTGGGGGAGGGGATGGGGGCTGAGGGGGATGTCGGGGCACTAGGGAGCGGGTGGGGGAGGGGATGGGGGCTGAGGGGGATGTCGGGGCACCAGGGAGCGGGTGGGGGAGGGGGGGCTGAGGGGGATGTCGGGGCACTAGGGAGCGGGTGGGGGAGGGGATGGGGGCTGAGGGGGATGTTGGGGCACTAGGGAGCGGGTGGGGGAGGGGGGGGCTGAGGGGGATGTCGGGGCACTAGGGAGCGGGTGGGGGAGGGGATGGGGGCTGAGGGGGATGTCGGGGCACTAGGGAGCGGGTGAGGGAGGGGGGGCTGAGGGCGATGTCGGGGCACTAGGGAGCGGGTGGGGAGGGGATGGGGGCTGAGGGGGATGTCGGGGCACTAGGGAGCGGGTGGGGGAGGCGATGGGAGCTGAGGGGGATGTCGGGGCACTAGGGAGCGGGTGGGGGAGGGGATGGGGGCTGAGGGGGATGTCGGGGCACTAGGGAGCGGGTGGGGGAGCTGAGGGGGATGTCGGGGCACTAGGGAGCGGGTGGGGGAGGGGATGGGAGCTGAGGGGGATGTCGGGGCACTAGGGAGCGGGTGCGGAGGGGATGGGGGCAGAGGGGGATGTCGGGGCACTAGGGAGCGGGTGGGGGAGGAGATGGGGGCTGAGGGGGATGACGGGGCACTAGGGAGAGGGTGGGGGAGGGGATGGGGGCTGAGGGGGATGTCGGGGCACTAGGGAGCGGGTGGGGGAGGGGATGGGGGCTGAGGGGGATGTCGGGGCACTAGGGAGCGGGTGGGGGAGGGGATGGGAGCTGACGGGGGATGTCGGGGCACTAGGGAGGGGGTGGGGGAGGGGATGGGGCTGAGGGAGATGTCGGGGCACTCGGGAGCGGGTGGGGGAGGGGATGGGAGCTGAGGGGGATGTCGGGGCACTAGGGAGCGGGTGGGGGAGGGCGGAGCTGACGGGGGATGTCGGGGCACTAGGGAGCGGGTGGGGGAGGGCGGAGCTGACGGGGGATGTCGGGGCACTAGGGAGCGGGTAGGGGAGGGGGGGGAGCTGAGGGAGATGTCGGGGCACTAGGGAGCGGGTGGGGGAGGGGGGAGAGCTGAGGGAGATGTCGGGGCACTAGGGAGCGGGTGGGGGAGGGGATGGGGGCTGAGGGGGATGTCGGGGCACTAGGGAGCGGGTGGGGGAGGGGGGGAGCTGAGGGGGATGTCGGGGCACTAGGTAGCGGGTGAGGAGGAGATGGGAGCTGAGGGGGATGTCGGGGCACTAGGGAGCGGGTGGGGGAGGGGTGGGGGCTGAGGGGGATGTCGGGGCATGAGGGAGCGGGTGGGGGAGGGGATGGGGGCTGAGGGGGATGTCGGGGCACTGGGGAGCGGGTGGGGGAGGGGGGGAGCTGAGGGGGATGTCGGGGCACTAGGGAGCTGGTGGGGGAGGGGGGGAGCTGAGGGGGATGTCGGGGCACTAGGGAGCGGGTGGGGGAGGGGGGGAGCTGAGGGGCATGTCGGGGCACTAGGGAGCGGGTGGGGGAGGGGGGGAGGTGAGGGGGATGTCGGAGCACTGGGGAGCGGGTGGGGGAGGGGATGGGAGCTGAGGGAGATGCCGGGGCACTAGGGAGCGGGTGGGGGAGGGGATGGGGGCTGAGGGGGATGTCGGGGCACTAGGTAGCGGGTGGGGGAGGAGATGGGAGCTGAGGGGGATGTCGGGGCACTAGGTAGCGGGTAGGGGGGAGGGGATGGGGGCTGAGGGAGATGTCGGGGCACTAGGGAGCGGGTGGGGGAGGGGATGGGAGGTGAGGGGGATGTCGGGGCAGTAGGGAGCGGGTGGGGGAGGGGGGGAGCTGAGGGAGATGTCGGGGCACTAGGTAGCGGATGGGGAGGGGATGGGGGCTGAGGGGGATGTCGGGGCACTAGGGAGCGGGTGGGGGAGGGGATGGGGGCTGAGGGGGATGTCGGGGCACTAGGGAGCAGGTGAGGGAGGGGATGGGGGCTGAGGGGGATGTCGGGGCACTAGGGAGCGGGTGGGGGAGGGGATGGGGGCTGAGGCGGATGTCGGGGCACTAGGGAGCGGGTGGGGAAGGGGGGACCTCAGGGGGATGTCGGGGCACTAGGGAGCTGGTGGGGAGGGGATGGGGGCTGAGAGGGATGTCGGGGCACTAGGGAGCGGGTGGGGGAGGGGGGAGCTGAGGGGGATGTCGGGGCACTAGGGAGCGGGTGGGGGAGGGGGGAGCTGAGGGGGATGTCGGGGCACTAGGGAGCGGGTGGGGGAGGGGGGGAGCTGAGGGGGATGTCGGGGCACTAGGGAGCGGGTGGGGGAGGGGGGGAGCTGAGGGGGATGTCGGGGCACTAGGGAGCGGGTGGCGGAGGGGGGGGAGCTGAGGGGGATGTCGGGGCACTAGGGAGCGGGTGCGGGAGGGGATGGGGGCTGAGGGGGATGTCGGGGCACTAGGGAGCGGGTGGGGGAGGGGAGGGGAGGGGAAGCTGAGGGGGATGTCGGGGCACTAGGGAGCGGGTGGGGGAGGGGATGGGGCTGAGGGGGATGTCGGGGCACTAGGGAGCGGGTGGGGAGGGGATGGGGGCTGAGGGGGATGTCGGGGCACTAGGGAGCGGGTGGCGGAGGGGATGGGGGCTGAGGGGGATGTCGGGGCACTAGGGAGCGGGTGGGGGAGGGGATGGGGGCTGAGGGGGATGTCGGGGCACTAGGTAGCGGGTGGGGGAGGGGAGGGGGAGCTGAGGGGGATGTCGGGGCACTAGGGAGCGGGTGGGGGGGGCTGAGGGGGATGTCGGGGCACTAGGGAGCGGGTGGGGGAGGAGATGGGAGCTGAGGGTGATGTCGGGGCACTAGGTAGCGGGTGGGGGAGGGGATGGGAGCTGAGGGGGATGTCGGGGCACTAGGGAGGGGGTGGGGGAGGGGATGGGGCTGAGGGAGATGTCGGGGCACTAGGGAGCGGGTGGGGGAGGGGATGGGAGCTGAGGGGGATGTCGGGGCACTAGGGAGCGGGTGGGGGAGGGCGGAGCTGACGGGGGATGTCGGGGCACTAGGGAGCGGGTAGGGGAGGGGGGGAGCTGAGGGAGATGTCGGGGCACTAGGGAGCGGGTGGGGGAGGGGGGAGAGCTGAGGGAGATGTCGGGGCACTAGGGAGCGGGTGGGGGAGGGGGGGCTGAGGGGGATGTCGGGGCACTAGGGAGCGGGTGGGGGAGGGGATGGGGGCTGAGGGGGATGTCGGGGCACTAGGGAGCGGGTGGGGGAGGGGAGGGGGAGCTGAGGGGGATGTCGGGGCACTAGGTAGCGGGTGGGGGAGGGGAGGGGGGGGCTGAGGGGGATGTCAGGGCACTAGGGAGCGGGTGGGGGGGGAGCTGAGGGGGATGTCGGGGCACTAGGGAGCGGGTGGGGGAGGGGAGGGGGAGCTGAGGGGGATGTAGGGGCACTAGGGAGCGGGTAGGGGAGGGGGGGGAGCTGAGGGAGATGTCGGGGCACTAGGGAGCGGGTGGGGGAGGGGGGAGAGCTGAGGGGGATGTCGGGGCACTAGGGAGCGGGTGGGGGAGGGGAGGGGGGAGCTGAGGGGGATGTCGGGGCGCTAGGGAGCGGGTGGGGGTGGGGATGGGGGCTGAGGGGAATGTCGGGGCACTAGGGAGCGGGTGGGGGAGGGGAGGGGGAGCTGAGGGGGATGTCGGGGCACTAGGGAGCGGGTGGGGGAGGGGAGGGGGAGCTGAGGGGGATGTCGGGGCACTAGGGAGCGGGTGGGGGGGGAGCTGAGGGGGATGTCGGGGCACTAGGGAGCGGGTGGGGGGAGCTGAGGGAGATGTCGGGGCACTAGGGAGCGGGTGGGGGAGGGGGAGCTGAGGGGGATGTCGGGGCACTAGGGAGCGGGTGGGGGAGGGGATGGGGCTGAGGGGGATGTCGGGGCACTAGGGAGCGGGGGGGGGCTGAGGGGGATGTCGGGGCACTAGGGAGCGGGTGGGGAGGGGATGGGGGGCTGAGGGGGATGTCGGGGCACTAGGGAGCGGGTGGGGGAGGGGATGGGGCTGAGGGGGATGTCGGGGCACTAGGGAGCGGGTGGGGAGGGGATGGGGGCTGAGGGGGATGTCGGGGCACTAGGGAGCGGGTGGGGGAGGGGATGGGGGCTGAGGGGGATGTCGGGGCACTAGGGAGCGGGTGGGGGAGGGGATGGGGGCTGAGGGGGATGTCGGGGCACTAGGTAGCGGGTGGGGGAGGGGAGGGGGAGCTGAGGGGGATGTCGGGGCACTAGGGAGCGGGTGGGGGAGGGGATGGGGGCTGAGGGGGATGTCGGGGCACTAGGTAGCGGGTGGGGGAGGGGAGGGGGAGCTGAGGGGGATGTCGGGGCACTAGGGAGCGGGTGGGGGGGGCTGAGGGGGATGTCGGGGCACTAGGGAGCGGGTGGGGGAGGAGATGGGAGCTGAGGGTGATGTCGGGGCACTAGGTAGCGGGTGGGGGAGGGGATGGGAGCTGAGGGGGATATCGCGGCACTAGGGAGGGGGTGGGGGAGGGGATGGGGCTGAGGGAGATGTCGGGGCACTAGGGAGCGGGTGGGGGAGGGGATGGGAGCTGAGGGGGATGTCGGGGCACTAGGGAGCGGGTGGGGGAGGGCGGAGCTGACGGGGGATGTCGGGGCACTAGGGAGCGGGTAGGGGAGGGGGGGGAGCTGAGGGAGATGTCGGGGCACTAGGGAGCGGGTGGGGGAGGGGGGAGAGCTGAGGGAGATGTCGGGGCACTAGGGAGCGTGTGGGGGAGGGGGGGCTGAGGGGGATGTCGGGGCACTAGGTAGCGGGTGGGGGAGGGGAGGGGGGGGCTGAGGGGGATGTCGGGGCACTAGGGAGCGGGTGGGGGGGGGAGCTGAGGGGGATGTCGGGGCATAGGGAGCGGGTGGGGGAGGGGAGGGGGAGCTGAGGGGGATGTCGGGGCACTAGGGAGCGGGTAGGGGAGGAAGGGGAGCTGAGGGAGATGTCGGGGCACTAGGGAGCGGGTGGGGGAGGGGGGAGAGCTGAGGGGGATGTCGGGGCACTAGGGAGCGGGTGGGGGAGGGGAGGGGGGAGCTGAGGGGAATGTCGGGGCGCTAGGGAGCGGGTGGGGGTGGGGATGGGGGCTGAGGGGAATGTCGGGGCACTAGGGAGCGGGTGGGGGAGGGGAGGGGGAGCTGAGGGGGATGTCGGGGCACTAGGGAGCGGGTGGGGGAGGGGAGGGGGAGCTGAGGGGGATGTCGGGGCACTAGGGAGCGGGTGGGGGGGGGAGCTGAGGGGGATGTCGGGGCACTAGGGAGCGGGTGGGGGGGAGCTGAGGGGGATGTCGGGGCACTAGGGAGCGGGTGGGGGGAGCTGAGGGAGATGTCGGGGCACTAGGGAGCGGGTGGGGGAGGGGGAGCTGAGGGGGATGTCGGGGCACTAGGGAGCGGGTGGGGGAGGGGTTGGGGGTGAGGGGGATGTCGGGGCACTAGGGAGCGGGTGGGGGAGGGGAGGGGGGAGCTGAGGGGGATGTCGGGGCACTAGGGAGCGGGTGGGGGGGGAGCTGAGGGGGATGTCGGGGCACTAGGGAGCGGGTAGGGGAGGGGGGGGAGCTGAGGGAGATGTCGGGGCACTAGGGAGCGGGTGGGGGGGGGAGCTGAGGGGGATGTTGGGGCACTAGGGAGCTGGTGGGGGGAGCTGAGGGAGATGTCGGGGCACTAGGGAGCGGGTGGGGGAGGGGGAGCTGAGGGGCATGTCGGGGCACTAGGGAGCCGGTGGGGGAGGGGAGGGGGAGCTGAGGGGGATGTCGGGGCACTAGGGAGCGGGTGGGGGAGGGGGATGGGGCTGAGGGGGATGTCGGGGCACTAGGGAGCGGGTGGGGGAGGGGTTGGGGGCTGAGGGGGATGTCGGGGCACTAGGGAGCGGGTGAGGGAGGGGGGGCTGAGGGGGATGTCGGGACACTAGGGAGGGGAGGGGGGAGGGGAGGGGGGAGCTGAGGGGGATGTCGGGGCACTAGGTAGCGGGTGGGGGAGGGGAGGGGGAGCTGAGGGGGATGTCGGGGCACTAGGGAGCGGGTGGGGGGGGCTGAGGGGGATGTCGGGGCACTAGGGAGCGGGTGGGGGAGGAGATGGGAGCTGAGGGTGATGTCGGGGCACTAGGTAGCGGGTGGGGGAGGGGATGGGAGCTGAGGGGGATATCGCGGCACTAGGGAGGGGGGTGGGGGAGGGGATGGGGCTGAGGGAGATGTCGGGGCACTAGGGAGCGGGTGGGGGAGGGGATGGGAGCTGAGGGGGATGTCGGGGCACTAGGGAGCGGGTGGGGGAGGGCGGAGCTGACGGGGGATGTCGGGGCACTAGGGAGCGGGTAGGGGAGGGGGGGAGCTGAGGGAGATGTCGGGGCACTAGGGAGCGGGTGGGGGAGGGGGGAGAGCTGAGGGAGATGTCGGGGCACTAGGGAGCGTGTGGGGGAGGGGGGGCTGAGGGGGATGTCGGGGCACTAGGTAGCGGGTGGGGGAGGGGAGGGGGGGGCTGAGGGGGATGTCGGGGCACTAGGGAGCGGGTGGGGGGGGGAGCTGAGGGGGATGTCGGGGCATAGGGAGCGGGTGGGGGAGGGGAGGGGGAGCTGAGGGGGATGTCGGGGCACTAGGGAGCGGGTAGGGGAGGAAGGGGAGCTGAGGGAGATGTCGGGGCACTAGGGAGCGGGTGGGGGAGGGGGGAGAGCTGAGGGGGATGTCGGGGCACTAGGGAGCGGGTGGGGGAGGGGAGGGGGGAGCTGAGGGGAATGTCGGGGCGCTAGGGAGCGGGTGGGGGTGGGGATGGGGGCTGAGGGGAATGTCGGGGCACTAGGGAGCGGGTGGGGGAGGGGAGGGGGAGCTGAGGGGGATGTCGGGGCACTAGGGAGCGGGTGGGGGAGGGGAGGGGGAGCTGAGGGGGATGTCGGGGCACTAGGGAGCGGGTGGGGGGGGAGCTGAGGGGGATGTCGGGGCACTAGGGAGCGGGTGGGGGGGGAGCTGAGGGGGATGTCGGGGCACTAGGGAGCGGGTGGGGGGAGCTGAGGGAGATGTCGGGGCACTAGGGAGCGGGTGGGGGAGGGGGAGCTGAGGGGGATGTCGGGGCACTAGGGAGCGGGTGGGGGAGGGGGAGCTGAGGGGGATGTCGGGGCACTAGGGAGCGGGTGGGGGAGGGGTTGGGGGTGAGGGGGATGTCGGGGCACTAGGGAGCGGGTGGGGGAGGGGAGGGGGGAGCTGAGGGGGATGTCGGGGCACTAGGGAGCGGGTGGGGGGGGAGCTGAGGGGGATGTCGGGGCACTAGGGAGCGGGTAGGGGAGGGGGGGGAGCTGAGGGAGATGTCGGGGCACTAGGGAGCGGGTGGGGGGGGGAGCTGAGGGGGATGTTGGGGCACTAGGGAGCTGGTGGGGGGAGCTGAGGGAGATGTCGGGGCACTAGGGAGCGGGTGGGGGAGGGGGAGCTGAGGGGCATGTCGGGGCACTAGGGAGCCGGTGGGGGAGGGGAGGGGGAGCTGAGGGGGATGTCGGGGCACTAGGGAGCGGGTGGGGGAGGGGATGGGGCTGAGGGGGATGTCGGGGCACTAGGGAGCGGGTGGGGGAGGGGTTGGGGGCTGAGGGGGATGTCGGGGCACTAGGGAGCGGGTGAGGGAGGGGGGGCTGAGGGGGATGTCGGGACACTAGGGAGGGGAGGGGGGAGGGGAGGGGGAGCTGAGGGGGATGTCGGGGCACTAGGGAGCGGGTGGGGGAGGGGAGGGGGGAGCTGAGGGGGATGTCGGGGCACTAGGGAGCGGGTGGGGGAGGGGATGGGGGCTGAGGGGGATGTCGGGGCACTAGGGAGCGTGTGGGGGAGGGGATGGGAGCTGAGGGGGATGTCGGGGCACTAGGGAGGGGGTGGGGGAGGGGAGGGAGAGCTGAGGGGGATGTCGGGGCACTAGGGAGGGGGTGGGGGAGGGGAGGGAGAGCTGAGGGGGATGTCGGGGCACTAGGGAGGGGGTGGGGGAGGGGAGGGGGGAGCTGAGGGGGATGTCGGGGCACTAGGGAGGGGGGGGGGAGCTGAGGGGGATGTCGGGGCACTAGGGAGCGGGTGGGGGAGGGGAGGGGGGGAGCTGAGGGGGATGTCGGGGCACTAGGGAGGGGGTGGGGGAGGGGAGGGGGGAGCTGAGGGGGATGTCGGGGCACTAGGGAGCGGGTGGGGGAGGGGAGGGGGAGCTGAGGGGGATGTCGGGGGACTAGGGAGCGGGTGGGGGAGGGGGGGCTGAGGGGGATGTCGGGGCACTAGGGAGGGTGTGGGGGAGGGGAGGGAGAGCTGAGGGGGATGTCGGGGCACTAGGGAAGGGGTGGGGAAGGGGAGGGGGGAGCTGAGGGGGATGTCGGGGCACTAGGGAGCGGGGGGGGAGCTGAGGGGGATGTCGGGGCACTAGGGAGCGGGTGGGGGAGGGGATGGGGGCTGAGGGGGATGTCGGGGCACTAGGGAGCGGGTGGGGGAGGGGAGGGGGGGAGCTGAGGGGGATGTCGGGGCACTAGGGAGGGGGTGGGGGTGGGGAGGGGGGAGCTGAGGGGGATGTCGGGGCACTAGGGAGCGGGTGGGGGAGAGGGGGCTGAGGGGGATGTCGGGGCACTAGGGAGCGGGTGGGGGAGGGGGGGCTGAGGGGGATGTCGGGGCACTAGGGAGCGGGTGGGGGAGGGGAGGGGGGGGCTGAGGGGGATGTCGGGGCACTAGGGAGCGGGTGGGGGAGGGGGGGAGCTGACGGGGGATGTCGGGGCACTAGGGAGCGGGTGGGGGAGGAGATGGGGGCTGAGGGGGATGTCGGGGCACTAGGGAGCGGGTGGGGGAGGGGATGGGGGCTGAGGGGGATGTCGGGGCACTAGGGAGCGGGTGGGGGAGGGGGGAGCTGAGGGGGATGTCGGGGCACTAGGGAGCGGGTGAGGGAGGGGGGGCTGAGGGGGATGTCGGGGCACTAGGGAGCGGGAGGGGAGGAGTTGAGGGCTGAGGGGGATGTCGGGGCACTAGGGAGCGGGTGGGGGAGGAGTTGGGGGCTGAGGGGGATGTCGGGGCACTAGGAGCGGGTGGCGGAGGGGGGGGCTGAGGGGGATGTCGGGGCACTAGGGAGCGGGTGGGGGAGGGGGGGGCTGAGGGGGATGTCGGGGCACTAGGGAGCGGGTGAGGGAGGGGGGGCTGAGAGGGATGTCGGGGCACTAGGGAGCGGGTGGGGGAGGGGGGGCTGAGGGGGATGTCGGGGCACTAGGGAGCGGGTGGGGGAGGGGATGGGGGCTGAGGGGGATGTCGGGGCACTAGGGAGCGGGTGGGGGAGGGGGGGCTGAGGGGGATGTCGGGGCACTAGGGAGCGGGAGGGGGGGAGCTGAGGGGGATGTCGGGGCACTAGGGAGCGGGTGGGGGAGGGGATGGGGGCTGAGGGGGATGTCGGGGCACTAGGGAGCGGGTGGGGGAGGGGGGAGCTGAGGGGGATGTCGGGGCACTAGGGAGCGGGTGGGGGCGGGATGGGGGCTGAGGGGGATGTCGGGGCACTAGGGAGCGGGTGGGGGAGGGGGGGAGCTGAGGGGGATGTCGGGGCACTAGGGAGCGGGTGGGGGAGGGGAGGGGGGAGCTGAGGGGGATGTCGGGGCACTAGGGAGCGGGTGGGGGAGGGGGGAGCTGAGGGGGATGTCGGGGCACTAGGGAGCGGGTGGGGGAGTGGGGGGCTGAGGGGGATGTCGGGGTACTAGGAGCGGGTGGGGGAGGGGATGGGGGCTGAGGGGGATGTCGGGGCACTAGGTAGCGGGTGGGGGAGGCGATGGGGGCTGAGGGGGATGTCGGGGCACTAGGGAGCGGGTGGGGGAGGGGGGGAGCTGAGGGGGATGTCGGGGTACGAGGGAGCGGGTGGGGGAGGGGATGGGGGCTGAGGGGGATGTCGGGGCACTAGGGAGCGGGTGGGGGAGGGGGGGAGCTGAGGGGGATGTCGGGGCACTGGGGAGCGGGTGGGGGAGGGGGATGTCGGGGCACTAGGGAGCGGGTGGGGGAGGGGGGAGCTGAGGGGGATGTCGGGGCACTAGGGAGCGGGTGGGGGAGGAGATGGGGGCTGAGGGGGATGTCGGGGCACTAGGGAGCGGGTGGGGGAGGGAGGGGCTGAGGGAGATGTCGGGGCACTAGGAACGGGTGGGGGAGGGGAGGGGGCTGAGGGGATGTCGGGGCACTAGGGAGCGGGTGGGGGAGGGGAGGGGGCTGAGGGGGATGTCGGGGCACTAGGGAGCGGGTGAGGGAGGGGGGGAGCTGAGGGGGATGTCGGGGCACTAGGGAGCGGGTGAGGGAGGGGGGGAGCTGAGGGGGATGTCGGGGCACTAGGGAGCGGGTGGGGGAGGGGGGGGCTGAGGGGTATGTCGGGGCACTAGGGAGCGGGAGGGGGGGAGCTGAGGGGGATGTCGGGGCACTAGGGAGCGGGTGGGGGAGGGGATGGGGGCTGAGGGGGATGTCGGGGCACTAGGGAGCGGGTGGGGGAGGGGGGGAGCTGAGGGGGATGTCGGGGGCACTAGGGAGCGGGTGGGGGCGGGGATGGGGGCTGAGGGGGATGTCGGGGCACTAGGGAGCGGGTGGGGGAGGGGGGGAGCTGAGGGGGATGTCGGGGCACTAGGGAGCGGGTGGGGGAGGGGAGGGGAGGGGGGAGCTGAGGGGGATGTCGGGGCACTAGGGAGCGGGTGGGGGAGCGGGGGAGCTGAGGGGGATGTCGGGGCACTAGGGAGCGGGTGGGGGAGGGGGGGGCTGAGGGGGATGTCGGGGCACTAGGGAGCGGGTGGGGGAGGGGATGGGGGCTGAGGGGGATGTCGGGGCACTAGGGAGCGGGTCGGGGAGGGGGGGAGCTGAGGGGGATGTCGGGGCACTAGGGAGCGGGTGGGGGAGGGGGGGGGCTGAGGGGGATGTCGGGGCACTAGGGAGCGGGTGGGGGAGGGGATGGGGGCTGAGGGGGATGTCGGGGCACTAGGGAGCGGGTGGGGGAGGGGGGGAGCTGAGGGGGATGTCGGGGTACGAGGGAGCGGGTGGGGGAGGGGATGGGGGCTGAGGGGGATGTCGGGGCACTAGGGAGCGGGTGGGGGAGGGGGGGAGCTGAGGGGGATGTCGGGGCACTGGGGAGCGGGTGGGGGAGGGGGGGAGCTGAGGGGGATGTCGGGGCACTAGGGAGCGGGTGGGGGAGGGGGGAGCTGAGGGGGATGTCGGGGCACTAGGAGCGGGTGGGGGAGGAGATGGGGGCTGAGGGGGATGTCGGGGCACTAGGGAGCGGGTGGGGGAGGGGGGGGCTGAGGGAGATGACGGGGCACTAGGGAGCGGGTGGGGGAGGGGAGGGGGCTGAGGGGGATGGGGCACTAGGGAGCGGGTGGGGGAGGGGAGGGGGCTGAGGGGGATGTCGGGGCACTAGGGAGCGGGTGAGGGAGGGGGGGAGCTGAGGGGGATGTCGGGGCACTAGGGAGCGGGTGAGGGAGGGGGGAGCTGAGGGGGATGTCGGGGCACTAGGGAGCGGGTGGGGGAGGGGGGGAGCTGAGGGGGATGTCGGGGCACTACGGAGCGGGTGGGGGAGGGGATGGGAGCTGAGGGGGATGTCGGGGCACTAGGGAGCGGGTGGGGGAGGGGATGGGGGCTGAGGGGGATGTCGGGGCACTAGGGAGCGGGTGGGGGAGGGCATGGGGGCTGAGGGGGATGTCGGGGCACTAGGGAGCGGATGGGGGAGGGGAGGGGGATGTCGGGGCACTAGGGAGCGGGTGGGGGAAGGGATGGGGCTGAGGGGGATGTCGGGGCACTAGGTAGCGGGTGGGGGAGGGGATGGGGGCTGAGGGGGATGTCGGGGCACTAGGGAGCGGGTGGGGGAGGGCATGGGGGCTGAGGGGGATGTCGGGGCACTAGGGAGCGGATGGGGGAGGGGAGGGGGCTGAGGGGGATGTCGGGGCACTAGGGAGCGGGTGGGGGAAGGGATGGGGCTGAGGGGGATGTTGGGGCACTAGGGAGCGGGTGGGGGAGGGGATGGGGGCTGAGGGGGATGTCGGGGCACTAGGGAGCGGGTAGGGGAGGGGGGGGAGCTGAGGGAGATGTCGGGGCACTAGGGAGCGGGTGGGGGAGGGGGGAGAGCTGAGGGAGATGTCGGGGCACTAGGGAGCGGGTGGGGGAGGGGGGGGGCTGAGGGGGATGGGGCACTAGGGAGCGGGTGGGGGAGGGGATGGGGGCTGAGGGGGATGTCGGGGCACTAGGGAGCGGGTGGGGGAGGGGATGGAGCTGAGGGAGATGTCGGGGCACTAGGGAGCGGGTGGGGGAGGGGATGGGGAGCTGAGGGGGATGTCGGGGCACTAGGGAGCGGGTGGGGGAGGGGAGGGGGAGCTGAGGGGGATGTCGGGGCACTAGGTAGCGGGTGGGGGAGGGGAGGGGGGGGCTGAGGGGGATGTCGGGGCACTAGGGAGCGGGTGGGGGGGGAGCTGAGGGGGATGTCGGGGCATAGGGAGCGGGTGGGGGAGGGGAGGGGGAGCTGAGGGGGATGTCGGGGCACTAGGGAGCGGGTAGGGGAGGGAGGGGAGCTGAGGGAGATGTCGGGGCACTAGGGAGCGGGTGGGGGAGGGGGGAGAGCTGAGGGGGATGTCGGGGCACTAGGGAGCGGGTGGAGGAGGGGAGGGGGGAGCTGAGGGGAATGTCGGGGCGCTAGGGAGCGGGTGGGGGTGGGGATGGGGGCTGAGGGGAATGTCGGGGCACTAGGGAGCGGGTGGGGGAGGGGAGGGGGAGCTGAGGGGGATGTCGGGGCACTAGGGAGCGGGTGGGGGAGGGGAGGGGGAGCTGAGGGGGATGTCGGGGCACTAGGGAGCGGGTGGGGGGGGAGCTGAGGGGGATGTCGGGGCACTAGGGAGCGGGTGGGGGGAGCTGAGGGAGATGTCGGGGCACTAGGGAGCGGGTGGGGGAGGGGGAGCTGAGGGGGATGTCGGGGCACTAGGGAGCGGGTGGGGGAGGGGAGGGGGAGCTGAGGGGGATGTCGGGGCACTAGGGAGCGGGTGGGGGAGGGGTTGGGGGTGAGGGGGATGTCGGGGCACTAGGGAGCGGGTGGGGGAGGGGAGGGGGGAGCTGAGGGGGATGTCGGGGCACTAGGGAGCGGGTGGGGGGGGGAGCTGAGGGGGATGTCGGGGCACTAGGGAGCGGGTAGGGGAGGGGGGGGAGCTGAGGGAGATGTCGGGGCACTAGGGAGCGGGTGGGGGGGGAGCTGAGGGGGATGTTGGGGCACTAGGAGCGGGTGGGGGGAGCTGAGGGAGATGTCGGGGCACTAGGGAGCGGGTGGGGGAGGGGGAGCTGAGGGGCATGTCGGGGCACTAGGGAGCCGGTGGGGGAGGGGAGGGGGAGCTGAGGGGGATGTCGGGGCACTAGGGAGCGGGTGGGGGAGGGGATGGGGCTGAGGGGGATGTCGGGGCACTAGGGAGCGGGTGGGGGAGGGGTTGGGGGCTGAGGGGGATGTCGGGGCACTAGGGAGCGGGTGAGGGAGGGGGGGCTGAGGGGGATGTCGGGGCACTAGGGAGGGGAGGGGGGAGGGGAGGGGGAGCTGAGGGGGATGTCGGGGCACTAGGGAGCGGGTGGGGGAGGGGAGGGGGGAGCTGAGGGGGATGTCGGGGCACTAGGGAGCGGGTGGGGGAGGGGGGGCTGAGGGGGATGTCGGGGCACTAGGGAGGGGGTGGGGGAGGGGAGGGGGGAGCTGAGGGGGATGTCGGGGCACTAGGGAGCGGGTGGGGGAGGGGGGGCTGAGGGGGATGTCGGGGCACTAGGGAGGGGGTGGGGGAGGGGAGGGGGGAGCTGAGGGGGATGTCGGGGCACTAGGGAGCGGGTGGGAGAGGGGGGGCTGAGGGGGATGTCGGGGCACTAGGGAGGGGGTGGGGGAGGCGGGGGGAGCTGAGGGGGATGTCGGGGCACTAGGGAGGGGGTGGGGGAGGGGAGGGGGGAGCTGAGGGGGATGTCGGGGCACTAGGGAGCGGGTGGGGGAGGGGATGGGGGCTGAGGGGGATGTCGGGGCACTAGGGAGCGTGTGGGGGAGGGGATGGGAGCTGAGGGGGATGTCGGGGCACTAGGGAGGGGGTGGGGGAGGGGAGGGAGAGCTGAGGGGGATGTCGGGGCACTAGGGAGGGGGTGGGGGAGGGGAGGGGGGAGCTGAGGGGGATGTCGGGGCACTAGGGAGCGGGGGGGGAGCTGAGGGGGATGTCGGGGCACTAGGGAGCGGGTGGGGGAGGGGATGGGGGCTGAGGGGGATGTCGGGGCACTAGGGAGCGGGTGGGGAGGGGAGGGGGGGAGCTGAGGGGGATGTCGGGGCACTAGGAGGGGGTGGGGGAGGGGAGGGGGGAGCTGAGGGGGATGTCGGGGCACTAGGGAGCGGGTGGGGGAGGGGAGGGGGAGCTGAGGGGGATGTCGGGGGACTAGGGAGCGGGTGGGGGAGGGGGGGCTGAGGGGGATGTCGGGGCACTAGGGAGGGTGTGGGGGAGGGGAGGGAGAGCTGAGGGGGATGTCGGGGCACTAGGGAAGGGGTGGGGGAGGGGAGGGGGGAGCTGAGGGGGATGTCGGGGCACTAGGGAGCGGGGGGGGAGCTGAGGGGGATGTCGGGGCACTAGGGAGCGGGTGGGGGAGGGGATGGGGGCTGAGGGGGATGTCGGGGCACTAGGGAGCGGGTGGGGGAGGGGAGGGGGGGAGCTGAGGGGGATGTCGGGGCACTAGGGAGGGGGTGGGGGTGGGGAGGGGGGAGCTGAGGGGGATGTCGGGGCACTAGGGAGCGGGTGGGGGAGGGGGGCTGAGGGCGATGTCGGGGCACTAGGGATCGGGTGGGGAGGGGGGGCTGAGGGGGATGTCGGGGCACTAGGGAGCGGGTGGGGGAGGGGAGGGGGGGGCTGAGGGGGATGTCGGGGCACTAGGGAGCGGGTGGGGGAGGGGGGGCTGAGGGGGATGTCGGGGCACTAGGGAGGGGGTGGGGAAGGGGAGGGGGGAGCTGAGGGGGATGTCGGGCACTAGGGAGCGGGTGGGGGAGTGGGGGCTGAGGGGGATGTCGGGGCACTAGGGAGGGCTGTGGGGGAGGGGAGGGAGAGCTGAGGGGGATGTCGGGGCACTAGGGAAGGGGTGGGGGAGGGGAAGGGGGACCTGAGGGGGATGTCGGGGCACTAGGGAGCGGGGGGGGAGCTGAGGGGGATGTCGGGGCACTAGGGAGCGGGTGGGGGAGGGGATGGGGGCTGAGGGGGATGTCGGGGCACTAGGGAGCGGGTGGGGGAGGGGAGGGGGGGAGCTGAGGGGGATGTCGGGGCACTAGGGAGGGGGTGGGGGTGGGGAGGGGGGAGCTGAGGGGGATGTCGGGGCACTAGGGAGCGGGTGGGGGAGGGGGGGCTGAGGGGGATGTCGGGGCACTAGGGAGCGGGTGGGGGAGGGGGGGCTGAGGGGGATGTCGGGGCACTAGGGAGCGGGTGGGGGAGGGAGGGGGGGGCTGAGGGGGATGTCGGGGCACTAGGGAGCGGGTGGGGGAGGGGGGGAGCTGACGGGGGATGTCGGGGCACTAGGGAGCGGGTGGGGGAGGAGATGGGGGCTGAGGGGGATGTCGGGGCACTAGGGAGCGGGTGGGGGAGGGGAGGGGGAGCTGAGGGGGATGTCGGGGCACTAGGGAGCGGGTGGGGGAGGGGATGGGGGCTGAGGGGGATGTCGGGGCACTAGGGAGCGGGTGGGGGATGGGGGCTGAGGGGGATGTCGGGGCACTAGGGAGTGGGTGGGGGAGGGGGGGCTGAGGGGGATGTCGGGGCACTAGGGAGCGGGTGGGGGAGGGGGGGCTGAGGGGGATGTCGGGGCACTAGGGAGCGGGTGGGGGAGGGGATGGGGGCTGAGGGGGATGTCGGGGAACTAGGGAGCGGGTGGGGGAGGGGATGGGAGCTGAGGGGGATGTCGGGGCACTAGGGAGCGGGTGGGGGAGGGGGGGGCTGAGGGGGATGTCGGGGCACTAGGGAGCGGGTGGGGGAGGGGATGGGGGCTGAGGGGGATGTCGGGGCACTAGGGAGCGGGTGGGGGAGGGGATGGGGGCTGAGGGGGATGTCGGGGCACTAGGGAGCGGGTGGGGGAGGGGATGGGGGCTGAGGGGGATGTCGGGGCACTAGGGAGCGGGTGAGGGAGGGGGGGCTGAGGGGGATGTCGGGGCACTAGGGAGCGGGAGGGGGAGGAGTTGGGGGCTGAGGGGGATGTCGGGGCACTAGGGAGCGGGTGGGGGAGGAGTTGGGGGCTGAGGGGGATGTCGGGGCACTAGGGAGCGGGTGGCGGAGGGGGGGGCTGAGGGGGATGTCGGGGCACTAGGGAGCGGGTGGGGGAGGGGGGGGCTGAGGGGGATGTCGGGGCACTAGGGAGCGGGTGAGGGAGGGGGGGCTGAGAGGGATGTCGGGGCACTAGGGAGCGGGTGGGGGAGGGGGGGCTGAGGGGGATGTCGGGGCACTAGGGAGCGGGTGGGGGAGGGGATGGGGGCTGAGGGGGATGTCGGGGCACTAGGGAGCGGGTGGGGGAGGGGGGGGCTGACGGGGATGTCGGGGCACTAGGGAGCGGGAGGGGGGGAGCTGAGGGGGATGTCGGGGCACTAGGGAGCGGGTGGGGAGGGGATGGGGGCTGAGGGGGATGTCGGGGCACTAGGGAGCGGGTGGGGGAGGGGAGGGGGGGAGCTGAGGGGGATGTCGGGGCACTAGGGAGGGGGTGGGGGTGGGGAGGGGGGAGCTGAGGGGGATGTCGGGGCACTAGGGAGCGGGTGGGGGAGGGGGGGCTGAGGGGGATGTCGGGGCACTAGGGAGCGGGTGGGGGAGGGGGGCTGAGGGGGATGTCGGGGCACTAGGGAGCGGGTGGGGGAGGGGAGGGGGGGGCTGAGGGGGATGTCGGGGCACTAGGGAGCGGGTGGGGGAGGGGGGGAGCTGACGGGGGATGTCGGGGCACTAGGGAGCGGGTGGGGGAGGAGATGGGGGCTGAGGGGGATGTCGGGGCACTAGGGAGCGGGTGGGGGAGGGGAGGGGGAGCTGAGGGGGATGTCGGGGCACTAGGGAGCGGGTGGGGGAGGGGATGGGGGCTGAGGGGGATGTCGGGGCACTAGGGAGCGGGTGGGGGATGGGGGCTGAGGGGGATGTCGGGGCACTAGGGAGTGGGTGGGGAGGGGGGGCTGAGGGGGATGTCGGGGCACTAGGGAGCGGGTGGGGGAGGGGGGGCTGAGGGGGATGTCGGGGCACTAGGGAGCGGGTGGGGGAGGGGATGGGGGCTGAGGGGGATGTCGGGGAACTAGGGAGCGGGTGGGGGAGGGGATGGGAGCTGAGGGGGATGTCGGGGCACTAGGGAGCGGGTGGGGGAGGGGGGGGCTGAGGGGGATGTCGGGGCACTAGGGAGCGGGTGGGGGAGGGGATGGGGCTGAGGGGGATGTCGGGGCACTAGGGAGCGGGTGGGGGAGGGGATGGGGGCTGAGGGGGATGTCGGGGCACTAGGGAGCGGGTGGGGAGGGGATGGGGCTGAGGGGATGTCGGGGCACTAGGGAGCGGGTGAGGGAGGAGGTGGGGGCTGAGGGGGATGTCGGGGCACTAGGGAGCGGGAGGGGGAGGAGTTGGGGGCTGAGGGGGATGTCGGGGCACTAGGGAGCGGGTGGGGGAG